>NC_071992.2:107196875-107815000 GCF_028885655.2 Pongo abelii
TATCATGCTTCTAATCATCCGACTTTATGACTATTGTTTTATTGAGCTCATATTTCTTAGACAAATATGAAATCAGAGGAGTCAAACTGTCCATCCCTAGCAGTTCTGACTTTCATAATATCTAGCATCAGAGGCTAGTTTTTTCTTGAAGTGTCTGAGAACTGAAAAGATTATGGTGCCCCCTTCAACCATGTAATTCCAAATAAAGATGATTCTAAATTCCAGTGAATTTCTGATATATTACACAAAATTTAGATAGACATTTCCTGAACATATGATTAGTTTGTCTGTGGAGTAACGTGTACTTGGCTCATCTCTCTGCTCTCCATTCCTGCTCTGTCTAGTTTAGGTGACTCTTTCCTTTTTCCTTTACTATTCCTGTTATACCAACACTTTAAATGGCCATTCTATCATGAGACCAATCCTACCAAAGCACAGCCCTTATGTTTGAGCCAGTGTGCAGCATAGCTCTTGGCAAGATCAGATGTTTAATGAATGTATGGAAAAGTGATGTCACTCACTCCTGCAAAACTCCCTTTTCACTACTTTTACAGTGGACTATATTCTGACTTCAAAATGTCTTGCTTTATTTTCTGTTACTCACTTTTGGCTAGTTTTGTTACTTCCAGACTTGCTCTGAACATATCCCATGCTGTCCTGTTTGATCCTCATACTCTTCCCTCTTTTTTGAATGCTTTCTAATGGTTTTCCTCCTTAAGTGTCAAGTTAACAATTTTAACCCTATCCAGCAATACTCCCTTCTCCCTGTGAAATCCAGTGGCACAAATTCTATTTCTCTCTTTTATATGTGTGGTTTATATCTTTGTCTTGGTGTGGTTATTTGCACACATGCCATACTTCTAAAACCCAGCTGTTTGGTGCTTTTCTTAGAGTCCTTCTTTTTCCCTGTGCTGATGTATGCAGGATTCGGGAACTCTTCATGAATACCACACACTTTGGCGAGAAATTTAGATTTACCTGAAGATTCTGTGGAGCAGGTGGAGGGGATTTTCTTTTCTTTTTTTCATTTTTAATAACTTTCACTTTAGGATGATTTTAGATTTGCAGAAAAGCACAAAAATAGTACCCAGAGTTGACATATACCCCACACAGTTTCCCCTGTTACTAGCATCTTACATTAGGATGGTATATTTGTCACAATTAATGAACCAGATTGATATTTTGTTATTAACTAAAGTCTATATGTTGTATCCAGATTTCCTTACTTTTTTTTTTGAGACAGAGTCTCACTCTGTTGCTCAGGCTGGAGTACAGTGATACAATCATAACTCACAGTAACCTGGAACTCCAGGGCTCAAGTTATCCTTTCACTTCAGTCTCATGGGCAGCTAAGACTATAGGCACCTGCCACGCTAATTTTTAAAACGCTAGGCCAATTTTTAAATTTTGTTTTTGTAGAAATGGGGTCTCACTATGTTGCCTAGGCTGTTCTCAAACTCCTGGCCTCAAGCCATCCTTTCATCTTGGCCTTCCAAAGCACTGGGATTATGAGCCACCATGCCTGGCTGTTAATTATTACCTAATGTCCTTTTTTTGTGTTCCAGGATCCCATCCAGGATACCACATTACATTTAGTTGTCCTGTCTTTCTTCAGTTTCCTTATTACTGAACATTGCTGAGACTTTTTAAATTTTTAATTATCTTGACACTTTTGAGGAGTACTGGTCAGGTAGTCTACAGAATGCCCCTCAATCGGGATATGTTTGATATTTTTACCATGATTAGATTGGCATTATATGTTTTTAGGAGGAAGAAGTGTGTGTGTGTGTGTGTGTGTGTGTGTGTCTACATATAATTGTGATAAAATACACATAACATAAAATTTACCATCTTAACCATTTTTCAGTGTGTAGTTCAGTAGCATTGAATACATTCATAATGCTGAGCAGCCATCACCATCATCCGTCTATGCAACTCTTTTCATCTTGTAAAACTGAAACTCTATACTCATTAAACAAGTGACAGTCTCACCACATCATAAACTATAACAACACTTATCATTGTTGATGTTAACTTGATCACCTGGCTGAGGTAGTACTTGTCAGTTACTCTATTTTCTCCCTTTCCATGCTGTATTCTGTGGAAATAAGTCATTATGAATAGCCCACACTTAAGGAGTGGAGGTTATGTCAAGTGGCGAGTTAATGAGTGGATATTGTCTGCATAAATTACTGGCATTCTGAACACATTTGCCTATTCTCCCCTATTTATTTATTTAGTCAATCATTTATATTAGTATGGACTCTAGGATATTTGTTCTATTCTTTGGTTATAATCCAATACTACTTTATTTATTTTGCTCTTCAAATTGTCCTGGCTTTGGACATTGGGAGCTCTTTCAGTTGGCTCTGTGTCTGTCTTTGACACCCTTATTTGTTTATTTACTTGTTTAACACTTCCTTCCTTTCTGGCACTACAAGATAATCCAGGTTCATATTTTATATGCCCTGCTCAGTCCTAGAATCAGCCATTTCTCTAAGGATCTCTGGTTTGTTTTATTAGAGAAAGTTGTTAGACTTTAAGATTTAGACGGCAGGTATGCTTATTGCTACTGGGGTGTTGTTGCTTGTAAGGCTTTTTATCTGACAGAGCAAGGGAATATTTTTATGTATGTTAAACATTATATAATTATGTTTAATTATACAGCAAATCTTATAAGGCAAGTCTGTGCAGAATTCCAGTAATTTTGCCTCTTAATACACATGCTTGAGCCCACTGCCCAACTCTTGAGATCATACTAAAATATACGTTATGTATATTAATTATATTATGTATAATTTATATGTATGTAATCATATCTATATATATTTATATATCCATCTATGCCTATATTAAGTTAAACATGAGCATATACTTAGGTCTTCAACCCTAATGCATTACCACAATTATCATTCTAGCTTTCTGGCCTTGTTTGTCTGAAACCTCCCCCTCCAGCAGTGAGAACCTGGCTCCTACCACTCACCATCCATTTGTTTAAGTTAGCAATTCCAGTATATATAATATATAATAATGTATTGCAATATAATACATATTGCAATTCCTGTATATTTGCCAGCAGTGGATCTGTGTGGGTACAGGTCTGCAGCAACCTCAATTCTTGCCTTTTCAGAAGAAAGAATTCAACTGAGGTGCATAAGGCAAAAGGAGAGACCAAGGCAAGTTTTAGAGCATGAACGAAAAGAAAATAAAGTACACTTGGGAGGGGGTCAAGCGGGCCAATTGAGAGACCAAGTGCACTATTTGACCTTTTGACTTGGGGTTTTATATGCTGGCATGCTTCTGGGGTCTTGCATTCCCTCTCCCCTGATTCTTCCCTTGAGGTGGGCTGTCTGCATGTACGGTGGCCTGCTAGCACTTGGTTAGGAGGGGAGCATGTGCAGTGTGTTTACTGGAGTCATATGCATGCTCACTTGAGGTGTTTTTCCCTACCCACTCGAATGTCCCTGGGAGGTCATAAGCCAGTTAAACTCTGCCATTTTGCCTCTGAATATGCATGGTTGGGCCCACTTGCTCAACTCTTAAGATATTAGCGAGAAGCTGCTGATCACCAGTGTCAGGTGCTTCTATCTGTTGGGAGACTTCCTTTCCCTGGTTCTGGCTGGGACCAATTATTATTTTAGAGAAACAGTTTAACAACTGCCTGACCATCACTTGATGGTCGCTTGACATTCTAGGTTGGGGCAGAAGAGGGCCCTCTACTGCCCTGCTCATGTCTGACTAGCTACCTACTATAACATTTCCCCCAACAAGTGTCAAAGACCCCAATTTTTTTGGAGAAAACGGAGAAAAGTCCAGTGGCTCTGTGGGTCTTGGCCTTTTGCTAGCTGTCAAGGCAGGTTGGCTCCGTTGGTTGGTAAAAGTGGTATCCTGCCAAGTCCAAGGGGGACAGGGACAGGACTTTTCCTCTCTTGTGTCCCACTGATGGGCAGTTTATGGATCCCCTGTAGAAGGATGATTTGGCAGGATGGTATCCCTCACTGAGGATCTGGAGCTTGATGGCCTGAAAGCAAGAGGAGACAAATCGGGTTACTAGATTTAGAAGGATGTTAAAACGAAATAAGGGGGTGAGGACAGCCTCCCAATAAGATCTCAAGAGTTGAGTGAGTGGGCTCAAGAACGCGTATTAAGGGGCAAAATGGCAGAGTTTAACTTGTATATGACTTTCCAGGAAAATTCAACTGGGAAGGGAAGAATGCCTCAAGTGAGGTTGCATATGACTCCAGTAAACACACCACACATGTTCCCCTCCCAAGTGCTAGCAGGCCAGAGTGCATGCAGACAGCCCACTCCAAGGGAGGAATCACGGGAGAGGGAACACAAGACCCCAGAAGCATGCCGACATATAAAACCCCAAGTCAAAAAGTCAAACAGTGCACTTGGTCTCTCAAGTTGCCTGCTTGGCCCCTTCTAAGTGTAATTTACTTTTTTTTTTCCATTCCTGCTCTAAAGCTTTCTAATAAACTTTCAATCCTGCTGTAAAACTTGTCTCAGTCTCTCCTTCTGTCTTATGCCCCTCAGTTGAATTCTTTCTTCTGAGGAGGCAAGAGTTGAGGTTGCTGCAGAGCTATACCCATGTGGATTTGCTGCAACAGTGGTTTCAGAATTATTAACCCCTATCCCCATGGGAAACAACTTCAGCAGTTATAGTGTTTCTTTTTGCCTTTAGTCTTCCAGACTCTAGTCATTTTCAAAATTATTTATGTTAGCACATTCTTTTGCCACCCACTTCAGTGAGGTTGTTGCATCCATTTAGCTCGTCTGAAAAGACTACATATTATATGATTCC
The DNA here is from genome assembly GCF_028885655.2 of Pongo abelii. Classification (NCBI taxonomy): domain Eukaryota; kingdom Metazoa; phylum Chordata; class Mammalia; order Primates; family Hominidae; genus Pongo; species Pongo abelii. Next base: position 107,201,683 of record NC_071992.2, read on the forward strand.
ATTTAAATAAACTTCTGTAAAAGGCAGAACTTATAAAGTCTATAGAGACAGTAAAAAGCACAATCATTGTCAATTAGATTCTTTATCATGTTCTACATTCCATTCTGAGAACTCCTGACCTCCTAAATGATTAGTTATATATATAGTTATATATATACACACACACACACACATATACATATATATAATGTGGAAAAATATACAAGCACACAATTTACCATCTTAGCCATTTTTAAGTATATAATTCAGCAGTATTAAATACATTTACAATGTTATGTAACCACCAACCACCTCCACCATTTGTAAACCAAGTAGTATCTGAGACAGTTCTCAATCAATTTATAAGTTTATTTTGCCAAGGTTAAGGACATGCCCAGCAGAAACGAACATGGCATCACAAAAAAATGGTCTATGGTCTGTGCTTTTCTCCAAAGGATTCTGTGGGCTTCAATATTTAAAGGGGAAAAGCAGGCTGGAGGAGGAAGAGGGAGGATGTGGTAATCCACATGTAGCAAGGGAATAGGAGCAGGTAGGGGAATTATTAACTATGTATTCCTCTTGCCCTCAGTATATCAGCACTTTACATAAGATAAGGTAAACATAGAGTGGCTACCTGTGGAGATATTTCACCTTTATCTGTAGCTATCTGCTTAGGAACAAAAGGAAAGGCAGTTTCTTGCATGACTCAGTTTTCAGCTTATTTCTTTTCCTTTTGGCTTATTGTATTGAGGTCCCAAGTTTTTATTTTTCTTTCACACATATGTCTCCATAACTTTTTTCAGCTTGTAAAACTGAAACTCTATACTCATTAGATAATAACTCCCATTCCTCACTTCCTCTAGCCCTTGGAAATGATCATTCTACTTTATGTCTCTGTGATTTTGACTACTCTAACTATTTCATGTCAGTGGAATCATACAGTATTTGCCATTTTGAGACTGGCTTATTTCATTTAGCATAATGTCCTCAAGGTTCATCCATGTTGTTACATTTTTGGAATTTCCTTCCTTTATAAGGTTCAATAATATTTTATTGTATTTATATGCTACATTTTGTTTATCCATTCATCCATTGATGGACACTTGGGTATCCATTGTAGCTACTCTGAATAATAATGCTATAAATATCAGTGTCAACGTATGTCTTTGAGATCTTGCTTTCAACGTTTATTTGCATGTATACCCCAAAATGGAATTGTTGGACCATATGGTAATTCTGTTTTTAATATTTTGAGGAAACACCATACTGCTTTTTGTAGTGGCTATACCATTTTACATTCCCAGCAACAGAGCACAAGTGTTGCAATTCCTACATATGCTTGCCAAAACTTATTTTCTGTGTGTGTGTGTGTGTATGTATGTGTGTCTGTGTGTGTGTGTGTGTGTGTGATAGTAGTCATCCTAACGGATGTGAGGTGCTCTCTCACTGGAGTTTTGATTTGCATTTTCTTAATGATAAGTGATGTTGAACATCTTTTCATGTGTTTGTTGGACATTTGTATACCTTCTTTGGAGAGATGTCTATACACATCCTTTGCCCGTTTTTGAATCTGATATTTGTTTTTGTTGAGTTTTAGGAGTTCTCTATATATTCTGGATATTAACATGTATCAGATATATGATTTGCAAATGTTTTCTCCCATTTTGTGGGTTTCTTTTTTATTCTATTGATAGTGTCTTTAGATGCACAGATTTTTAAAGTTTTCATGAAGCCCAATTTGTTTAGTTTTTGGTGCCCATGCTTTTCATGTCATATTAAAAATAGCACTGCCTAATCTGATGTTATGATGCTTTTGCTCCATGTTTTCTTCTAAGAGTTTTATAGTTTCAGGTCTCATATTTAGATCTTTGAACCATTTTGATTAATTTTTGTGTATGGTGTTAGGTAAGGGTCCAACTTCATTCATTTGCATGTGGATATACAATTTTCCCTGCACCATTTGTTGAAAAGACTGTCCTTTCGTTCATTGAATGGTATTGTACACTTGCCAAAAATCATGTGACCATGTATGCATGGGTTTATTTCTGGGCTATTTTATCTATTGGTCTATATATCTTTTTATGCCAGTACCACACTGCTTTGATTACTATAGCTTTTTAATAAGTTTTGAAATCAGGAAGTATGAATCCTTCAGCTTTGTTCTTCTCAAGACCTCTGGTCACATAGAGGTTTTTTTCTCCCCTATCTCTGAACAGCACTAAATTGTTTTCCTAATGTTATTAGCAATTTAACTCTTTCCCCCAAATCTGAATACATTACTCAGCATACAACACAGGGCTCTTTTACATTTTAGGCCCCACCCAAACAGCTTTTCGAACTTGACCATCCAGTCACCTATATCATTCTTCTTCATGGTCTTGGTTAACAGTCCCCTTTCCCAACGTCATCATTTCACATCCCTTTACACAATCTTTTAGGGTGTGAACTGTATCTTTAGCTTTGTAATCTGCAACAGTGCTGTGCCTAACTCTTAGTAGATATTCAATAAATACTAATTGAGTGGACCAATAAGTGGTTTGGTATAATGTAAAAGCCAGATAGCAGACTAACCAACATAAGCTAAAATACGTTCTATATTCTATCCACTTGGCTAATATAACTGTTTCCTATGTACTCTTTGTTATTTTTAAATATTTGAAGGCTACTTGCAAAAAAAAGTCCTGAAATCTGAGATACATTCAATTAATGTGGAACACATGGTGTTTATAGAAGCATTATAAAATAGTATCATGCTAGTGAGTCTTGATCATGTATGTCAGAGGATTTCAGTATTAGCCCAGAACATCAGCATTACTACAAACAGCTGAACTATATTGTATGAAATTAATTTCCTCATGAAATATTGCATGGCCAGGATTTTGGGAGTTGGCTAGCTAGATTAGAAATGTTATCATCCATATTATTGGTAAAAGGAGATGATGTGGCTGTTTATTAAGTAATTAGCTTTAAAAATCCTTGACATTGATATCAAATTTAAATACTGGGTCTCCAAGCACAATATTCTAGGAGAGCCCCATTTCACATACTTCAGTTTGAAGATAAACATGGTTCAATCTGTGGGCCCCTCTTCCAAAGCCTGTGTTGCTTGTGTACTTGCTACCTTTGAGCTGTGTACACCAGCATCTGTATGCCAGATTCCTAATGTCAGTGTGAATTAGCTGCTAAAATTTGAGTGGTGGGAAAAGAGGGAGTTCTTAAATCTCCCCTCCCCATCCTCCGCTAGTTCCCCTTCCTTTCCTACTTCTCTTCTTCCTCTTCCCTCTTAACACGTCTGCCATTGTCTTGGGTTTTGAAGAAGTTTGTCATTCAGAAGACAGAAATTTCTCCTCAGTTAAACATCATATGCTTTTAATCATCCTTCATATGCCCAGTGGTTTGTATCAGAAATTAGGTCTTTAAGGAACTTGACCTTTCAGAGTCAAGAACTCTCCATGTTAAAGATTCATCTTTTGGTAGGAGGATTTTTTTTGAAAGTATAATAATGTATACAAGTAGAATGTTACAATAATATTTTGAGTCTTTAGATATTTTAAAAGAGGATAATTCATCTTTTCTCATTTGTGTTGCAAGGTAGCTTCCCATGTTTTTTAATACTTGAAATGGTTGAATTCTTTTTATATCTTGAACTTCTTCTGGACTCTTTTGTTTGTAACTTTTAAATTGTGGAAATGACAAAGAAGCTGCTACTAGAAGATGGTGGTTTAGCTTGAAGTGGTATGGTAGGTGATCACTTAAGGTTAGGTAACCTTTTTTTCCCAGGCAGGGCACATCATTTAACCCTCTCAGTAGGCACTGAAATTTAGGAAACAAGTGGAAAACAGAAGGTAAAATGATGATGGTCTATACAAGGCCTCAAGATTACTTGGCATACTGATGCAAACTTTCCAACATTCCAAGGATGCATAAATTCCATGTATGCACACTGGTTTTGCCACTTCAGAGATTTGGATTACTTGTATTCTACATTTAGCCGAAATGAAAATTCAACTCTGGTTTTCATCGTACCTCAATAATATGCTAATTTGATCCTCATGGCCTGTAAGAGTTAATGTCATAAGTTGGAACTAACTTACTAGTAGAGAAATACATGGGAATAATTGGTTCAATGTTTTTCATAGCTGATTGTGTTTTCAGGATGAAAACCAACTGGCTGTCACAAATCAAGAGCTGCCAAAAAAAAAAAAATCACCATGTTCCACTTGTGCCCACACAATTGATTGCTTGGGTATTTCCTTCAGAACATCTCTCTTTGACAAATACAGTCACTAAAAAAATGTTAGTAGCAGAAGCTGCTGCTTTGGCATCCTGAGTTGGCTGTAACAGATTGCCTGATTTCCACATTGGCACCCCATATTCTTTTCTTTATTATGTATTGACTAAAAGGTGGCTGCTAAACTGCAAACAATTTAAATACATTTCCTTCTTCATTACATTCTTTTAAGTTTTACAGAGTTAGAAAATGTAGTGTGACCCCTTCTACATTTTCGAAACTGGTGACTGGTTTTCCATACTAGGTAAATATGTATGATACCCCCTGTTGTTCCTGCTACATCATAGGTTAAACATTTTACAGGTTTCGAAGCCCTTGCAAACTCACCTTACACAACTCTACAAAATAAGGCAAATATCACTCTAATAATTTATAGATGATAATGAGGCTTGGAGAATTTCAGTAGGTTTTCTATCATTACAAACCTAGAACCTGGGTCAGAATATAGGTTCAAATTTTCAGATTTGAGCCCATGAAAATCCACTGTAATTCAGGCTCAGAGCATTATTGCTTTTGGCCAAGGGGTTATTGTATTATGATCGGAGTAAAGAAATAATATGTTTTGCAATTTATGCTCTAGTGGTACCAGATATCACCTTATATTTCTCATTTTCATCACTGTGACCTCTTGATAAAGGAGATCTCATTGTTATCCTTCCCTCCAATTTCTTTAAGAGTTAATCTCATTTTCCAACAATAATTTTTTTTTATTTGTATTTTTTGAGACAGGGTCTCACTCTGTTGCCCAGGCTGGCATGCAGTAGTGTGAGTACAGCTTACTGCAACCTCTACCTCCTGGGCTCAGGCCATCCTTCCACCTCAGCCTCCTGAGTAACTGGGACTACAGGAACTTGCTGCCACACTCAACACTAAGTTTTTTTTTTTTTTTTTTAGGAGACATGGTTTCACATGTTGCCCAGGCTTCTCTCAAATTCCTGGACTCAAGTGATCCTCCTGACTCGACCTCCCAAAGTGCTGGGATTACAGAAATGAGCCACTGCACTGGGCTTGCCAACAAGAATTTTAAGACTTGGCCTAAATATGATAATGAACACATTAAGAAGTTATATCAGCATGACGTCTTTTGTTTCCATTTTCTAGTGCTTATACTTGTGAATGTAATTCAGCATTACTTTCAAAATAGTAAATTTTACTTTTTGCAGTTTCTGTGACTGGGTTTACACAGTTGCATTATGCCAAAGTGTGGGCCATCTTCTGAAAGCTCTCTGGCAAAGGAAGAACACTGGTCATTGAAGTATCAGGAGTTAGAAGAGGCCAGGTGTGGTGGCTCACACCTGTAATCCCAGCACTTTGGGAGGCCAGAGCAGGAGGATTGTTTGAGCCCAAGATTTTGAAACTAGCTTGGGCAACACAGTGAGACCCTGTCTCTAAAAAAAAAAAAAAAAAAAAGCCAGGCATTTGTCTGTATTCACAGCTATTCAGGAGGCTAAAATGGGAGGATCACTTGAGCCTGGTGGGTGGAGGTTGCAGTGAGACATGGTCATGCCACTGTACTCCAGCCTGGGTGACAGAGTGAGACCTTATCTAAAAAAAAAGAAAAAAACGAAAAAGGAAAAAAGAGAAGAGTTTTGCTGCTTCCTGTCATTCCTGTCACCGTTTGCCCAGCAGAGTTCAATGCACAGCTTCTACATAGAGGTGATGATTCTGCCTGGTCATGAAATGGTTTTGAGATGGAGGATGATGCTATGAAAAGTAAGGAATGTTGAAGGACAATGATTTTTATACTGATTTATGGGCTTCTCAAGACATATGTCTTTACCCTATCTGTCTTTTGTGGTGCCACATATACAAATAAGTCCTAATGTATTCTTATTAAATATTAGCCCTTAATAATTATGCCTAGTGTTCCACTATTGGAATGCTAAGCTTGTGGGAATTATTTATATCCTACTGCTCAAGGTCATCGCCAAGGTCTGATTTTTCACAAAATAAATTTACAACCTCTGGCATAAACGGGTTACTACTTGACCGAGTATCTGGTCAAAGAGTATGTTCCCATTTCTCAGAACCTGGGAGAATCTTGAGGAATGGCTTTCTTTCTTCAATGGTTTTGAAGTTTTATGCCTACTGGGTAAAAGGTACTGAATCATGTCTTTTCCTTTTTAAAATTTTAAATTACAGATATAGCAATGCAAATTCAATTTTTCATCCATGTAGACCCATATATTAAACTGATTTGAGTGTATTTCCCTTTTTTGAAACATGTAGGATTAGGAAAAAAGTCTAAATTCAGAAAAAATATTGTGTTAATTTCAATTGAGATACTCACATTGTACCTAATAACGTTTTCTAGAACTTAAAGTATAATAAAAAATATATATATAAAATAAAAATAAAAATAAACAAAATAAAAAAATAAAATTAAATTAAAAAAAAGAGAAACCTTTGAAACCTCTTAGAACCTAACAATGTACTCAGGGAAACCCAAGATACTCTATATATACAATGTAAGAAACTTGTTACATGTCAGTTCTCTATGATTCTATCAAATGAAAATGAGAATATGTCAAATATTAACGCCTCTGGGAACTTTGGGGAGTTTCATCTGAAGTTCATCTCACTTCTCCCTTCTCCTCTTAGGTGGCCATGTTTGTGCTGCAACTGGGCAGTGCCACATTTGTGGTCACAGAGCCTGTGATCAGCGCAATGACAACTGGGGCTGCCACCCATGTGGTGACTTCACAAGTCAAATATCTCTTGGGAATGAAAATGCCATATATATCCGGACCACTTGGATTCTTTTATGTGAGTTTTTCATATGTTTTCATACATATCTTTTGAATATGCAGGTTTCACAAATCAGAATTTGATTAATCACAGTACTGAGATTTTTCTGTATTAAAGCAACTTGGGTTTAAATAAAATCTTATAGGATATTTTGAGTGTGACTTAAGGTATGAAACTAATTTAGTGAGTAATTTCTACTAATTTTGGAAATGATTCCTTGTAATGAACAATGGAATATGAGCTAATTTGGGGGCATAATTAGAAAAAAAAAACCTGAATTTTTTGTGAGCCAGGTATTGTTGCCAGCTTCTAATGGAAGTCATCCACTGGGATTATGGCCCAGTTTAACAATAGTGCACTCCCCCACATTCCTTCAGTATTACAAATCCCGGTATGGATTAAATCAGAGGCCTGGTCGAAATTGGTGGCTGAAGCCTCAGTAGCAGACAATCAGCTATTCAAAACCACCTGAACCCGAGAAAGAGCGTAGCACCTGGCCATTTGCAACATATTTTTCTAACAACACTCCTTTGTTCTTGGGTTTGTTTTTGAAGTGGACCTAAAATCTGTAACCACTCAAGAACTCACATCCTATTAGAGGTTTATTTTTTAAAAACTCTTGTTAATGAATTTGCTGACAACCAAACTTTGTTTTGTTTAACTTTATGCATTGCTGTATACTAAATAACATTAATTTTTTGTTTCATAATGAGAGTATTGTCATTCTTAATTTTCTTAAATATTAATGGCTGGAAGTAGCTCAATGAATGGAGTATGGTAGTTTATCTATCTGTTATTGAGGTGGTTTCTGGCATTTCTGTATTATACATGGCCCCGTGAGGATCCTCTTTATTTGCATATTATTCTCTGCACCAAACAAACATTGATTGTTTCAGTAGGATAAGTTCCTATGATAGAATTATTAGATCAAAGGGGTATAAATTTCAATCTGAAAAGATGTATCCATTAATATTTTACTCTGACCTTATCATTGTCAACTCTAGTTATGGCTATTTTTTAAGTGACCATTTGATATGTGAAAAAAATGGTATCACTTGTCTAAGTGTGTTTCTCTGATTAGTTGGTAAAGTAGTTAATAAAAAGCAATTGGCAACACGGAGCTGGAAGCTGGATCTGAATTTCCATTTCTTAGATAATTTCCTGCTCAATGATTCATTCATTGTAAGAATGATTAACACTAAAACAAGAACACTGGAACTGGGCCTGGAAGCAACATAATTCCAAGCTCCAGCTCAAACAAAAGCAGACCAAAGTAGCTGTAAGCTGTCAGGTGACTGGTTGAAAGTTTAAGACTTTCAGTGACAGCAGGTCTAGACGACAGAACCAAAGCAGTGATAGTTTCTGTCTTGACCTCTCACCTGGAAATGGCCTGGCCTGCTTGTCGGCACATGTGCAGTTTAAGGAAATGACTGTCCATCACCACTCGGCCTCTTGAATCATATCTGCATACACAAACGATCATCTTTCTTTTTTCTAGTTGTGTTAAAGAAGCAGGGCAGCCTGCTGTGAGAATGACATTGGTCTTTCAGCTTGTTTCTCTAGTGGCAATGTGTATAAACTTCTATTAAACACTTCTGTTAAAGGGTTTTGTGTGTGATTTTGTTTTTCATTTTGTTTTTTTGAGGGAAACTGCAAGCTACTTTACCCTAGTCTTGTAGATCAACACTGTGGGACTTTTTGGAGGTGTTTCTTTTTTTTCTTGAGACAAGTCTCACTTGTCACCAGGCTGGAGTGCAGTGGCACGATCTTGGCTCACTGCAACCTCCGCCTCCTGGGTTCAAGTGATTCTCCTGCCTCAGCCTCCTGAGTAGCTGGGACTACCGGTGCGTGCCACCATGCCCAGCTAATTTTTGTATTTTTAGTAGAGACAGAGTTTCACCATGTTGGCCAGGTGGAGGTCTTTCTTACAAACTTTACAGTGAAACGGAAACAGATTTGGGAATGTTTTTAGACTGCTGGCTTTAAATTCACATTACTCAGTTGATGGAAATTGCTATGCTTTGTGTTGACGGAAAATGAAAAAAAATAGTTGCTCTTTCTTTTCAATTATCACAGAGTCCTGTACTGTGAGGCTGTTAGGTGGGAATGGTGCTTTGGTTCTTTGCCATGGTTTCAAATGGATGTTGATACTGCAATGCCAAAAATTCTGGTGATCTGAGTGTTAGATTAAGAAATAAATCTTACATCATTCACAGGTTGCAGTGGGATGTTGGGAAGTGTGCTTTCGGGTACTTAGGCTGAGAGAATCTGATGATGGCTACACTTGCCACTGGATCATTTAAGTGTTATATAAAGAAGCAGAGCTGAACTCAGCAAGGATGTAGAGCAGAAGACATCATACAGTCCTTGGCTAGCATGTCAAAGAACCCACAGCAGAATGAATTGACACATTTGCGGGACTTTTCACTCTTTGACGTGTATCCTGCCTCTGAGTTTTCACAATTGTTATATCCTTTTAGAAAGCAATTCAGGCTGATGAGAGATAAAGCACATGTTACTGATATTCTTGGAACATAAATTGGATATCTAGAATATTTAAGACTCTTGCACAATGAGCCAGTCATGATTCCTAATAGTCTCAGGTGGGCTACTCATTTTTGTCAAAAGAATCCAGTTTTAGCCAATCAAAATGTCCACTGATTAATTAATTATTCTTAGGATGAGTTCTGTAGATTGGGGTCTATTTATTCTGCCACTGTGTGGTTTCTACAGTGCCTTCCTCGCAGGGGATGTCTGATTCTGTGCTATTCAGAGAATCTCATTCCCTAGTTGAGTTGGATGATTATGAACAGCTAATATTTCCATCTCTTTGGTTGCTCTGGGGTGGCATGTGTCCTTGCCACAATGAAATATTTTTAGGGAGCAATTTGAATCAGATACATGTAGGGGTTTCTGCTCAGTTCTTCCCTCTTAGATGATAGATAACAGACTTCTCATAGGCTTGAGGGATAGACATGGCATAATGCCTTCCCCTTTTCTACTTCTGGCATGAGGAAAACACGCCCCGACTCCAGCGAAGCTCAGGTGGTTGGGCCACTGTTTCTCTTCTAGCTGAAAGTTGTTAAAGAGTTTCCTCAGGGGAAGAGTTCTTCCCGAGTGTGAAACATTACTAAGGCTTTCCCCTAGAACTTTGAATGCCCTTTGAGAATTTCTAGGGTCCACATATTCAAAGGGAGCCTCCAGAATAACTGTCATGACCCTACTATATCGCTAAGAAGAGTGGGTATAATTAGGCCTAACTTATCCTTTTATTTAGCCTTCCTAAATTCCTTCACAGATAACTCTTTACTTTTTAAATTTGTTCTTAGAGTTCTATCTCGATTCATATACTTCTGATTAAACTATCTTTCTTTTAGTATTATGGCTAGTTCTTAGTAAACTTTAAAGATTACATCAATTTTCAGGTATATATTGGGAAAAAATTATTTTTTTTTCTCTGAGGTAACTTTTAGCTCTTGTTAGTTACTGTAACTTGAGCTAATGACTGAGTGTCTTTGATTTCCAGTTGTCTTGTCTGTTTTGTGCACTGATGATAATCATACTTCTTGGAATTCATTTCCAAAATGAAAAGCATGGAACATAGGTGTTCATTAAGTGGAAGCCATTATCTTTCTTACTAGTAGTGAATAGTTCAATGTAACAAATTATGCATTTTTTTAAGCATCACTTAAGTAATAGATACTAATGCTTTTCCTCTATAGAGGACTCTTAATCAGATTTTTAAAAAGACTAAATAACAAAACAAACTTATGTGTATTTAATGACTTAAAAATGGCTTGAAAATTTATAAAACCTTTAGAAACAAATATATCTTCTGTTAGTGCGGGTTGATCATTACAATTAAAAAAGCTATGTTTTTTAGTTTATTTTTATTTATAAATGTTTTCAACAGTTCAGCTCAAATCTCCCTCGGCAGTTATAAACCCATTTAATAAATTATAAACAGTGTTGCAATATGTTTTAAAATAAGCAGAAGCAATAATGTTATAAGGGTCACTTCTGTCTTGGGATCCTGGCTCAGAAGTTAAATTGTTCTATTCTTGGTTTCCTTTAAATTCAAATATTTGACCAGTAAGTTGGTTCCTCACACAGATAAGAAGAAAAAGTTTAATTCTTATTTACAAAAAATTTTTTAAATTGAGGAATGATGAAGTATCTTTTTATCAGAAAGGATGTTTTCCCTCAAAAGGCACAATAAAAATTACAAAAAAAAAAAAAAATTCCTAGTTCTTATTAGCACATGTGGGTTTCTTTGAGATGGTGCCAGTGTCTCAGCCTGCAGCAGCCTATGATAAATTTGGCAAGGATACTTTCATTGGCATGGCTTAATATGAGCACTGCTTTAAATAATTATGTATGGTTATATATATTAAACCCAAAAGCAAAAGGCGAGCTTGGCAATATATTCAGCCATCTTTCTTGGAAGTTTTTATTTTCTGCCCTAAAAATGGGTAGTTTCAGAACTGGAAAACCGTTTAATTCCCACCCCCCATCCCTGAAGTACAAGCAAAGTACTTTTCTAGTTTGGACTGCAAAGACTGCACAGGGGAACCAAGAATGTTAGTAAAATGGGATAGAAATGTCAGAAGGAAGTCAGAGCCAATGAAACATTTTCTTTTATAGGGAATGAGATCACAATTAAATATGTATAAGTGGGGTTTATACGTGGAGAACAAATCTACTTTGTACACCTAGGCCCTGTGGGATTTCTGAATCAAGAACATGCTTTGATGGTTTATGAAAGCTCACAGTTTCTCTGCAGATATTGTGACATCTCTATTGTGAATTGCAGGAATGTTCAGTATACCCTGAAAAATGGACAGAATAAATTAAAGGGGAGAGAAAAAGAATGTTCATCTGTAACTTGATTCAATCAGTGATGCAGGGGATAGAAGATGTGGCAGGTTTAATTTGGATATGAAACAAGTATATGGAAATTTGTAGCCAAGGTTACTTTAGGATTCTAAATCAGAGAGCAAATATTTTTGCAACTCAACCATCATAGGCCAAACTCTCTCCATCCCTCACAATTCACTGAAAAATGCATCAACACAAAATCCAGCGCTCAAGTAATTCAAATTAAACTAATTTACCAAACAAGAGATGGCTGGATGCCACCTGGACCTTGGAATGCTTGGTTGTATGTTTGGTCCAAGTGACTTTTGTATACTTATGATGTCTTTAGCTATTTAACATACCATACTTCCCTTAGACCGCATTTGTTCTGAGACTTATTTTATCCCTTGAAGTAATAGCAAATGGATTTATTCCAAGTGTATCATATAGTTATTGATTAGAAATTGGGGTATAATGATGTAAAAAACTACCAGAATATTGGTTTTCCCTCTTTCTTTTGGGATTTTTTTGTACTGATGAAAATACAGCCTGTGGTTAATATCCAACTTAATCTTTCTCTTTCTCTTCTTTCTTATCTTTTTTTTTTTTTTGAGACATAGTCTCACTCTGCCACTGAGGCTGGAGTGCAGTGGTGCCATCTCGGCTCACTGCAACCTCCATCTCCCGGGTTCAAGGGTTCAAGCAATTCTCTTGCCTCAGCCTCTGGAGTAGTTGGGATTGCAGATGTGCATAACCACACCTGGGTAATTTTTGTATTTTTAGTAGAGCTGGTGTTTTGCCTTATCAGCCAGGCTGGTCTTGAACTCCTGTCATCATGTGATCTGCCCACCTTGGCCTCCCAAAGTGCTGGGATTACAGGCATGAGCCACTGCACTCAGCCTATATTTTTCTTGTTTTTGTATTTATGTTCACTGCTGTAGAGGCAGGTGGGATTTGAGGGGATTGCTCTTATCAATACCTATTCTAAAATGTTTAATGATGTATAATGATATAGGCAAGTTGACAAGAGACATCAAATTCTTATGAATAGAGAGAACTTGTGCTAACATCAAGTTCTAAAGGATCAGAGTTGGCTTTAGGTGTCCCTGAGCAGGAATTTAGATCTGCTTGGAGGTAGGATTCAAATGCAATGAGCTTGAAAGCAAGTTGGGGTGGGGAGAGGGCATGCCTGGGCAATCATGACTCATGTTTAAAAGTTCCAAGGATGTGAAAGCTGCCTTAATTGTCCAACAGAATAATCAGAATAATCTGGGGGGATTTTACAAGCTACACATGAGTAGGAAGAGATCAACATGCATCCTTGATTAAAGAACCACTAGAACAGATTTACTCAACAAATTGACCACCTCACAGGCATTAAGGGTACAGTTGAACAATAACATTTTTGTTGCCATGGAATTTAATTGAAACACTGAGGAGGGATGCAAAGTATGGAGAGAGGAGACAAACAAATTGGCAAATAAAGTAATCTCAGATAGTGTTAATGAAGGAAACAAGCTGGTGTGATTGAAGGTGGGTAATGTGGTCAAGTGACAGGGGTGGGTCTGCTTAGATAAGATGGCCTGGGAAACCTTTTCTGAGGACATGGCTTTTGAATGGAGGCTAGAAAGATGAGAGAGACCCAGCCATAGAATGATTTGAGTTAAGAGTATTCTATGAAGAAAGAGCAGCAAATGCTAATTCCCTAAGGTAGATATAAGCTTGGCATGTTGGAAAGACAGAATGGGTTTGCTTCTAAGATTCTTTCCAGTGGAATTTCAGAAATTTTGTGATTCTATTTCATTAACTCCTGAGGTTTGGCTACAAGACCAGACCCTACTCTTGTTTTATATGTGTAGCTGGCAGAATATAGGTTTAATAGTGAGACAAGACGAAGAACTACATGCCAGCTCCATTGTTCAATTTCTGTGTGGCCTTCAGCAATTTAGCTAACCTCTCCAAGTCTTATCTTCCTCATGTGTTAAATGGAAATAATAATGGTCACCTTGAATTAATTAAGACATTAAATGAATCACTGTGTATAAGGTGGCCAGCATAGAGCCTGAAAGTGTTAATTCCCCTACTCTTCTAGGAAGTGACTAAGTTTAAACAGTTTCCCCATTCTTTCTTCCTGAGTCCCCCCTGCACCACCCCCATATGCCTATGATAGGGAAAATATGAAAATTCCTCTCCCTTCAGGAACGGAGTGTGAAGGCACTGTATAGATACTGGTAGGCTTTCACCAAATATGCTTATGTTAAGAAAAGGCCATGATCTGTGTACTAACAGCTTTCAGAATCAAGTTGGAAGGCATATTGCTTCCCTTGTACTAACATGACTCTGCTGCTGATGTTGAAGGCACAAGACTGGAGGGTGAGAAGAGCTTGTATGCCTGAGAAGCAGCCAGGTGCCATTGAATACCACCACTAAAACCCCAAATCTAAGACTTCATGCTCCATAATAGTCTCTTCAAAGAGGTAGCATCTTCCCTCCATAACCCAAGGGAAAAGGAACCAGCAGGGAGATTTGGAAAAATTCTTTGCTGGACTGAAAAAATCATGAGAGAGTCATTGGTAAAATGTGCATGTGTTTGTCTAGGGTTGAGGGGACCTGTGTCAAAATCCTGATTTTCTCATTCACAAGCCAAGTCACCTGGGGCAGGACACTAATCTTTGGAGCCTTGGTTTCTATTTCTACAGAGCAAGTGTGTGGAACTGGTTGATTTCTGAGGTTTTTTTCTGGTGCTGACAAGTGTCTTCTGAACATTTCCTTTGATAGGCATTTTAGTTGTAATCCTCACTGCAGATATCAACTATGCCTGATTGATCTTTGGTAGATGCTCATTCAGTTGGCCATCTCTCTTGATGGTACTGATTACTTGGTAATTACTATTGAAAAGGTTCTGTTTTGTTTCTTTTTGTGTTTTAGAATACTTCTATCTCAGCTAACATGAAAAGAGGGGAATTTGCTAGGGTCTATCTGTGATTCTAAGAACAAAAGCTTGGCATCCCCTCTGCCCTCTCTATTAGCTTCCTAGGGCTGCCACAATAAACTATCATAGACGAGGTGGCTTAAACAACATAAATTTAATTTCTCCCAGTTCTGGAGGCTGGAGATTCACAATCCCTGTGCTGACAGGACTGGTTTCTTTTGAGGCCTCCCCGCTTGGCTTGCATACGGCCTCCCTCTTGCTGCTTCCTCACATGGTGGAACCCCTGTGCATGCACAGCCCCTGTGTCTCTGTGTCCTGATTCTTAGGAGGACGCCAATCATATTGGATTAGGGCCCACCCTAATGGCTTCCTTTTAACTTAATTACTTCTTTAGAGACCCTGTCTCCAAATACAGTCACATTCTGAAGTACTGGGGGTTAGGATTTGAACATATGAATATTGAGGGAACACAAGTCAGCCCGTAATACTTTCTTTGAGTTGTCTCAGAAGTGAGCAGCATTAGATTTGGTGCTGGTGTCTTATGGCTACTATAACCTGTTACCACAAATCTGGTGATTTAACAAAACAAATTTATTCCCACATTTCTGGAAGACACTTCAAAATCAAGGTCTCTTCTGGTCCATGCTCCCTCTGCAGGTTCTAGGGGAGAAACCATCCTTGCCTTTTCAGCTTCTGCTGGCTGCTAGCATTCCTTGGCTTGTGGCTGCATCACGCCAACTTCTGCCTCTGTCTTCACATGGCCTTCCCTGCTGTTTGTTCTTCTCTCCTGTCTCTTACAAGAATACTGATCATGGGATTTAGGGCCCACCCAGGTAATTTTAGGTGATCTCATCTTGTGATCGATCCTTTACTTAATTACATCTGCAAAGACCTTATTTTTCCATATAACGTCACAGTCACAGGCACTGGAGTTTAGAATGTAGACTTTTTTTTGGTTGGGGGGGGCGATAGGGGACTACAATTCATTCACTACAGTAACCCAACCATGTATGGTGAGGAGGTTTTATGTTTTTGCTTGTTTTTTTTTGTTTGTTTGTTTTAAAATTAGAATGTGACTGAAGTTATCCATGTGATGCAATCAGTAAATATAATTAATATAATTTCAAAGCTATTTCAGGGCGGTGACTACCAATGAGTGCTCTGTGTTTTGAGATGAGGCTTCTGATAGAAGTACCATCTAAATGGATAGATTATTAATAAATTTTATTCAACATAGGACTTTAAAGTAGATACAATGAGTAAAATAGTTTATTCGGTGGTGCTACTGTTGTCTTATTTTAATATATACTCTTTGAGACATAGAAAACAGTCTATATTTTTAGACACCTATCTATATACTGATTATGCCAAATGCACTTTCAAACCAAAGTTTGCACATGTGGTAGCTGGCATATATGGATGTTACCATTGTTTCTGGAGATAGTTCTGGTTTTGTGGTTGATGACTGACTCAAAATAATATATTGGGAATTAAGAATTGTAGATTGCAGATTAGTAGTTTATACCTACTATTAAAGTAGTGTGCTGATAGATTTATTACAGTGTGCTAATTTTACTAATGCTCTGTTGTTTCTCTAGTCAAACACTAACTTATTTATCACTGATCTTTAGTTCCAAGATAGTGCAGGAATGATAAAAAATGCTACTAAAGGGTTATGTGTTGTTTTTAGCATAGAAATATTTATTCAAATAATATTCGTGGTCCCTTTATGGATAATTCAAAAATGTATTCATCATTACTAGTGAAGAATTATTATCAATAATATCATTATGTTCTAAAAATGTTTAAATCATTTTTTCTCATGTATATTTTACTACAGCAAAACCTAAACCACCAGAATTCAGAGGAAAGTAATGTTTTGATTAATAAAATTTTCTGGTTAATAAAGTATTGAGCAGAAAGTTTATTTAATTTTTAATACTTGTTAATATTTTCTAAACATGTAAGATCTTTCTATTTGTATTATGAAATTTAACAGAGTGGATAAACTTTGGATTTTTCTTCCTGCATAGGTATTTCTTTACAGTGCCTTGTTTAGAAATTCATGACAGTTGTGCAATTAGAATTCAATAGCTATGGTCCCAGAGTGACCTTTATTTATCTTTTCTTAACTAAATATAAACATTTTCATCCTTGATGTTGCTTCATTTTTATAAAATTAAAATTTGACTATATCAAAGATGGATTACTTAAAATTACTGCAATGGTAGCTTTAATATTTGGCTCAATACCTTGCACATAATATAACCTCAATAAACAAGTTGAATAAATGAATACTTGATAACTGCAAATCCCCGTAATATGATATAGCCCAAGTATTGGTAGTGAGAAGAGTCTGGATCCTTTCTCTTCTTGTTATTCTACTTATTCAAGGTAAAATCTATGCCTACTTACAGACTTATTGTTACTATTACTATGCTA
Organism: Pongo abelii; assembly: GCF_028885655.2. Classification (NCBI taxonomy): domain Eukaryota; kingdom Metazoa; phylum Chordata; class Mammalia; order Primates; family Hominidae; genus Pongo; species Pongo abelii. The sequence continues at coordinate 107,218,932 of NC_071992.2, forward strand.
GACCCAAGTATTCATTCATTCAACAAAATTTATTGAGTATCTACTTTTTTCCCAGACACCATTCTAGAAGTTGAGAATCCATCAGTGAAAATAAAAGCTTATAAAGAAAGGCAAATTAGGCAAAAACACATTATATAAATATATTGTATATGTGTGTGTATGTGTGTGTGTAAATGTCTATGAAGTACTTTAAAAAAAAGCCTCACCTCTAAAGGAAATAATGAGAAGCAATACATGTGCTGTGGATAGGTGATTTACCTCAAGATGGATTGTTTATGCATATTGATATTTTTCATTTTATATCTTTATAATAAATGGTAAATTTAAACAACCAATATTACAGTCTCAAAGTGAGCTGAACTCTCAGTACGTAATGAACTAATATTACAGTTTTATTAAATTGACTAGGCAGTTCTGGTTAGATAGCTTACTTATTTATCCATACAGATATAAATATTATCTTTGCTTCTCTGAGATCTGGGGAGAAAATGCTGATCCTCAATAGGAATTTTTATCTACTGGAGCTTAGTGCATGATAGTGTATTCAGATGACTGGATTTATACCAGAAATTAGAAATTTAATGTGTGCTTAGGATGTCTGGAACTCTATCAAATGAACATATGTAAATATGTGTGTGTGCATGTGTGCATGTCTATCCTTAGCCCCATTCCTATCTCTTTTTCCATATGCCACCCATCTATCATGAGCCTGTTTTAGCTTGTGAGTCTCTCTGTGGGTCCACATGACAGTCATTAGAATGACACTCCTCACCAGCCTCCTTTCCTATTGTGTTCTTCATGCTGGTTGTAATGAGCTATCCACCCCCGTGTTCTTCTGGAGCATCTTGTGAGATATGCCTTGCTTGATGAGCTGTAGTTTAATCCAGACAGACAATAAAAACCCTGGGGGGTTTTCTCATTCCATTCATTCTGGGGTGGTCATTTTTATTACTGCAAACACATGTTCTCAAAATGCACACTACAGCAAATTTGGTATGGCTTGGAAGTTTTGCATATTTCTACTCTTTCTTATACAGACATTGTCATGGCATACTTTTAATACCATATAGAACAGCAGAAAAGATATTCTCTAAATGCTTTAAAATACTTGGATATTTGTCTTCTTCCTGACAAATCATCTAAATAATATTCTCAATTTTATCCTCAGATCATGAAAAATCATCAGAAAGCATTTGGACAATTTGTTATTTTACATCGTCTCTATCCCCATTCCCTGTAGAATATTTCTCACTGAGTAGCATTTTGGATTTTTATCCTGGGATTGATTGAGTAGTGGGTAACTTTAAGAAATGAAACCTGTTCCTTCTATAGAAATCCTGTGAACAGTTATCATCCACAACATAGAGACAGAGAGGAAAAATGTCATCTGCGTCTAACATAATGATGACATTGTAGCACCTACTTTTCTTTTCAAGTAGCATGGAATAAAATAGAATTATGTGAAAAAGATAATAAGTAAAGCAACCTAACCCCTAATATGTTTATTAATGTATCTGATTACATAACTAGTGGGTTTTTTGTTATTGTCATTTTAACTGTATGGATAAAAGGGGGTCTGGATAGCCTGCATTATGCTAATTCTTTTCACCCAGTGAGGCTCCACTTAATTGAGTACAATTTCTTTGCTCAAAAGATTTAACATGTTAATGATAAAATTCAATATGCAGAATTCAGGCTCAACCTGATGCACTGCCTTTATACCAGGTGCATTTGATCCTTGGGCCAGATGGGCTGAGTCCTTTGATAAGGAAATCTACTAAGCAGAATTTTATGATATTCTAAGAAATACAGTCCATATAAATTCTTTTGATCCATTGTCTATATAATGTTTTGACTCAATATTTTGAGTTGTGGTCAAATTATATTTAAGATGCTAAATAGAAAGGACAAAGAACACAAAAAGTTAGGCTACTATAAGAATAGCCTGTGTGCCAGAATAAAACTAATCTTTATTACCTGAAACTAGACTTGAGCAATCCGCTGTGGACAAATAGAAATGAAGTTATAAAAACTGGATTCAGCATGTTCAAGAGAAGGAGAAGTTAAAAGACATTTTGGAAATAAACATATAAGGACAATTCAAAACCCTAAAGTTATCAAAGTGATATATTTTCATAAGAGACAACATGGAAGATACAAATAAGCTCTTATGCAGAGCTGTTAACATTCCAGTTACATTCATACATATATAGAAGCGTGAAACTTTATTTCATCCAAAGTAATATCTATATTAGCTTTCTAGGGCTTTCAAAACAAATATCACAGACTGGGTGGTTTAAACAACAGAACTTTATTTCTGACAGTCCTGGAGACTGTAATCAAGAAGTCTAGATCAAGGTGATGGCAGTTTTGGTCTCTTCTTAAGGCCTCTTTCCTTGGCTTGCAGATGGTGGCCTTCTCCTTGTGTCCTAACATGGTATTTCTTCTGTACAAGGTGCATGTCTGTGTTCTAACCTCTTCTCAGTCATTTTGGATTAGGGCCCACCCATATGACCTCATTTTACCTTAATCACCTCTTTAAAGGCCCTATCTCCAGTATAGTCACATTCTGAGGCACTGGGGGTTAGGACTTCAACATATGAACTCGGAGGGGGGCCACATAACTGAGCCCATAACAATGTCAAACCATACGCATTTATTTGAAACTTTTCTTTTCCGACTTAGCATTATAACAGGAAGGTCTTTCCATGTCAATAAATATACATATTTATTGTCTACAATAATGAATTTAATGGATGTAGACTATTATATGTATACATGTAACCTGGAGAATTCAACCAGTTCTCTTTTATTTTACTCTTTAAATGGATTCCATTTTCAATGCTGTTTTAAACAATGTTCCAGTGAATATCTTTGTAACAAGGACTTTTCACATGAGCTTAATTATGTTCCTAGCTTAATGTTTTGAAGTAGAATTGCTAAGGCAAACAATAGAGCAGTTCAAAAGTGTTTATTTTTTCAACTTTATTGAGATATAATTGCCACATAAAAATTGTATATATTCAAAATGTACAATGTGATGTTTTGATATATATATACATTGTGAAATGATTCCCAAACTCAAGCTAATTAACATATCTATTGCCTTCAAAGGTTTTCCATACATTTTATCAGATCACCAAAGGATTGCAACAATTTATACTCACAAGGGCATGTAAAAGAGTTCCCATTACTTCCCCCAGATTACATTATTTAAATTATTTTTTAAGCATCATTAATAATTTGATAAAAGAAAGAATGCTTTCTTATAGTTTGAATTTACATCTTTTTGATTACTAGTGTGATTGAGCTCTTTGTTCATATGTTTATTGACCATTTGTATTTCTTTTGTTATCTGTTTATGTCCTCTGCTAATTTTAAAATATTTATTTTCTATGACTTCAGGTTTTATATTTAACCTCTTTTAATCTAGAATTTATTTTGTTCTGCTTAGTTTTTGTTCAAACATGATATATTGGATAATCTTTAATATTGGATAATGCAACTGTTATATTTCTGGGTTTTTACTCTTTTAAAATTTTTCATATATATACACACACACACATATATATATCTAAAATATGTTTTTAAGTTAGAGACCCTATCTCTCTCTATATATTCAATATATATTTAATTAATATCTAATTATATATATTATATATTATATATATTTATATATAAATTATATATATAAATTATAATATATATAAATTATATATATAAATTATAATATATATAATTTATATAATTATATAATTATATATTTATATAATTATATAATTATATATAATTTATATATTATATATTATATATAATTATATAATTATATAATTATATATAATTTATATATTATATATTATATAATATATAAATTTATAATGATATATAAAATTAATTATGTAATAAATTAAAAATATATTATATTTAATTATTCAATATATATTCAATAAAATATATATTTAATTAAATATATATTCAATATATATTTAATTAATATATAATATATATTCAATATATATTTAATTAATATATAATATATATTCAATATATATTTAATTGATATATAATATATATTCAATATACATTTAATTAATATATAATATATATTCAATATATATTTAATTAATATATAATATAGAGTCAATATATATTTAATTAATGTATAATATATATTCAATATATATTAAATATATATTGAATGTATATTTAATTAATATATTCAATATATATATATGTTTAATACACACACACGCACACACACATATTTAAGCTAGAGACAGGATCTCCTTCTGTTGCCCAGGCTGGAGTGTAGTGGTGCAATCATAGCTCACTGTAACCTAGAACTCCTGGGCTTAAGGGATTTCCCCCTGCCAGCAGTCTCTTGGGTAGCTAGGACTGCAGGTGCATGCCACCATACCCAGCTAATTTTTTAAATTTTTCATAGGGAAAGAGTCTTGCTATATGGCCCAGGCTGGTTTCAAACTGCTGGCTTCAAGCGATCCTTCTGCCTCAGCTTCCCACAGTTCTGGGTGGTGAGCCACTGCACTCAGCTTTTTCTTATATATTTTATTATTAGTATCATGTTTTGACTTATTATAAATATACTTTTATGTTTGTTAGTATAAACCCGTAAATATTTTCTTCCAACATTTTCTAATATATTCTGTGCATTTAATATTCTGTATGAATTTGAGAACCACTATGTTAAATTTCCAGACAACAAAATGCCAGGTGAGTTTCCTTATATCAAACATTCATGTAGAGGATGGATTGCATTTGGCTGGTTATTATATTTCAGCACCTAATTTAGGGTTCTTTAAAATCTCACGCTATCTTTTTTGTGCTAGTAGACTTAGATGCTTACATAACTATCAACAACATTCTAAGTTGTTGAACAAAGTGTTATTGGCACTTAATTGAAACATAGCCTTTGATTTTAAAAAGGGCTTTGATGTTGTTCTTTTGGTTGACTTTACTCTTACATTGATCCTACCTTTTCTGCCACATCAGATTATCCCAAATTACCAAGATTGAGTGTTTGATATTAATGTATTATACTTTCTTCCTAGTTTCAGGCAAATTCTTTGATGTAGGTATAACTTCAAGCAGGGCTGCACACTTTTAAAGACAAATAGTTGTACTGATTTCTTGACCATACTTTTCAGGAAGTCATGCACCCCTCCCCTCACATTTTATGCTCTAAGTTTTACAAATATGCCTTTTAGGCAGAATATTTTCCATCAGGTTTCTTCCTCTTAACCCCTCTATCATCTATAACCTGGCCAATTCCCATTTATCTTCTTTGAGAAGGACCCACCCCACCACCACTCAAAACTCTAAGTCATATACTTCAGGTACCCTTTCCATGTCCATAGCACTGTTTGCATTAATTTATTGTTTTACTTAGCAATTCCTACACTAGACCATGAGCTCTGTGAATACTGAAGCAACGTCTAAGTTTTTTACTATGTAGACCTCGCAATGGACATGGTGCTTGGTATAAAGTAAGTGACAATAAACAAGTAAGTTAATGCCGAATGACTGAGAACATGTTAATATTTTACATGAAGTCAAATATCTGATGTCAGTTAAATGCCAGCTCTTAACTCTTTTGTGTGTGATCTATCTGTGTTCTTGTTTGCTTCTGGGGCTTGAGGAGGGCCCCAAAGTTGGGGAACCCATGGTCCCCTGACTGCTGTTAATGACAAATCTGCATATAAATAATGAGTTAACCATCTCTGCCCATCAGAGTGTCAGGGACGAAGCCAGAAGGGTCATTCTCTTTAGCAGTGTTCTTATGTAGGAAGGTGCAAACCCTGAGTTTGATGAAAGAATCAAGGGTACAGAAATTTTGTAGATGTAAATAAATATATAGCATTAGCACTGACTACCCTCTTACCTATATTTTTCTTCTCCCTAGCCATTAAGATAGTTTTATAAAACATCATTGAGTTTATTGGGGCCATATTTTCATGTTGGTATATTATAGGTGACCCTGAATTTTGTTTGTATTTTTTCTCATTACTGTAGATTTATGCATATGTTTTTGAAAACATCAAGTCTGTGCGACTGGAAGCATTGCTTTTATCCTTGCTGAGCATTGTGGTCCTTGTTCTTGTTAAAGAGCTGAATGAACAGTTTAAAAGGAAAATTAAAGTTGTTCTTCCTGTAGATTTAGTTTTGGTAAGTATAAAATCAACATTTAGCTTTTTGCCATGCAAAGCTTTCCAGTTCTTGGGGAGATCTGCAGATGCTTACTATATTGTCTATAGTAACCCTCAGCTACTCCTGTCTCTCATTAAAGCAGGGCTAATTTGTGTGGCTATACATTAATGTAAGAACAGGAAACATTTTGAGTCAATAATTTAAAAAAGAAGACACACATGTTTTCAATTTATACAACGTTTCTCATATGCTTATAATTCTTTATATAAATAAGAGAACATATAGCTTAAGATCTTAAATAAGAGGAGGTACTTTTAAGGGTGAGACTCAAAATGTCTCTGGCATGATCTTCTGTAAATTAATAAAATATGGTATCATTTCCTATTTATATGGCACCTATAAGATATGTATAGAAATATTATCAATTGATAAATGTTCATTCATGATTGAAAGGTTCTGTTACTTACCTAATTTTGCTTCATTGAAAGGATGCTTATGATTTTCATTGGCCAAAGTTGGTTCTCTAAAATATTTTTTTGTTGTACCTGAAAAAGCAATACATTACATTTTGCTCCTAAGGCTTGTGGCATTAGAAAATATGTTTTGAAATTTCAAGAACCTCTAATGGGAACTCTTAACTATACAAAGCATTAAGTTGAAAATAAAATCTTAACATATAACCACAGTCTACTAATTTACTATCAATTGGCTTTAGTCTTTCAATGATCTTTGAGTTATACATGTATATGATAAATGTTGTCTAAATAACTTCATCTATTAAAATATTCCTTCTAATTGTTGAAATTATGTAGGTTTATGTACAATTATAAGGCTAGCACATTGGAAATTGACTATGAAGGCTATGACTCATTTCTATACAAATAATAAGAAAGGCTTCTTTCCATAACTAGGCCATGTATGATCCTATACTCTTGATAATTTGAGATCTATATAACATATGTGATTTATATAATATGTATGTGTGTATATTTCAAATAAGCCATAAAAATACAGAGTACTATGATTATTAGTTTTCACAGCAACAACTGTGAAACATACCATCTTATCTCGAAGTCCTGTAGATATCAAGAAATGCTTATTATATCTTGGGAAGCTATATTGCATGTTTCATAAAACCAAAAATTGAAAATAGCCTTAGGGATGAAGGCTGTTGAGCTGGTAGTAAACCGGTTGCTTATTCTCTGCAAAACCAGTTACGATTATTCTTACAATAAGATTAAAGGTATTCTTTTTACGTGTTATCCCTAACATTTCTAAGACCCAAGGAAAAAGTACCAATGCAAGCCCAAATACTTATAAGTTATAGATCAAAATGTTAAATATAACAGATTCTGTTTTCTTACGTTGACAAATATCCCTTAGTGATGACTTTGAAAGCCGAGTTAGAACAGAGAATTTTCCTAGTCGTTTATGTTCTGCCAGTATGTGGCAGCGTGGGGAGACCCAGCCTCTTGCTCTGCTCCCTCTCTTCACTTTCCAGCTCTATCCCACCTGCCAGGGGATTCATATGTATATGTGTGGACACCTCTGTCCTCACGTCCAGGCTCCAAACACATTGCCACTCCATCACCACTACGACTGTCTCTTTGCCAACTTTCTTGAGCCACCCTGGGAGGCTGGACTTCCAGAAGGTGCCCTGCAAGCAGGCAGAAGGACATTTGGGCAGGAAATGTTAGATTCTTAAGTATCCAGAGTGTGGTTCATAAAGAAGGGTACAGGTTTGAGTTGGGCACAAACCCCCTACTCTCACAGAGCTCCCTTCTTGTGGGGAAGTCTACAGTTGGAAGAAGCCAGATTAGAACCCTCTGAAGCAGGGGTCCTCAACCTCTGGGCCATGGACTGGTACCAGTTCATGGTCTGTTAGGAACCTGGCCACACAGCAGAAGGTGAGCGTTATTGCCTGAGCTCTGCCTCCTGTCAGATCAGTGGCAGCATTAGATTCTCATAGGAACACGAACCCTCTTGTGAACTGCACATGCGAGAAATCTAGGTTGCGTGCTTCTTATGATAATCTAGTGCCTGATAGTCTGAGGTGGAACAGCTTCATCATCCCCAAACCATCTCCCCACTCCTCCCCCAACCCTGTTCGTGAAAAAATTGTCTTCCACAAAACTGATCCCCGGTGCCAAAAAGATTTGAGACTGCTGCTCTAAAGCACTAGTCACACCTGGGGTGCAATCCCCTCTTGCCCAGGTCTAAGGGCAGTACTGGCCTTATACACGCATATTGAATTAATATTGAAGAAGGACCAATTACTCAACTGATAAGGAAAGTTTAATTTTGGTAAAGAAATACAGCAAGGAGGTAAAACACTGAAAGGCTAATTCAGTGAGTTAGAGCACTTAATTTTAATATTAACTGTGAATCAAATACCCTGTATACTTCCATTTTCAATAAGAATCCAGTCTCTAGTAGCTATGGCATATTTTCTTTATAGCTCTCAATATTTTCTGACCTAGTATAGATGTTTCATGATGATTATGAACAATTATAATTTATTAATTGGCGTAGGAATTTTTAAGTATGTTAATATGTCTGATGCTAACTTAATAGCCTGAATCTTAGAAAATGCTACTATCGTATTACAATATTTATAAATTTTAACAATATCACCTTTATGGTTTTGTTCCTTTTTATCTTTTTCTTTAAGTCTTCAGGTGTTTTGCTTTTTAAGCCTATTTGATGTTTTATAAAACCTCTGCAAATTCCGCTAAATATCATCACAGAGAACAGAACAACAGGAATAGGGGAAAAAAACCTATAAAATTATATTATTGTGCATTGATTATTAGATATTCCTTATTTTGCCAGTTTGAATTTGTTATACTTTTTTTCTGGCCATGTATATTTTAAATTTGTACTTTAAGTGGATAATTGATGTGTCTCTTTTACAAGATGAATTACTCCAAACTGATACCATAATCATGTGAAATTTTTAATATCTATTAAAATTATCAGAAAAATGAAAATCGATGGAAAACAGAATGCAGTGGCTGGTGAACTGGGCTCTGATATGTATGTTAAAGATGATTATGGGTATAGGCAGGGAACATGTAACCTTGCTTAGCATATGTCAGTAACAGAAGGATAGGGTATCTGAAACTCCATAGGGGTCATTTTAAAAGCATTGAGCCCAGCAGGCTGTGAAGCAGCATGTTTCACTACAAGAAATAGTAAAAACTAAAAATTTAAAAATATTCAAGGAGACTGTAAATCATCATTGATTACTAACATGGATTAGGAATGTCGATGCAATATCTCAAACTCTTGAAAGGCTGCTGTCATGGAGAGAAAATATGCTGTCTTACGAAGCATCCCTTCGTATCACGGGAGGCAAGCATTTAGGTTGGATTGTGCTGTCTTCATGCACACACACACTCCTGTATCCTGTAGTTTTTCCCCTTCAAAATTGGACATAATTGGGTTGACAACGGTAGGATATTAGAAAAGCCATGTGATTGGGATGTCATCTAATTTGGAGACTGTCAGTGCTCTCAAAACTGAGTGACTTTTTGACTTTTAATATTTTATTTATTTTTGAAAGTCTGTGCAACTGCTAGATTATTCTTGATGTTTATGGGACATGAGAACAATGTTTACTTTTAAAAATTGTTTTAAGGGGTTTGAGAGGTCAGTAATGTATATATTTTTTCTTTTTTCAAATGGAACCACACAGATTATTGCTGCATCATTTGCTTGTTATTGCACCAATATGGAAAACACATATGGATTAGAAGTAGTTGGTCATATTCCACAAGGGTAATGTAGTCCTTTTTAAAAAAATATTATTTGTTTGTTTGTTTATTTTTGATGGAGAAAGGGACACGGAGTGAGTGGGTTTGGATATTTCATTTCTTAATTCTAATTAATTTCTATTACAAAATGATATAAATACACACTTCATGTGTAGAGAAAGAGTAACTTCCTAGACTTCACCTCTTACTAAGGATGTTGATAATTGCTTTATAGAGCATTGCTTCAGGTAAAAGGTTTGGGAAATATTTGCAGATATATTATTAACAAAATAGAGGGCATTGACTTTGCAAATGAGAGTTATGATCTGGGATTTAGCCCTATCTCTTCCCCACCACACATATTCTATGACTATTTTCATTTCACTTAAATCATAGTAGAAGTAGACAAGCATAATCTGAAATAGCAAACCCTAGGCATGGGTATTATATTATAATGAGAGAGTGGAAGTGGAGAAGAAGGCATTGTTCCCTAGCTGGCCTATAGCCTTCCTCTGGCCACTAAGAAGGAGTTTAACAAAAGAGATGTTCACCCTAAAATGAGCAAAAGGTCATACCACATATAGGCTGAAAGAAAATAAAAATATATGAGGGAAGGAGGACAGTGTCTTATGGGTTATTCACTTTGAATGGGCTGCATTACATGTACACTGATAATTATAAATTTGGGGCAAAGTTACAATTGTTGAATCCTATAAATTTTTATCTTCCAATCCCAAATTTTTGTTTCTAATTACATGAAAATGGAGAAACAGTAGAAAAATTCTCAGGAGTTAAAAAGGGAATGTTAAAAATCCTATCTCTAGCACATAGATATAGGCTAATGCTGATTATATGAATCAGATTGAATTTTCTCAAGGATTTCTGCTTCTCTACATTTGAAAGTCAGTTTATTATTCCTTTTATGCCAATTTGTTGTTATTAGTAATTAGGCTCACTCAGTCTTCATGAAACAAAGTTCTTTTACTTTGAAATGGTTTTGTATAGCATAATAACCTGTAATGATACAAATCAATTTGTCTTAATGGTAAACTTAAGTAAGTGGGTTAAAAAAAAAAGTCACGCCTCTCCTCTATCACCTCTAATTCTCATTTGTTTTGAGTGACCTTTCCATACCCATCCACTAAAGGAATTATAACAAGAACATGGCTTTGAACAGAAATGGAGCTGAGATTGCATTCCAGCTCTGCCATTCACCTTGTGATGTTAGATAAATTACCTAACCTTTCTCAAAATGTTTTCTCCTCCATACAGTGGGTATAATGACGCTTGGTTTGGAGGTTGTTGGGAGAATTAAATAAAATAGCTATTATGAAAGGGCCAAGCATTCTACTTACATACTGGGTTTTAAAAATCAACATGAATTCTCTTCCTGTTTTCTTCTACTGCCTGAGGGATTTATTTATTTATTTATTTATTTGTTTGTTTGTTTATTTACTTTTTGGGTAGGTCTCCCAAAGAATCATCAGGGATAAATAAATAATGACACTTTGGCTCAAGTGGTTTTCAAAAGACAATTAAACAAGGGCTGGGTATTATTTGAGAGAAATATTTTGAACAGTTCTTTGAAATGGAAAAACAACTATGGTCCTATATTTTGAAGCAGAGGGTTAGTTAGATGGAGCCTTTATACATATTTTTCTTAATGGATGTAAGGCACAGTTAAGTGTACTGTGAAAGGATTGAGTTAAAAACATAATGAAGATAATGAACTCAATGGCAAATTTAGGGATTAACTCAAGAATTGTAGCTCACAGTAAACCAGTGTTTTCATACAGCACTGTTGTATTCAGAGGAGGAAATACAGTCTTCAACACCAGCCAAATAAATATTTGGAAAGGTTCGAATGAAAGAATGCTCCAGATTTGCTTTTGTTCTGATACAGGAAATTTCTGTCAAGTCAGAGTTTCTGTGGTGTAATCTGAATTCCCTGGGCGTAAATGCCAGTTAAATGCATGGAGCTGTCCCTGTGGTGTTCCTTGTAATTTTGCTTTTCTGCTAAATAATGTTGAAAACGAAGGGCTTCTAAGGGCAAGGCTGCTTGGTTTTCTCATGGGCATTTCACTTAGTCTATGTAAACTTCAGAGTCATTGCCACAGTTAAATTCATTGCAAGTTGTTACAGAAATTACATGAAGTTTGATGACTTCAATATGGTCCTTCTTTCCACAGAATTCCCTCACCTAGAGCTCCCCCGATGAACATCCTCTCTGCGGTGATCACTGAAGCTTTCGGAGTGGCACTTGTAGGCTATGTGGCCTCACTGGCTCTTGCTCAAGGATCTGCCAAAAAATTCAAATATTCAATTGATGACAACCAGGTGGAGTGTGCCCCCAGTCCCTCTCCACTCCAGTTGTATCATTGCACTGTGCACTCCTAGATCCTAAAAATGTTGAACTTATGAAAAATAAAACTTTCCTAACTGTATAGCAAGAGTGGGTTGAACAAAACAAAAGAAAAATATCGAAATCATTCATAGGAAGCTAAAAACCTGACATTTATGGTTCATAATACCTTTTATTTTGGTTAAAATAAAAGGCATCATGATGTTCTTTTTGATTTGTTTTTAGGACAGAATCCAAACAGATTTATTATTGCATGCTAATGTTTAATAATTATGGATTTCTAAGTACAAATAACATTAGTATTACTCTTAGTAAAAAAACTAAAGAATGTGAGGGTCTATTCTTAGAATACCAAGGGATGTAGATTATACTGATCATATTTCTGAAAATACTCTTGCATATGTCCTGTTTCAAGTCCTGTCATGGTCCTACAGAGCTGTGCTGGTCTGCAGAGAAGTTGCAGTGTGGTGGTTTATGAATATCGAACTACCTGTGTGCAAATCTCATTCTCACACTATGTGACCTTAATCTTCTCTGTGCACCAATTTTCTCATCTTCACAAAAGTAGATTTATTCATTCCACAGATATATGTTGAACCCTAATACATAGCAGGCACTGGTCTAGGTACAAGGGATACAGTGGTGAGCAATGCAGACCATGTCTTTCTTTTACTTGAAACTTCCCAGTTGCTTCTGGTCACACTCAGAATAAGAGCCTCTCTCATGGCTTACAAGGCTCTACATAACCTGCTAATACCCTTTTCCTCTTTGGTCTCATACCCTTTTATACTCTGTGCTAACACCACCACCTTGCTTCTTCTTGAACTCATTAGTCATGCTTCTGGCTACGGATATTTGCACTTGCTGTTCCCTTTTCTGGGAATTCTTTTCTCTCCAATACCTGCTTAGCGCCTCCATTTATTTATTTATTTATTTTAATTTTTGTTTTCTAGAGACAAGGCTCACTCTGTTGACGAGGCTGGAGTGAGTGGCATGATCATGGCTCACTGTGGCCTCAACCTCCTGGGCTCAAGCCATCCTCCCGCCTTAGCCTCCCCAGTAGCTGAGACTTCAGGCATGCACCACCATGCCTGGCTACTTTTTTTTTCATTTTTTAAACATGGGGGTCTTGCTGTGTTGCTCAGGCTGGTCTCAAACTCCTGGCTTCAAGAGGTCCCCTGCCTCTGCCTCCCAAAGTGCTAGGATTACAGACATGAGCCACCGTGCTCAGCCAGCTTCTTTATTCAAATGCTCCTTTCTCAGGGAGGCCTTCTTAGGTAATCTAAAATCTTAGACTCGAGATTTGCCCATGCTTTCCTCTATTTTGCTTTCTGTATTTATCTTGTTTATTGCCAGCATTTGCTTTCCACCACCACAGCTCTATAAGGGCAGGGATATTTGTTGTGCTTACTAGCAACAGCAGACGCAAAAATACCGTTAAGGGGAATTTGCAATAATCGAAGTGAGATTTGATGACTTGGACCATGATGTACTGATGGATGAGATGGAGGTATATGGATTCTGGATTGGATATGGGTGCCATTTGGGAAAAGAAGGAGCAGAAAAATCAAGAATAACCCTAAAGCTTTCAATCTAAGCAATTGGAACTTCAAATAGGGAAGAACATGGAAGAACCAGGTTGGGTGGTAGAAAGCTGTAGCCCAATTTAGGAAGTTGGAGATATCTGTTAGCCATCCAAAAGGAGATGCTGAGTAGCAGATTGGGTGTACAGTCTGACATTCAGAAGAATGGTCCAAGTTGCAGATAAAAATTTTAGAGTTGTCAATGTGTATTTGAGTAGCTTATATGTAGATAGAGAAGAGAAGCAGTCCTCCAGTATTTGCAGTTGGTTAGATGGGAAAGAACCACAAAAGGCATTAAAATGTGATGGCCAAGGAGGTAGGAGGAAATCAGGGACATCCTAGAAGCCAAGTGAAGGAGACTTTAGGGAGGAAGAAATGAGCAACTATGCCAAATGCCTCTTTTAGGCAAGGGAAGCCAAGAATGAATCATTGGTTTAGCATTGTGAAGGTCATTTGTGCAATGATGAGAAGAAAAACCTGACTGAGGTGACTTAAAGATGGAGGAGAAATTGATGACAGAGAGCATTAAAAAAAAAAATAGTATTTCCCTATAAGGTTGTTCTGAGGATTAAATGAGTAAAGTGCTTGAGAACAATTTCTTGCTCATTGTAAGTGCTTAATAAATGTTAGCTATTTGTATTGTAATTTTTAAATCCCAACTGGTGGGGAAAACAAAATCTGAATACAAATAAGCCTCATTATGTGACAAATTGTACTTGCGGTCTCTAAAAGTCGATTGTGATTAAGATATTATATATTCTCTCATTATGAATCTTGCAGGAATTTTTGGCCCATGGCCTCAGCAATATAGTTTCTTCATTTTTCTTCTGCATACCAAGTGCTGCTGCCATGGGAAGGACGGCCGGCCTGTACAGCACAGGAGCGAAGACACAGGTAATGAATTGTTCCTCAGGGACAAAGCACTGCTGGGCCTTCACTCCCGTTCTAGGAGAGTGGGAAGAGCTAGCTTTTCTTTAAAGCCCTGAAACTATTTTCACTTATTTAATTTTTTTTCTAAATTGTTTCAAGAAAGTCCTTCTCTCTCTCATCTCTTTCCTATAAATGACACTTACGAAAGCTAAGGATTCAACAAGGAAACTAAAAAATTCTGTACAAATTGAAGCTTTATGGTTAGCAACCTTTGAGGCCAAAGCTCCCTCTAGTGGTGCCTCTCTCTTTCTTTCTAATCTAAATGGTCAACATGATGTTTTCCCATTTTTGTTAACTTCCTTTAAATAAATAAAATCGATTACATGAAAAAGAAATCAATCTTTGACACTGAAATTTCTATCTATAGATATGTACAAGTATATAAATGTATAATAAGATATCTGCACATATTTTAGGTTAAACAATTATATTTTTTAGGAACTCAAATCAATTTGACATGTATTGAGGGCCTGTGATATACCAGGCATTCTGCTGGGTACTGGTAAGATGATGATGATGATGATGATGATGTTGATGTGACAATCATAGTGATGAAGATGTTGCTATTGATGATGATGGTGGTGGTGGTGGAAAAGATATTGAGTTGTGTGCCAGGCATTGGCTGTCATACTTTTGTTATAAATGAACTTGTTTAATCTTATGAAAAATTAAACCTTTGATGGTCTAGGCAACCTTAAGAAGGAGGTGTAATTATTATCCTCAGTTTCTACATGAGAAAGTTGAGGGAAAGAAGGTTAAAGTAACTTACCCAGGTCAGAGAGGTAGTAAATGGCAGAGCCGGGATTGGAACCCAGATAGATTTACTTCAAAACTTGGATACACAAGAAAAATCATGTGTATCTTAGTATAAAAAATTAACATTAACAGCTAACCATTATTAAAACAATTTATGTTTAAGATAGGAATCAAATGAGAACTTTTAAAACACTATTTGTGCTAATTCAAACATTCATTGAGAGTCTTCCTTATTAAATACTATTTTAGGTTGTAGAATAATTGAGTTTGAAAAGTATGTGGTTCTTGACCTTGTGGGCAAGTGATCAACAGATATTAAAATTTAACATAAAACTAACTAGTCAAATTCATATCAATGTATCATAGAGTACATGAAAGGAAGCAGTAACCAATTCTGAATGTATTGTAATTTGACAAATAATTGCCATAGCTCATAAGCTAAGAAGTAAAATCCTCCTCCAGCCTTGGTTTATATGGCACAAGTAATCTGATGGATTTTTACACAGCTTGGATTTTCAAGTGTAGGGTCATCTTCTGTAGTGGCGTAAACATTTTTGCAAACTGTACTCTCAAATCTTTGTGATCTAAATTTGAAGGTTTAATGTACAGTGAACTTAAATATTATTCCCTACTCTGATGACTCTTCTATCTGTAAAATCCTAGGATCCTATAGCAGTTTTTTTTTTTTTTTTTTTTTTTTGGCAGAGTCTTGCTCTGTTGCCCAGGCTGGAGTGCAGTGGCACCACTACAGCTCACTGTAGCCTCAAACTTGTGGGCTGAAGTATCCTTTCACCTCAGTATCCAGAGTAGCTGGAATAACAGACATGTACCACCACACCTTGCTATTTTTTTTTTCAAATTTTAGTACAGATAAGGGTCTTGCTTTGTTGATCAGGCTTATTTTGAACTCCTGGCTTTGAGAAATCCTGCAGCCTCTGACTCCCAGTGTTGGGATTACAGGTGTGAGCTATTGTGCCAGCTGGATTCTATAGTAGTTTCTTCCTGGTTTCTTACCAGAATGAATGTATTAGGTTTCTCTCTTCATTGTCAGGCTCAATAAACATAGTGAGTGGTTCGGCGTTGGGCTCCAGAGCCTGGGCTTGTACCCTGGCTTCACCACTAGTGAAGTGACTTTGCACAAGTAACTTGACCTCTCTGGCATAAGTAGACTTGCCTATTAAAGTAGAATTATTACAACAACTAAAGGAGTTAATAATGCTTATTTAGCACAATGCTTGAGCACTAAATGTCCTTAAAATGTTAACAATGATCATTGATTTTATTATTACTATTGTTATTTAGAAAATAATTAAATATGTTTAGAATCTTTTTTTAACATTTAATGTTAAAACATCCTGGTATGGTCAAGATGCAATGAGACAGTTTTCTAGTCCAAGTTGCCCACTGTGCGGCAGGATCTTGAGCAAGTTAACATACTCATTTATCACATGGGCAGAAAAGGTTGAAATAGAATCTTCGAAGTGTTTCCACTTTCAATGTGTTCCATAACTGGGGTTTCCTTAGGCATTTCCCTGCTTTTCTAATTACTATTTTAGTAATAATCAGTCTATCTGATTCATCTTTGTAACCTTTAATATCGAGTGTCTGAAAGAGAATAATTGAGAAAGCTTATACTTATTTTAAATTTGGGATTTTTTTTTTCACTTGAGTTGGGTGTACAGATGTTTGATTAATATGGTTGGGATAAAGCAGCGCCCCTTCCCTTCTCTGTTCTGGAGGCCACACATTTGAATGACTAGAACAACAGAACGTTTCTAAGGACTTTTTATTTAATAGGAATTTTTTTTTCTGCATGGTATTCTATTCATCAGCCTTCAAAAGAAATGAAAGAAATCTGTCAAAACACCATTCCAGGAAAACAAAGCTCAGTGGCAGAATATTTTCATGCTCCTCTGCTTATTGAGATGGTCACTAATCTTTTCAACAACTCCCATTAAATTGCACAGGGGAAGAATCTGATTTAATGTGCATACTCAAATTGAGGATGCTTTCCCATGGTAGTCATTTCAGACCTTTAACGTTGCAAGTGTTAAGTTTATTTGGGTAAAACTGATAATTGACATGGTTCCGAGAAAGCACTATGTAAACCAAGCCTTAAAAGTTTTGTTCTAAATAGGCTATTTATGAAAGCAACTTTCTATGTGACATGACTTCACAAAATAACCCCTTAAATGGCTCTGATTCTCTTAGGGACTAGATTTATACCCCATAAATTGATGTAGATGACAAACAATCTTCATTTTTTAGGCTAATGACAACCAATCAAAGAATCAGTGGTAATCATCTTACACTTGTTAATGAATTTACCAACTGACTTTTATTCAGAAACATTTCTGGTATTTCTGCAGAAATGGTATTTCTGTGGAAAGTTATCTTTACAAAATGCAAATGTGGTCATGTTATTTTTGCTTAAAGTCCTTAAAAGGCTTTGCATGGGTCTTAGAATTCAGACATTTCTGCTGTCTACCAGGCGCTGAGTGCCTCCTGGCACAGCCTCCTCTTGGCCTGTTCTCCACCTCATTCTCAGACCTAGTCCTCCAGCCCTTGTGGGTTCCAGTGTCTGTTCCCTTTGTCTTTGAGGCTGCCTTTGCCTTCCTGTCTATGTGAATTCCTCCCATCCTTCGTATCTCACTGCCACTTCTGGGTCTGTCATTTTCCTCTTTGTCAGTGTCCTTAGTGCTATTTGACATTAAATGTTCATTAGTGTGATTATATGATTGATGTCACCCTTCTATCCTTGACTTAAAGCTACTGGAGAACACAAAACCTTGTCTGGTTTGGTTCAGTGTATCCTCAGTGGCTAGCCCAGGACCTGGCATGTGGTAGGTGTTAGGTAACTACTACAGAAAAGAATGAATGAGAAATGAGAGCTTCCAATAACTATAAAAGAAAATGACCAGTTTTGCTGACATTAGAAGAGACTGGTCAGGCTGGACAGTTTTTTTAAATTACTGCTTAATATCACACATTTACAGAAAATCCCATTTAAAACCAGGCTTAGGATCATGCACTTCAGAGAAGCACTATTGAACAGAAACATAATATGAGCTACACAGATAATTTAAATTTTCTAGTAGCCACATTTTTAGAAGTAGAATAAATTGACAATTTTAATTTTATATTTTAATTTGCCTAATGGAGTCAAAATATTATAATTTTAACGTTAATATTTCAAAGTTAATAATCTAAAAGTTATTAATGATATTTTAACATTATTTTCTTCTTGGTACAAGGCTTCAAAATCTGGTATTCTAGATTTCAGCATACCTTAATATGAACTAGTCACATTTCAAGTCCTCAAAAGCCATATGTGGCTGTTTTGACAGTGAATTTGGGACAATTTTATGTAGAAGTGAGTTGATGGTAAAGACTTTCAGTGCTTTAGAAAATGAAACCAAATGTTTGGATTGGAACAACAAGAGTTACTGATCATTTAACACCAAGTGCCACGGTCATCAGACACATTTCTATCTTCCATATGAAGAAACCCTTTTTACAGCGACCCCCTTTAGATGTGACACCCAAAGCATGCATATCTAAGAAAGGCCTTTAGGGGAATAAGAAATTTGTGGCACAACTTAGACAAATAGCACAAAAAAATTACATTTCTTCCTTTTCTCCTTCCCTGTAAAGAACAGTAAATATGGGAGGGAGCTCAGTGTCCCTTGGCTTTCTTCTCTGCATGCTTCTCTTCACTTTCAACAGAGGAGATCTCCTGGTGCTCTGCAGGGAGCTCGGGAGGTATAACCAGGAGGGATGAGAGACTGCGTCTGCTGCACAGGCAGCTCAGCCACAACTGAAAACAACAGCTGGCATGTTTTTCTGCAACACTGAGATTGTCTCTGCGTTCTAATTTGCCAAACTGTATTCCTTTATTCTTTCAAAATTTGGCTAATTGCTTTCATCTCCTTTAAAACCTTTTTAATCTAGCTTTAGTTATCTAATGTCATCTCTCTCTTTTTTTCTTTATGCCCTTTCCCATCTCTTTTGCCATTTCACTACTTTCCACAAGACTGCACATGCAGTGAGTTCAAGAACTACTTATGCCTTCTTTGACAACTACTTAGGAAGTAAATAACTGGTTTCTCCCTCTACTCCCAACCAAATATATAGGTATGGATAATAAAAATGCATGCATGGTCATCTTTGTAACTAACATAGAGTATATAAAATAATTGTTTGAGAACATAACAAGAATAAAATATAGATTATTTCATTATCTTTTATGCAGAATTAACTCTTAAATATCAGTAGTTATGATTTTGAAGCAAAAATATATTTGGACATTTAGTTTGTATGATATGGAAAGAAGGAGTTAAAGAGTAAAATCCTAGCCAGTGTTTGCCCAGTGGGTAATTGTGTGAACGCTTTACTAATTGCAATAGAAGCCAGCCTGAAACTTATTAAGAAGGAGCTAGTTTTGTTTTGTTTTCTGAGATTAAAAAAGGAACAAGCTCATCTCTTTTGTTCTGGTTTTAACTTGTTTTTCAAATTTTTCTCAAGGTAGGTCAGAGAAAGGCAAGAAAATATTACCTCAAATGCAAAATAAAATATACGAAGAAAGTAAATGATACTTAAAATATAGCTTAAATGGGTTGTTATAGAATCCTGAAATTAGAGAATTCTATTTTATACACTGCAAATATTTGATCTTAATTTGAGCTCTTTTTGAATTTACTGAGTTGGCCAATTATGGAATGATGGCTTTCATTGCATAATCTCAAAGATTTTTTACAAATCCAAATTTCAGTGTCCTGGCTTCTTCTTTATGAAGAGAATGAATACCAGTATTTTGAGAGCTTTGAGGGCAGATACTATAATATTATTAATTTCCATGACTGGGGAGTATATACACTGGACAGAGCTGCTAAGAGTTTCTTGTCTGATTAGATGAACTTATCTTTTGACCAAGGGCATCAACAATGATAAGGCAAGTGCATTAAGGGAGCTAACATAACCCATTTGCTTATGGTCTATTTCATTGCATGACTTACCATTTAAGATAAACAAATAGTCTTTTTCACCCATAGTTTGTCACCCTTTACCAAATAAGATCCATTTAACTCTTGACTTATTTTGACTACAAGATTGAAATTGTAGTTCAATTGTTGTTGATGAACATACAAAGCACCATGTAAATAAAATATAAATTAAATATTATTTAGAGTAAAGCCCAAATGTAGTTGTGATTTACTGTTTTTAAATAGAATTATTTAGTTAGGTTGTAATTTCTATAACAGCTTTAGTGTACTATAATAAATTTGGGAACCTTAAAATATATTTGGCGTTTTTGGATCCCAATTCAGGACATATTTTATATTACCTTCGTGCTTTCTAACTCCCTAGCTCTATGACCTTGGCATAGTCACTTTGCCTCTCTGTGTCTCAGATCCTTCCAAGTAATTGCAACTGCATGTGTCCAAAGTTCATTCCAGCTCCTAAGATTTAGGGTTTTGGTTTCAGGTACATTGTAAAGATATGAGTGAAGAGTCCCACAAAAAGGGTACATGCCATTGTCTTTTGTCTTAAAATAAACCTTAGCTGTTGGTATTTTTTTCTTTTCATGTAAACATGGATTTACTGAATCACTGACTGAGCTCTCTGACTGGATCCTGTGAGCTGCACTCTGACACCTACCTTGTTGCAGTCTAGTAGAATGTCAGGCGTCATATTTTATTGTTTAAAAATTCTTATGTAAAATCACCAATTACTCCTAGATGATCAGGGTAGTGACAATTTGGTGTACTATAACTTTTTTTATGGGCAATCATTAGTTCCCCTACTGATTTAATTCCCAAGTAAGAATTGTTTTTCCCCTTTGTATGCTGACGAGTGTTTGTGATGAGTTACACAAACTATGGAAGGGAGAACACACTCCCTCAGCCTCTACCAACAGGGAAAGGCCTTAAATGACTGCTTGCTTAGCAGAATAATTATAGCTAATGCCACTCCACTCTCCCTCTTCCCATATACACACCTTTTAATAGTACCAGGTTAGGACAAGTGTTGTTGCTGGACTTACCCTGGGTGTGGACATATGCATGTAAGCAATTGTTAGAGATCTCTTCCCAGGTTTCTTTTTTTTAATTTTATTAAAAATAAGGTTTATGGAGGTATAATTTAGATATAGTAAAATTTATTCTTTTAAGGTATACGGTTCACTTTTTTTGAAAAAAAAATTGTTGTATAACAAGTAAAATCAAGATATATAATATTTCTATCACCCTAAAAAGTTTTCTCATACTCTTTTGTAGTCAATTCTTTGCCTCCACCTCCAGCCTCTAGCATCCTATAATTTATCTTTTTTTCGGAAAGTCATATATATGAAATCTTATAGTATGTGGCCTTTTGTGTTTAGGTTCTTTCATTAGTTTAATGATTTTGAATTTCATCCATTTTTTTAAATTTCTGAGTTGTATTTTATTGTATGGATGTACCACAATTTATTCACCAATTGGTTGATATTTTAGTTATTTATGAGTTTGGCATTTATGAATAAAGTTTCTATAAATACATATTTAGGTTTCATGTGGACATATGTTTCATTTCTCTTAGCCAGTCCTGAGTCATAAGGTAAGTGTATGTGTAACTTTATAAGACACTGCCAAACTGTTTCAGAGTAGCTCTACCATATTGCATTCCCACCAGCAATGCCTGAGAATTCCAGTTGCTCTGAGTTTTTGCCAACCTTTGATATTGATTGTTTGTTTATATATTTATTTTTAATTTAAGCCATTCTACTAGGTCCAAATTCCCTTTGATATCTCCATAATGATGTTCTAGGCATCTTCATGGCCCTGTGAAAGACTTCTTTTCTCTTGTTAGGAAGGCAGTTTGGCCAAATGTTTTATTAGGTCCTGAACATTTGCTTCTGTGAAATCAAGTTCTCCATCAAGTGGAACATGGCTATAGGAGTCAGGTGAATAGAACTGCCTTTTGTCAGCAGGCTGGTTGGTTAGAACATGATACTAATGGCTTTTCAGGTTTAGTAAAATTAAGTCTGTTCCACTGCCAGAGATCACTCCCATATCCCATATAACTACTTCACAACTTGAGCCTTTACTAACAAAGAAATCCAAAGAAGAAGGTAAAAGCTTCAGTGGAAATTATCAGCACAGAAAAATCTTAAGCCACATATTCAGTTATTGCCCAAACAACCTCCTACAAAATAAGGAGGGGAGTCAGGCTAAACAACAACAGGCTAAAGAACTTTTAATTGAAATGTCACTTTCACTATTAAACAAAAAAGCCATCACTGTGATGTGTGATAAAAGTTGACGGTGTCCTATTTCTTTGTGTGAAATTGCTTTTCTCTCATCACTGACTTAATTTGATTGCACCAGTTTGTCAGCTGTCACATTTGGCTTCCCTCAGTTGCAAAATATAGATAATGACAGTCTAAGCAATTTAACAGTTATGTGTCAACATTTTGTTTCTTCTAATCAAGATAAACTAAGAATTATCCCCTCACCCCATAACTTTGACATAATAAAAAAGTTCAAGGCTTTCTTTTTCCTTTTTGTCTGTCTTGTATTTTGCAGGTGGCTTGTCTAATATCTTGCATTTTCATCCTTATAGTCATCTATGCAATAGGACCTTTGCTTTACTGGCTGCCCATGGTACGGTAGTGCTTTTTCACTATCTACTTTTTAATTTAACTTTTCATGAGAATCATTGTATATAAAACTTCTTGGAAGTATAACCTCAACAATCCTAAATCTAGAAACCATGTTACAGAAGTAAAGTTTGAATGGGGGAGGTGTGGAAAGCTACCACATTTGAGGCAGGCGTGGGAGGGGGTACCGTGGCTGTTTGTTTTACGTTTTTGGCTCTCACATAAGAATGGCATTGTGGAACTAGATTCATTCTGTGCTCATCAGGAGGGTGAAAGTAGGCATATTCTGTTACAAGAAGTATAAATTTTACTAAAACTTTGACTGTTAGAAAAACATATGTGCTGGGGCAAGGAAATAGGAAACAAAATACAGCTTCCTGCTGTTGATATATCTGTTATACAAAGTGATTCAGAACATTAGTGCCAGTGCTTCACCTTCTTCTTCATAAGCCTGAGGCACCAAAGGAATGCAAAACACTGGGCTTATGAGAGCCAGTCTCCATCCTTTGTTATTCTAATTTTTCATGTGTGTGGTGAGAATAAACCATTTCCATGGTAGGATCTTCCAATAATCAAGTTCGCTTTTCAAGAGAGTTATAAATATCTTCAGGTGAAATCAGATAATTGACATTTAAGGCAATTATAAGAAAATATATGATATACATATTTAATTTCATGCAACAAAGACATTTCAAACAAATGACCATGAATACGTATAGTTAAGAGGGCATTTAGCTTCATGATGTTCACCCTTACCATTTACTTATTTTCTTTTTGCTCTTGTTGTTTAGAATTGTACAAATATTACCTTATGAATTTCTAGAATATATATTATATTCCTAAAGTATAATAATAGGTTAGTTTTAAACAAAATAAATATTGCTTTTGTCTTCTAATTGGTGATTGCTTTTCTCTATTAAGTATTTTAAAAACAAAACAATAAAAATATGTTAGCCCTTTTAAATTTAAGTTAAAATTTTTATGTTGCTTCTTCCTCAACTTACATTTTATTTCTAGTGTGTCCTTGCAAGCATTATTGTTGTGGGACTGAAGGGAATGCTAATACAGTTCCGAGATTTAAAAAAATATTGGAATGTGCATAAAATCGATTGGGTAAGTAGAAATTTGACCTAAAACAATCCCTTTTTAGCTTAAGCTTATGTTACCAAATATGCACTAATACTTTTATTTGCAGAAAATAGATATAGTCATTTGAGACTTGTACACTTTACAAACTACCATTTATTTTTTCCAAAATCTTAATAAAAGCATTAAAATATAAATTGTCTTCATATGAAACAGAAATAGAGTTTGGTCAAATTTTGATGAATGTGTAGTTTGAGAACTTTTAAAGAAATGCTAATAATTTCAGTGGATTTGGGATGCCCAATTTACAATATGAATTAATTTTGGAAGTAAGACTTACCAGGGAAATAGACAGTAATAGAAATATGACAATTTATAACCTTTATGAAAAACTATCATTAATCACTAAGAATGCATGCTGCGTGCATATAGGGTGAACCTCTTAATGGTGACCACTGTCATTCTAAATACAAAAGGTCTCATGAATTGCCTTTTAAATGGGTTACATTAAGAGGACCATGCTTGAAACAGATTAAAATATACTGAACCATGATAAAGTGTGATTTCTACTAACATAAATAGCACACTGATTCTAGAGAAACCTATCTATGCAAGAGCAATCCAGAATTCTCTCCCTCTCCAATATGGGAGAAGTACTTCATGAGTACCCTCTGTTTAGTTCTATTATGACAGTCACCATATTGGAATATAATTATTAATATGAAATACACATTTTCTCTTCTTCAGATCATTTTCTCTGAGAGGTTTTGGGATATTATTTATGCTGGTGCCTACTTTTGTAATATTCCTCCTGGGGCTCAATATTACTGAGCTCCTACCAAAGTATAATGCTGGGCACCACGAGGAATGTGCAGATGAAAAAAAACAGTCTCTCCAGTCTCTCCAGACAGTTATTTGTGGAGGAAGTGGACATAGAAACACTAAATTATTATGCAAGACAGGATACAACATGACCTGGAAGGAAAAGTAAGAGCTTAGTTTTGGGGAAAATAGAGGCAGAAGCATTTAATTTGGACTGATTAACATGAAAGACTCTCACAGAAGAGCTGAAATATGAACTGAGACTTGAAGGAACAGTATTGTGTAGGCAGAACAAAAGGCCAAAATTAACCATGACCTTTTAAAGGTGATATATGTTAGGTGGCTCATGAAAACAAAGAAATGAGAAGATGCAAACTTACTCAACAAGCTACTTGATAACCCTATGGTTAAGTTATTTCTAAGGAACTCATTGAGCATATAGGAGGCAGCATGTTACCATATTGGAAAGGGTAGAGAAGGTGTCAAGTAAGGTTTCTACTAGGAAGTGATTTCTAAGTTGAGAATTGAAGAATGAATAGGCATTGCCTAGAGAAGAAAGAAAGAGAACCTCATATGCAAAGATACAGAGATGAGTGTGAACATGTCTGTCTCTGAAAAAATCAAGGTATTTGGCATGGGTAGAACATATAACGTGAGGATGGGAGTAATGACAGATGATGTTGGAAAAGTTAATGGGTTGGATTGGGCAAGGCAACTCATGTTTTACAAAGATGATTTGATTTAATTATGAAGGCAGTGAAACATCACTCAAAGGTGAAATAAGAATAAAATGTAGGTATTAGAAAGGTCACTTGAGTAGTTTGAGGAAGATGGATCAAACTGGTGAAGTATACAGCAAGTGGAGCACTGCTTTAGCCCTTCAGGCATATAAATGAGGAAGGCCTAGACCAAGGCTGAGATCATGAAGTACAAGAAAGAATCAGATGAAAAATATTAAAGAGATTGTATTTGTTAGTCCTCACCACCAGTTCATTATATAATGTGGATCAGTTGGAATGACTTCTGAGTTTCTATTTGGGAGCATCAGTGGAGGAAGATTATATCATTCATTGAGTTATAGGATATAGAAAATTCTATTGTTTAGATGCATTTAGTGGTTACCTTTAGTCTTTTTGAAAAAAAAAAAAGGATTCTCATACCCAAGTTATTTATTTCATCTCTTTGTTTTCTGTACATCACCAAGTAGTTTTCCAAGAACTCATGTGTTTTATATTCCTTGAGATATTTCATGGTGACAATATCTGCTCGTTTTCATACTAGAAGGAAGTTTTTGACTGAGTGTAAAATGCTTTCTCTCAGGTCTTTTAAAACCTAACATTATCTTTAGGCATTGAGGGATAAAGTAGAGAAATCACAGGTCAACATAATTTTTTTTGTTGTTATTTTAAGTAAGCTTGTTTTTCTAAAGGGATGCTCAATGAAGTTTCTTCTTACTCATGAAGTCTGGTACTATTATCAGAATATCACTGTGGTTGAGCACTCAGTCTCAAATTTCTGAGCATGACATAATCTTTTGATCTCATAATCAGGAATTATTTACAAATTTTTTCTTCTAATGTATCTTTGAATATTTTTTCAAATCTGTGTTCTGCTCTCTTCTTAGTGAATTTTCTGTTTGTTTTTACTTTGTTTTTCTTCATATCTATACATTTTCCCATGATTATTTTGTTTTTCTGTGTAAGTGATTTCTTTGGACTAGACACATATCTCTGATTATGTATTTCTATTTGTGATTATCTTACTTTTTAATTTTAAACATGGCTTTTATTTTCATTCATTTTCTTTCCTGAATTATTCTAGCCTGCTTGCTTTTTATTTCCTTCTGTTTTTCATTGATCAGTCCTTCTTTGAATTTTTATATTTAAGGTTTTTTTTTTCCTGAGATTATATTGCCTATTATGTATCCAAATCTATCTTTTGCCTCTTATTCATTATTTTCTTTCTTTATTTTCCTCATTTCCATGAATAGTGCCCTTGATGATTTATTTAGAATTGTAATGCATTTTTTAGGGGACCTATTTGCTGGAAAATAGGGAGAGCAGGAGGTTGGAAATGAGGTAGAGCAGCCCGCAGTTCTTATTTAGATCATGGAAGCAAAGCCTCAGAAATCACAGGTTCACTGGTGATCTCATGCTGTTGTCATCTCTCTATTCTTCATCTTGTTTTACTTCCTGCAGTTACCTTTACTTAGGAAGTCACATTGTAAGTGATACAAATGGCCTTTCACTCTGCGGTCCTCTGGTATCAAATAAATCTCTATGAGTACATTTCCTTTTTCTCTGGTAGCCCATCTTTGACCTTAGAACTTAGAAGCTGTTGCCCCTAAAAGCTCTTACCAGATTATTGTATAGAATTTTCAGGATTCTGGCATTTATGCAAAAATCTATACTTGATTGAGCTCTGAGGATAAGTTTGTTGGCTTCTAGTGTCCTCCTTGATTATCATCCAAATTTCACAGTATTTGGCAAGTCTGTATCATATTTTGTAGTTAGAAGTTTTGACCATGTTCTGGCTTCATTGATGCTGATTTTTTCCCTTCTATGTTCACATTTTATATTGTTTTGGGCAGATTTTAATAGAGAAGGGTTGAGTAAAAATGCCTTTAATATGATCTCTAAATCTGATATCCAAATCTATACTTAGAACATTAATTCTACTATTTAACAAATGGTGCTGGGAAAACTGGCTAGCCATAGGTAGAAAGCTGAAACTGGATCCCTTCCTTACACCATACACAAAAATTAATTCAAGATGGATTAAAGACTTAAATGTTAGACCTAAAACCATAAAAACCCTAGAAGAAAACCTAGGCAATACCATTCAGGACATAGGCATGGGCAAGTACTTCACGTCTAAAACACCAAAAGCAATGGCAACAAAAGCCAAAATTGACAAATGGGATCTAACTAAACTAAAGAGCTTCTGCACAGCAAAAGAAACTAACATCAGAGTGAACAGGCAACCTACAGAATGGGAGAAAACTTTTGCAATCTGCTCATCTGACAAAGGGCTAATATCCAGAATCTACAATGAACTCAAAGAAATTTACAAGAAAAAAACAAACAACCCCATCAAAAAGTGGGCAAGGATATGAACAGACACTTCTCAAAAGAAGACATTTATGCAGCCAACAGACACATGAAAAAATGTTCATCATCACTGGCCATCAGAGAAATACAAATCAAAACCACAATGAGATATAATCTCACACCAGTTAGAATGGTGATCATTAAAAAGTCAGGAAACAACAGGTGCTGGAGAGGATGTGGAGAAATAGGAACACTTTTACACTGTTGGTGGGACTGTAAACTAGTTCAACCCTTGTGGAAGACAGTGTGGCGATTCCTCAGGGATCTAGAACTAGAAATACCATTTGACCCAGCCATCCCATTACTGGGTATATACCCAAAGGAATATAAACCATGCTGCTATAAAGACACATGCACACGTATGTTTTTTTCTTTTTTTTTTTTTTTGAGGCATAGTCTCACTCTGTCCCCCAGGCTGGAGTGCACTGGCGCGATCTCGGCTTACTGCAAGCTCTGCCTCCCGGATTCATGCCATTCTCCTGCCTCAGCCTCCAGAGTAGCTGGGACTACAGGTGCCCGCCACCACGCCTGGCTAATTTTTTTTTGTATTTTTAGTAGAGACGGGGTTTCACAGTGTTAGCCAGGATGGTATCGATCTCCTGACGTCGTGATCCACCCGTCTCGGCGTCCCAAAGTGCTGGAATTACAGGCGTGAGCCACCGCACCTGGCCGCACACGTATGTTTATTGCTGCACTACTCACAATAGCAAAGACTTGGAACCAACCCAAATGTCCAACAATGATAGACTGGATTAAGAAAATGTGGCACATACACACCATGGAATACTATGCAGCCATAAAAAAATGATGAGTTCATGTCCTTCGTAGGGACATGGATGAAGCTGGAAACCATCATTCTCAGCAAACTATCACAAGGACAAAAAAACAAACACCACGTGTTCTCACTCATAGGTGGGCATTGAACAATGAGAACACTTGGACACAGGAAGGGGAACATCAACACCGGGGCCTGTTGTGGGGTGGGGGGAGGGGGGAGGGATAGTATTAGGAGATATACCTAATGTAAATAATGAGTTAATGGGTGCAGCACACCAACATGGCACATGTTTACATATGTAACAAACCTGCACGTTGTGCACATGTACCCTAGAACTTAAAGTATAATAAAAAAAAGTATATAAAAAAAGAACATTAATTCTAGCAGCAGTATGGCAAACGGTTTACAATGCAGATAACAAAAGCAGACAGTTAAGTAGGACACTGTCAAAAGAGTTGAGGAAAGGAACAGTGTGAACTAAGATATCATTAATAATTTGAGAAAAGGATATGGCTTGAGATTTTTTTCTTAACAATTTATAGAACTTGTGAAATGATTGGACAAGTAGATTAAAGAGGACAGAAAGTAAAATATGATTCCATAGCTTCTGATTATAGTGTATTGAAGGATATTAGTGTTATAACTGAAGGAGAACATTGGAGGAAGGACAGATTCTGGGGTGAAGTTAATGAGTTTGCATTTGGTCATGTTAAGTTTGAAGGTGTTTGATAGCTGAAAAATTGCTTAAGAGCTTAGAATTTGTAGTCTCCTACTTAGACGTGATAGTTGAATACTTGGAGTAAGTAGGCAATATGGTGTGTGCAAAGATATGGTGTGAGAAAGGTGACACGGGTATAGCAGGTGCATGATGATTCAGTTGGACACTGGGTTTAGCTTGAAAATAGCCTTCCGTGGTTGGAGTGGATAGATATCTTTTAGCTGCTAAGGGATTCAACAGTGAAAAGCCATGGATTATTGGGTTATTGGACACAGCATTCAAAGGATTATTGGACTATTGGGCACAGCATTAAAAGTATGAATACTGCACAGACTTTTGTGGATATAGGCTATATACCCAATACATATAATGTCTAGATTACTAAATAGATGGACTGTGCCTAGAATATCATGGAAATAAAATTATCCAAGATATGTGTGTTTGTGTGCGTATGTGTGTGTGCGTGTGTGTGTGTAAACTAATTTGAAGGTTTAAAGTTTAAAATATCATGTACATAGTCATCACATGGAAAATTAGAAACTGTTGCACCTCTTTACATCTATTAACAGTTTAATATTGATTCTATTTTGAGTTGTTGGTCAAAACCCTCTTTGAAGTAATGAGAAAATAGGGGTCCAAATGGAGGCTCAACTCATTGGCTTAGAACTGAGTTTGAATAGCTGAACATTGGATACAGATTTCAGATCTATAAAAATTTAATAATAGGGATCTGCCACAAAAACAGATAGTACAACAGATAGGCTAGGGGGAAATGAGGTATTTAGTAGCTGTTAAACTGTGCTTTATGCTGATGTATTTTCTACAAGGACAAAGGATTGTGTCCCTTACTTAAAGTTAACACTGGGGTTAGGTTGTGTTTGGAGTATGTGAGTGCCAAATAGGGAAGAGAGCAAGTAGGAACACATAACAAAAAATAAAAAATAGGGGCCCAAGAGCCAACTAATTCTTGATAACTGTGACAACTAGCATTTGGGTCTTTAACAGGAATTATTACAGAATGCTGTTGGGATTTATTCTAACCAATGGAATTATTTACTGGTCTATGTTATTAATTTCCATTTGATATTTTTTCAAAGCTGTAAATGTAGCCCCAGGAAATAAGTAAGCATTTGGAAAGCCCAACTTATAATAGATGATGTTGTGGGAGAGTAAATATGCTTTAAAAATAGAACCAGATAGTACCAAAATTTCTGGTTGCTCTGATGAATTCTGGCCTCCAGGGTCTATGGTTTTTTAAGTGGCAGGGACCAGGATCCTTAGTTCCCTATGCCATATTGAATCATGGAGGATGGCCCAGAGGAATTAGACTTATAAAGCTTTTGGTGAGGTATTATTCTGCCACACTCGGGCAGATTCAGTTAGGATTTGAGAATGAGTGAGACTCAGAGTCATCATGGGAAGCTAAAATAATAGTCAAAAACTTGCAGCCTTGTTTTGTATATGATTAAGTATAGCATAATACACCAGGAAGAAAAAAAACACACACTATATAAACAGAAGACTCAAATGACTGACTGTGTGTTCACCTGAATAAAGAAAAACCATCTCAGCTGGGAATGATCTCATAATAAGTAATAACCTAGCATTACATTTGTAGATGATGGATCTTAACATGAGATTCATTTAAATTGTATTCTCTCTTTTACTCCAGAATGTGTTTGTCCTACATCAAAAGGAATTTTAAGGATAAAATTCCCTCCATTTGCTTCCAAGGGCTCAGCTTTTCCAAACAGTCTGTTAAGAATCACTCAAACTCAGTGTAGATAAATAATCCAGACAAAGGAGAAGTATTTAAAAAAAAAAACAACAACGAAAAAAGAGCCCTTTAGAAATATTTATTTCAGAATTGTCTGAAAAACAGTTGCACTCCTTCCCTCCCCAAGATTCTATGCTATTTTTAGAATACAGAAACGTTTCTAACTTTCTCATTTGTGTATGGAATTGAAATATGTTTTCAAAGATGTTTTAAAGTGATAATATAGCTATTAGGACAGAAATAAATAAATGTAGAATTGCAGTCAGAGGCAAAGTGCTGCAAGTTTTGGGAGGACACGAGAGAGGTTAAAAATGTTGTTAGTTTACTGTTTGATAAATGCAGGATTTAGTGTTAAGAAAATATAACCAGGATTTCACAAATTATTTTGCTTTTAAAGACATTTTTTCAGCACTAAGCTTAGAAATGCCAACTATAATACTGTATCTTGTTGCAAATTATAATTTTAAGTGGTGAACAAAACTGCAATAACTTTCGTATTCCAACTAAAAGAGAATTAGAATTTCATGTAATCTTTTGAAATGTTCCCAAAAACTAAGTTGGCCCTGATATTTTAGCTTTCATAATGAATGGCCCCTTACAAATAAAATTATAATGATCTTCATAGTGATTGATCTAAAAGTGGCATTGGCAGTGTTGTTTGACTCAGTCATTTTAAAATGAGGCTTTCTGAGGCTTATGTATTAATTAACAACCTTAGTTATTTTTACAGCAATCCTAGAAGACAGAATATTGTTGGGAATGACCAAAAATCTGTACACAATTGCTTGTAATAATATTACATTAAATGAGAAGGCAGTGGGAAATCATGGCATGCTTTTGAACCATACACATCAACCAACTATTTACAGATCTTAAATACAGTGTTTGTTGGGGATTGAACTAAGGGTTGGCAGTGTCTGGAAATAAAAGAAGAAAGTTTTCCCCACCTTTGCTGCTGAGAGTCTGATGGAGCAGGATTTGTTTCTGTATTTTTGAGCTTCTGTTTACCACTTGTTAAATAATATTTTCTTGCTGAGAGATTTGGTCACAAGAGTGTTAAGAATACGATTGTGAGGAACTTAGCAATAATGAGAAGAAGTGAATTCCAAAGGATTCACAACTTCTGTTTCTTGTTTCTCTTTCAGGGTATATGGGTCAGTACATATGTATTTACAATATGCTTTGCTGCCAATGTGGGACTGCTGTTTGGTGTTGTTTGTACCATAGCTGTAGTGATAGGACGCTTCCCAAGGTAGGATCCTATCTAAATGCTCTGTTTATTCTGACACAGCAGCAAAATATATGATTACTTGCCATATGGTACTTGCTAGTTACTTTTATTTCTCTGTAACATATAGTACTACAATCTCATGTTTTTCTTGCTGTCAGAGAACTAGGGACAAACAGATGAAATGTTTTATCTGCATATGATATTTAACGATGTTGATCTTAATGAAGATAGCTTATCAACATTATAAAATAGAATATATAAACTCTTTTAAAATAAGTAAACCTCTTAGCCTTATACTGCATCATAGAGAGATTTCTTTAAATTAAGTGAAGAGAGTTAGTAGCTAATGATCACAAACCATTTCACAATATAATTATTTAGAAAATTAAATAACTTCAGAAAATTTTATTTTTCAGAAGTCAGATTAATCTATTTTCTAGATAATTTATTGAGAAACACACTGTCTCTTTTTGTCATTTTACTGAAAATTTATAAATTGTTTCCCTAGTCTGACCAATTCTTTTTCTGCTTTACAAAGTATTCTTGTGGGAATAATGTTTCTATTTACTTCACATCCGTCTTTCCCTTAAAGCTATTTGTGAAATAATGTATTCTAAAAAATGTTGTTTTATCTATATAGAGTCTTTCTTTATAGAATTTGTATATTCGAATTCAATACTATCCAGTCCTACCTTGCCATTGATTCTTTCTTTTCTTGCTTTTCATTAAAACAATATTTTATCAATACTGCATAATCTCTTGCCTTCTCTCTTTTAAAATTCTTCTTTACTAATCCACATCTAGTAGCTTGGAGAGATGGAGTTCTATTTATATGCCTCTGTTGTTAGCCTCTATCCCCGAATATCCCAGAGATATATAAATTTACTAATGTCCTCTTGTGAACAAATGAGTTATAGGATATAAATCATTTCAGTCACATTCTAGTTATTAAATGACTACTTTTGGTTTCTTCATTGTTTATATAACGATTAGGAAATGACTTCTTTTATTTTCTATCTGCCTTAATTTTAGAACAATGACTGTAAGTATAAAAAACATGAAAGAAATGGAATTTAAAGTGAAGACAGAAATGGACAGTGTAAGTTTAGTTTTATTTTTCCTTTATGCAATTGTTAATCATTTTGTGGGTGAGATAATTTTAAGATATCACAAAAATTAGATAAATTATGATAGTTAAAAATATAACTTTTTAATTAGTATAAACTTCCAGTGGTACATATGTGATCACAATATATGTGGCAAACGACATGCAACAAATCAATAGAACAAAAGAAAATCTCTTTGGATTCAGCATTCAGACAAAAGCATAGCATGGTACGTAGAACTACAGTTCACTGTAGAATCACGGCATTTGAACACCTCTTTTCCATTACTGAGTTGCATAAAGTAATCAAACTAAACTGATAGTCTATTCTGAATTAAATCATGGAGGAAGATAGGAAATAGGAAAGGGAATGAAGCAAATTTGGTTCATGGTATTGTTTTTTTTTTTTTTTTTTCCTAACTCAGTCAATGAGACTGTATGTTAGCAGAGGGTAATTCAGTCCAATGGCTATAGAATGCCAATAGAATTGGTTTCTTACACAGTGGGTACCTTTTTAAGGACACAACTTGTATAAACAGTCTTGCTCTGTTCATGCTTAGGAAAGCCAATTGATTATGTCTGAATTGTAGTTTGTTGTTCTAAGGGATGACTATAACAGTTTAAAGTGAGGGGAAAAATGTTGACTTGAAATATTTTTGCCAATTAAAGAAAATTGCCCTCATTTTGAACCTGCTTTGTAAATGTTTGGCTAACCTTTTTCCGTTTATTTTCCACATACACTTGTTTCAGTATCTCATAATTCCCCTAAGGACAGAGTAAACTGGCCTCCCACCAGAAGGACCAGAGTCAGGGTATCTCCAAATAGACTGGAAGTAGGAAGTAGCATCAGGAACCCTCTGCGGCACCCAAGGGAATGGCTTATGTTTTTAGTACTATGGAAAGATTTGTTTCACAGAATGCTATTTGGGTTCAGAGCCTTCCAGGGTGTTCTAGGCTCAAGTTTTCCACCAATTTTGCCTTTCTTTTCTTTCCTTATTTTTTCCATGGGAATTTAGTGCTTGTGCAAAGCCCCAGACTGACTTTTGGGCCCCGGAAGTCCCCTGTGTATCCACACCACAAGTACACATGTATTAGCCCTGACCTCCTTAGCTTTGAGACTGAATTTGGCTTTGGATTTGACTATTTTCAGCTTAAAAATCACTGTTTAATAAATTCTGTCTAATCCTTAACTTCTTCTTGGGCTAAACATGTAGAGAAGTGAATGAGAGGATTTGCAGGAAGATGAAAATGCTAGAAATTTCTCCACATCTTTAAGTCTTGATTGGTTTCTGTCTATTCACTGACCTGAATAATAACTGTTTCACATGGAGATTTTAATTTTACTGTAATATTACATCTCTCTAATTATTCAATGTTTTGTATAAAAAATAAGAGGGAAAAAACTAAGATAAAGCAAGATTTGAATATAAGTTCTTAGGTGGAATTTTCAGCTAAATTAAAATAATCGGTCATTTATCTTTTCCATTTATGCACTCTTCCACCTCTTCTTCATGTGAAATGACCCTTCCTGATTTGAGAGATCTCTTCCCACTCAGTGAATTCAATCCCACTGATAATTTCTTTTCCAGAACAATTTGAATCTCTGTTCTTTAACAAATACATTTTTTTTTCATATTAACTTAAAACAACACATTGGCACAATTATGTGGTGCAGGGTTGTCCAATCTTTTGGCTTCCCTGGGCCACACTGGAAGAAGAATTGTCTTGGACCACACATAAAATACCCTAACACTAATGATAGTTGATAAGCTAAACAAAAATTGCAAAAAAGTCTCATAATGTTTTAAGAAAGTTTATGAATTTGTGTTGGGCTGCATTCAAAGCCATCCTAGGTGGCATGTGGCTCACAGGCCATGGGTTGGACAAGTTTGACCTAGTGTGATTAGAGGGTCAGGCTAAGCTTTGGTGCTTTGGGATGACTAATATGACAGGCTTAAGAGTTCATTATTATTTTTTGTTTCTAAGAGGTTTACTCTTGTCCGAACATTAGTTTGGCAACTTAAGGTTTGTTTGTTCTTTTATTTGTTGCAAATCTCCTCACTTTGCAAAGTTCAATCAGTTTTGTAACTATAGGAACTTTTTGAGATTTTCTAGTTTAAACATTTATCTCATTTTTGGAAATGAGGGATCTGAGAGAAGTTAAATGAATTCTCCAAATTAGCATACTTAATATTTTCTTTCTTTCATACTTCTGTCCTCTGTCTGTATGCATCGCTATTCTTTGCATCTCCTCTTCTATGGAAGTAAAGCCTGAAAGAATATTGCTTTACTTAGTTGGTAAGGAGTTGTCATTTTGTAGAATTTACCCTCCTCTCTATTTCTAGGTCAGCCACTTGCCCCAAAGGTCATAGAGAAGACTGTTTTAGTTGCACATCACAAAGTGATGGGAAAATGGCCAAAGCAACATGTTTTGTGTCAAAAGTTTTCCTTCTTCCTTTCTACATCGCTCACTACATTCTGGCAATCCAGTTCCTAGGCCTGCCCAAAGTGAAATTATATTCCTAATACTACCTCTAGGTCTCTGTCTTCAAATTAGGACTGTTAATCACTTGTAAAGTTATATTTCAGCTGAAGGAAAGCTATGTCATTATGAGGTAAATGACTCATGGTTGACCCTTTAAAACACATTTTCATTAAAAAAAATACTGATGGTTAAGTAAATTAATTTTTAATTGATAGATTGATTGAAAGATATACTTTCGAAAGGATAGGACTTCCTGGAAATCTTGGGATAGTCTAGGCTGCTGCCTTCTGAAAAACCAGCTAGGAGGAATAAGGGCCACTTTCTGAAAAGCTGCCAACCTTTCTTGCCATTATTAGTGTTTTTTAGTAAGCAGGAAGTATCTATTTCCCCTAAGGAAGTGCGATAGTACATTAAGGCCTCTAAATACATTTTAGTAATAAAAATGTTAATTGAGAGATTGCTCATAAAATTGAGTGACATTTAGATCTGATTGTTTATTGGCTATAATTCTCTATTATTTAATTCAGAGTTCTGAATCTGTTTCTTTTTCTCCTCCAAAAGGAAACCCTGCAGCAGGTGAAAATTATCTCAATAAACAACCCGCTTGTTTTCCTGAATGCAAAAAAATTTTATACTGATTTAATGAACATAATCCAAAAGGAAAATGCCTGTAATCAGCCACTTGATGATATCAGCAAGGTAGGATCAATGGTTTGATTAGAATGTCATACTACATGTAGCCTTATATCATGACAATAAAACATGTATCAAGTAAATAATAATACATTACACAAGTATTTTGAGACCTCTCCCTTCAGCAAAACCTATGATTATTTGATTCTTTTAGTTAATTTTTAGGTAATCACTCTCTTGTTCATTCTTCATTTATTCAGCATATATTTAATGGACATGTGTCGCAGCTACTATAGCACTAAAAAGAATAAATAAGACAAATGATCTAATTTAATGGATCTCTTAACCAACCTCTAAAGGATTTTTTTTTTTTTTTTTTTTGAGATGGAGTCTCACTCTGTCACCCAGGCTGGAGTGCAGTGGTGCCATCTCGGCTCACTGCAAGATCCGCCTTCCGGGTTCACGCCATTCTTCTGCCTCAGCCTCCTGAGTAGCTGGGACCACAGGTACTCGCCACCACGCTCGGCTAATTTTTTTGTATTTTTAGTGGAGACGGGGTTTCACGGTGTTAGCCAGGATGGTCTCAACCTCCTGACCTCGTGATCCACCCACCTCGGCCTTCCAAAGTGCTGGGATTACAGGCGTGAGCCACTGCACCCGGCTGAAAGGAACTTTTTTTTTAAACCGAAAAAAGGCATTAGATCTAACTCTAAACGTGATAGAATATGATAAATGACTTTAGAGACGCATAAACTGTTGCAATCATTTTAATACTGTTATTATAACATTCCAGAATTCTTTATCTCCACTTATACTGTCAATTAACAGTGATATTGAATCAAATGTGCATCAATATGAGTTAATATAAATAAGCTATCTGTTATCATTTGAATCCTTAAGCCCTCTATAATGTTAGGAGTGTGGACTTTGAGGCCAAGCTGCCTGGGTATGCCACTAACTAGCTATGGAATTTTGAGTTGTTGAATCTTTGTTCTTCAGTTTTCTCACATGTAATTGAGATGATTAAATGAGTTAATAAAGGCAAAGCACTTAGAATAGTGTTTGGCCTACTCAACACTATAACATCTTAGTTAGCATTATTAGTTTGGTTGACTACTGTCTCCATGAAGCTTTCCTTGACTCCTCTAGATCACAAGGATCTCTTCTTTTTCTTGTGTCCTCGAGCTACTTATCCCCCAGTCATTTAGGTACATAGAAGATCTTGACCCTCCCATTTCTGATGTCTTAGGAGCTGCCCTGAAACACATTCCTGTCCCTTACGGCTTCACACTTCTGCCTTTGGGCCTTACCCTAATTTGTACCATAGAAGCCTTATATACAGGATCAGATACGTAATTTACAGGGGCCCAGTGCAAAATGAAAATGTGAGGTCTCCTGTTCAACAATTATTAAGGATTTCAAGATGGTGACAGAATATCGTTAAACCAGATGGGAGACCCTTCTAAGAGTGGGCCCCTTTTGTGAGGAAAACTATAGAGGTAAAGTGCCCTTCTCATCACACTGTATCAAGGGTACCTACAATCAACATGATTTATCAACATGTTTACTCTACCTTGATCACCTGGATAAGGGAGTGTTTGCCAGGTTTCTACACTGTATAGTGATTCCCTTCTCTCTATTCTGTGCTCTCCGGAAGAAAGTCACTGTGTGCAGCCCACACTTAAGAAGCGTGGAATTATGATCCACCACCTTAAGGGTCGAATATCTACATAAATTATTTTGAAATTCTTTTGCAAGGGAGATTTCAGATGAGGTTTTTTTTTTGTTTTTTTCTGTTTTTTTTTTTGAGACGGAATCTCGTACTGTGGCCTAGGCTGGAGTGCAGTGGCCCGATCTTGGCTCACTGCAAGCTCCGCCTCCCGGGTTCACGCCATTCTCCTGCCTCAACCTCCTGAGTAGCTGGGACTACAGGCACCCGCCACCAGGCCTGGCTAATTGTTTTTTGTGTTTTTAGTAGAGACGGTGTTTCACCGTGTTAGCCAGGATGGTCTCTATCTCTTGACCTCGTGATCCGCCCTCCTCGGCCTCCCAAAGTGCTGGGATTATAGGCGTAAGCCACCGCGCCCAGCCCAGATGAAGTATTTTTAAGAGGAGGGAAAGGAAACTCAAGTTCACTGAATAGCTCTCAGGGGCCAGTCCCTTTAATCAGGCTAACTTAATCATCACCAGCCCTGAGATGTAAGTGGCATTACCTGAATGTTACATAAAAAGGGAGGTAGAAATAGAGAGAGATAACATAACCAGATGGAAATTGTATAGCTGATAACTGTAAGAGTCAGCCTTAAAATACATAAGCTGTACCACTGGCTATAAAGAAGAGAAAACACAGGTTCTCTAGTCAGCCTTTAAGATAAAAACTGATCTCGTGAGAGAAGCAGTGTAATGTAGTGGTTGGGAACAAGAGGCTTGGAATTGGAAGGGCATGAACTTTGGTTTTAACCCATGCTCTTACTAGTTTTGTGACTTTGGTGAAGTTATTTAACCTTTGTAATCTTTGACTCTCTCATATAAAAAATACAATTTGTAACTTCATATGCTTGTTCTGAGGATTAAATGGTTAGTGTGAAGTCTTTGGCATACAGTGAGGAGTGAAGAAATATCAACTGCTCTTATCATGATTAACAAAAATAGCAATAATACATTATTTGAGAAGTAGATAGCAGATGATCTCCTTAGAGGCATCAATTATTGTCAGACAAGATTAACTGTAGGATACAGAGCTGTTTTTTTTTAATCCAGCATTTTCATGTAGTGGTAGTATATATGATCAGTGGTTCTCCCTCTTAAAATGCAATGTTAATAAAGATGATTTCTGATTGAATATGCTACTTAAAAAATGTGCAAATGTTTAATTTCTAATCTGAAATCAAAGCAAACTTAGTCTTGCAGGAAATATTCTAAAGAAGACAGTCTGACTGATAACATAAATTATTTAATGAATTGCTATATACTTAGAATTAGTTATTATTTCATAGTTTGTTTTATACATTATTCTGAAAAGAATGCTAGTGAAAAACAATTTTGGAGATGAGTTTTTTTGTTATTCTTTATAAGGAAAAGAATTATGTGATTTTTTCAGACAGAAGTAAAATTTTATAACATTTTTCTTCTTTACGTTTGTTTTTATTTTAGTGTGAACAAAACACGTTGCTCAATTCCCTATCCAATGGCAACTGCAATGGTGAGTTAGCTTTCAGGAAAAAGAAAATCTGAGTGTTCACCTTGAATATAGACCAGAGAATAAAATCTTCTTCCCCTTTTCCTCCTCATCTGCCTTCCTCTTCTGTTCTTCCTTTTTTTCTCTTAATTTTCCTCTTCCCTCTACTCTCCTCCTCCCTTCTACTGGCTTTAGCTTAAGCTTATGTTACCAAATAAGCACTAATTCTTTTATCTGCAGAAAATAGATTTAACCATTTGGCTCCTTCTCCCTTCTCTTTCTTTCTCCTACCTCCTCTCCCTTTCTCCCACCTCCTCTCCTGTCTTCTCCCTCTCTCCTTCACTTCTAGTCTTCTTTCTCTTCCTCCTCTCTCTTCTTCTTTCCTCCTTTTTTTCTATTTTCTCCTTCTCCTTTCTCTCTTCTTTTCTTCCTTTTTCTCTTTACTTCTTCCTCCTCCTTGTTCTTTCTTCAATCTCCTCCTCCCATTTTCTTTCTTTTCTTCTTCCCTCCTCTCTCCTTTTCCCTCTCCTTCTTCTTCCTCCTCTCCCACCTCTTTTCCTTTTCTCTCCACTTTCCTCTCCTTCTTCTTTTCATTTACTTAAACATTTGAACCACAAATTGAAATTCATGACATGAGTGTAGTTTTAATATGGATGAGGATTTATCATGAAATATATCTTTGAATACATTTTGGATCTCCACCCAAAACAAACCAGCGATTTAAAGCTATTACATGTTCAGATTTACCTGAAAAATCAGGTGACAATAACAAATATTTTGATGGTGGATGCTTGTTAAATTACCAGGTCAATGTTCTCTAGAAGTTTAATTATCTTTCTTTGCAAACTCATCAATTGATGTGACCATTGTCTCAGTATAGAGAAAATTAAAAGATATACAAGAAAATATGAATGAGAAGTGTTGTGATATTATAACTAAATGATAACAAAAGTGTTGAAACAAATTTGTATATTTATCTTTTAATTTGATATTTACTAAGATTAAAGCATCAGTGTAGTTAAATTATTCATAATTGTGACTTTTGTTTAATATGAAAGGTTATACAAAAATCTCTTATTTTTTGTGTCATGTAATATTTGCTTAGCCAATTTCTTCTAAGTAGATGGAGATAAAAGTGATTTTTATTGGAAATCTTTGACAGATATCTAGTTGTATTACTTTTTATTTTGAATTTTTGGAAATAATTTTAGTTACAAATGTGTTAGATTTTAAAAAATGTTACTAATGGAATGACATCTATTACTTTAAACATATGCTTCAAAATAACTATGTTCTTTTTAGCATGGAGCTAAAGAAATAATATGATTTTTAAAATAATGAAATAGCATTATACATTTTTCTGTTATTAGATCACAAGTTTGAAGAAATAGATCGATGCTGAAAATTCAGGGTGAAAACTGGATTTTTTAACTTCTCTTTTTCTTATTAATAAGGGGAAGTCAATTATGGATGTATTTTTTAAATTTACTTTAAATAATTTTTATTTTATTATAGATTCAGGGGAGACGTGCAGGTTGATTACATTGGTATATTTAAAATAGTACCCAATAGGTAGTTTTTCAACTTTCTCCTCATCTCCTACCCTCCCTACTTTTGGAGTTCCCAGTGTCTATTATTTCCATTTATATGTCCATGTGTACTTATTGCTTAGCTCCCACTTATAAGTGAGAACGTGGTATTTGGTTTTCTATTTCTGAATTAATTCACTTAAAATAATGACCTCCAGCTCCATCCATGTTGCTGCAAAAGACATAATTTCATTCTTTTCTATGGCTGTGTAATATTCCATATTCCACATATGGAATATGTGGAATTCCAAAATATGGAATATGTGGAATTCCAAAATATAGTACATTTTCTTTATCCAGTCCACTTAGGTTGATTCTATGACTTTTCTATTGTGAATACTACTGTGATAAACATAAGACTGCAGGAGTTTCTTTGATGAAATGATTTATTTTCCTTTGGGTAGATACCCAGTAGTGGGATTGCT
This sequence comes from Pongo abelii, assembly GCF_028885655.2. Taxonomy (NCBI): domain Eukaryota; kingdom Metazoa; phylum Chordata; class Mammalia; order Primates; family Hominidae; genus Pongo; species Pongo abelii. The sequence continues at coordinate 107,261,056 of NC_071992.2, forward strand.
AGGTTGAATGGTAGTTCTATTTTTAGTTCTTTGAGAAATCTCCATACTGTTTTCCATGGTGGAGGGCAAGGTTTGAACTAATTTACATTCCCACCCACAGTGTGTAAGCATTTCCTTTTCTCCATATACTTACCAACATCTGTTAGTTTTTGACTTTCTAATAATAGCCTTTCTGACTGGTGTGAGATGGTATCTCATTTGATTTTGATTTGCATTTCTCTGATGATTAATGATGTTGAGCATTTTTCATGTTTGTTGGTCGCATGTATGTCTTCTTTTGAGAAGTGTCTGTTCATGTCCTTTGCTCACTTTTTAGTGGGGTTATTTTCTTTTTCTCATTGGAGTTCAAATTCCTTATAGATTCTAAATATTAGTCCTTTGTTGGATGCATGGTTTGTACATATCTTTTCCCATTCTCTAGGCTGTCTGCTTAATCTGTTGGTTGTTTCTTTTGCTGTGTAGAAGGCCTCTAGTTTAACTAAGCCCCATTTGTCTACTTTTGTTTTTGTTGCATTTGCTTTGAGATCATAGTCATAAATCTTTTGCTTACACCAATGTCCAGAAGAGTTTTTCCCAGGTTTTCTTCTAGAATTTTTATAGTTTCAGGTCTTATATTTAAGTCGTTAATCCATCTTGAGTTAATTTTTGTATATGATGGAAGTAAGGGTGTAGTTTCATTTGCCTGCATGTGGCTAGCCAGTTTTCCCAGCACCATTTTTGAATAAGAAATCCTTTCTTCATTTTTAATATTTGTTAATATCATTGAGGATCAATTGGTTATAGGTATGTGGATTTATTTCTGGATTCTCTATTCTGTTCCATTGATCTAGTATCTGTTTTTGTACCAGTACCATGCTTTTTTGGTTACTATAGCCTTGTAGTATAGTTTGAAGTTGGATAATGTGAAGCTTCCAGCTTTATTCTTTTTCCTTTAGGATTGCTTTGCCTATTTTAGCTCTATTTTGGTTCCATATGAAGTTTTGAATTATTTTTTCTATTTCTGTGAAAAATGATATAATGTGTTAGGAATTGTATTGGATCTGTAGATTGTTTTGAGTGGTAGTAATTTTAATGACATGGATTCTTCATTTCCATGACCATGGGATGTTTTTCCATTTGTTTGTGTCATCTGCAATTTCTTTCATCAGTGTTTTGTAGTTCTACTCGTAGAGGCCTTTCACATCCTTGTGTAAATGTATTCCTAGGTAATTTACTTTTTTGTGGCTGTTGTAAATAGGATTGAGTTCTTGATTTGGTCTTTCAGCTTCAGCTTTGTTGGTGTACATAAATGCAACAGATTTTGTGCATTAATTTTGTATCCTGAAACTTTACTGAGTCATTCATTAGTTCCAGAAACCTTTTGGTAGAGTCTTCAGAGTTTTCTAGGTATAGAATTGTATCATTTGTGAAGACAGATAGTTTGACTTCTTCTCTTCCTATTTGGATATTTTTTCTTTCTTTCTCCTGCCTGATTTCTCTGGCTGGCACTTCCAGTACTATGTTGAATAGGAGTGGTGAGAGTGGGCATCCTTGTCTTGTTCCAGTTCTTAAGGAGAATACTATCAGTCTTTGCCATTCAATATGATTTTGGAGATGGTTTGTTGTAGATTGCTTTTATTATTTTGATGTATGTTCCTTTGATACCTAATTTGTTGAGGGTTTGTGTCGTGCAGGGATGTTGGATTTTATTGAATACTTTTTCTGAATTTATTAAGACAATCACATGGCTTTTGTTTTTAATTCTGTTTACGTGGTGAACCACATTTATTGATTTACAAATGTTGAACCATCCTTGTGTCCCTGGAATAAAACCCACTTGATCATAATAAATTTTTGTTTTTGATGTGCTGCTGCATTCACTTTGCTAGTATTTTGTTGAAAATTTTTGTGTCTTTGTTTATCAGGGATATTGGCCTTTAGTACTACTTTTTTATTGTGTCCTTACCAGATTTTGGCATCAGGATGACACTGGTTTCAAAGAATGAGTTAGAGAGGACTCTCTCTTCCTCAGTTTTTTGGAATAGTTTCAATGAGCTTGGCACCAGCTCTTCATTGTATGTCTGGTAGAATTCGCCTGTGAATCCATCTGGTCGGGGACTTCTTTTTGGTTGGTAGATTTTTTTTATTACTGAATAAATCTCATAATTCTTTATTGGTCTGATTAGGATTTCAATGTCTTCCTGGTTCAATCTTGGGAGGTTGTATGTTTCCAGGAATTTATCCATTTCCTCTTTGTTTTCTAGTTTGTGTGCATAGAGATGGTCACAGTAGTCTCTGAAGATCTTCTGGACTTCTGTGCTATCAGTTGTGATGTCACCTTTACCTTTTCTCATTGTGCTTATTTGAACCTTCTCTCTTTTTTTTCTGTTGGTTTATCTAGCTAATAGTCTATTAATTTTGTTTAGCCTTTCAAAGAACAATTGTTTCATTTCTCCTTGGTATTTTTTTGTCTCAATTTCCTTTAGTTGTACTCTCATTTTTGTTATTTCTTTTCATCTCTTAGCTTTGGGTTTGATTTGTTCTTATTTGTCTAGTTCCTTTGGGTATGATGTCAGGTTGTTAACTTGAGATCTTCCTGTCTTTCTGATGTAGATACTTAATGCTATAAACTTACCTCTTAACACTGTTTTTTTTTGCTGTATCTTTGAGGTTTGTTATGTTGTATCTCTATACTGATTTGTTTCAAAAATACTTTTGATTTCTACCTCAATTTCATTGTTTACTCAAAAGCCATTCAGGAGCAAGTTGCTTAATTTCCATGTAATTGTGTGATTTTGAGAGTTCCTCTTAGTATTGATTTGATTTACACTTTTATCCCACTGTATTCCAAAAAGATGCTTGATACGATTTGATTTTTTTTTTGGAATTTATTTAGATTTGCTTTATGATCAAGCATGCGGTCAGTTTTACAGAATGTTCCATTTGCAGATGAGAAAAATGTATATTCTGTGCTTGTTATGTGAAATGTTCTGTAGCTGTCTATTAGGTCTATCCAGTCAAGAATCCAATTTAAATCCAGAGTTCCTGTGTTAGTTTTCTGCCTCAGTGATCTTTCTAGTGCTGCCAGTGTGATATTGAAGTCCCCCAGTATTATCGTTTGGCCACTGTCCCTTTTCTTATGTCTAGTGGTATTCATTTTATAAATCTGGGTGCTTCAGTGTTTGATGCATATATATTTAGGGGTGGTTAAATCTTGTTGAATTGAAACCTTTATCATTATATAAGGCCCTTCTTTGTCTGTCTTTTTTTTTTTTGCCATTGTTGGTTTAAAGTCTGTTTTATTTGATACAAGAATAGAAACTCCTGTTCTTTTATGTCTTTCAGTTGTGAGATAGATCTTTCTCCACCCCCTTACTTTGAGCCTGTGAGTGTTATTACACAAAAAATGAGGCTATGGAGGCAGCAGATGGTTGGGTCTTTAAAAAAAAAATCCATTTTGCCAAGCCATATCTTTTAAGTGGAGCATTTATGCCTTTTAAATTCAAGGTTAATATTGATATGTGAGGTTTTGTTCCTGTCATAGTGTTGTTACCTAGTTGCTTTGTAGTCTCAAATGTGTAATTGCTTTATAAAATCTGTGAACTTTGTACACAATATGCTTTCATGGTAGCAAGTATTGTCCTTTCATTTTCATGTTTAGAACTCTTTCGAACATTTCTTGTAGGGCTGCTCTGGTTGTCCTTAGCATTTCCTTGTCTGAGAAAGACTATTTCTCCTTCTTTTATGAAGCTTAGTTTGACAGAATATAAAATTCTTGGCTGGTGGTTTTTTTTTTTTCTTCAAGAAGGCTAAAAGCAGACCCCCAAACTCTTCTAGCTTGTAATATTTTTGCTGAGAAGTCTACTGTTAGTGTAATGGGATTTCCTTTATAGGTAATTTAGCCCTTTTCTCTAGCTGCCTTTAAGTTTGTTTTTTTTTTTTTCTTCATGTTGGCCTTGGGTAGTCTGATGACTTTGCTTCAGTGATGTCTTCTTCTACAGTATCTCACATGTGTTTTCTTAATTTCTTGTATCTGGATAATTACCTCACCTGCAAGATAAAAGACATTTCTCTGAATTATTTGCTAAAATATGTTTTTCAAATTGCTTACTTTTTCTTCTTCTCTCTCAGATATGCCTATAAGTTATAGATTTAGTTGTATTACATAATTTCAAATTTCTTAAAGGCTTTTTTTGATTTTTAAAATATCTTTTTCTTTATTTTTCTGTCTGGGTTAATTTGAAAGACTAGTCTTCAAGGTCTAAAATTATTCTTTTTTTCTAGTATATTATTAAAGCTTTCAAATGTGTTTTGAAATTCCTTTAGCGAGTTGTTTAATTCTAGGTGTTCTATTTGGCTTTTATAAAAATATAGCTATCTTTCAAATCCTGAATTGTTTTCTGGTTTCTTTGTGCGGGTTTTCAACTTTCTTCTGGATCTCACTGAGTTTCTTTGGAATCCACATTTTGAATTCCTTATCTGCCATTTCCGACTTTTCCTTTTGGTTAGAATCAATTGCTAGAAAGTTAGTTTGATCCTTTGGAGGTGTCAAGACACTCTGTCTTTTTGTACTGCAGTAGTTCTTTCACTGATTCCTTCTCATCTGAAGGAGCTCTTGCTTATTTTTGAATTTTATATAATTTGGATGGGACTTTTACATTTTTCACTCTTTTTTCCCTTGAGGGTATACTGCAGTGTATGTTATTTACAATTCTTTGGCTTCATTTCTGGGTGCTTTCAGGGCAAGGTTCTGCATGAGTTCCTTGGTAGTGGACAGCTTCTGTGCACTGGCTTTCTCAGATGCTGCCTGTTGTAGTGATATATCGAATGTAAGAGCCAAAACAGTATCTTCTGCAGGGCTGAGGGTGCAGAGATCTCAGGTAGCTTTTCTCCTGCACTATCACTACGTCCTTCTGGCAGCAAGTTTTTATTTTGTGGGGCAGTTCAGGGTCCAGTCCAGTAGGTGGTATTTAAGAGTAAGAGCTGGCTCACCACCCAGGAGGCTGATGAGTGGAAGCACTCAGTCTCACGGGAGGATGGCAAGGGGAGATCATGTTGGGCTGTGAGTAGGTCTCCAGGGAAGGGGCAGTGGGGTGAGCACCAGATTCTCAAGCTGAGCTGGCAGGAATGCAGTTTACCTCCCTATCGCACCCCTGCCTCAGGACTCATGACCTTCAGTTTATATAGACTTTGTCCTTTGGCTTATGGCTGCAAAGTGGCTGCAGACTGTGGATGAAGCCCTCTGTCCACTCCCACTAAAACAACTCAGGGCAGAGCCACCTTCCCCAGTCCAGAGCAGACAACTCTGTAGCTTATGTCCTCCATTGCAGGGCTGCTGCTCTTCTGTATAGGAAGGAGAAGTTGGTCCCTGCTCATTGTGCAATCCAAGCAGGGAGGGTTCACTTTCAATGGTGGTGGAGCTGCCATGAAAAGCACTTTCTCCAAGTGCTTTGCTTCACACATACCAGCCCCCAGCAGGGAGAACCTCTTCTGAGTCTGCAATAGCAGATGAGGGGAGTGGGACGTGATCACCTCTCCATGTCTATTCCTGGCTGCTGGTGCTGCTCCCTTTCAGTGATTGGTACCATATCTATGTTTCCTTTGTCCCAAGGGGGGCTTTGGTGAGCTGAGTGCCCACCCATAGAAGTGGCTGAAAGTTAGATCTCCAGAGGTCTGAAAGCTCCCCTGGGACCCATTGGTCCTCTGCACCTGCCAGAGTCAGAGCGGGTTGTAGGAGATGTTTGCAGGCAATCTGGTGGTGCAGTGACTCAAGGACAGAGAATCTTCTGGCAGGGCAGAAGTCCACAATAGGTGCAGAATTAGTATGGTGCCATCTTAGCTTAGATCTGAGGAGAGTGAGGGCACACATGTGTGAGCTGGTCACCTGGTTCTTTGACCCTGAGAAGTTCTCAAGTTGCTACCAACAGCATTGCACAGTCACAAGAGCAGAGGGACTCCCTAAGAGTTTGGTGGTCTGCAGATTGTCACAGGGGTGAGGGGAACAGAAAAGCACCCCCACCTATGTTTTCCGTGAACTCTGAGTTCCTCGGCTGCCAGTCTCTCAGACTTTGCTGCTTTTTTTGTGTGTGCAACCCTGCTTCTTCCATTAGGATTTCCGACAGGTCCTGGCTCTCTTCCCTCAGTATTCCATTTAGGACATGCCCGTTCACCAACAACTTTGACCTAGTTTTTGAAGAGAACTGGTATCTGATGTCTCCCTAGTCAGCTATCTTGAAAAAAACGAATTACAAATATTTTTAGAAAGCAGGAATGGCATGGTTACTGCCTTATTTCTCAAGTCTTCACTATTTTTCTTTTCCCATTGACTGTCTCTTTCATTTAACATTATTTCCCAAAGAATTTGGTATTTGTTACTATTATGGCTTTATCACTAGGCACAAAAACTTAATAGATGGTCAATTAATGAATAAATGGAAAAAAGGGAGCAAACAAGGGAGGGAGAGCAGGAAAAATGAAGGCAGAAACACTGAGGTCCAAATCATTACCTAAACACTTGTTAGGATTATATAGGGTCATATGGTATATAAGATTAACATCACTCCTTGGTAAGAGAGAAAAAGAAACAAGAAAGAAATGAAATATATAATTATATTATAATGTATAATTTTATATTTATATAAATAACATATATTATATATAATATAAAGTATATATAAATATATAATTATATAATTTTATATGTATTTATATATTAAATTGATATATTTATTAGGTGTATATATATGTTGTAATAAATGTGAGAATGATTCAGAAGCATTTTGCTAAAGGTCTGGGAAAAGGGGAAACTATTCTGAAGAACTTAATTAGGACTATCATCTTTGGCTGAAGATCTGGTTGGACACTAAACTTGGGCTGTTGTGTTCTCTCTTAGATACCAGCTAGGAGAGCCCCAAGTTTCACTGTCTGTCTCATGACCATACACTGGGTCATTATACAAGTTTCAACACATTTCAAATAATGAAAATTATACTGGCAGGTTTCTGTCCAAAATTCAGTTAAGTTGGAAATATTTAACAGAAAGAAATTTACAACAAAAATATAACCCCAAAACTACCATATATTTGGAAATATGTAACAATTAAAAGGAAAAGAGGAAAACTTGTATCATTCACACATGAAATAATTGTATATTTAAAATATAAAAATAATACGCTATATTTGAATTAAGTTAAAAGTTTCCTGTAATTCATAATCAATATAAAATCAATTGGTTTCAATATACTAGCATCAAAGAGAAAATACATAAAAGCTACCATTTACAGTATCTTTAAAAAAATATCAAATCTTAGAAGTGAATTTAAATAAAAATGTATAGACCTACACAGGATGAAGGTGTACAACTTTATTATGAGACATTAAAAATACCCGTAGCAAGTAAATATTTATAAATAAATGGAGGGAAACACAATGCCTGTTGATTAGAATACTTGATATCAAAAAGCATAATTTCTAAAACTGATTTATAGATTTATATTTAATATCAAGTAAAGTTACAATAGAATATTTTAATGGCTTTTACAAGCTTATTTAAATTTTTAAATAAAAATGCAAATGGCCAAGAATAGTCGACACTTGAAAAATATGAACAAATGAAGGGTATGTCCTCTTAGCATCAAGATGTATTATAAAGCTCTAATAATCACTGCAGTGTAGTATTGGATCAGAAATAAATAGGTCAATATGACAGAGTAGAGAGCTCAGAGGGGGAAAACCCTCACATGTATTGCAGTTTTATTTATGACAAAAATGGCACTATAGAGCAATGGGAAAGGACAGTCTTGATGATAAATATTGCAGAGACAATTATGTATCTATATGAATGAAATTAGGCCCCTAATCCACACCGTACCACACATATGTATGAGGTAGATCAATCTTAATATAGTAGACAAAATGTAAACTTAGAAGAGAATATAGGAAAATATCTTAAAAGACCTTGGAATAAGTAAATTTCCTTAAAACAAGAAATATAAAGCATTAAGCATAAAGAAAATGATTATTAAACTTCACTATATTATTTTTAAGAACTTTTGTTTACCAGAAGGCACTATATAAAACATGAAAAAATAAGTCAGAGTGGAAGAAGATAGATGTAACTTATAAAATGCAGAAAGGACTGCTTTCTACTACAAATGAACGAGTAAAAAAAGGCAGACAACTCAATAGAAAAATAAGCAAAAAACATGAACAGGCATTTCACATAAAGGGACATTTTCTAAGTTACCAAAATATATACATATAGGAATATGCTTGACTTCACTATTATTATTCACAGCTATTATTGGGGAAATGCAAATTAAATAACTCTATATATATTGGTCAAAATGGAAAAATCTGACAATACCAAGGATTGGTGAGGATACAGGGCAACAAGAAGTCTCCTACAATGTTGGTGGTAGTATAAACTCTTACAAGTTGAGTATCACTCATCTGAAATGTTTATGACTGGAAGAGTTTTATATTTTGAATTTCTTTGGATTTTGGAATATTTATTTATGCATTATAAGGTATCTTGGGAATGGGACCCAACTCTGAACACGAAATTAATTTATGTTTTATATACACCCTATACACATAGTCTGAAGGTAATTTTATACAATATTTTAAATAATTTTGGGCATAAAACAAAGTTTGTGTGCATTTAACCATCAGAAAGCAAATGATGTGGACAATCATCTCTGGTTGTTTGTCATTACAATCACTCCTGACTGAATTTATATGCTACTAATAAGCAATCATTTTCTTACATTTATCCACATGTAAGTACTGAACAGTAAAAATTATGACATACCATTAAGATAGTAAAATGGTGTGTTCAAGGTAACTTATGATGTCATGTTGACATTCAGAAAGTTTTGGATTTTGGAGCATTTCGGATTTTGCATTTTCCGATTACCGTCTGTGCATCCACCTTGGAAAACGGTTTGGCAATGTATTATAAAATTGAAGATACACATATCCTGTGATCAGCAATTCTGCTCTTAGTTGTACACCCTGAAGAAATGATAATTTATGTGCAGCAAAGTACACAAACAAGAATATTCACAACAATATTGTTTGTAACTGTCCAAACCTGGAAATAGGTGTTCAACTAAAGCAGCAGGTACGTATAAATTGTGACATATTTATACAACTGAGTTTTTACTTAATATATTTGTTATATGTTATACTCACATAATAATGAAAATTATATACATCTTATAAACAATGTTGGGGAAAAAAGCAAGACAAATGGAAACATGTAGTAGGGTTCTAATTTCATTCATATAAACTTAGATGAATAAAAAAGCTGAATTATATTAATTTTTGCACTTCTAAGACTATTAAAAAAAGAATCTGTTAATATTTGTATCTGGAGGAGTTACAAGATTTTTCATAAAATTGTTTATTAATCCCCCAAAACTGGAAATAAGCAAAACACCCATTAGCAGTACAATGGACAAATAATATGTAGAATGTTTTTGTAAGAGGATAAAATACATATTATAATATCAATTGAATTACAGCATATAATATGTTATAAATCAATATACAACATAATAAAATAGAGTATAAATATATGAATGAACTGCATGGACCCACATTAACATGGATGCATCTCAGATGTCAGCTTTTCTGGTCTTTTCTAGTTTATTGTGGCAAATTTACTTTTACCTACGTTGTGCTCTCAGAGAACACTTATGTAATACTAGAATAATACTTATTTAACTTCTTGAGTGCCTTGCTCTCTTTCTGAACTGAAAAATTTTTAAGGGAGTTTCTTATTTCTGCATCCTGACCAGGCCCACTTTGCACAGAACAGTAGCTGATGGGCATGATCACCTTTGCTGGGTCCTCGTGAAACTCTTTGGTACCCAGTGGCCCTTCGATACTTGTCAGACATAGTTTATCAGAATACTTCTGACATCCTCCTTCTCTCCCCTCCAAAGGTTCCTCGGTCCTCTTATCTGTCTCTCTTGTTGAAGTAATGCCCTGCTGTACTCTCCTATGCTTTAAATGCTGAGATTATGTGCACTGTGCTTATTTTTTATTTCACATCTTAATTTAATCCCTAAAACCTCCAACTTTGTTTCATTACCTTTACATTTTTACTTCTGTGACTCTGATTCTGTCCTTAATTATGTTAGAAATGAATTAGTATTATCTTCATATTGTTTTTTATCTTATGCTATGAGATAGCCTTTGTTGTATTCTATAGATAGAAAATACCCAGTGTGTATGTGCATACCAGACACAGTAATAGATCAGGGCATTTTTTTCCTATGAGCCAAAGTAGCCTCAGAATCCTCTCAACATGTTGTTGTAAGAAGCTACTACAAATGGAGTTGACTTGCAGCTGAGATCTAATTGCCATTCCAGCTTTATTTCATTCTGTGACATAATGACAGATTAATGTTAAATCACTTCTACTTTAAAAAATCCCTCCTGTTCTTAATAAATTATAATGGTTTCCTTCTGAGGATCAAGTACTACTCCCTAGCGTGGCACCTAAAAGGCTTCCTTATCCTTTCAAATTGCTTTGCTTCTTACCACACATTATACAAGCTCTCCATCCCAGCCAGACAAATCCATTTATGGCTCCAACATCTAACTTAATCATCTCTGGGTCTAAGCCTCTATTTGGATTCTCATAACTAGAACCATCTCCCTTTTCTTCCAATCCAAATTTTATACTTTTTCTGAGGTTTAATAGAGAAGTAAAATATATTGAAGGGACACACTTCTTTTCAATCTTGTTAGGGAGAAAAAAGTCAACTAGATCTATATAGAAGAATTCTCAGTCAAGTAAAGACTGGGATTCAGTATCTTCACCTATAAAGTGGAATTCATAGTAATAGTGAAACAGAGAAATTACCACATGCTTTAATCAATCACATATTGCCTATATGGTTATAGAGTCATTTTATTTATGCATATTTTCATCCTAACTAGATTTTAAGGTAAATAATGCATTTTTAATTTCCATTGTATTATCCTTCATTGTCCAATGAACAAAATATTTGTATAGCAATTCACAGGGCATTATTCTCAATAACTAAAATAGGTAATAGGCAAACGCTCTACTCTTCATTTTAAAATAATTAAAATAATTACCAGAACACTATTCATTTTACTGATGAAGTTGAGGCCCATATGGGAGACTTAACTTGCTCTGGATCATGCAGCTAGTTAGGGGTAGTAGAGGCAGGACTTAAGTCCCTGTTGAAAGTAGGCTGTATACATGAAAGGGGATACTTAAAATTGAGATTCAAGAGGATTGGTCTAAATGCAGCCTGCATGGAAGGAAGCAAGAATGATAGGGCGATAATAATCTAGAGAAGAGGGGTGAAGGGGTGAAGGTTCTATCTTCCTCTTCTTTGGTCACCAGGTTATGAAAATGGAGACGAAGGACTCAAAAGAGATTTCAGCAGTGTAATGAACACCAGCTGGAACTGTTTGGAAGTTGGAGTAAGGGAGAGAAGGATACAAGTGATGATTCTGAAACTTTGAAACTCTCAAACTGGGAATAATAGGGAAGCCAGAAAAACAGCTAAAAGGAAAAGTGAGTTTAGGTAGGACAATGGTAAAATTAAGCTAAATGAAGTCATCCAGGAGACATCAAGTGGGTTTTGGGGACTACAGAATAGATCTAGAAGTGATTAAAGGAAGAAAAGACATAAACTGAGTAAGGGAATGGGCAAGAAGGAAGGATTTAAAAATAGCCCTCTCCCCTAAAAATCGTTTCAGAAGGAAAAGATTTGTAGTTGAGCACATGATAGAATAATCAAAATATATGAAGCAGGGTTACATCAATTATGAAATGGAAATCATGCTATTTCTCTTAGTAAAAATAAAAATTTCTCAATTTTTAGAGACATCTTCCATTACCACTTTTAGTAGTTTGAGTCTCCAAAACACTTCAGTCAGTTTATGTCAATATGAAGAGGCACTCTATTGAGGTCTTTCTTAGCATTATGACTTGCTGGGTCTACCTCCACTGCCTAGTCATCTACTTAACTTCCAATCATTATCAAGTCTCAGCTCACACATCACATTCTTCCATTCACTCCTGCATTAATTCATGCTCTTGTTCACTCAGTTAATCTTTCTTGTACATATTGAACATCTAATAAATCCTGGGCACAACAATGAATGCTGGATATTCAAGGATGAAGAAAGTAGACATGAATTCTGCCATCATAGACCTTGAAACCTAAACAAGTTCCCACCCTTATTACTCATTTCCCAAATAAACAATGCAGGTGTATTAGTTTCCTATTGCTGCTGTAATAAATTGCCACGAGTTTAGTGGCTGAAAACAGCACAGATTTGTTATTTTACAGTTCTAGATGACAGAAGTCACTGAAATTAGTCTGGAGATAAAATCAAGTTTTGGCAGGGCTGCATTCCTTCTAGAGGGTCTAGAGGAGAACTCATTTCCTTGTCCTTTCCAACTTTCAGAGGCCATCTGTATTCCTTGGGTCATGGCCCTGTCCTCCATTTGCAAGCTGCCAGTGTGACATTGTCAAATCTCTCCTCTCATCTTCGAATCTCAGAAGAGATGTGGTCTGTTCCATCACCACATCTTCTCTGACCTCGAACCTCCTGTCTCCTTGTATAACACTGGGCCTACCTGAAAAATCTAGGATAACCTGCCCATCTCAACATCCTTAAATTAATCAAATCTAGAAAGTCCCTTTTGCCATGTAAGCAACATATTCGCAGTTTCTGGAGATTAAAATGTGTACATCTTTAAGAGGCATTATTCTGTCCATCACACAAGGTATCCTTCATCTCCATAGCATTTCCTGCACATCACCAGCCCTCATCACACTTTAATTTACTAGATCAACTGACTAGTTTCCCTACCTGATTGTGAGTCTGTTGAGGGCAGTGATCACTGTCTTCCTTGTTCATCATTGTACTTACATTTTCTAGGACAGTGCTTACAGTAGGCACTCAATACATCTATATTAGCTGACTGCTGGGAGGAAGGAAGGAAAGAAGGAAGGAAGGAAGGAAAGAAGGAAAGAAATGTTCAATAATATGTGCACATGTTTTCCAAAGGCAATGTTGTGGTTTGTCTTAAATATTTATCTTCTTATTTTCTTGAGAAATTGGAGATATAAATCTGCTTTTCAATAGTTAATTGATATCAACAGAAAATACTTTCTTTTAAAAAATTATGAGTTACTCACAGACTGTCAAGAATCTTTGAAGTATATAAAAAGCACTCTTAAATTATGCAACTATGAATATTTTTTAATTAAAGAAGTTAAGGAATATTCCAGAGGAGAGAGCTGGCTTCCACAGTCTGGAGTTAATTGCCCACCCACACCTGATGGTTAATTTCTTTCTGAAATGTTGTTTTTGTGTAGATAAAACCCATCATTTACCACATTCCACATGGGTATAGATTAGTTGTCTCCTTTGCACATGCTCCAAGCTTACCTCATTTTGCTTAAGGCAGGATATTAGCTGTGCATTCACTTTACTCTTTTCTAGGATTATGTGATTTTTATTGCTCTGGTTGATTTACTTAGGAGTTTAGAACACAAGGTTATAGCCATAAAATTAGTGCAATGGCAGAACTGAAAGGATACTGTGTAAAAGAAAACTTCACTTATTTTTGGAAAAATGTTAGAAATGTCCATTGTATTTAAATTTTCATTTGGGTGAATTGGTAACTTTATCATTAAGACTGTGTTTTTTCATTTAGAAGAAAATCATGAATTGCCTCTCTTAAAATAGCTTACTTAAATTATTATCCACAACTACAAGGCATGAGCCTGTTGTTTTGCTTACTTTATTTTTATTTTTGGATGGCCTGAAAATATACAAATATTTCAGTTAAAGGGATAGCACAGAGGAAGTTGGATAAAAAAATAAAGACGAAGCAAACATGGCATGAACACACTCTCAGACAATGGAAGGGACATTTTAAAATCACTGTTGATAAAGCCCCAAACACTTTCAGAGTTAATAATCTACCATCATGTACATTATGAGATAATTACAAGAAAATAAAGGAAATTGCAAGTACAATTTAGAAGTGAAATATGGTAGGATAGAAAAGGAACAAAAACTTGTTTAAGAATTTTCAATACCTTTTAATCACCATTTTCTAGTCAATTAAATGCAGTTATCAATCTCTCTAAGTAACATATACACAGATTGTTTTTCACTGTAATATTTTTTGAAGTTCAGAATGACAAATAAGTTTTTGATCAGCTAGTAGTGGCTTCCTGAAGCACTGAATTGATGGAAATTGTAAGGTCTTATTTGACCTCAGTGGAAAAAATATCAAAATTCATTAGCCATGTTTGTCGTGGCTGTGGATGGGGATGATTGAACTCATGTCAGACAGTTATAGATAATAATTTATGGAGCATCTTCCAGGAAAAGCAACGCATTGAAATATTTTCCAAATAAAACAACTGCTAATATTCTTTCAGATTACAGTTTCTTTCTAGCAAGCCTGTCTTATAGACATTACTATTATGTTTGGTAGTAAATAAATAATAAGGCTTAAATATCTTAGAAAAATTCATAATCTATTAATTCTTAATATTTAAGTTAAATATGAATGCTAATTTTTTCTATGGAAATTTTTGAACAAATAATTTTAGATTGCAGATTATTTTGAAATATGTACTATTTTATAAAGGAGGTATCATTTGATAAGAACAAGGCTGTATAAGTGGATAAAAAAGGACAAAATTTGACATCAATTTGTGTCATCATTATTTTAAGAAGTATTGTCAAATATGTCAGTGGTTTAAGTCTTTCATTTAATCAAAGCCATTGGATTTTTAAAACTTACTGATGATTTTCTTTATATTTAATAAGAGCACCCACCTTTAAGCAGTGATATGCTGGTGAATAACAAATGATTCTTAGAGTGGGGATATAAGGTCGGATTGTGGAGAAGTTCTGATCTGTAGCATTTGCCAATTTCCATGGTGTAAATATTTCTACTATCACTGATTTTAAGCTACAACATGCTGTCATTAAGCATGGAAGATATATACACGACTGACTTTCAAGAACTGTCATCATCTGGCCCCAAATCATTACTGACTTTAAAGAAAATAAAATATAAATTTTATTTTCTAAAAAAGTTTGAAAAAGTCAGCATAAGAAATCTTCAAATATTAAGCTCCAATATACATTGTAAACATGATTAGTCTTACTAATTTTTAAATCTTACTTTGTAAGAAAACATCTAACTCCATTATATATATTTTACCTATGTATATTATATAAATTTTTTGTTTTCTTAGAAAGTTTACCTAATATTTAATTGTTAGAGATTTTTATACTGTGAAAATTTAATAGAACGTTTCCAAAAATGTATTTATGACCAGTCAACGTTCCACTGTTGATTAGAACAAGTACTCTCTGCTTAGAGTATTTTTCTATTTCCTGCAATCTTAATACTTTCCTATCTCTGATAATAAGCCAGGGCATATTATACCTGAAAATATAAATAAAAGCTTCTGCATTAGTAGAGATAAATCTTATGTTTAATCAGGCAAATAATGAATGATAATGATTACAGTTGAGTGGTCAGAAGATGAGCTATGTTGTGGCTATTTTCAATTTTGCTTGAGGTTCTAGTTTACCATTTCAGGCCTATGGAAACATAGCCTGAATGTCCACTAACCACTTAGCCCCCCTTGCCCTGGGAGAAACAGCAGAACAGAAGGCACTACTGGAGTACCTGGCATATAGTTGGTCCTCATTAAATGGTTGGATGGGAGCAGAGGGAGTTTGAGATCTTAAGCTGTCATTAGTGTTTGATTAAGGCTGTCCACGTGGTTAGCATACACGTCTACATTACTTCTCCTTTTTGGAATCTGATATATCCTGCAAGGCTGCTTTTTGCATTAAGGCTTCCCTGATTACTCCAAAGAGACTACTCTGTTTTGTAAATTCACATTTGTATTCATTTTATCATTTTAATCATGTCATTTATATACCATTGCTATCCTTGACACTCAGAAGTATTATAAGCTCCTAAAGAAAGGAATAAGACCTCACTCATATTTGTTATCACCCACTCCTTAAAAAAATTACTCCTTAAAAGTTACTGATTATTTAGTGTTATTATCCACTCCTTCTTGAACATAGTACAAACATAACATAGTTATTATTCAGTTAATAGCATTTATTTATATTTATTGGATTAATTATTTATATTAATATATTTATATTTTAATTGTAATTGTAATTTATAATTACAATTACAAATGTAATTAATTAATGTATATACTAATTATTTAATTAAATATAATTTAATTTATAATTGGATTATAAATAATCCAAAAAATTATTTATATTTATTGGATTAATAAATATAAATATAGATCTAAAGATGAAACTGAAAACCAAGTCTTATACCTGACTACCACTTTTCAAATACATAGAAATTACTTTGTAGCATTTCTCCTTTTCCTAACAGTTACTGTCATATATAAATTTTCAGTGTTCATTTTTTATTTTACTGCTTTTTTTTAATCTGTAAGCAGGATTTTTTTTTTGAGACGGAGTCTCGCTCTGTTGCCCAGGCTGGAGTGCAGTGGCGCGATCTCGGCTCACTGAAAGCTCCGCCTCCCGGGTTCACGCCATTCTCCTGCCTCAGCCTCCCAAGAGGGATTTTTTTTTTAGTTGCACTATTTCCCTCATATTTTCTCCCAACTTGAGAAACAACCACAGTCCCACTTTTATGTAGCCACTATACAGAAAAACCTTGAACATTTAAATTAAGAATTTATTTTTTCAGAGAATTTCATAATAATTAACGAATTTGAATTTAAGTGATAGACTTTGCCTACAGTGGTGGGGGAATCAACATATGTGATCTGCTCTGAGAGCCACATTACTCCTCGGAGGGACCCCAAATGTGGCCTGTCACTGTTAAGAAATAGGTCATATCATGTGAGGAAATCATGGCCCTAAGAATATCAATCAAAAAGAGGTCATGAACTCCTAAGTAAAATCTTGTTGTTTTCATCACGTAGATTCAGAGGCCGATTTACTATGAACCGAATGAAGCTTAATTTTCAGGGCCTGTCATACAGATCCCTTCCAAGGCTGTGGGACAAGCCCTAGCAATGGAGTTTTTTTTTTAGTGTGATTCCAAAATTGTATACGCTTCAGGCACCACAAAACGGGGCTCTACTCTGGGCATGCCTATTAAGGAAACATTGTGATATTGTGGAAAAGGTACTATTCAGAATGTCTAGAGACTTTGCTTCTGTCTGTGTTTAGCACTAACTTGCCAGATATCCTTTAAAAATTATTTAAACTTTTAAACTGAACCTCAGTTTGTCCATGTATGAAATGATACTGGTAATTAACCTATTTTGTCTTCTTCTTTGAGTCATGTCATAATCACCTGAAATTGCATTCCAGTAATACAAAATCAGAGAGTTCAGGAATAATTAATAATTTACTGGAAAATGTAAAAATTAGAAGTGTTTAGAATTACTGTTGTTAAACATGAGGCCACTGTTACCCTCCCACCAATCAACAAAGCCAGCAGCAGAAACCTCTTAAAATTCTCCCTAACTCAAGTCTCTGTTTCTCCTACAGAAGAAACTTCACAGTCCTGCCCTAATGAGAAGTGTTCTTTAATCCTGGATTGCAGTGGATTTACCTTTTTTGACTATTCTGGAGTCTCCATGCTTGTTGAGGTATTTATGGAACTTGTGTTTAGAACTGTTTCTTCCCTTTTGTTCAGTAACAGGGGTTTTCACCACCTTCTCTCCATAGTCTTGAGCCTGCTTGTTGCAATACTCATCTCACCCCATTATTTACAAAGGACGTAGAACTTTGCCTACCATCACTGTAGATTTGTTTTCAGGAGATCCTATTCAGCTTCTAGTTGTATGTATGTGTGAGGGTCAGGGATAAGAATATTTGCATGGGGTAGTCAGAGAGAACAGTACATAGACTTGAGATACAGTGGGCATAGGATCTCCTAGGCAGTCAGTTTACAAGGATTCTAGGAAGGAGAAAAGCCCATTCTAAAGCACAGGCTGCATAAGCAAGTGCCTTGATGATGGCAGGAGGTTTTCTCCTACATCACGGTTGGGTAGAGTTTGGCCTAATACCATTTCTGGTCTCACAAGTAGTGCCCAATGCAGGGGCTTTTCTCTGTTCTCTCAGGCAATGGTGCCTCTTTCTCTACCCTATGATCTCCATGTGGTTTCCATGATCCGGGTATGCAAAAAACTAACACTCCACTTATGGCTTTAAAACTGACATAGCTTCCAAACCTCATTTCCACAGATGGAAGAACACCTAATTTTGCCAATTCACAGAAAACTCAGACACTTCTAAGATTTTTTTACCTCCCCCCCTTTTTTTTTTTTTTTTGAGACGCAGTCTGGCTCTGTTGCCCAGGGTGGAGTGCAGTGGCGCGATCTCGGCTCACTGCAGACTCTGCCTCCCGGGTTCACGCCATTCTCCTGCCTCAGCCTCCCGAGTAGCTGGGACTACAGGCGCCTGCCACCACGCCTGGCTACTTTTTTTGTATTTTTAGTAGAGAAGGGGTTTCACCGTGCTATCCAGGATGGTCTCCATCTCCTGACCTCGTGATCCGCCCACTTTGGCCTCCCAAAGTGCTGGGATTACAGGCGTGAACCTCCTTCTTTTTTTGGTAAATACCAAGTCAACAGGGAATTCACCTTCTTTCTTATTTCTTTTTGTTCTTTCCCTCAATACCCTGAATTGGTGGTGGTGGGACGTCTTGAGGGTGGGGCAGCATCTGTTCCTTGGTTTCCCCAGTCCTCTGCCAGCTTCTGAGCCTGTGAATCGGCTCACTTCATCTTCACGTGTTTACTTCCCAGAGGTTTTCTTACTCAGACCACCTAGAGCCTCCCTGGGTGGCTTGACATTAAACCAAATACTTAATTTAAATCTTATGGAAATTTCTGGAGTTCTTTCCTCACCCTTTGATCTCTCCCTGAGCTCTGGTTGTGTCTGTGCAGCTCAGGGAAGCTGCCACATTTTTATTAGTTCCCCCTCATCATACCAGGGCCCAGAAACTGCTTTGCGGCAGAAAGCTGCCATGGTCGGAGGGCTCACCCCATTTGTCCACCTTTCTCAGGAAACTCAGCCACCCTGTGCTGCCCTGCCTGGTGCCGATTGTCTAAACACCGTTGTTGTATATTTTTGTCCAGTTGTGTACTTCTTTGTGGAGGAGGGGATAGTCTTGTATTAGTTACACAGCATGGTCAGAAAGTGGAAACCAGACATTGACTTTTAAAGGGTTCAGATCAGTATCCTTGAAAAGGTCTCATGTTGTGGACTGGGATTGTTTTCTTGTGGTGTAGCATACCTTGTGTCTCTATTCATTTATATCTTAAATTTACTTTGAAATGTCCAGCCTTTCAAACTCAGGATAGTACAAAGGTCAACATTAGTGTTGCTTTCCTATGAAGATATGGGTGGGAGTGTGTGGAGGGGAATTGCTTAGTATGTGGAAGTCACAGCATAGTCCCAGCTGCATCACACTAGCTAAGGTGCGGGGGACATCATCTCACTTCTCTGGATCTCAGTTTATTCATTTTGTAAAAATAAGGCGGCGATTTTGTTTCAGAATTGGCAGATATTTCGAAAATAAATTGTTTAAAACAATTGAAGTTTAAGTATCAGAGGCCTGAAATCTAGTGGCTACTTTTAGCAAGTCGCCCTTTCTCCCCACGTAATATGTTTTTATTTTCTTGTGGTTCACTATAAAACCTTTGCACAGTTGGACTTAGGATTCAACCTGAATACTTCATGTTTTCTTCTAGCTGAACCTAAATTGTAAACACATGGTTCCTCTTCACAGGAGGGCCTCTTGTATTCGGCATTTTTATTTACTCTATGTTCCTAAAGTCTACGAGAGTCTCTTATAATTGTGTGTTTAAGGCTCTTCTGGGGTGCTCATTGAAAATGCAGTCTTCTGCGTTCTGGTTCTGATCTAGGAGCTTCATTTTAAACACCCATAGGTGATTCTGATGCAGGGGGCTTAAGGATCCTATTTTGAGAAACACTAGGATTTTTTTTTTTTTTTTTAACTGGGAAAGGCCAATATGGTTTTTTTTTTTTTTTGTTCAATTCCATTTTAAATTGGTTTCTGAAATTATTAGCTTCCTTCTCTAGATATTACAAACAGGACTTAGGGTTAATAAAGAAAGAAGGAGAAATGGTTACCTACTCCCACTGAGTTTAGGATCCACGGCTGACAATTCAGAGAAATTCAAACAATTTTGGCACTGGGCATGTTGAAAAAAGACTTATTTTTCGTCGTTCATCTTAGTGGTTTTAAAGATCTGTACACTGGAATGACAGGATCTATCAACTGATGCAATTTATTTTTAAATTGGCATAAAATGACATTCCCTCAGCCAGGTGTGTTTTATCTATATATACAAAACCAGCAGTTTTGTGTCAGTTTGCCCTTTTAAATTTCCTTATTATTCCTATTTTCTTTATTTCATTATGGTTACAGTAACAGCGTGATCTATGTTAAGAACATAGACTTTAAAGATAGACTAAGCCTGGTTCAAAATATCATCCATGTACTAGTTCTGTGATCTGGACTTAAGTGTTTACTTGCTTTTCTGTAAACTGGAAGTGGAAATACCCACTTCATCAAGTTGTTGTGAGGCTTAAAAATGATGTATTGCATATAAATCACCTAAGAAAGTGTCTAGCAGTTAGGAAGAACTCAATAATGCTAGTTTCTGTTATTTTTTCTCATTTTAAAAATATCATTTCTTAAAGTGTAAATAATATCATTGCATATTATTTCTTAGTTCCAGCCACCCTGGAAGAAGGTTCAGAGTAAACAGCCACAAGGACTCTTCAGCCCTGCATGGCTTCATGCTTTCTAACAACACTCCTTACATTGTTTTCTTAGTTGCTTTAGCATAAGAAACGTTCTCTTGGGAGTTGTAGGTTGAAGGAAGTAGGCTGATTTCTCTTTATTCTTTTACTTGGGACATTGAGGAAGTCAGTGAACTGGAGATTATATTTATCAGCATCAACAAACCACCCATAGCAATGTGTTTATGTTTCACTGAGCTTAAGAAAAAGTCAAACACTGGGAGGTCACCTTGAAGTAATCATTTTAACTTGCAAAAATGGGAGCCATTTATTCAATGGCAAAGATGCAGTCCATGTTTTTTTGCTGTTTTCTCATTTATGCTTAATAATATGTCTCCCATTATTTCACAATTCTTCTCACATAGAAAGAACTTCTTACTGCTGGAAGAATATGAATGAAATTTTGAATGTACAATGCACACTATTAGAATATATTGTAAATGCACCTTTCTATATATTTTATGTGTAAGATACATCACAATTATATAACAAAATCCATCGTCTGGTAACTAAAACGCCTAAATTTACTTTTACAGAAGTCCATAGACTGACTTTGATTTGGGTGAATTTAAGATCAGAGCCTTTAATAAGTTGTTTCTGCTTGAGATTTTCTAGGACTTAAAAGAGGCAAAACTCTTAAAAGAGGCCAAACAAATGAGTTAGGATCTCTCATCTTGCATTCCTTTTAAAATGGAAGTTGGGTAATCAAACTTGGCTTGGATTATAGTGAGGTTCTCAATTTAACATTCATGCACCGGGTCTGTAGAGCCCGTGAATATGTCCAAATTACTGTAAAATATTAAAGCAAGCAGTAGGTCAGCAGCTTTCTTCACTTTCACAAATGGGTCCTTGTCTTCTATTAAAAGAGGTTGAGAACAATTTTATATCATTCTTATAGGGCAGCAAAGGCACTGTTTTTACTTTTATTAAATGATGTGGAAAAGGTAAGCAGTCAAATTTAGTTTCAGTAAAGGTAGATGCCCTGCTGTATTAATCTTAGTCTTTTAGACGTTTGCCAGATTATGCCTGACTGTGTAACAATGCCTCCCTCTGGTGGTTTGACTTCATAAACATCGGCTTTAAAGAAAGTTTGATTTCTTCTGAAGCCCATCTTATTTTCACCTGCTGGCTATTCTGAATTAATTGTGGGTATCCTATTTTAATTCTTCCAGGTTTACATGGACTGTAAAGGCAGAAGCGTGG
Source organism: Pongo abelii (assembly GCF_028885655.2). NCBI lineage: Eukaryota > Metazoa > Chordata > Mammalia > Primates > Hominidae > Pongo > Pongo abelii. The sequence goes on from NC_071992.2 coordinate 107,283,121, forward strand.
ATGTATTGTTAGCCCATTGTACAGGTAAGAGAATGTCCCTGACTAACGTTGAATGTGATTTTTCTGTACTTCCACATGTATTCTTATATCACTTGTGCTTTCTTGTAGCTTCCTTGATAAAAGCAATGACATATTATGGAAACCTAGACTCAGAGAAACCAATTTTTTTTGAATCAGTATCTGCTGCAATAAGTCATATCCATTCAAATAAGGTGAGTTGATTAAGTTGGCCTGAAGGAGTTATAAGAATATTCAGAATATAGAATCGAAGCTTTGCATCTTTTATATTAGCTTATTACTCCATTGGCATCTAAAATGTGTTAGCACCTCCACCCCACCCTACCTCAGACTTTCTATTACAGGTAAAAGAATGTTTCCATTCTTTTTTTAGGCCAGTTATAAACTTTTGTTTGATAACTTGGATCTTCCAACAATGCCACTGCTCTGAGGATTGGGTGGTTGCCTATCAATTGCAAACTGCTTACTTGTACAACAAATGCTTCTTCCAGGATCTACTGTCCTGGGGATTTGAATCCACTTTTCTCAAATATAAAAACTCTAAATATGGCCTTATAAGTTTTTTCTGCTCTGATATCTTGCCTCTAAGCTTATATTGCCATCTTTGGAAATACTATTTGCAGAGTCTAGTGCTCACATGATCTGAAGTGTCAAAGTTATCTTACAAATGCTGGGCTTATGGTTTAGTTTTACAATTGTTCTTAGAGCTTTTATTTCCTGCAATTTTTCCTTGAGTTTTGAATTGTTTTGCCTTTCCTCATCCCTAGAATAACATTTGGTGCCTCGCAGAGTCATCCCTATTGTATACAATCAGAACAGTTTGTATTTACAAAATAATAATAACACTATTATTATTATACCTAACATATATTGAGTGCTCTCATTATATTCCAGGAATATTCTAAAAGCTTTACTATGTTGTTTAACTGAATTTTCCATGACCTTATGAGGTAGGTATGATAATTTAACCCATTTTTAGAAACAAGGAAACTGATCAGGGAAATTACACCATCTGTAAGTGGTAGAGCTGGTTGCAGAGTCAGCAGTTTGACTTTGGACCTGGAGCTTTGAACTGCTCTACTCTGATGCCTCAGAAAAGGTTCATTTTCTTTGGCTTAGCTGGACAGCTTGCTTCAGTTACTACTGTTCTTTTACTTTGGTACCAATTTAAGAGTCGAGTAAATAGCACATACTTATTTCTTTCTCTTGTATTTCAGAATTTGAGCAAACTCAGCGACCACAGTGAAGTCTGAGACCCTTTTGTCGCAGTACAGCTCTTGTCTTTACCAACTGCCTGAAGAGGCCATATGCTGGTATTTTGCACAACTTTTTGGTTGTTTAGATCCTACAGATGACCTCTGCTACAATAAGTACGATGTGACTTAGTAACTGCATAGCAGTCGGAAACAACTGCCAACTTTTTTTTCTCATTTTTGTTAGTAAGAAGATTCACTTAGTTATTTTATGTAAAAATCAGTATGTGTTTAGTTTTAGTGTACTGAAGGGTAAACATGGTTTTATTTTATTTTACCATATTATTTTGTGTTGTTTTATTTCTATTGTGCTGTAAGTTGATGTTTAAAATTGAGAAATACTTTTGTCATAGGCAATTTGGAACATTTATAAGCCATTTGTAAAATTTTAAGATAATCTGTAACTAATACATAAAAACAACTTAGCAAATGTGCCATTTTCACACAACTTCTCTCTGTATAGGCCTCTGAAATATCAATAAGGCTAAATATTACTTTACACAGTAAGATGTGAAATTCACAAAAAGTAAACCAAACAAAACAAATGAAAAACTGGAAATAATTCGTTTCCATATCTTTCCATACATCCATTCCTGAAGTATTCAGGAATGTTTTCATAATCGAAAGAAACGGGTATCCCAATAAAACCAAGTTCTTGACATAGGTCTGTTTTGCTGTGAATATTGGAAATGCTTAGGATCTTCAGACCCAATAGCTCTAATTTTAACATTTCTACCCAATAAGAGGCTCTGTTTTCCACTGAAGTTTTGTTGAAGAAAGAGAATAGGAAAATTACACATTTTATAATTTTTAGATGAGAAAATACCACTAGCAGAATAGCTTTGTGCTATTCCAGTATAAGATGAACTGTAATAATTTTTGACTTCCCTATTTCAGAGATAGTCAATATAATATGTTTATCTATATCCATATGGATGGATAGGTAGGTAGATCTTCATAGATTTTTTTTTTCTTTTGTTAGAGGAGAGCTTGATGTGATTATCTGCAAACCCACCAAACCAACAGGATAATTAACAAATAAACGCCATAGGCTAGGCTGAATTGTATGTTATTGTTTTCATGCTTATACATATATTTTCAATCACATACAAGTACATAGAATTTCACCTTTTAATTTAGCAAATTGATTTACCTAGGAAAAAATTATCACCTTCAAAGATAGGCATAGACACATAATTATGCTTAAGCTTTTAACAGCATTTTAACCGCTCTAAAAATTACCAGAGTAAGTAAAAGCTAGGTACTTTAAAGTGAGTTTGAGAAACAAGTTGAAACTAAAATTAAAATACCAGCCATTTAGGTGCTTTCTCTGGCATCTATAAAAGTAAATTCTAGTGCCTGCCAAGTGATGGATTATAATGGTCTCTAGCAAATGTGTGGTAAACATTCATATGGCCGTTAATTTTAACATTAAATCGTAGGTAGGGCAATGTAGTAAAATGAAAGAGAATTAAGAAAGGTTTCAAATTCTTATAACATATCCAGCCATTTCAATTTTGATTGAAATGAACTATAAAGAATAGTGTTTATCCCTATGGTAGCCTTAGTCTCTGTATCACTAACTTGGATTGAAATGAGTGAGGCCAACTCACATTCCCATCAAACACTCTTCCATGGAAAAGCAGAAGTAATAATTGGAGGTAAAGTTTCCTTAGAGAAAATAATTTTATTCTGCTTTGTCCAATTAAATTATTCCAATGGTGGATGGTAATATTCACCATCTCTAATTCATTGGTCACTGGCAGATAAGCATGAATTAAGGAAAGTCAAAAAAGAAAATATATTTTGCTGTGTATAAATTGATATTTTGCTATGCAACTCCAATAATTGAATTTGTATAATGCAGGCACTTTCTAATTTATTAGAGATTATGGATCAGTTCTGACATTAAAATCATAGTTAATTGATGGATGGTTTTTATAGTTTGTTGATAAAGTGGACACAGTATTGTCTGAGCAGTTATATTTTAATGGATTTCAGTGTTTATAGTAGAAGTTTAGTGGATAAAACTTTAAGTCCAATAACTTGGGGGTCAAATGCTAATGTTGTATTCAGTGTAAAGGAAGATCAAACCATGTACCTTATGAAGACCTTTGTTTTAAGACTTCCACACACCAAGGCTACAATGACTGTTAATCTGGAGGAAGTCTCTGGTATTGAGTTCTGAGAGCTTAATAACTAAACATGAGTTTAGACACACAAGATTCTAAAATGCAAATGTTTACTTCGAAGCAGGCATTGACAACACAAAAACTGTGCAGTGGTCTTGATGCTGGATTGTTTCTAGAGTCACGATGAATTATTTTTATGAGATTACCTTATTTTTATATATGACAAACTACTTCTATAATACTTATTATGGTAAAATAAAATTGGAAAAAATTAAAACTGACCTATAAGAGTGTTAAGGACCTAATAGAGTGACATATATAAATTAAGCATAAAATATGTAACCAGGAAAAGACTGTTAACATTACATTTATGCAAATTAAATGCCCTTAAATTTCACCATTTGTCTTTCATTTTAAAGGTTATTTGCTCCCGATTATGATTCAAGTGTTATAAGATTTAGCTTAAACTACTTTGCAGTAATTTATTTGACAGATCTCTATTCTATAAATGTGTAATGTAATGAAGAAAGAGATCTTTCTTTTTTAATGAAAACATTAATGTGTTAATACCCTGTATGGATAATGCTTGACATTTAATGGTTGCCAAAATATATTAGTATATTGTTGAATATACATTATGCCTTAGAAATGCACATTCTGTATTTTGTGGGATGATAATCTAATTCAATATAGAATATGCTATTTGGCAATGAGTTTGTGGCCAGATTTCAAATAGGGAGTTAAGTGGTACTTTCACAATCCAAAGATTTTTAGTTAAAAATCATGTAGTCTAATATGCTGCAGTTATTTTTTATATTTTTCAACGCATTTAATTATCTTTTTTATAATTCTTTGTACTAACTCAGCATGTAACAACCAATTTACATGGAAATAAATCGAAATATGATAACTATTATGCTTAAATGGATTTGCGTCTATTATTTCATAGTATTTACTCTCCTGCAAAGCAAATAATACATACTGTTTCTTGGAATGACCACAGAGTATTATGTGTTGAATATTCCTGGAAGTATCCATTATTCTTGGTAATTTGTTCTTACAAAATCTCAACCTAGGACCGTAAGATAATGTGCCTTAATTTATGGTCTGCTATAAGAATACTTTTTGCTACAAAACTACATTTAGACATACTCTTTTACCAGATTTACATCCTTTGCATTCCAATTTTAATTAATATATACATTTTAATTTTTTATTTGCTTTGGCTCTTCATTATATACTGTTGTTTGTCTTTCCTGACTTCCTAGGCTGAATTCAATGTTCTTCAGTCTATTAAAGGCTACTTTTCCAAAGACAAGAAGCAAAGGAAGTCTTCTAGGTGTTAGAGATATGGCAGATAATAAAACAGAAAAAGAATAAAAGCCCTCACAAACTTTGTTCTGACAAGGGAAGACAAAATAGAATACATTTAAAATGCATTTATTGTAAGTTAGATGATAATATGTGCCAAAATGAAAATACATTAAGGAAAGATGACAGGAAGTATGGCAGAGGATAAAGTGTTGCCTTCCTACATAGGGTGGCAGTAAGGTGATAAATGGTAGTGTCTTAGTTCTGGCTGCTATAACAGAATACCAGACTACAGCGCTTAAACAGTCAAAAGTTACTTCTCAGTTCTGGAGTCTGAGGAGTCCAAGTTGAAGGTTCTAGTCAATTTGGTTTCTGGTGGGGGCTCTCTTCTTGGGTTGTAGATGGCCACCTTCAAACTATGTCCTCATATGGATGAGAGAGAAAGAGTGAGAGAGAGAGAGCACTCTTTTTATAAGGACACTAATCTTATTGGATCAGAACCCATCCTTATGATGTTGTTTAACCTTAATTACCTTCTTATAGGTCCTGTGTTCAAATACAGTCACTTTGAGGGTGAGGGATTAAATTTTGGGGAAACACAATTCAGTCCACAACATTCTAGCCTTCACCAAATTCATGTCCTTATCATATGCAAAATACTTTCATTACATCTTAAGAGCCCCAAAGGTCCTGACTCATTCCAGCATCCACCCACAAGTCTAAAGTTCAAAGTTTCATAAAATATCATCTAAATCATACATTGATGAGAATAGAAACAAGATTAACTCTTATGCAAAATTCCTCTCCAATTGCGAACCTATGAAGCCAGACAAGCTATAGGCTTCCAAAATACAATGGTGTCATTGTCATAGAAATGATATACCCATTCCAAACAGGAGAAATAAGAAAGAAGGAAGTAGTGACAGATCTCAAGCAAGTCCAAAACCTACCAAGGAAAATTCCATCAGACTCAGAAACAAAAACAATTCCTTTTGCTTTGATCCCCTACCTCTTTGACCCTCTGGGGTAGCAGTCCTGCCTCCAGAGTTCCGCAGGGTGGTTCCACCCGATCGCTTTGCAGGGTCTTCCCACCCCTAGAACTTCAATTTGAGGCTGTCTGCCCTATTAAAATTGAGGCAATGTTCCCACCCTTTGAAACCAAGGAGGCAGCATGGATGATCTCTGAGTTGCTTGTGGTGTCGTTCTTTCTTTTCTTGAAGAACAGCACATGTTACAGCTGATTAGCTCTGTGGTGTTGTGCTGTAGAACCTAAAAAATCTGATTGCTCTCCTTCATTTTGTTCCATCTCTGTCCCTTCTGTTCAAACTGGCAGTGGTTTGCTGACATAATTTTATCTCTACTTCTGGCTCCTGCTGAGGTGGCTAATCAGATTCATGGTTCATAACCACACTAATCTACTTATTAAATGGTTGTTTAGCTACACCCTTAGTGTTCTCTTCAGAACAAGAGTTCTCATTTTATGCAATATGAACAGACTGATAATTTACCACATCTTCAACTTCTTGTTACTTTCTGCTTAACAACTCCTTGTTCAATTCCCCTTTCCCCTCATATTTTACTAAAAGCAATCAGGAACAACCAAGTCACTCCTTCAATGTTTTGCCTAGAAATATCCTCAGCTAAACATCCAGTTTTATCACTTGTGTTCTTACATTCCAAAAAAACACTAGAACATGGTTCAGCCAAGTTCTTGACCACTTTACAAGGGTCGCCTTTCCTCCAGTTTCCAATAACATGTTCCTCATTTCTATCTGAGACCTCAGCAGAATGGCCTGTTATGACCATATTTCTACTAACCCTCCACTTAGGATTACTTATTTATTCTCCAAGAAGATGGAGGCTTTCTCTTTCCTTTTCTTTTTGAGTCCTCACTACAATCGCTTTTAAGTTCATGACAGTCCTTTCACAGCAATCCAGGCTTTTTCTAGCATGCCCCTCAAAACGCTTCTTCCACATTTTTAGGTATTTGTTACAGTAGTACCTCACTTCTCAGTACCAAAATCTGTATTAGTCTATTTGGGCTGTTACAACAAAATACCATAGACTGGAGGCTTAAACAACAGGAGTGTACTTCTCTCAGTTTCAGAGGCTAGAAATCCAAGACCAAGGTGCTGGCCAATTTGGTTTCTAATGAAGGCTCTCTTCCTGGCTAGTAGAAGGATGCCTTCTCTCTGGGTCCTCAGGGAGGAGAGAGAAAGAAAGAGCAAGCTCTCTGCTGTCTCTTTTTATACAAACACTAATTTTATGAGATTGGAGCCTGACACTTATGGCCTTATTTAACTTTGATTACCTCCTTATAAGTCCCATCTCCAAATATAGTGACATTGGAGATTAGGGCTTCAATATATGAATTGTGCAGGGACACAATTCAGGCAAAAGCAGGGAGTTATGTATTTCCTAGACTTTTAACAATTTTCTCTTTTTTTTCAATCTGAAAACCAGCCTTACTAGAATTGTATTTTCATTTACTGTATGTCATGCTTTTGTATTAAAAACATAATAATTGATCATGGTCTGGTTAAAACATTCTGCTGCTAGAGACAATAGGTTAGCATAGACATAACTAGCAATACCTGGCTCCTCAGATGAGGCTGTGGCCATGAAACAGTGATGTGTTCAGGAATGGGTTTGCAACATGCCAATGGTGATTCAGAAGCTGAGGCATATGATATTCTGATGATGGTTCCCAATGATTAGCTATCTCATTAAAGAAGATAGAATTGAATTAGCTAGGCTAGTTTTCTCTAAGTTATCATACTGTTTTAACAAAAATAACAGCATAGACTTGCTTAATTTCACCAGTTGTCTCAGAAATAGGCACAGAGCACAGTCTTACTGATAACTTTGCGCTTTGAGTTTTTGCTTTCTTTTGTTTTGCTTTTTTTTTTTGAAGAAGAAGAATGCTGAGTTACTCCAAGTTGATTAAGTTGTTGGAAACAATCTCTTTTAAAGTACTTACTATTCAAAAATCCTTACTTTTTTTTTTTTTAATTGATTCAGCAACAGGATTTTTTTTTTTCTAGACAGGGTTTCTTTCTGTTACCCAGGGTGGAGTGCATGCAGTAGTGTGATCTCAGCTCACTACAACCTCCACCTCCTGAGTTCAAGCAATTCTTCCACCTCAGCCTCCCATGTAGCTGGGACTACAGGCGTGTGCCACCACACTTGGCAAATTTTTGTATTTTTTAGTAGAGATGAGGTTTACCCATGTTGGCCAGGCTGGTCTTGAGCTCCTGACATCAGGTGATAAGCCTGCCTTGACCTCTCAGTGTCCTGGGATTACAGATGTGAGCTACTGCACCTGGTCAGAAATTGATTTTGATCAAACTTAATGCCTTTCTCTTCTATATAATAAAGACTATTCCCTATAGTAAGTGTAGGAAGTTTTTCAGAATTTTTTTTTATTTGGAGCCTCTTGTTTGAAAGAGTCATTTAGAAATTGGCTCATTAATAAGTCCTATTAGTATCCATAAATTACAAGAACTGTTGTTACATTAAAAAATAAAATACTTTGATAATGAAGTAAATAAAAATAAAACTAGAAATCTATCTTTATTTCCTTTACTGCTAGAGCTACTTTTTAAAATCTTCTTGGTTTTGAAGCAATTTATGGACTCATAAGGCTAGAAAAGTGAGGAAATACAGAACCTCTTTTGGACTAGCATGTGTCTTCCAGATCAACTTTCATATTTAACGCCTCTCTTTCTATACTTCCTTTCACCTTGATTTATATCTTACAGGCTTCTCAAGCTTCCATGCTCCCTATTTTCTTAAATTTGTAGTTAGGGACCTATTGTTTAAATAGGGGTGCCTTTATTTATGCTAACAAAGCCTGAGAGAGAGGAGGAAAGGGAGAGAAGTGAACACAATTTCTGGGCACTGAATGGATTTTGTGGGGAGAAATAAAGACTGAAGATAAGGCCAGGTTTACAAAAGATATTTCAGGAGAAAGTTGGTGGGCATGATTGACGCTGTGGTGGTATGATTTCAGGAGTATCTAAATGTCACCTAAGTCCAAATATCTACTTCACAGTCTTCCAAGAGGCTTGAAGTTCTCATCATTAGTCATTCACTTGGGCTGGAGTAAATAGTATATGAAAGGAAAAACACATGGAAGCCATTGTAACACATTGTGTTAGCCTTATGAAGAACTAGTTCATCTAAAAAGCTTATAAGACATTGTCCCCAAAGACCTGAAATGAAAAAGCATACAATAAATTTTGATGAAGAAGGATGGTGAAGAATATTTTGGGTGCTGCAGAGGACAGGGTTTGGGGTGGTAGCATGATGCTGGAAGGCAAGATGGATGGTGAGGGAGAATGGGTGGGGGAGGGGAGGCAGGCTGAGTGACAGGCCTCAGGCATTTTTGGATGACCGGTTCTTCCCTTGTCCCCAACCCCCGGTGACACAGACATGGCAGAACTGGGTTTCATAAGGCCAAACACAATTCTTCCCACACTGCAACTCTTTCTGGGGCTTGGATCTATGCCTTTTGCTTTGGCTCGGGAATTCAAATTTGAGAATAACAGTGTGATTGCCCCAAATGAGATTGACATCTAATTTCTGTCTCATGGAAACCTTTTGTTTTTCCAATTGTCTCTCTTCACCTAGCCAGTGAAAACATTGAAGTAGTAAGAGTCTAGCTTAAGAGAGTAGAGGTTTAATCAATTAAAATCAATCAAATGATATTGCTAGAGTCCTCCTGAATCTTGTTTGAAATGTGAACCTTATAATATCTACACCAGAACTGTCATGAGTGTTTGTTTGCTAAATGCAAACAGATTCCAACGGCCTACACAAGACCTAGTGAATCAGGATTTATTTGAGGTGGGCTTGGGAATATGTATCTTAAAATGATAATCCCTTTAGTTTTTGACCCTAAAGTTTAGGATCACAGTCACAAAGACTTTCTTTAGTCTGGTATTTAAAAGAAGCCCTGTACTATAATTCTTAGGTACTTATGTTTTCATCACTTCATCTGTTTCAGCTTGTGCATCAGTCATAATGTATTGTGGCTGTATAGTATCCCTATAGTGTTATTCTTAGGTAACAAAAACTGGGTACATAGTTATGTCACATTGCAAAGGACAAAGTCAAATTGACCAAAGCCTTTGCTCAATATGATTATGTCAGGCCAGAAAGTGTCTGAAACATATTATCCCTATTCATATATTCTTGGGTGACTTATAATAGTTTTCCTAAGACTGGAAGTTGGGATGTAATATCCCTTATCATGCAAAATTTAAATCTTCTCCTTGTTTCACAAATTTATACTTTTCCAACACATATTGATGTAGTCATATAAGAAAATGCTCCCATCCTCCAAGTTGCCTCTCATACACATCCACTAAAAATACATCGTAAAAGAAAAGGAGATATTTCCCTTCCAGCCTAAGGCTATATGGGTAATTATTTTCTTTCAACACCTTCATTGAAATTCCCTGTGTAATGCTACCAGAGTGAATTATAGTTAAAACTTTTATTCTGCACATATGGAGCTGGAATAAAGAGGTGGTGCCAGCAATATTACTCAGCTACTTTCAGTTTGGGGATTGAGGCTGATGTAAACTATCATAACTAGAGAGAAAATGATATTCAATTATGAATCACTGCCAGATGTGTGAATGTATGTCTTCAAGTTTCATTTTCTGGAATATGCTTACTGTAGTTTATTTCTTATCCACTTTTAAAGTGATTCTCATTCCATGGATAATAGATTTAGTGGCATTAAATGTTCATAACATCCAAAAATTAATAAAATATATATTTGGACTCCATCTCACAATCCAAAACAGAAATCAGAAACTGATCTAAAGTGTATGTTAGGTAACAATGTTCTGTAGCCCGAGTTGCAGAGGAGCTGTGTGGGGCACTTCACTGTGCATCTCATACCACACTTGCCCAGAGCACCAGCAATGTGAAGGAAACAGAGAGAATAAAGGAAAATAGGACACAACAATTGTTAGAAAAATTACTAGCAGCCTGAGTAAAAATGGGGGAGAATTTGATATTTCTCTTCTTGAGACTCAGGATTCCAACTCTTGTGGTATATACAGACTCAATTGTTTGGTATCCAGATGAGGTGGCTGGAAGGTAATCCCATTTCTGCAGTTTGGTGTTCCTGAAAACTCCTTCTCTCTATCCTAGAGTGAACCTTTAGTGCTGTCAATGCTTTCACTTCTATGTGCTTAGTAACTTTACCATTTCCACTTTCCAGTATTCCAAGCTGCAACTACATCTGTAATCTCCCTTCTAAATCCTGTTCCTAAGGGCCTTCCACAGATTACCTTGCCTCTATCTTCAGGAAGCCATTATGCATTTTCTTCCTCAACTTTCTGTTCATTGCCTGGTAACCTAAAGATATATACATCAAAATCCATATGTACTTGTATTTTTTGAAACAATTGGTGGAGCTGTCCTTTTTCTCTAATCAAGGTCAAATCTGCTACTCTGAGTTTCTCTTAACCTTGTTTGTTAATTTAGTTTCACTTGTGTTAAAAAAAAAAACAACCAAAAACTTCCACTGTGTTTTCCCAAGCACATCTCTATCAGTTAATTTTCCAAGTGTCTTTGATCTCTTTTACTAGACTGGATGTAACTATAGTATATTTAAAAAATAAGTTATTTCTCCTCTCTCTTAAAACAAAAATCTTCATTTGGCCATGCTTCCTTTTCTGCCCTTTATCTCTGATTTTCTTCAGTCACCCGGGAATAATTTCAATTCCAATGTGCTGAAAGAGTAGACATTTGCTGTCTCTACTTGCTCATCTCTGGCTTTTGCAGTCTAAACTTTGCCTCTACTACACTTTTAAAGGGTTCTGCACAGATAGTCATTCACTTCAAATTTCCAAAGTCAGTGGCTCCTCTTTTCAGTCCTCTTCTTATTAATTTTGTTTGCTTTTATACTCTTGACCACTCTTTTTCATAAAATAATACTCCTTTGGCTTCTAGAAATCAGTTATGTATCAAAAAAAAACTGAACATCTATTATGAGCCAGGCACCATGCTGGTTGATACAGGCACAAGATTGAATAATTATTTGCCCTTAAGGATTTTAGATACCTGTGGGCAAAACAGGAAAAAAGAAAAAAAAAGAACTATAATCCCACATATTATGTGCTCACAGTTTAAGATGCCATTCAAGCTACTGTCTGTGATCACCTATTTTGTGGTCACTTTTTAGAGATGAGACAGGTACCTCCACCCAAAGTTTGGTTTGAGACTGATGATGCCATAAAGGCACGAAGAGGGTATGGAAATGTTCATTAACTTACATAATTTGGCCTTCTGATAAGAGCAGGGCAGGCTGCTTAAGCTAGTCTAAAAGTTACTTGAAAAACAAACAAAAGAGACTAGCTTAAACTTCTTATGGTGGTTAAGGGATGAAGCTTGAAGGAAAGTCCCTGAAGTGTTTTGAACTTCCTTGCACCAAAGGAAAAAGCTTTCTTATCAGCTTGCTCAAATGTGGGGCAGAAAGGAAAGAGAGAGGTGTGAAGCTTAAATGTTGTCAGGAGTAGTCAAACTTCAAAAAATGGAGTCATATTCTTTATTGAAATTGACTCAGTTAATGTTAGATGCACACATATGTTTTGCTAACATATTATTCTTTCTTCTAATGTTATATATTCACCATATTTTATCATAATTATTCACTTATATACTTCTAAACGTACTGGCAATCTAGTAATCATTGGTGTGTTCCTGGCCCTTTAAATGTTACGTTTATTATGTATTTGTTGAAGGGATGAATGAAATGATCAATTAATCAAAATAAAAAATATTTAACGATATCAAAAACCTAGAAATCAACTAAAGAAAAGAGGTTAGCATTTTTAAGAGACCTAGAAGGTGAGTGTGATTGGAACAGCAGGGAACAGTCAAGGCTTGAGGCAAATCTGAAGAGTTAAATAGAACTTGACTATGAAAAAGCTACTGCCCCTATTGATCGCTTCAAACCGCCAGTTTTAAGTCACAATTACACTGCAGTTACCTAACTTGACTCCTAGAGAACTAATCTCTGCTTTCAGATAAAGTAAGCAGGCATTTCTAAGATGCCATCTGAAGGGTCATGAGAAGCTTCGATTCTCCAAATCTGTTGTCAATTTGTGACAGCTCTCAAAATTTCTACTGATAAAACTCTCTTTCATAGTTAAAGCATTAATTCAATATGTCATCAGTAAGGACAGTATAATATGATAAAGGAAAATAAAGCTATTAACTCATCATCGCAATTTACCATACGTTATTGCTTATCAAGAACCCAGACTTGGGTAAATGGGACTTATGGAAAAGTAGACTTGGATTAACAGAACAGTGGCTTTTATTACAGTCAATTAATATACTGTGTTAATTATCCATTTCTTCTTAACAAACTACTCTAAAACTTATTCATCATTTCTCATGATTTTGAGGTTTACTGGATTCTGCTGGTCTTCCTGGGCTCATGTTGCTGCACTCAGCTGCTGAGTTAGCTGGGATCTGGGCTCATCTGGGACAGCAGAGATGATTGAGTCCCCTTTGTCTATGTGGTCTTTTTTGGGGGGGACTTCCTCAAAAGCCTGGAAGCCACAGAATTGTGAGAGAATGAAGGTGAAGTTGCAAGGCCTCTTGGGGCCTAAGCTCAAAAACTTAAGGATGTCACTTTCACCACATTTCTTCCACCACAGGCCAGCCCAGTTTCAAGGGGGTAGAGAATTAGATTCCACCTTTGTGTGGGAGAAGCAGCAAAGCCACTTTGCAAAGGCACAGACATAAGCTTCCATTAAACGACCTTCTAGAGTTCTCTACCTTTGGTTACACAAATTATTAACATTCCTTCAATATGTAAAGTATGCTTATCCCATCCAGGACCTTCAAAGTTTCATCCCAATTACAGCACCAGGTTTTAAGTCTAGGACCTCATGATCAGCATCTGGTTGGGTATGGATGAGGCTCCTCAGATGTAGCTTCTCTTGATGATGAGATATGTGAACTGGAAACATGTATTAGTTAATTCTCCCATTGTTGTAAAGAACTACCTGAACCACCTGTTGAACTACCGTCAACATACCTTCGTGAGACAAGGACAGAATCACCACAGTAGACACTCCCTTTAAAATATTAAGAATAGAGCAATGAGCACACCCAGCTCCTGGATTTTGGTTTCTAACACTATTACCCAAGAGAAGGAAGCAGGACTCCTTGGAGAAAAAGATGATTCTAGGGCTGGAGCAGTCTAACCATAAAAAAAAAAAAAAAAAAATCAAGAAAACCCAGGTTGAGAGATAAATACCTTTAATGTGTCCCAAATGCCTGGCAGATACACCTCAAAACCATCAAGGTTATCAAATGCAAACAAAATTAAAAAAGACTAAAATATTGTCACAGACTGGAGGAGGCTAAGAGACATGATGACTAAAGGTATTGTGGTATTCTACAGGGTATCCTGAAACAGAAAAAAAAATTAGAGAAAATGTAGTGAAATTGAAATAAACTGTAGGGTTTCGTTTTTTGTAAGATATCAATGTTAGTTCTTTAGTCGTGACAAATGCTTCATGATTATGTAAAATGTTAATAGAGAAACTAGATGAAGAGTCTATGTAAGGGAACTCTCTGTATTATCTTTGCAGCTTTTCTGTAAATATAAAACTACCCTAAAATAATAATAAATTAAAAAAAAGAATAAAAAGAGAAGCAGTCTCAATTTTGTAGCAATTCTGAAAAACAGTAGGGCACATGTCACCCATTGCCCCTTTTCTGTGGGCAAGAGAAGTTATTTGGTTAAAGCCCAGTTCTACAACCTGGGAGTGATTCTTGAATCCATTGTTACTGGATCTTGTAACAAATAACAGATCTTGGATCTGGCTACACTGTCTGGTCTTTTGGTTCTGTTCTCTAAAGACGTCTTCACTTTTTGATCAGAAATAGCTGGTTTTTGCAGCTGTGCCTCAGCCTGCTTCTTTTCATAGAAAGTTCAGACTCAGAGGCCTTTTTTCCCCATTTCTCTTTCTTTGACCCAAAGATGCAGTGCCTGTCAGAACCATTCTCTGAAAATTGTTGCAAATTTTACTGAAGTTGATGCCATGCCCCAAAGTGGCATCCATAATTCTTTTTAGGACTGTTCTGTGTCTACTTTGGGCATATAAAACTGCTGTTAGCCAACACACTTTTGATTCTTAGAAGTTCTTTTGACTCTAAGAGTGGTGAGATCAAAAGCCTACTAGCCAGACACCACTTTTAAGTCTTTCTCAGATTTTAAAGGGTTTTATAACAACATAGTTAAATAGCTACTTATGATAAATGATCTTTCCTAAGATCATTTCTTACACTGGGAATATTCTACAGGATGGACATGTGAATGAATTTTATCTTTCAGCACAGCAATTTCTAGCTCTTCTATATTTCTTCTAAATCCTGCTTTCAAACTGAACAGTTCTCTCTTCAGCTCATCTCTCTCCTCTCAACTTAGCAGATGCAGCTTCAAAAGCACTTTCAACACGGCCTGGCACTCTCCTTACAGATCCACACATTCATTTTCCGTATTTCAAATTGCTGCAGGCTATATTTTCTCTGTTGTTCTGCCACCATATAACTGAGTTTCTTTTCTTTTCTTTTCTATTTTGTTTTTTTTTCTTGAGATGGAGTCTCACTCTGTCTCCCAGGCTGGAGTGTCGCGATCTCGGCTCACTGCAAGCTCCACCTCCCGGGTTCACTCCTTTCTCCTGCCTCAGCCTCTCGAGTAGCTGGGACTACAGGCGCCCACCACCACGCCCGGCTAATTTTTTGTATTTTTTTAGTAGAGACGGGGTTTCATCGTGTTAGCCAGAATAGTCTCGATCTCCTGACCTGGTGATCCGCCTGCCTCGGCCTCCCAAAGTGCTGGGATTACAGGCGTAAGCCACTGTGCCCGGCTATAACTGAGTTGCTTTTCTAGTTGTCTCCAATAGCACTTCTTCACTGCTCTTCCAGCCTCTGCTTGCCGCCCAATAGCAAAACTAATGCCACATTGTTTCTAGTTTTTATGTCAGCTCCCCACACCAATACCAGTTTCTGTATCACTTATCTATGGCTATGTAATAAATCACCCCAAAACTTAGTAGCTTTAAAATTGGCAATGTATTATCTTTCAGAATTCTGTAGTTTGGCTGACTTGATCTTCCGTAATCTCACTCGTGCACATGCTTGTAGCTACATGCAGCTGAAGGATTGGCTAGAGATGGGCTCATCTGTGATGGTGAAGGTTGCTGGAAGTTTCTTTCCATGTGACCTTTTATCTTAGGTTTTTCACCATAAGAGAGAAATGGAGAAGCTGGAAAGCATTTTGAGGCCCACTCTCTGGCACTGATGAATGCCATTTCTGCCACATTCTGTTGATCAAACCGAGTTACACACCAGCCCAATTATTTAAGGGGACACAGGGATGGACTTCTCTGGATGGGAAGAATTGCAAAGTTGCAGTTAAAGGAACATGCTTATTAGAATGGGAGGAGTTTGTGGCTATTAACCTATTACAGAGGATATAGGTTTCCACGGTTAGGAGGAAAAATTCTTTTAGTTTGGAGCAGGTTTAGCTCTAAGTAAAAGTCCCTCTCTTTACTGCCCCAGAAAAAAAACGACTTAAACAAGATGGGTCTTTATTTCTCCTTCATGAAAGTATCTGGTCCAGAGCAGCAGCTCTTCCCTGAGAAAGTCACATGGCTTGCTCCCAAACTTCAGTTAAATTTCTTCTGTCACTCAGCTAGAGAACACTTAATAGACAATCTTATATCCAGAATCATATCCAGACTCTCTATCCATTTTCCTGATGCTTTCTTAATGGTTATTCAATGTGATATTATTAATGACATAATCATTCTATATATCTCTATCTAATCTATCTACCTACCTCTCCATTCATTATCTATCTATCACCTCTGTATATCATTTATCTTTCCTATCAAAATGCAAATTCTATGAAGGCAGATCCGCTATGTGCAATGCTTTATTGTCAGTTCCTAAAATAGCCATTCCTGGAACATAGCAGTTTGTCCTTCATGCCTCTTGAATGGATGAAAGCTATAAATATAGATAAAGTCTTCATATACAGCTATATCTCAGCAACCCAAACATCAACTTCTTATTTCAGCCATTTGCAGCCCCTGACTTCAATTCAGAGTTGAGTGAAGCAGGTGCTGACACAAAACTGGAGGGAGGGAAGTGTAAGTGAAGGAGCTTGCTCACTGCCCGGAAGTGTCTTTTTCTGCCTTCTTTCTCTACCTGATAACTTCCACTTCCCAATCTATGACCTAAACAATTAGTTGTCTCTGCCCTATCTCACAGATTTCTTAGCAAAATTATTTGTCCAGGATATCTATACTGCATCCCACTCCTTTTATGATACTTAATTAAAAGATATATTAAGGAAAAACAATTTAAAAAAGGGAAACAGCTTATTCAAGGCATTGTTAAATTAGCAATTTAATTTGACCAGAGACAATTCTCTCCTTCACCTTAACCAACTCCAAGAGAAGGCAAAATAAATAGTGAAAGTCATAAGTAATTGAAAATATAACAAAATGAACATATTTCTAGGTTATTAGGTATGTGATTGATACATTTTATGCAAAATATGTAAAATATTTAAAAGTAAAATATAATAAATTATCATTCTTGGTTATTTACTGTGTGTCAGCACTATTTTAAGTGCTTTACAAGTTGTATAATTTTATGCTTAAAGCCACTAAATAGGTAGAAAGTATAACTCTTAGTTTGTCTTAAACATTGCTTAAGATGTCCAAGCATCTAGGCACACTTTTTTTTAACATTGCAGGAAAATCCACATTTTCTTTTCTATACGTATCTCTATATATACCTACCTATTCTATAGGCAAAATAGTTGAATGTATAAACAATTTTACTAAAGCAAAATAGTGTGTGCTTTTTCCCATCCATATAACTAGTTTATATCTGAGGCCAATTACTAAAAGTCATGATTTGTAAGGCTAGAAATAATTGGTTTTCAAAGCACAATGGCAAATATAGAGAGAAAAATCTTGAATCATCAGAGGAGACAATAATCTGTTTAAGAATTTCTTCTTCACACTTTTCCCATAGCAATGAAATTAGAACCGGGTGAGATTTTTATTCCCTAAGCTTGTGTACAGTGAGAGCTCTATATCTACGGGGAGGGCTTTGCCTTTTCTTTTCTTAATCTACTTGGCTGTAAATTGCAGAGCTGCTAAACTGAAGGTAGCTGATAGATGCTTGAGAAAAGTAGTACTGAAGCTGCACAAAAGGATGTGCATTGGCCAAGATCATGATAGATTCCTTAAAAACTAGTCCCAAGAAGTCTATATCAAACTGATATTAAGAATCTATTAAGGGCCAGGCACGGTGGCTCATGCATGTAATCCCAGCACTTTGGGAGGGTGAGGCTGGCAGAGCCCTTGAGGTCTGGAGTTTGAGACCAGCCTGGCCAACATGGTGAAACCTCGTCTCTACTAAAAATATAAAAATTAGCCAGGAGTGATGGCACAGGCCTGTAGTCCCAGCTACTCAGGAGACTTAGGCAGAAGAATCACTTTAACCAAGGAGGCAGAGGTTGCAGTGAGCTGGTATTGAGCCATTGCACTCCAGCCTGGGCAACAGAGTGAGACTCTGTCTCAAAAAAAATTAAATAAATAAATAAATAAATATCGGATCTGTAAAGTGGCAGTATAATGGTTATAATCACAGCTCTGAAGTCCTACTAAATTGGTTTTGGATCTTACCTTAGGCATTTCCTACCTGTATGGCTAAGAGCCCACTGACCTCAGAAAACTCATGAGAGGGTTATTTGTTAAATAAGAGAATTGACGCAAGGCACTTAGCGCATTCTTTTGTTTAATACATATTTATTGAGTACCTACTACTTTTCTATGTGCTTAGTATAGATAACTGAATGAAAAGGAACTGGAAACTGACATTTGATGTTTTAATATAGAGATGGAGAGACAAAACAAGGTAAATAGACATGCAAATAAATGCTTACAAATTGAGAAAGTGCCCTGAAGAAATAAGCAAGGTACCACCATGGTAGAGAATAACATAGCCAATAGGAGGGTACAGGAGGGATTGGGTGAGACAGTTGGAAACTTACTCTGGGTAAGCTGCTCAGGAAGGCTTCTTGGAGCAGGAAGTTTAAAAGTGAGACACTATGGATAAGAGGAAGACACCCAAACAAAAAAGCCATGTTAGGGTAGAGGAAGCAGGCATGAGAGGACTCCAAGAGAGGAAATTTCATGCACAAAATTTCAGAAGCAGGAAAGATCTCAGGTGTTCAAATGCTGAAAGGACCACAGCATGGCTTGGGGACAGTGAGTACTACAGGGGGACAGAAGGGTGAGAACAGGGCTTGGTACAGAGGAAACATTTACAAAAGGCAGCGGCTTTTGTTCTTGTTATTTATATGAGGAAGAAATGAGATGAGGTAGTATGTAAAAAATTTAATATAGTGCTTGAAACATAGTAGATGCCAACCAATAGTATTTCCTATTATTTTTATTGTTATTTTAGCAGTACTAGTGGCACTGCTATTTTTTGAAAAGCAGATCACACTTCAGGTGCCTCCTGTTAGTGCTCTGTTCCATCTTTGTTTCTGTCACAGTCTTCATGACTCTCCCTGTTGCTTTTATTCTTACTTTCAGAGCACAAATATTCAGCTGTTGTATTCTCTAGATATTCCACCCATGACTAGTGGTTCATCTGGAATACTTGTATCTTGAATATACTTACTTCATTTACTTCAAAGCTTTTTGATCCTTTTGTTTATTAAAACATTTTTTAAAAGAGAAATGTTTAAACAAAATAATTTAAAAATTGGGTCAGTTCACTAAAATACTCCACATTTGGTATCAAGAGCAATAATTTTTACTGCAATTATCTAGAAAAACATCAGAGTCTTGCCCTAGTGAGTGGGGTCTGGGAACCACCACCACAAATGTGTCTGCCCCTCTCCAGCCACTGGGAGGCGTTACTCTCCCCAAATGATCATGAATGATTGATTTGAGATTCTGGACTCTTCAGAGCTTCTTCAGAAGTGAACAAAAGACAGTCATGCTCTGAGCCTTGGTGGCATTTAGTCAGCTCTTTAATGTGATTCTAATGATTTGTGTGTGAGAGAGAATTAACAGTAAATTCATTATGAAAACCCATTTACCACAGGGTTGACACCAGCAAAACCCTGAGGCAGCTCAGGGAATTCTGGGACACAACATCTGTTTCAGTGAACATAACTCAGACATTCCAAATTGGTGCTCACTCATTGGTGTTTAATAGCTTCTTGCACAGTTCCTTTTCTCCTCGGGACATACACATTCAGACACAGAAAACCATAAAGGCCAAATGTCTTCTTTAATCCTCCCAGGCTTAGCTAGCTAAAAGGAAACTGTCAAAAGCCATAGCAACTGCCTATGTGAAAAGAAAGCAGAAATAATAATAATAATAAGAGCGGGAACGAATAGAAATAAAGCTAATTTGCTGATTTAATTCATTCAAGAGTCTCTTTTTCTCTCTTTTACTGCTTTTGTGTGAGATTTTCATGTATATTTCAAGTAGTATGTATAATTCTAACATACCTACTTTGTTATGATTTACTGTTAATAACTTAGCTGAAGTGCAAATGGCCTCACATGCTAATTGGGTGTGCTTCCTGTGACATATGCAAACTGACTTAGAAAGTAACATATGCTGTTATTACTCATAATAGATCAGCTTTGTCTGAAATATTTGTGCCCGAAATTACCATTTGGCATCTCTTCAAATTCAAATCCACCTTCTGCCCTGAGATGGAATTCAAGGATTTGTTTTCTGTTTTATATATTTTGGAGAGGCTGCTTTCACTGCTACAATAAGGAGTGTTCAGTGTTTACATTAAAATGACTATTTATGGGGGTTTAATATGTTGCTTGTTGCAAATCACATCCGACGGAAACTTGGCAAAGTGGCACAGAGATGTGGGACCACATTCAAGTATATTTAACATCGTATCAAGCAGTTAATCTTTTGAAAATCTATGGTGTTAAATGGTATTTAGCATAATCCTACAAACTCTTTTTAATTTTTTGCTTTGTAGAAGTTTAAAATGATGTTATCTTGTACCTTTGCAGAAACAAACAAACAAACAAAACTATATATTCTGGTTGTCAACAACTTACTAAGTCTCAGGTGATGGGAGAACTGAAAATCAACCTACTCATTTTAGAACTGCTAATACTTTGTAGGTTGTTACTAGATTTTTGTATTTTTGTGTTATCTCTTAGCATGTCCTCCTGTGGCTAAGTAGAAGATGGAGGCGGGAATATCTGGAAAAAAATATATGTAGATGCTAAAGAGTAACATGACACCTCAAAGGAAATGCTTGGTTTGTATCATATAATTTTATTCCAGTTTGAAATATTGCACTAAATTGTAAAAGCTTATTAGCTAGGTAATTCTGGATAGGTGGGAAGGGAAGAAGTAGTTTCTTCACCATTTTGGAAACTTCAATTTGTAAAGTGGAATGTTGTAGATTTTGGAGAGAATTCAGGTCATTGACTCAGAATCAGAATCAGAGTATGTGAATAACAGCATCTTCAGTTACTGTTTAACTTCAAAGGAAGATTATTTTTCTTCATTGACATTAACCTTGTTAGGGGAAGCAGCTGGACATGGGCCCTGAGCATCCCTACATGTTCTTGCCATGTGTGTAAACTGCAAGCTGTATTCATCTCCTGATAGTGTGCAATCTTCATAGTCACAAAGACCCCTAAGCAAGTCAGGGTTACCACAGCGTCACTGCAATGTAACTGCTCACTGCCTAGTGAAGAGGGACTGGTTTGTTTGCTGTTAATTCACTAACTACTGGACCCCTGGCTCAGGGTTCCTCAGCTGCAGTACAACCCACTCTATATGTGGCATCCATCTGGGCCCATGGGATTTGGAGACAGGAATCTGGACCACTGTGCTGATGTCCCTGCTGTTGGCTGCACTATGAGTAATAAACTGTCTTGTCTACTTTGGGCATTTATACAACGGTTGTAACTTATTTCTTCTCTTCCTCTATGAGGTTGAAGTTGTTCCCTGACAAATATATTTGGAAAGATCCTCCAAAAAGTTAACTTTTATCCTAATTATTTAAAAACTGTATATTGGCAAACAAAATATAATACACAATAGAAGGTATTTTACATAGATAACAGTATAGACACTACCTTTATTTGTAAAAAATCATTGTCTAAATCTTATTTGAGCAAGTTAAAAATATCTTCCAGTTACTGGCAAGTATTAAACACATTTTTTTCATTTATTGTCTCAATAGCCTTATGAGGTCAGTATTATCATGCCATTTTTACACATGAAGAAAGTTACATTGAGCTGGTTCAATAATCTGCCCACGTCAGATGACTTTTGAACCAAGGTCTGTCTGATTCCCAGTCCAGTGCTTTCAATGTCTAAATTCAGCCACCTTAAGACCAATGACTGCTTTAAATATCTTATGAATGACTTTATTTCCTGATATAAATTTTGTGTACTAAAACATTTATTCTTGGAAGTATAGTCTTCTCTCCTGAGGTATGACTCCTTTACCCTTTTCATTCCACCACATTATCTTTCTGAAGTCATCAGTCATACATTTGGGATAAAAATCAGGATTTTAAGTCATAACTTGAACATAGCTTGAATGTTATGAGACTTGTGCTCTATCTAATAAATAAGATGCTTCAAGTAAACTTGATTGTTCCTACCAGTGAATAACCAGATAACTCCAGAAAAGGTTGAAATTATTTCAAATAAACTGATTCATGGTGTCTTTGATTGCTTCACTTTTTAATACAATAGAATGTAGTTTGTCACAATCCCTGACGCTGTAGATAAATGAGTAGAATCTAGGCTAAATGAAGAACCAGATGGCCTGAGATGGATGAAATGCAGTAGTCCTGTTGAGCCTATTTGATATGTTATGTTTAGAGTTTTTGAGTTCTAATGCTGCTGGCTGGCTTGACAACAATAAAATCACTACAGTAAATAAAGAAAACCAGGTGGTTCTACAAAATCATTCTGATTAAATTCATGAAACTTTACTTACCACCAAATCTTCTAAATATATGCAAATGACGAATATGTGATTGAACATCTATTGGGGCTCTGTTATATTTAGGTTACAAATTTACAGAAAAAAAACCCAGATACTAAAATGTACTGTGGGAAAAAGCAGTGGTGGATTCCTCTGAACCAATAAGGATATTTTCAGATTGGTTTTGGAGAATCTCTAATTTCTGTGCTGAAAACAGGAAAGTTCTGAGCATTTCAATTACAAGTTACTGCCTAAAATAGGAAGTAGGAGTTTTAATGATATGAGATAAATTCTGACTGTGCACACAATGGTACCCCAGGCCAGCCTGGTTGATTGAATTTACTGAGCTCAGTAAGTGAATACTTTCCCTTACAATTTGAGTAAGGGAAAAGCAGGTCTAGGCTCTTTGAGACCCGGAGCTTAGACTATTGAGAACACCCTCTTTAAGTCAGAAAGAGATTATGAAATTATGTAGCAAAATAAATATTTAGAATGAAGAAAAAAGTTAAATAAATTATATTTCAAAAAGCTGACAAGTATCACAAATGCCCCCAAATTGAGAAAAATAATTATTTTTAATTAATTAACTTCTGGATTCACTTCCATACTATTTTTAGAACATGTTTTTTTTTTCCCTGCATACTCTTTGTTCACTTCTTCATATAACAACTATATAACATTTGTTAAAAGGAAAATTAAAAAAAAACAATTTCCTTTAGCATGGCTGTATAAATTTGTATTTTTTATTGGTAATTTTGAAAATCTTTTAGATTCCTAATTTGGCATTTGTAATATCATATGAACACTTAAGATGCTTGTCAAAATTGTGAAAACCTCCATTAAAATTTCTTCCATGTATTAGCTTGGCTATTTCAGAGCATTTCAAGTTTTCCTGTGCAATGACTGCTCTTCAACAGTCTTTGAATTGACAAATGGTATTAACCAGTTTGTCAATGTCTTTGGTGTAGTAATTGAGTATTTTATCATCATTGTCTCTATTCATGTTTGTCAAATTAACAGGTAATTTAAATCTTTTTTTCCAGTATTTTAATGTGACTTGCTCTTTTTCATAAATGGGATTCTCAAACAAACCAAATACCTACTCATGATTTCCATTTCGAAATAATCTTTTTGTATAAGGAATTACTGCTTTTGATAGTATGTAAGTTTTTGTTTTGCTACAATTTATTTCTCATTGCAGAATAATTTCTTCTTGATTTCCTTGCCTATATTTTTGACTCCATTAACTTTTATCTGTTTTAAAAATTTGATTAATATATAAATCTTGAAAGAGATGAAATATAAAGCCAAATAAGCTATGTATAATTTCTATTTGTTTTATTGAAACTTTCCAAAACACCCTTCCAAATTTTACATAATTTGGCACATTTTCAACTTAGCCTCCTTCGCCAGATCCCAAAAGATAGCCAGACCTTTGCTAAAGCCAAGCACTGAAGATGAAGCATGATGGAAGAGTAGTAGGTCTAGAAAGAGACACCAGTCTTAATTGACTGAGGTTAAAATGTCTTACTTTTATAAATCTTAAAAAAAGAAATGTTCTGTCATGTGAACACATTGTTGAAATCTTTCTCTGGGACTTTGAAAAGACTCAGGTAGGTGAGGGACTCTGAAGCTTAAGCTTTCATTGTTTTCTGGAAAAAGCTCTGCTGCCAACCAGATGACACATTGATCCTTGAGCACCACCAGGAGCAGGTGAGCTCTGAAGCTGTAGATGGCATCCATGGCAAAGCATTCCAGAAACGTTTCCTTGCAGGGTGCAAAACAGGGGGCTAGGAAAGGTAAGGTGGGCCATTTCATCATGAACTGATTCAGATGTGAAGGCTGACAAGAGTGACAACTAGCACTCCTCTGAATATTGCATTCTCTTCTGTTCATTACTGAAGAAACAAATCAACAGTGCAAAGAAATAAAAAAGGAAGTAAATGGATGTTGCTTCCCAATACGTCTCTATTTTCTTACTGAGGCAGCCTAAAGTTCATTTCTGAAAGTAGTCTCAAAATTGTACAACTCTTGAGACTGGAGGGCTATAAGCCTCTAATCTTTCCTGGGTTACACCAGGGAGGGCCATTGCTACACTGGGACTGCTCCACTTCTGGCCATGTTGTACCACAAAGAGAGAAGGGGCCAGAGATAAGGCTTCTGACATGGAAAAGAGTGGCCAACACTCCTGGTTTTTGTGAGAATAAGAGGTTTCCCAGGATGCATGTCTCAGTTAAAAACTGTCAGATACCCAGGAGAACTGGGTTGATAGTTTACCCTAAATCAGACAGGCCAATTTCCTAAATGGAGACCTATATCACAATATTTCCTATAGGTGAGAATATAGACTTTGGGTAAGCTAAACTGAGTTTCTAGTCATAGACCATGAGCAAATGGCTTAATCTTTCTGAGTCTCATTTTTCTCATTTGTAAACTAGAGATGACAATGCTCATATCATATAATTTCTGTAAGGAATAAATTACCTGCTAAATTTAAAGATCCAAGTATGTAGTCTGATATGTAACAGGAGTTCAAAACTGATGGATCTCATCAATATTATTCACATCATCATCCTTCAAGGAGTTAGAGCTGTTGGGTGGAGTCAGCTGTGGTTTCCAGGTGATAGTGATATTTTCAGCCAGGTAAACTACAGCAACAGGGCTCATAGAGTCTGTCCTAATAAAAGTAGGGTCTTTGAGAATGTCTTGGAATATTGTGGAACAGTATTCAGTCTTGAACTAGGGAACTGGTAAGAACCAGGAAGATTAGACAAGAACCAGGCAGATTAGGCAAGTCCCAGCCAAATGAGTTGGTTTCAGGGTAGCAGATCTGGCCCATTAGGGAATTAGAGCCACAATCAGAAAGCTGAAGCAGGTTGGAATCTTAGGTTCATTTCCTTGGGCAACGAAAGCTTTTCTATACCTGTCCTGTAGATAAATTTGTTTACGGAAATTAGTACTAATGTTGAATTCTTAGCACTGAGCCTGGCTCCTGGTAGACACTGAATAAGTAAGTATTTCACAATTGCTTTTGGTAGAAGGGTGATACAGATGACCTACCCTCAGCCTAGTGTGCCACTTCTAAAACCCCTGACAAGTGAATCAATAACCCAAGTGTCTTAATATGAGACCTGCAGGGATCACAGTCAGCCAGTTGCACGAGTTCATCTATTCTCTATTGCCAATCTGACTGCTAAAATTTCTGAGTTCAGATATGTCCCTAAAGTAGAAACCTGGGATGAAGAGTCTAAATTCCAGTAATCAGTTGAACTATAAGACCCTAGTGGGAGTGGCAGCTAGAGCATTCATAAGCTCTAGACCTCAGTATGTGAGAGGGCATAAAGCAAGAACAGTGGTAGGTGACACTGCAGGGACAGCTCAGCTATAAGCCGCTCTAGGAGAGAAGTGATGGTTCCTGTTTCTATATCCCATCAGTGACAATTCCATCACAAGTGGCCAATAGCTGTTTGCTGCTGCTGCTGCTGTTGCTATAAGCTGAAAGGTTAGCAATAATCTTTAAGAAGCTGGGGACTGAACAGGACCTAACTTCTTTTGGATCGTTGGCTTCATGTAATAGTTGGGGATAGTAAATACTCAGGGCTCCACAAGATTTATTTAGAGAAGGGGTAAAGTCTTTGTTTCAATTGTGGAAACTATTCTGGGATCTGGAAGAGCATCATGTGCCATAGTGGTTTGCTGCACCTATCAACCCATCACCTAGGTATTAAGTCCCACATGGATTAGCTATTTATCCTCCCTTCCCCTGCCCCCTAACAGGCCCCAGTGTGTGTTGTTCCCCTCCCTGTGTCTATGTCTTCTCATTGTTAACCTGTTAATTTATAAGCTTCAAGAGGATAGGAACAATTTCGGGCTTGTTTTCTGTATCCATAGCCCTACCTCAAATATCTAGCTAGCACAGTGACTAGCTTGAAGAAGAGGTCAATAAATTTTAGTTCAATGGTTGAACAAATAAATTAATGAACAAGTGAGAACCCTGGGCTTCACATGCCCTAGGAGATCTTAGGTATTGTATCTCCATCCCGGAATCTGCTAAATAACTGGAATATCAGAAAATTGAGTAAAATTGAGTAAAAACACCAAATTTTAGAAATTAGAAGGATATCAATCACATCCTAGTTCAAGAGGCAGACAGTATTTCTTATTTGCCACACTTAATTATTTGATCCAATGAAACATATTGTCTAAAGCTACTGCACAGATTTGGAGCTAAGGAGTGCCTTCACTTGAAATTCTTTTGTCTGATCCTATGAAGCCCTGTGTTCCTTGCAAGAAAAAAGAAATAACTGGTGTTTTGATGTATGTAAGAGAGCAGGATAGGTCCTATATTGTGCTTTTAGTGGTTTAAGTTTAAAATATAACAAACTCACCCACTGTCTTGCAACTTTTTTCCAAAATGGTTACATTCTTAAATTTTTCTTTTCTTTTCTTTTTTTTTTTTTTTTTTTTGAGACGGTTTCTCACTCTGTCACCCAGGCTGGAGTGCAGTGGCTCAATCTCGGCTCACTGCAAGCTCCGCCTCCCGGGTTCACGCCATTCTCCTGCCTCAGCCTCCCGAGTAGCTGGAACTACAGGCGCCCTCCACTACGCCCGGCTGATTTTTTTTTTTTTTTGTATTTTTAGTAGAGAGGGGGTTTCACCGTGGTCTCGATCTCCTGACCTCGTGATCCGCCCGCCTCGGCCTCCCAAAGTGCTGGGATTACAGGCGTGAGCCACCGCGCCCGGCCTAAATGTTAAGAGTGAATAAGAGCTCTATACAACTTTGCTGTCTTTTATGAAGGCTTCTAAAGGAATATAACAGTTATCCCGTAGAGAAACACACAAACGTTGTATATTAATTTAAGCTTTATGCTTTATTGTGGACCACCTTTGGCACATTATGTAGCAAATCTCTTGCCAAAAATTCTCATGGAGAGAATGAGTACAATCCACAAAATTCTTTTGGAGGAAACAAACAAGCAAACAAACAAACAAAAAACCCCAAAACGAAACAATCAGTAAAGAAACATCCTAAGGCATAACATGCAAAAGCACTTTTCACTAATCAAAGAATCATTGCAGAGTTGGCTGACAATGCTGTAATAAATGACCTTCATTGCTGCTCAGAAACAATATGCTATGTGAATACAGCACATTCTACATTATCTAAAACTCAGAATTGAGGATTGAGGCTGTTTTTAGTTCAGCAAGGGAATGAAGGATGACTTTTCACTTAATTCCCATGCCCTGGAACATGCCCCTAGCGAAATTGTTGACTTTTCTCTGTTTACATTCATAAAACAGAAACTCTAGCCTGTTTAATAAGGATGCAAAAAGAATTAGCTTGAACTTGTGATTAATTCAGCTGCACCAACTTAGTTTGCATACACTAACTAAAACAGAGAAATTTAGATAGTCTAATATATATACTTCATTCAACCAAGTTGACCAAGGTCTCTAAAATATGTGTGCATTTGAAATTTTTTTCTAAAGAGTTGGAAAATGCATTCATAATCCTAGTTAACACTAGTTTTGTATTAAAAATGTAAAAATTGAGTATATTAAATAGATTTTATCACCATAAAGCCACTGTTTTCTATTGTTACTTTTAAAAGTTAAATTAAAAATTCTCTTGCCTATGGTCATGATACCTAAGGAAGCTCACTCAATAAGTGGGTTATTATTTTAGCTACTCAAAAATGTAACTTGATATTACTCTGAAATATATTGAAAATTCAAGGTAGTATTTGGGAGGACATATTTTGAACAAACAATTAGTAATCAATATTATTTGTGATGGAGGAAAATGATAAGAGTGAGCTATTTTATTGTCTGGAAATCAGTCAATCCCCACAATATTCAATCTTAGGTAAACATCTTTTCCTCATATGCCTAATCCATCAATTCATCACTCTCTCCAACAACCTATGGGGGATTAGAGTCAATAGCACTTCAAGAGGGTGTCATCATAGCCTACAATAATAGCTATAACCATCTTCTGCTCCAGTGCGTTCCCTCTCAGAGGAATGTAGCAAGGCAACAGTATCTATATTAGTCTATTCTTATGCTGCTATGAAGAAATACCAGAGACTGGGTAACACATAAAGGAAAGAGGTTTCATTGACTCACAGTAGTGCACGGCTAGTGAAGTCTCAGGAAACTAACAATTTTGGCGGAAGACACCTCTTTACAGGGCGGCAGGACAAAGAATGAAAATCCAGGTAAGGGGGAAGCCCTTTATAAAACCATCAGATCTCATGAGAACTTACTCACTATCACGAAAACAGTATGGGGGGAACTGCCCCCGTGATTCAATTACCTTCCACCGGGTTCCTCCCATGGAGATTATGGGAACCACAATTCAAGATGAGATTGGGTGGGGACACAGCCAAATCGTACCAATATCAAAGCCTAAGTTATTGTGAGAATTGTCTTCATAGAGTAAGCAAGATGCTAGGAGAATGTTTCAAGACAATAAAAAGATTAATAATTATTTATACCTCAGTTCATTATACTCTTTCGGTTCAAATAATTCCTCCTTCAAAGAAGTTCCAAATCTTCCAAATATAATTCATGTTGTCTAATTGGACTATAGGATGATCATTTAAAGGTGATGACTGACCACTCATTCACTCATTCGTCCATTTCATAAACATTGACTGAGAGGTAACTAAGTTAGCTAAAGGAAAGACAGACACTCTTAAGGAGCTCACAGGTCACTGCAAAGAGAGAGTTTCCCAAAGCAGTAAATTGATAGGGAAACTATTGTCTGGATTTTGGGTTTGTAAATCTAGGAGTTCCATTTGTCAGTGTATCCCAAGATAGTGTGATGCAGGAAGACAAACTCATGAGATAATACATTAACCAGAATGCTAATATGGGGGGGGCACAGTTACTCATGCTTGTAATCTCAGCAGTTTGGGAGGCCGAGGCTGGTGGATCACCTGAGGTTGGGAGTTGGAGAGTAGCCTGGCCCACATGATGAAACCCTGGCTCTACTAAAAATACAAAATTAGCAAGGCATGGTGGCAGGCACCTGTAATCCCAGCTATTCAGGAGGCTGAGGCAGGAAAATCGCTTGAACCTGGGAGGTGGAGGTTGCAGTGAGCTGAGATCGTGCCACTGCACTCCAGCCTGGGCGACAGAGTGAGACTCTGTCTCAAAAAAAAGAAAATGCTAACATACTGTATTAGTTAATTTATAATGAGAAAGCTAACAAACAGGGAGATTAGGAGTTTCACCTTTTGGTTAGTGCATTCT
Source organism: Pongo abelii (assembly GCF_028885655.2). Taxonomy (NCBI): domain Eukaryota; kingdom Metazoa; phylum Chordata; class Mammalia; order Primates; family Hominidae; genus Pongo; species Pongo abelii. The sequence continues at coordinate 107,313,162 of NC_071992.2, forward strand.
CTTTTATAATAGCATAACCTATATGTAATGTCAAATTATATTCAGAATGGTGCACAGGGAGCAAAGAATCTGAAAAAGTGGAAGCCAATATTTTTGAGGACTGTTTTGACCTTTTTGTCTTACACTATAAAATTCTATACAGAGACCTATAATTTTTAGTCTCATAAAAGCAGGTCTCATTCTCCTGGACAATGTTAGGAGACTACAAAGTTCTTGTTCTGTCACTATCATTTCTATAGGTTATGTTATTGTACTACAATGATACAATCAAAACAGTGTGGTACTGGCATAAAGTCAGATATATAGACCAATGAAATAAAATAAATAGTCCAGAAATAAACCCTTGTATATATGGTGAAATGATTGTTGAAAAAAGATTGTAAGGCTACACAATGGGGAAAAAATGATCTCATCCATCAACGGTGTTGGGCAAACTAGATAGCCCCATGCAAAAGAATGGATTCAAATCCCTATCTACCCCATATACAAAAATTAACTGAAAATGAATTAAATACCTAAATACAGGACTTGAAACTATACAACTCCTAGAAAAATACATAAAGGAAATACTTTTATGATATTGCTCTAGGAAATAATTTCTTAGAGATGACACCAAAAGCATAGAGGATAAAGTAAAAAATAGATAAACTGAACTATATCAAATTTTAAAACTTCTGCACAGCAAAGGAAATAATCAACACAGTAAAATGGCAACCTATGAAATGAGAGAAAATATTTGCAAACCATATATCTGATAAGGGATTAACAACCGGAATATATAAAGAACTCCCACAAGTCAACAATAAACAGACAGTCTGATTGAAAAATGGACAAATGGCTGGGCGTGGTGGCTCCTGCCTGTAATCCCAGCATTTTGGTTGGCCGAGGTGGGCCGATCACCTGAGGTCAGGAGTTCGAGACCAGCTTGGTCAACATGGTGAAACCCTGTCTCTACTTAAAATACAAAAAATTATCTGGGCGTGGTGGTATGCACCTGTAATCCCAGCTACTAGGGAGGCTGAGGCAGGAGAATCACTTGAACACAGGAGGTGGAGGTTGCAGTGAGCCGAGATCGTGCCATTGCACTCCAGCCTCTGGTCAAGAGTGAGACTTAATCTCAAAAAAAAAAGTAAAGAAAAATGGACAAATGACAAATGGACTTGAATAGACATTTCTTAAAAGAAGATATATAAAAGGCCAAAAAGCATATGAAAATATGACCAGCATCTCTAATCATTAGGGAAGTGCAAATCAAGTCCACAATAAGATATCAACTAATAGTTGTTACGATAGACGCTATTTAAAAAAAAAAACAAAAATGAAAAATAATAAGTGTTAGTGAAGATGTAGAGAAAATTGAATCCTTGTGTACTATTGGTGGAAATGTGTAATAAAATGGTGAAGTTGCTGTGGAAAACAGTGTGGTGATTGCTGAAAAATTAAAAACAGAATTACTATATGATCCAGAAATTCCACTTTTGAGAATATATCCAAAATAATCAAAAACAGGATCTCATACAGATATTTGTACACCCGTGTTCATGGCAGCATTATTCACAGTAGCCAAGAAGCAACCTAGATGGTAGCAACCTAAATGTTCATCAACAGGTAAAGGATAAAAAAATGTGATATATATATCATGTTATGTATGTCACATATGTATCTCACATTTATAACATATATCACATACATATATCACAACACCCCATGTAATACTATTCAGCTTTAAAAAAGAAGGAAATCCTGGCCAGGCCCGGTGGCTCACACCTGTAATCCCAGCACTTTGGGAGGCCGAGGTGGGCGGATCACAAGGTCAGGAGATCGAGACTGTCCTGGCTAACATGGTGAAACCCTGTCTGTACTAAAAATACAAAACGTAGCCGGGCGTGGTGGTGGGTGCCTGTAGTCCCAGCTACTTGGAAGGCTGAGACAGGAGAATGGCGTGAAGCAGGAGGCGGAGCTTGCAGTGAACCGAGATCACACCACTGTACTCTAGCCTGAGCGACAGAGCAAGACTCCGTCTCAAAAAAAAAAAAAAAAAAAGAAGGAAATCCTTTATATTGCTACAACTTGGATAAACCTTGAAGACATTATGCTAAGTGCAATAAGCCAATAACAAAAAGACAAATACTACATAATTCCACTTATATGAGGGACTGCAACCCAAGTCCATTCTTGTTTCCTCTGACCTTGATGATAAAGGTATTATGCAGAAGCTGGAGTCCTTCTTTATGGAGGAAAATATCCATGCCTGGTCCAAAAGTCAGGATTTAACACTATTTTACCATACTTGAAAATGATAAATATACGTGTATAAGTCTAGCCAACTAGATTGGGATCAAATAATTGTAAATTGTGCATTTTAATCCCAATAACAATATTCTTGTATTTTTAGCACATCTGAAGATATTTTTTGGCATAATAATACAATACAGTGCTAAATTTAATGGAAGTATAATAGAAGATCTTCTTCATTGACTGCAGGGAAACTGGAACTCAAACAGCACTTGATCTCATCAGTAGTCCCACCACATCGCTTCTCTAATCTTTTCAGGTTTTCAACCAAGAAAAAGGGCTAAGTCCATCTGATTTTAATCCTATAGGCAAAGATGTTTATCTGAGTCATTGAACTCTGATTCTTTCCTATATGAAAGCTGAAAATCTTTGGGGGAAATCCTTTACAAAACATAATGTTGAATGGAGATGTTTTGATTTTCCTTATCTCCAACTGCAATTTCTCAAAGAAGAGCTGTAACAGAGCTGACTCTTTTAAACTAGACACCACAGCTCAGAGGAGGTAGCCTTTTTCTTTCTCTCTTATTGCCTTTCCCTCTTCCTCTTCCCTCTTCTGATGTATGTAAAATGCTACTAAGCTAAAAAGAGTTAACTGAGCACAACTTCTTCCTAACTTGATATTCTTGCCTTTGGCCAACCATTTCTATTTTTCACTTTCAGTAAGCTCAAAAGGGGTAGATGAGGAATAGTGAGACAAATTTAAGAACATTTCTGGAGAAACTTAGAACAGATTTCTTTTTGTCTTTAATATTTTTCAGCAGTGATAGAACCAAATAAGAAAGAAAGAGATAGCAGTAGTAATTTGGTTTTGGTGCTGGTTATGGGGCACTGGAGGGAACAAAAAACCCTCTCAAAATATTACACTTGCAAGTTACACAAATTGGATTTAAGTTTTATGAGAGAAAAAAAAGTTCCAAAGAATTTGTAAACAAAAAAAGAAGTCTTATTTTGGTATTAACCCTTCTAAAGCTATTGTTTGATGCACTAACTTTTCCTCAGAGGTGCTTACTGAGATTTGCACATTGCAGGCATTCAATAATTATGGGTTAAATTATTTTTGATTCAGGACAGGAATTGCATCAATTTTATATGAACAAATCATTTTTAATTGAATGTTAATCACAAAACAATAAGTGATGCAGCAATAATTATTTTATGATTATCTACTGAGCACCTTCAATTTGCCTGCCATTGAAATATACATATATTACTAGGTATTTCTCTGAGATAAGAGAACTTTCCAGACGGCTCAATTAATTTCTTAGAAACCAAATAAATCAGCTATTTGATCAGCAGACACCTGTTATCAATACTCTAAAATTTGATAAAAAAAGATGTTTATTGGTGGTAGTATTTATCTTTGTAAAATATACACATACAAAATAAGATAAACACATGAAAAGGTTCTAAAATTTTCACTAAAATCTTCACTGTTTAGACAGAAATATTTTGTTTGCTGCAGTAGTGAGAAGGAAATTAGACAATGTAGTATTTTCTATATTATGTTTCTTCCTATAAGTAAATTCAGAAACTTTGCTTTCTTAATATAAATTATTAACCTCAACTGGCAAATCCTCTTTTTTAGGATATTATAATGATGGATAAGATCTATATGAGTTTAGGGTTTTAAAATATTTAAAATGAACTGAGCCAGATGCAGTGACTCACACCTGTAATCCCAGTACCTTGGGAGGCCGAGGGTGAATGGATCACCTGAGTTCAGGAGTTCAAGACCAACCTGGCCAACAGGGTGAAACCCCGTCTACTAAAAATACAAAAATAAAAAATACATGGTGGCACACACCTGTAGTCTCGGGAGGGTGAGGCCAATCACTTGAACCCAGGAGGTGAAGGTTGCAGTGAACCGAGATCATGCCATTACACTCCAGGCTGGGTAACAAAGTGAGACTCTGTCTCAAAAAATAAATAAATAAAAAGTAAAATAAAATAAAATGAACTGAAAAAACTGGACAGATCCTAAGTGACAAGAGCAAGTCAGTTTCTATTAATTTCAGATCTAGGTGGTTCAGATGAGGCACAACATGACCAGTAAGCTAGCAACCTACCACTTTTTGAAAGTTGGACAATTTAATACTGGCAAAGACTCAAAAAATGCTTGAAGTATGTAGTCTATGCGTTTGAAGAAGCTTTTGTTTTGTCTATCTAATCAAATCTTCTTAAACTTTAATTAAGAGAGAATATGAGAGGGATAGAATGTGGATCACACATCATGTTGTTACATTGTAAGTTGGAATCATAGGAGCAGCCAAGACATTTATTGAAATTTAGTTTCAAAGCAGTCTACATTGATGTTCTATTATAACAATTTCGTTTCTAATGTATCAAATGATGGATGAAGATGAAGTTATCTGGTCTGATGGATGTGATACTAGGCAAAGGTGTAGTGCTCTGTGCTTCCTTATTTAATAATTGAGCTTACACTTTTCCCCCAGAGAACAACTATATACTACATTTTCAAATAATTTACTATCTTTAAAATTTCCATTCAGTTCGCAAGACAATCATTACTCCTTTAGTATCAAATAAGAATATCATAAGATTGATCATAAAAGAATTGTTAGAATTTGGTCAGCAATTTGCCTTTGATGATAGTGCTGTGGAGTGTTCTTAAAAGTACATAGGGATCTGTTATAGACCGAGTTGTATTCTTCTGCCCAAATTCATGTGCTGAAGCCCTAACTCTCAATGTATTTGGAGATAGGGCCTTTAAGGAGGTAAGGTTAAATGAGGGTATAAGGCAAGGATGCTATTCAATAGGACAGACATCTCTATAAGAAGAGGAGCAATACCAGGAGTGTGCACGCATAGAGGACAGGTCATGTAAGCAAACAACACAAAGGCAGCCCTCTGCAAGCCATAAGAAAGTCCTCACCAGAAACCAAGTCTCCTGACATCTTGATCTTGGACTTCCAGCCTCCAGAACAATGAGAAAATACATTTCTGTTGTTGAAGGTTCCCAGTATGTGGTATTCTGTTATGGTAGCCTTAATAGACGAATACAGGATCTTGTAGGATATCAACTTCAGAGTGTTACCTAAATCTTCAACACTTCTTAGTCCCACTAAGTGACTAGTTATGGACCTATCACAAGCTTGTTTATCAAGATGCTTCTTGAACTTGGGTTTTACATATTTAAAAAAATGGATAGTTTAAATATTTTCAGTGCTGTCTTTGAGTTAGCAAGTTCTATGCTTGTTACCTACTTTAAAATGTGTGTATGTTTTTTTTGGAGACGGAATCTCACTCTGTTGCCCAGGCTGGAGTGCAGTGGTGCAATCTCGGCTCACTGCAAGCTCTGCCTCCCGGGTTCACGCCATTCTCCTGTCTCAGCCTCCCAAGAAGCTGGGACCACAGGTGCCCGCCACCATGCCTGGCTAATTTTTTGTATTTTTAGTAGAGATGGGGTTTCACCATGTTAGCCAGCATGGTCTCGATCTCCTGACCTCGTGATCCGCCTGCTAAAGTGCTGGTATTACAGGCGTGAGCCACCGCACCCAGTCTAAAATGTGTTTTATTGTAATAAAATATACATAACATAAAATTTACAATTTTAATCATTTTTAAGTGTACAGTTCTGTGGTATTAAATACATTGACAATATTGTGCAACTATCACCACCAGACATCTCCAGAATGTTTTCATTTTCCTTAAGTGAAACTCTATACCCATTAAATAACTCCTCATTCTCTGTTCACTCAAACACTGGTGACCACCTGATATGGTCTGGCTCTACGTCTCCATCCAAATCTCATGTTGAATTGTAATCTTCAGTATTAGAGAGGGGACTGGTGAGAGATGATTAAATCATGGGGGCAGACTTCCCCCTTGCTGTTCTTGTGGTAGAGTTTTCATGAGATCTTGTTGTTTGAAAGCATGTAGCACCTCTCTCTTTGCTCCCTGTCTCTCCTACTGGCCATGTGAATATGTGCCTGCTTCCCTTAATGCCTTCTGCCATGATTGTAAGTTTCCTGAGGCCTCTCTAGCCATGCCTCCTGCACAGCCTAAAGAATTGTGAGTCAATTACACCTCTTTTCTTCATAAATCACTCAGTCTTAGGTAGTTCTTTATAGCATTACAAGAATGGACTAATACATCACACTTCTGTGTTCTGTCTCTATGAATTTGACTACTGTAGATACTGATACAAGTGGAATTATACAATATTTATCCTTTTGTGACTGGCTTATTTCACTTAGCTTAATGTCTTCTGGTTCCATCTATCAGGGGCTATATTTAGAATACTTACAATTGACATTATGTGGACACCATGTTTTGAACCCTATAGTTACTTTATACGGAGGTCTAGGGTAGGGGTTTCAAGGTAAGTTCTAGGTCCACAAGACAAGAAGGCACTAAGAGGCTAGAGGAAAAGGCTATTTACCAGGTACTTAGGTACTTATAGACAATTTTATTATTTTTAAAACTAATATGGTCATACTAGTGATACCACATAAATATCAATTCCCTTCTTGTGCATCATGACTTTTTCAACAGTCACACAAAATTTTATGTGTGCCTGTTTTAAATATATTTACCTATAGGAAAAAACTAATGAATTTTTGAATGGAGTGAATTTCTCTTCGTTTACCATGAAAGGCTGGTCATGTTTAATGAATATAATAGTAATATTTTTAAATTGCTTGCTAGAATGACCATCAAATTTCAGCTAGATTTGCAATCACTTGCCATGACAGCTTATTTGGTCACATGATATTTTCTCTTTTGAAAAGCAGTTATCTATCCTTAAAAGTTAATAACCTCTAGACTGGATATGCATCACAATTTTATTTATTTATTTATTTGAGAAGTAGTTTCGCTCTTGTTGCCCTAATCTTATTTGTCATATGTCTCTAGCCAATGGTTTTCTCTTGATGATGTACTTTGTTCTCATGAATTCACCAATTTGTAATATTAGTCTACATGTGATCATTATATATTTTAATAATAGCTTTATTGAGATAAAATTCATATGCCATAAAATTGCCTTTTTAAAGTATACAATACAGAGGTCTTTGATATATTCATAGTTATGCAATCATCATCACTGTTTAATTTTAGTTGGTTTTATCACCCCCAATACCCAATAGCAATCACTCTCTATTGCCTAGTGCCTAGAGTCACTATCCTACTTTCTGTCAGTATGGATTCACCTATTCTAGACATTTTATATAGATGGAAACATATAGTATGTCTTTTCAAACTAGCTTCTTCACTTATCTGAAACTTTTTATGGTTCATTTATATTGTTGCACGTATTAAGACTTCATTATGTTTTATTGCCAAGTAATATTCTATTGTATGAACATACTATATTTCATTTATTCTTTCCTGTTGATATACAGTTGGATTATTTCCACTTTTGGGCTATTAAGCACAATGCTGCTATGGACATGCATATGCAATTTTGTGTGGACATACGTTTTTATTTCTTTTAGGTACATGGCTAGAAGTGAAATTGTTGGGTTATGGGAAGGATTTTTTTATTTCTTCAAATTTACCCAACTTTGTGTATGATTAATATAAATGTCAGTTATTTTCAGAGTGTATACATGTGCCTTTACACTTATATATGTATAGATACATAATCTATGAGTGTGTATTTATATATACAATTTCACATTTTTATGAAAGTGAATACTTAAATTACTGAAATAAATATTTAGACATCCCCTGTACCCACAACAATGTCATCTATGGATTATGCTAGAATCTTGGATCCTGAAACACTAACTTGAACATCTATGGATTCAACCTACTTTTATGCTTTATCATGGTAACTTCATGAGCCTATTGGCTACCGTAGTTAAAGTCATCATCTCTAAAGGGCTGTTAATAGGCTGGAGTCAATTAAATAAATACTGAATGTAAAGAATCCAGGATGTGCCTAGGAAACCTTAAGCTTTGAATACATGGCATATACCCTTATTCTTCAGTATATTTCAGCCTAATTCCTGAGTTTCTTCCTTTGCTATGAAATTTTGTATAAATTGGAAAACCAGCAGTTGGTATTCAGTTTAAATGGAATAATCATCAAAGGCATTTTGTTGAATTAGCTTTTAAAGCACTTATTTCTAATTCATATTATGCCCGATGTGTAAAGAGGCAATAAAGACAAAAAATAACTTTACGTCGGTTGTAAACTTTATTCCAAAGATAAATTGCTATCATTATCACTAATAACATCTCTCTATATAAATTTGATTCCTTAAATTTTGAGAATATCAGAATGTCCTTCTGTGTGCATAAATTATACCACCCCTCAAAATGCAGCTCTAATAGTACTCTTCAAAATTGAAACAATCTTTTAAAATGTATTTTAGAGCAAAGCTAAAAAGCACCTATCCTTCTTAAAAATATCTAAATCCTATCTGACTTTTAAATCATTCTCAAAATACACATTAAAAACCTCTCTTCCTTGCAATGAGTTATTCCTGTTACTGTTCCTCTTCAGAGAATCATGGTAAAACAAACAAAAACTTTTAAATATTCATCTAACCTTTCCAGTGGTTCCTGTGCAGTTTAATCAAATACCACTATTTTGTAGTTAGTGTGTCTCTCCCCGTCCATGCTCAGATGGGTGTTCTGAAGTAGTTTAAGTAACTTCCAAATATACCATGATTCACACTTGATATTCTTTTGGGTCTTACAAGTAAAGCCAACAAACAGTGCAAATGAAATGTCAAATAGCAGGATGGGGTCACTGGTCAACACTTGTAACTCCTACAGTATAGGGAGATAAACTTTATGAAAACACAGAAAGTACCTGTAGAATGCTAAAAAAAAGTCAATGCCATGAGCTAAGGCTTGGAGAAGCTGAGCTCGACCAGAAAGTTATTTTGTCTACATTTATCCTGTAACTTCTTTTGTTAATTTCCCAGTGGCATTGCCATGAAAGAAAAGGCTGTACTCTGAAAGCCATTGGAGGATGCAACTTCTGAGAATGAGCATGGGGGTTCTGGTATTGCAGAAATCAGTGGGAGATGTTAAATTCTTCTGCAGAAGACTCTATCCTTAAAACTTAAAAATTGTGAAAAATTTCAGGTATATACTGAAATGCATCCCTAGTTTCTGCCGATACAACAAATAATGGAGGGTGGCAAAAGAGGGAGGAGGACTTGGAATAGAGTTTACTCAAGAGTTATTCAGTGATTAGTACAGAATTTGATGAATTCAGAAGGAGACCAAGGCAAGCTCAGGATAGATGAATTCTATCAGCCACTCCTACTGGAGGGTTTCATCACTGCCAGAGTGAGTTGGGACTAGGATTCTGGCACTAAATCCAGAACCACTCTGTTAGATTTGTACGTGATTTTAAAGCAGTGGAGTTCACATTATGTCTCTACTACAATAGCAAAGTATAAGCTACTAAGTTTCATGGTGCCTTAGCATTCTTTACATTTTGTGTAAAATGGAGCTGATGACATTGCTTCATCCGAAAAGTTATGTCATCAAGGTATTTGATTCCATCAGTTTCTACACATATCCCTGCAATGCTAGAATTCTTACAATCATCCTTGATAATTGCTTGCTCCAACTATTGCAAATGACAGGGCATAGTATTTTCTCTCTGAGCAGCATCATTGAGGGGTTAGGAAAAGAAATTATACAGGATATCCTGGCACTTAGTTGAAAGAAAACAAGACAAGAATAACACTTCATGGTGTCAGAATTACCTTAGACTTTATGTAAAGCACATAGAACCATATTGACACAAAATAAGAATTTACTAAATGTTAGTGATCATATTTACCCCTTCCTGTTTTTTAAGTTTTATTTTTAATTAAAACATAATTGTGTATCTTTGTGGATACAGTGTAATATTTTGATAAATGTATACATTGTGTAATGATCAAATCAGAATATTCAGCAGATTATATTTGTTCACGTCTAATTTTAATTACTATTTAAGAAACAACATAAATTTACTAAATGATATGTTCATTCTTAACAAATGCAAATCGTGCTGTCTTTGTGAAGTTCTGATACCAAAGTCCACTTCAGGTATTATCAGGGAGCATTATTTCAGTTGCTGGCTTCAAGCAGATGATTGTCCTTGATATTATTGTGCTTCCAGCGCTGGCCAGGTAAGCAGTGTCCCTTACAGATCATAGCAGCGTTAAACACATTCTCTTCCTGGTTGAGTTGCACTTTATGTCAGCAAAGCCACTGGGATTGGGATTCGAGTCCATTGCCTTGGCATGGCGGTTTTGCCATGCATGTTTCTCTTTATGGCGCTCAATTTAACTTTCAATCTCCATATAACATTCGTGTTGAAAAATTCTTTTTATGACTTCTAGAATATTGTAAGATTACGGGCTTTGCATTCTCCAGCAAGCAACATTTCACTCACGCATACTAGGCTTTCATTTCTTCTAGGATTGACTATTTTAATTTGTTCCTGGTGGCATTCCAGATTGTTTGCTAAACTGGCTGCAGATGGTTTTGAATGTGGCTGCTGCCAGCATTGTTACTAAGACGTGGTCTATAGATCATATTTCTCCTATCTTACAGTCTTTATGTTGGCTGCCTCTTGGACAGCATAGGGCTTTTAAGAATCCTTTTAATGACCTATAGAACTATCAATGGCCCTAATTCTGTTTACTTTTCTGATTTTTAAACATTTTTAAACTTTAACACAGACTCTTCACTTATCCAATATGATGTTGTCATGTAGAGCATAACTGGTAGAGTGGGTTGGTAACTGAGTTATCATTCAGACTGGTTTCAGCCTGTCCCAGGCTTCAAAAACCAGAATAATTTGAAGAGTGCACAGACAGCAGAAGTTTTGTGGTGAATAATTTTAGATATATTTAAGGATTAATAATTTTACTTAATTATCACCTTACCTTCTTGAGATGCCTTTGGTTATTTTTAAAGTGTTTTTTTTTCTTATCTTCTTTCCAAAAAATGTAAAAATAAAAAAAGAATGCAATGGCCCCTCAAATGTGTATTTAACTTGTGAGGTTTAGAGCAATCACTGAATAAAAGTGCTAGAAGGAGATACAGCTCTGTGTAATGACCTTGGTTGTTTTGAGAAATTTTTTAAAAAGTAACCTGCTTATCTTGAGGACATACAAACTGTAAAGCCACAAAGCGCAGTGAGTCATTTTTGGTGCACTATATGACTCTGTAGTTGGGATCATCAATTTTTTTTTCTAGGTATGAGAGGAAGAAGAGGATGTAACTAGTCCTCTGTCCCACCTAAATTATCACAGCTAGGAGGCAGGATTTGTTTGTGTTTTCTTGCATTGTTTCTTTCCTATCTCTTCATAATTTCTCATATAAAATTAGCTGGAAATTAAATGGAAAAAATTTTTTTACATATATATAGTTGTGTTTTTCTTTTGGGGGGTAGGGTTTGGTAAATAAATATTTTCTTCCAAGTTTGGGAAGCAGTTGAGAAATAAGATGTAGGAAATAGAGAGCTAGAGGTCAAGTACAAGCTTTATTTAGAAAAATGTGATTGAAGAACATGGCTATAGATCTGCAATCAAATAAACCTGATAATGCTTTCTCTCTCTCTAAACCTAGACTTTGGAACAGCCCATATAAAGGAGGGTTTTGTCTTCAGAGCAGTCACACCTAGAATACTGCTTCACATTGGATCAAAGCCAAGAAGAAAGAAAACAATCCTTTCATCCTCTATGATTTCAGCTTTTTAGAAAATTAGTTTGAAAGAGTTTTTGTAGGAATGGTGTGTTAGATTATTTGGCTTACTGCCTCTTGCTAAAAATGGTAAGATATAGTGGAATGAGCACATATATATGGGAGACTGCCATAACAAATATTAAATATTTTGGAAAAGTTAAAACCTAAAGAAATAAGCAGAATAAACAGACTATCAGAGCACTAAAATTGTTTTTTTGTTAGTTTATTTCATGCTGAGGGTAAACGTGACACACTCTTGGACCTCTTGGAACAAGAAAAACAGAAGTTAAAACCCAAGATTTTGTGTTTCATAAAAGATTTTCTTGGCCGGGCGCGGTGGCTCATGCCTGTAATCCCAGCACTTTGGGAGATCAAGGCGGGCAGATCACGAGGTCAGGAGATCAAGACCATCCTGGCCAACATGGTGAAACCCCGTCTCTACTAAAAATACAAACAAATTAGCTGGGCGTGGTGGTGTGCACCTGTAGTCCCAGCTACTCAGGAGGCTGAGGCAGGAGAATTGCTTGAATCCGGGAGGTGAAGGTTGCAGTCAGCCAAGATCATGCCACTGCACTCCAGCCTGTCAACAGAACAAGACTCTGTCAAAAAAAAAAAAAATTGTCTATAATTTAAAGACTTCCTCTCACATTCAAGTAGGACCTAAAAACTCTCACTCTGAGGGGGTGAGGGTAACCTATAACTAAAGCTATTGTTGTTTATCTCACCAAACATGAAAAATATACCTTGGGGGGCAGTGAAGTAGGAAAATAGAAAGAAAAAAGAGAAAATATCTAAAAAAGTGTGACAGGAGACCAATATTTCCCTTTAGTTTTGTCCCCAGGTTTGAGATGTTTCCCAGCTGGTAGTGGCATCAGATGCCTCTGGTATGGGGCATATTTGTCCTGGGCTTTAGGAAGTTTCTATGCAATAAAAAAAAAAAAATGCCTACCATTCTGCCAAATGTAAAAATGCATAAACAAGGCACTATGAGTGAGAAGCAGAAGAGGTAATAGCTGCAGAAACAGATTTCACATATTAGAATTATTTAAATATTATAAAATATCTGTGACTTCTATATTGAAAGAAAAGAAGATGTCTGCTTCTGATTATGAAAGGTTAACCTCTACAGGAATTCCCCTACCTTTGTAAATAACTAGAAAACTAGAAAAAAGTAAAAAATAACTTTTCTTAGATGTTGAAAAACATCAGTGCCAGCTGATGTGCTCTGAGTGAATGGAAACAAAGATAGTAAGCCATGCGATCACAACAGCTGTATGTCTCGTGGCAGTTTTCGAATTGCTACAGAGTTTGGAAGCCCAAACAGAGCTCAGAAATTTTATCAACATGAAGAGTTAAATAATTTTCAAGAAAATTCTGCAACAGAACTTCTGCATGGAAGAAAGAGCTATGCAAGAAAGAGCTGTGGAAATCTACATAATGATTTCCTTGAAGCTTTGTCTTAATATCCATCTTTACAAGCATAGGGTAAAACCCAAAGACTGCGCAAATAACAATGATCATAAAAAGAACAATTACTAGGGAAGAGTAAATTGACCAATATTAAGAGTTCACAAAGGCTGGAAATCATTTGCGTTGCCAGTAGATGGAAGAGACCATGTTGAGTATATTAAGTGGAGACTGTGAAAGGGTCACATGTTAGTAGCAGGACTAAACTTAGGTTAGAGTAAAAGCCAATCTACTCAGGCCCTACAAAATCCTAAAACAAGCCCTGTAAAAGATCAAGCTTATTCACAAGTGCTCTAATTGCCTGCCAGAATAGCTCACAACTCTAAAGTAATACAGTAAAATCCAGTTTCAATTATGTAAAATTTATGCTGTTTAGAATGTAATAAAAGTTACCAAACATGCAAGGAAGCAGAAAATAATACTCCTACTAACTAGGAGAAAAAGCAGTTAATAGAAACAGACCCTGAAATGACAGAAGTGATGAAATTAGCAGACAAGGATTTTAAAAGAGCTCTTATAAATATGCTCAATGTGCTCCAGAATTTGAAGGAAAGTAGTAAGAAGGTACCAAAGCCAAATATATTTACAAGACAATTGGAAATCTAATTCTGAATAGTTGGTGATAGTAGTTTTATAATTTAATTCATGATAATATTATTGTAATTATTTTTGAAGAAATTATTTATTTCAGAAAATTACATTAAAATATTTATAGATAAAATGATACATAATAGGAATTGCTTCTACTTTTATGGGTATGGGAGAAGTTAGATGAGATATAAATGAAGCAAGATTGGCTATGAGGAGATAATTATTTAAGCTGTGTGAGTTTTGAGTGTATTCAATTACTGTATCTGCTTGTGTGTAAGCAGTTAAAGAAAACTCAATGGAAATGTTTTTCAGCAGAAAGGATGAAGAAACTGAGAATGAATAAACTGGTAAATTGGCCATAATTTAAACAACACCTGGAGAGACAAGTAGATGAAAAACAGAGTGAGAAAGGTGAGAGGACACTATAGGACTTTAGCAATATTTGAATAGAGCCCCAGTAGGAGGGGCAGAGGTAATATTCAAAAACATAATGGCCAAGAAACTTCCAGAAGTGAGAAATTCTTCAATTTGCAGAATCAAGTTACCCAGAAGATTCCAACTATAATAAAATTTAAAAATCCATACCTAGCCATAACATAACAAAATTATGGCAAACCAAAAAGAGGAAATACCTTTAAAAACTTGAAGAGACCAAACCCAAATTCTGCTTGAAGTGCTGAAAACTGTAAGTTTTACTCAACTGTAAAAGTGGGAGAAGTTTCTGTAAGTAGAATGATATTTTTAATTTTCCAGGAAGAAATTGTCCACTTAGAATTTCACACCCATCAAAAATATTTTTCAAAGCTAAGAGTAAAATAAAGATATTTTCAAAGCAATAAATCTGAAAAAAATTATTAGTTGAAGTCTCTCACTGAAGGATATTTTAAAGGTGCTTAAGAAGAATGATAGTGATCCCAGTTGGAAGTCGTGAAATGCAAAAGGGAATTAAGGGGGAAAAAGGGTAATAGTGTGAGCAAATATAAATAAACATTGATTATATAAGATACTTATAATAATATCTAATAGAGTCAAAAATTATTGAATCGAAATATATGAAAAAATATCAAAAATATCAATCAAGAAGGATAAATATTCTCAGGCCCTTGTGTTATCTGAGAGGACAGTAAATGTTTTGATTAATTTAGTTTTATATGAATGTTGTAAGTGCTAGGATAACCACTAAAAGAACACAGCCAGATGGAACAGAGGAAAATCCTAAAAATATCAAGCAATACAAAAGTAAGCAATAAAGAAGAGAAACAATATTGGCCGAGCAGTACAAATGGACGATAGATTTAAACCTGAACATAACAGTATTTATACAAATAATAATAACATAAAGTTTAAATTAAAATATAAATATTTTCTGAATTAATTTTAAAAATTCCAATCACACTATTTAAAAGAGAAACATCTAAAACCTAAGGATATGGAAAAGTTGAAAAAGTGGAAATAGGAAATATATAGTAGGAAATTATTAACCAACTGAAATATTTTGTAGGTATAACAATAGACAAATTAGATTTTAGGCAGTGACATTAAGGGAGGTAAAAAGGATTACTTTATATGAATAAGGAAAATATACCAATTTAAATCTTAAATTGCACTTAACATTGCTTTGAATATATAAAACAAAAATTGCCCATTCACTGAACCATAAAAGCTCAAAAATTTTAAAGAATTGCCATCATACAGGGACTATTATCTGATAAAAGGCAAATAAAAGCTAAAAGTCAGTATAAAAAGCAGAACTAGAAAATTGTTAAGTATTTGGACATTAACTGTTGTGAGTTAAAAAGAAATGAAAATGAAAGTAACATTTTTGACTGAATGAGAGCAAAATATTACATATAGAAAATGCATGATGGAACTACAGTTGTACTTACAGAGCAGTTTATAGACTTAAATACCTATATTAGAAAATAAGAAAGGTTAAAAATAACAAAATAAACATCTATCTTAGCAGTTAGAAAAGGACAACAAAAGAAATCCAAGCAAAGTAGAAGAAAGAATGCAGTATTCATATTTATATCACCAGAGATTAGTGATATAAAAATGTACAATGGTACAATGGTACAATGGTAAAGATTAACAAAACCAAGAGTTGGTTCTTTGTAAAAAAATTACACAAATTATGAATATCTGGCCATTCTAAAACACTTATAAGTCAGTATTCCATCAGGGGACAGAAGCTATATTTCTAATTTTAAGAGATTATTAGCTAGTAGCAGGGAATAGTCTACCAAGGGAGGTAAACTGTAACCAACCTGGAAATAGCAGATATAGGGGCAGCTTTGAGCTGAGAGAAAGTACCCAAAGAAGGAAGAACCTTGGAAGAGGGACCCTGGCAAGGATGAGCTTCACGTCTCATGGAGAGGGCGTGACTGTGGCCTGCTGCCTGCGAAGAGAATTTGCTAAATGCCACAGGCTAGACCTGGGGAACAGGAAATCAACTTCTGGGGGTGCCACCAAAACTCACTAGGAAGCTGCCTGCTGGGTGCATTGAAACACCCTGGAAAACCATCCACTGAGGTGCTGCTGAAATCACTGAAGGGTGTGTCACTGGGAGTTTCTGATGCTGCTGGCTGCTGTGAACCACAGGAGTGAGAAGAAAACTCACTGGAACCAGAAAGAAAAGCCCCTTCTTACAGCTTTCTTCTAGTGCTCTCTACTGACCTAGTTTAACATTGTGCTAGTTGACAAAGGAGAAATATGTACAAGGTCTAGCTCCAGTACTATAGAGGTAGGGTGATGAAGGATAAAAGATCAGTAACTGGCACACATGAAATAGTATATGATAATATAAGTATACAAATTGTAGGTGCCAGTAATATCTTTCAAATATAATGTTAACTTAAAGGAGAAAAATCACAGAAGAATGATTATACTATGACTCTGTTTTATACCAAGTTGAAAAAAATGGCAGTGAATTTATAAAGTATAGTAAGAACATAATTGCCATAAAGTCACTGTCATATTCCAGAGAGGGAGGAAAAACACTGTGAGCAGTTAAAGACACTTGGTGTGTTTCAGGTGGGGCCTGATTGTGCCACCTGAAATTCTCTTTCTTGGTCTGTGTAGTGGGTATAATATGTGTACTTTATCACAATGTGCTAAATTTTACTTGTATGTTTAATAATTTTATTAATATAGATACACCAGTTTCCTGTGTTTGTCTGGAATATCTTTTTCTAGTTTTTACTTTCAACCATCTAGAGTATTTAGATGTGTCATATCTCTGTCTAGAGAGCTCAGGGGATTTACCAAAGTGGTGACTGAAGAAAGAATAGTTTTCGAGGCTGGAGAATGGCGTGAACCCAGGAGGCGGAGCTTGCAGTGAGCCGAGATCGCGCCACTGCACTCTAGCCTGGGTGACAGAGCGAGACTCCGTCTCAAAAAAAAAAAAAGAATAGTTTTCACATGATATGGTGGTTTGGCTGTGTCCCCACCCAAATCTCATCTTGAATTGTAGTTTCCATAATCCCCATGTGTGGTGGAAAGGACCCGGTGGGGGGTAACTGAATCATGAGGGCTGTTTCCCCCATGCTATTCTCGTGATAGTGAGTGAGTTCTCACAAGATCTGATGGTTTTATAAGGGGCTTCTCTCTTTGCTCGGCACCCATTCTTCTCTTTCCTGCTGCCATGTGAAGAAGGATGTGTTTGCTTTTCCTTCCGCCTTGAATGTAAGTTTCCTGAGGCCTCCTTTGCCCTGCAGAACTGTGAGTCAATTAAACCTCTTTTCGTTACAAGTTGTCCAGTCTCAGGCAGTTCTTCATAGCAGCATGATAATGGACTAATATACCAGAGAAAACACTAACTCCTTATTCTGAAATGTTATATTTTGAACATATGAATCTTTGACTGTTAGTGCTACAGCCTGTGAAGTTTAAATTTCTTGTTGTATCAATAAATAAAATGGAACTCAGAGAGGTAAATTATTAGATCAAAGTTACATGACTACCTGTGGCTAAAGGCTGGACTTCTACAAGGTCTTCTGGCTTTCAGTTCAGTGCTATTTCCATTACCCTGTGATCCCTGTGATGTTTTACCTATTGCATACCTTCAAAGAGTGCATCACAACATCAAATGGAGTCTAAATGGGGTAAACATGTTGACCTTATATAGTCCTATATATAATTTATGTCCTAAAGAGGCCCATTTTAACATGCTACAGAGAAGCAGGCTACTTTAATCACTTTTGAAGATTGTAGTCGAGCAACAAGAAACATGCATATATTAATTTCATCTAACTAAGCTAACTTAGTGAAGCGAAGGTTACTTTCTACTCATTTGATCCTTCCCTCTTTAGTAACTAATGTGATATAGTATCTGTAGGAGTTTCCTTACTTCATGTCTATAGAGAAGCATGGATGTAGTGTGTAAGACCTAATGAGTACATTTCTACAAGGCCTTTCATTTTCTTCAACCTGAGAATTGGTTCCACTCTTTAGATAAGTAGTTTTGTTCAAAATGATACTATATATTCTTTCACCAACCCCCTGAACCACATTTTACTCAATGTAGTTCTGACTTGGCTTAAGATTTTATATCTCCTTTATCTCTATGGAACACTTTATAGCTGCCTATTCTAATGGGTTCTTTTGCTTGAGAGTATCAAAAAAAATCACAGCCAATTTGAACTAAATATTAATTATTGTCTCATGAAACTTAGAACTCCAGGAAGGAAGCCAACTTCAGGTGTAGCTCATCCTGGAAATCAGACATTATTATTAGGGTACTCGCTCACTGTTCTACTTGTCCCTATTTGACCTCATTCTGCAGGTGAACTCTCATGATGTGCCAGTCAAGATGGCTTCTCTCAGCCCAGACACATATTTTTTGGAGTCCCTGTTAGCTCCCATGAAAAGCTTTAGAAAATACTCTAATTGGCTTTAGCAGAATCATGTGACCATATTGGAAATGGCCGGCATTGGGTAATATTCTCTATCTCTTGTGTGTAGAGGAAGGTATGGTAGTTTGAATGAAAGCCTGTTGGGATTATAAGGAATCAGAGACCTTATTCTCCAAAGGAAAAACAGGGTGCTTTAAAGGCAAAGAAGAGGAATCAAGGAACATATTGCTATGACTAAAATCATAGCTTTCATAGTCCATTTATAAGGTCAAAATTACTGTTCTGGAAATCATTTGTTTATTGTAGTGCAGCTCATATATCATATATTCTATACATGCACAAAGAATAATGTTAAAAATGTCATTTGGAAGGAAGCATGCTTAGAAAACCTATATATCCTTTGACTTACAAGATGTTTTAGTATTTCATTTAAATATTAAAAAACTTGGTCTCCAAAGGTGTTCTTAAACATTTCTGATGAAAATATAAATTGATATAACATTTCTAGAAAATATTTTTCCATTGTGTAACCAAAAGACTTAAAAGCCTTCTTGAGATTTGACCTAAGTATTTAACTGCTTCAAGGTAATTATCCTAAAGAAATAATAAGGAACGAAGATAAAGATCATGTAGAAGAATGTAAGTTATAGGGGTATTCAAACTAATGAAAGTTAGAGGCAGGGCACAGTGGCTCATGCCTGTAATCCCAGCACTTTGGGAGGCCGAGGCAGGTGGATCACCTGAAGTCAGGAGTTTGAGACCAGCCTGGACAACATGGAAACCCAGTCTCTACTAAAAATACAAAAATTAGCCACGCTTGGTGGCATGCTCCTGTAGTCCCAGCTGCTCAGGAGGCTGAGGCAGCAGAATTGCTTGAACCTGGGAGGTGGAGGTTGCAGTGAGCTGAGATGGTGCCACTGCACTCCAGCCTGGGTGACAGAGCGAGACTCCGTCTCAAAAAAAAAAAAAAAAAAAAAAAAACAGAAAAGAAAATTAGGAACAGATTAAATGTCCTAATCTAGAAGAATGGTTAAAAAAATGATGGCATGTCCAAATAATGGTATCTTATACAACAATATAAAATGGTTTTGAATCTAGTTTCTTTTTTCTCAGAAAAAAAAAACTGGATTCAAAAGCATATACTTATAATAGTTCATATTTCACGTTTGTAAATGGTTATATTTATACAGTTACACAAAAGTATGATGTTTTTCTGGGGAAAGAGATTATATGTAGTTCTGCATTATGTTTATATTGCTCTAATCTAAATTGATGATCTACTGTTATACAATTTTTAGAAAAGTCTTAGTCTACTGAAAAGTATGTCCTAGTTAACTTTAGTGATTGTATTCGTCATGATCAATTAAGAGTTCTAGGTGCCTTGCCAATAGCTGTGTTGCTGTGACAATATAATTCCTTCCCATAGAGCTCAGTCCAAAGTAGAGCTGCTTAGAAAAGCTCCATCACCTCTGAGTACTTAAGTGTGTTTGTCAACAAGCACGGTGTAAGCTGCTTTGATACCTGGAAGGACAGGGTAGAATCAAAGTGACTAAAAAAGGAGTCTGCCTTTATTATTCCCAAAGGGTACTAAAAGATATAAGCTTCTTGAGGGCAGGGTTGGTGTCTGCTGTGCCCATCAGATTGTCTGTTGCATAGGGGATGTTCACTAAGTAGGCATCAAATGCATCATTTTCTCACTCACAGAAAGTAACAACTCAAGTAACAATACCAGATAGCTGTGAAAACATCTCCTCACTCACTACTTCTATCTTTGAAATATTTAAATGTTGGCACCTCTGAAGAGATGCTTGTCAGTTGGCATTTATGGAGACAAGTGTCATGCAATATGAGGTCTACAGCTTCTCCAGGTGACTCTCACCCTTTCTGACAGGATATGCTATGAGAAGATTGTCATTCAAACAGCCCAGAAACAAGAACTGAACCAAACTCCGCATATTCTCACTCATAGGTGGGAATTGAACAATGAGAACACATGGACACAGGAAGGGGAACATCACACTCTGGGGACTGTTGTGGGGTGGGGGGAGGGGGGAGGGATAGCACTGGGAGATATACCTAATGCTAGATGATGAGTTAGTGGGTGCAGCGCACCAGCATGGCACATGTATACATGTGTAACTAACCTGCACATTGCGCACGTGTACCCTAAAACCTAAAGTATAATAATAATAAATTAAAAAAAAAAAGAACTAAACAGCACTAACATCAAACAAAAGCAGCCCCTGGATTTTCTGACAAACCAGAAATAATTTTCCAGATGCAGGCAGCATACTCAAGTTGGCATTTGTAAGTTCTGACATTTAGCAATAAATATTGGGAGGGAACCATGTCTGTAGTCTTGGGGGTGGCTGAACCTTAGTTATTTGATTTATAGTGTTCCAAATCAGAACAGAAATCCCTTCCTTGTTTCAAGTACATGCTGGATTCTTGGCAATATGTATAGACCAAATGGAGCTTACCTAAACCTGCTTTCCATTGACTTCTACCCTCATATTTTCTTCTACGAAGCAATTGAAAATGACGAAAGACAGCAAATAAAACCTGTGGCCAGGAGATAGCTCTGCAGTTGTTTGGCAAAGGTTAGGCACACTGAGTGAATAACAAAAGGAAAACAACCTAGGAATCCACAGATCGAAAAGATTTAAATACATTTGTTACAGCAAGTACCCAAATACCTACTAAAAAATTACCGTGCAGGAGTGCATGCCGTAGGGATATTTTGTGTATATGACAAATAAGGAAAATGTCCCTAAATCCTTCTTGGACTAAAGCCCAATACCCATTCTCTGTATTTAACAGATTCTCAGAAGGCATGGCAGAGTTGAGCTGTCTCAGCCATTGTGTGCCAGGGAAGCATCACCTAGAGGTTTGGAAGAAAATTGAGAGTGGGATCATTTGAAATCAACAGGGTACAAAGTAAGCAGAGTAGCATAGCTCCCAGCAGCACACTACTCGTTGCATGACCCACATTTAAACAGCAGCTCCCTGCTGAAGTCGGGCCATAAAGTGATGCCTGGAGGAATCCTGAACAGGATGGGGAGGAAAGGTGGGAAAGAGATTAATACGCAGTGTCTGGAGTTAATAAACTTCATTTCCTCCTAAGGCTCATGGCCATGGGGTAGAGAGAAGAAGGCTGAAGGCAAAGGCAGGTGTTCCTGGGCAGGTAAGAATCATGGGTGAGGGAGAATGCATCATGCTTCTCCTGTAGGAATGCTGATTCCTGAAGGGAACTCCTGAGGACATCTGATGGACACTGGAGTCCTTGTGGCATTGTTCATGCAGGGGATGCTAACACGATGACAGACAAGCAGGCAGAATGGGGAAAAGTGAGCAAGTAACTATGCTCACCAGTGTTAACGAGTTGTTTTTGCTTTGCTTTGAAACTCAATCATCTTTGAAAGGTTCCCACCTTCAAAAAGCTGAGTAGTTTCTTTACAGCAGTGGTTCTCAAACTTATCTGTCCATTACAATCACCTGGAAGGCTTAGTAAAGCACAAACTTCCAGGGCTCTGTATTTAAAGTTTCTGATTAAATATTTCTGGGGTAGGACTTGAAAATTTGCATTTCTATTAGGTTCAAAGGTGATGCTGATGGTCCTGGTTTGGGCAATGAAACTGAAAGCCACTGCTTCTAGCACACAGGGACCTGGGAAGTGTTTATAAATAACTTTGATTCAGTAAAGATCTTTCTGTCTCAGCTTCCTAAAGTATCAATTTCATTAAAATACTAATAGAAAAAAATAAGTAGACAGTAAGCATATTAATGTTTAGTAATTCCTTGGAGTATGACAACTGGCAGCTTTGCCTGTCACATATTTTGTTCTTTGGTTTCATTTGCCCATGGGGAATATGAACTTAGATATTCTGCTTGTCTCCCCTTTCTATTGTAACCATCTCCCTACTGCTAACTGAAATAGCAGCACCAGGTTTTAGAAGCCTATGGCTGTTATGTCAAGACCCTAACCCTCCCTGTAGCACCACTGCTATGCCACTGGGGCAGCAAGGCAAATTCAAAGCCAACGACTGGCAAAGATGATACATTTCTCTGGAGACTCTAATGCATTTTTTGCACAACCAGCTTAATTAAGAATCCGTGGCAATATATTAAGCACAAGTTTATGGATCTCAATATGCCAATCAAACGTAATGAGATAAATGCAAATGTCAAAGCACAGACTCTTTGCCTAGGAATATCAGAAGGCTTAAAGCTGTACCCTCGTTCAGTTGTCAGAAAGCAATGGGAATGGCTGGGCCTGAGGAGGGCAGGGTTTGCCCACTGCAATTTAAAAATCCATGGCATGACCTCCAGGACTGAGCTCTCACATATCCAGGGTTGAAAATAAGACTAAAGGCCAGGTGCTGTGGCTCATGCCTATGACTCAGCACTTTGGCAGGCTGAGGTGGGCAGATCGCCAGAGGTCAGGAGTTCTAGACCAGCCTGGCCAACATGGTGAAACCTTGTCTCCACTAAAAATACAAAAATTAGCTGGGCATGGTGGCGGGTGCCTGTAATCCCAGCTACTTGGGAGGCTGAGGCAGGAGAATCGCTTGAACCCAGAAGGTGGAGGTTGCAGTGAGCAGAGATCGTGCCATTGGACTTCAGCCTGGGCGACAAGAGTGACTCTGTCTCAAAAAAAAAAAAAAAAAAAGAAAGAAAGGGAAAAAACGCTAAAAATGGTTAGTTTACAGCCTCACATTAAGATGATGATGATGATAAATCTCAAGACGCTGAACTACTTCTGAAGAATGAAGAATAGGGCTAGAAGTCAGCAACCAACATCCACATTTGCATCCCAGGTCTGTCACTATAAGACAAGCAAAATGACATCCTTTTGGATATCTAGTGAAGTAGGAAGGCTGATAACTGCTTGTTTTATAATAATGCATATCAGTAAAGAAAGTAATGGATTTAATTATATTATTTTATCTTCTGAATGACTAGGTTAAAAAATGGTTAAAATAGAGGACTGTCATCTGTTTGGTGTATCTGGCTCAGGGCCAGATTTGATGAACTTATAACGGTTGAACAACCTGCAACATAAAGCTGGCTAACAGATGGTTGTTAACTTGAAACGTGTGTTCTGGTGGCTGAAGGGATCGGCCTTGCTAGGATTGGTGTTGTTCGCTATTTTTATTCAATAACAAATTGAAAGCATAGTTATCAAATTTATGAGTGACACAAATTTGGAGGAGACAGCTAATATCTTCTGTGAATAAATTAACAGTGAAATATATTTTCTTTTCAACTTGGTAATAAAGTGACTTTAATAAAACATACTTTAACAGAGAAAAATGTAAGGTCCTTCACCAAGACAAAAAATGACCCAGGAAGCAAATCCTACCAATAGGATAGGTGACTTAAACGTTATATGCATGGAAAAGACTTGCTTTTAATATTAAGCGTTTATGAGATTTAGCTTCTAAGAAAGTCAACGTGATTTTTTGTTGCCTTTAATGAATTATACAGAGTGATTGAAGTGATAGTTTGCTGTAAATTAGCCAGATTATATCCTGAGCGTCATCCTCATTTCTGGACAACACTCTTTTGAGTACAGAGAAAAGCAACCAGGTGGGGGAAGGGAAAGATTCCACATGAAGCATGGTTGAATGAACTGAAAGACTTTAGCCCTTATACATGAAAACTAAAAGGACAATTAGAGCTCTGATTTAAATTACTTAAAACTATAGTCATGGTGAAGAGAAACTATTATTTATTTTTGTATGTAGAACCCTGGAGAATATAATTAGGACCAGAACTTAGGGAGGCAAATTTTAGGTCAGCATAAGAAAGAAATTCTTTCTTTTAAAAAATGCTTACCAAAATGATACATTGGTTACAGAGGCAAAAAATGCTGCCAAACATGTAATTAAAAACTACAGTTATCTTCTCCCTCTCCACCCTAATCCTTGCTCCCTGAAGGCAACCTCTAGGGAGTTATTTTACGTACTTTCCTGGTACTCCCTCTATTTTCCAAATGTCGTGCATATTCTACTTTAAAAAATTAAATCTAACGACTTCTATAGAAAATGAGATTTTGGTTCTCTACTATTCTCCCTTCTCCTTCTCCATTCTCTCAATTTAGTTAAATAACTGTTTCTGCTTAAATCAATAACCAGGATGTACTTTATGTAAATAGTTTATGATTGAGACATATAAAGTATTATGAGTATATTTTCTTTCTTTTTTTTTTTTTGAGATGGAGTCTCGCTCTGTCACCCAGGCTGGAGTGCAGTGGCACGATCTCGGCTCACTGCAAGCTCCGTTTCACGGGTTCACGCCATTCTCCTGCCTCAGCCTCCCGAGTAGCTGGGACTACAGGCACCTGCCACCACGCCCGGCTAATTTTTAAAATATTTTTAGTAGAGATGGGGTTTCACCATGTTAGCCAAGATGGTCTCAATCTCCTGACCTCGTGATCCACCTGCCTTGGCCTCCCAAAGTGCTAGGATTACAGGCGTGAGCCACCGCGCCCGGCCAACTATATTTTCTTATAGAATGATTTGTCTTCCTTAGACTTAATAACAGTTTTTTGTTTGTTTTTTTCCTTACATAATTTGTGTTATTTCATCCGCAAACTCTCTAGGAGAGCTGCATAACTCAAATCAATACAATAAAATGCACTGGTCCATCTCTTAGCACTATTTTTTCCCAGCAAAATTCTCTCTGAAGTCCTCAGCTCAGTGGCTTCCATCTTGATGTAGCTGTGGTCCGTCTGATTCCCTTTACTTCTTTTTTGACTTTTACAGTATCCTTTTTCTTGTTTTATTCCTCTATTTGGTGGAACATTTTTTCTGCAGTAGTTTCTTCAGAATAAATGTATGAGAACTAAATTTGTCAAATGGGCATCTATTCTTCTTTAAGTTTGATTGATAATATCCCTGGGCTTGGAATTCTAGATTTGAAATTACATTACTTCTAAATTTTGAAGACATTGATTTATGCTATTGTTTTCCAACTTTCAGGATCTTTGTTAAGAAGCCTAAGCCCTTACATTCATGCTGCTTTTCTCCCCCCTTCTGAGAAGATTTCAGTAACTTCTCTTTTTTTCTTGTTAGTCTGAAATTTCTCAATGATTTTCACTGGTGTAGAACTTTTTCGTTCATTTTGCAAGGCACTTGGGAAACTCTTGGTTTTCAGTTCTTAGAAAGTCTTTCATCTTCTTTTTTTTTTTTTTTTTTTTTTTGAGATGGAGTCTCACACTGTTGCCTGGGCTGGAGTGCAATGGCGTGATCTCGGCTCACTGCAAGCTCCGCCTCCCGGATTCAAGTGATTCTCCTGCCTCAGCCTCCCAAGTAGCTGGGATTACAGGTGCACAATACCACACCTCGCTAATTTTTTGTATTTTTAGTAGACGGGGTTTCACTATGTTGGCCAGGGTGGTATCGAATTCCTAACCTCGTGATCCACCCACCTAGGCCTCCCAAAGTGCTGGGATTACAGGCGTGAGCCACCATGCCCGGCCCTTTCATCTTCTTTATTAGTTTTTTGAAAGCAAATTTTGCCCTTCTGTTTTGTTTTTTGTTCTCTTTCTAGAATTCCTATTAGTCAAATGTTGTACCTTCTCAATCTTCTAATTTTCTCATATTGTCTTTCATATTCTCTTTCTTTTTATTTTGTTCTATGTTTTGGAGAGTGCCACAAATGTGTCTTTTAATCAGTCTATCAGAGTTTTCATTTTCATTACTGCAGTTTGAATTCCAAGGGCCTCTTTTTTGTTTTCTGAAAGTTCTGTTCTTATAACATCCTGCTCTTTATTTTATGAATACAGAATTTTTACTCCTTTAAATAATTAATGTTAATATTCTCTACACTATGTGTCCCTTTCAAGTTCCTTTTATTCTCCATGCATTGATTTGGACTGTCTTTCATATTAGAGAGTTTCTTACAAAAAATGCTGGAATATCCTTTCATATTCTCGAGTGAGTGTGTTAGATTTGGTTTTCTGGGAAATAGAGTTTGTGCAGCAAGTTTACTGGGAATTCCCTTGAAATCAACACCTAAGGGGGAAAGTGTTGAGAAACTGAATGGGAATATGGTTGCAACCAGTTCACAGACAATCACGTGGAAAGCACTGGGGTTTGGATGTCTCCTCACAGATGTACAAATTAAGCAAATGGGCTAGACTTATATATCCCATACCTGTAAGTCATTAGATTTTGGCTATTTCCAGGGAAGGGGTGTGATCTTATGAGAGCCATCTCTCTTCACCTGCGAGCAATTCTCTAAGACGGAATCAGCTATAATCCATAAGCCACTAACACTCACACAGTTGACAATAACACCTCAGTCCTGAAGAGGACTCAGGGTGATACACTACATACAGTATCTTCTATAGCAAGGCACTAAAATGCTGTCATGCAGATGAGGTTAGGCAAATGGTAGATCTCACTACAAAGTTATTTCAGGAGAGGGAATATTATGAGACAGCCTCAAATGTCAGTATCAGAGGTATTTCTCTTGGGCTGGTAAATTTCCACAGATGAAATTGGGGAAGGAGGTAGATAGTGGCCAGTGTACTAGAAGGCCATTCAAGGAGCTCAGTATTCACTGTACAGACCTTGGCTTAGTCCCCTTGTTTTCCAAAGGTGCTTCACCTCCACCATCCACTGTGTCTTGTGTCTGAGTGTCCACAATCTTCAAGACTTAATATCTTTAGAAAGTAAACCAATGCACTTCTGCCTGGGTGGGAAGAACAGCTTCCTGGCTTCGTGGGGTGAGGCAGGGAATCTGTGTGTCAGACTCTTCTTATATATCCCTTAATAAATTCTCCCACATTCAGACTGACATTACAGATGTACCTGAGCTTTTCCATGGTTAGTCTTTCCCCCAGCAGGCTTAAATTTCAAGTTTCTCTATTCCTCCAAATCAGCTTCCAAAGTTTCATTGACATTCTTGGTAGATGTTTAGCAATTTTTACTCATTTTACCTGGATTTTGGAAATGAAGAGAGGAGATAAATGAATTGTTCAATCTTCCATGTTTGACTTTAAATTCCAGTAATTACCTTCTAAAAAGCAAAATGTGCTGTCTGCGCTATCTCAAGAGGTGATGAATTCTCAATTACTGGAGGTGTTTGAGCAGAGAACAAACGATCACTCAAGGGATATGTTGACAAGATTCCTGTGTCACATTGGAATTAGGAGCTAATTTTATCCAATCTTGAGTGTCAATGGTTCCATATTTTGTAGGAGAAAGGGCTTTATGTCCATGAGAGAAAAATGTTCCATGGAAGTCAGAACAGAAGTCCATCTAGTACAAATTCCTCATTTTGTAGATGGGCTTAATACTCAAGGCCTTTTTTGAATTAGCTTCCATTTACTACTTTCGTTGCAAACTCATGACATTACCCCAACACACCCTTGGATTCAGCTATACAGAATTTCTGGCAGTTTCCCAAATGTGTGATGGTATTTCATGCCTCCTTGTGTTTCCACATGCTGCTCACACCTAGAGAGCTCTTTTCCTTTTTTTGTCAAAACAGCTCCTACTCGTCCTTCAAAAACTTAACCCAAGCATATCATCCTACACAAAAACTTCCCTCAGTGCCTGCTCCATGTCTTATTTAGTTGCTTCATTTCCATGTGTTCTCCACTACAATGTAAGTGCCTTGAATAGAGGAAATATTCATATTCACTTCTAGGGCTAGCGCAGAACTTAGTGAATAATAACAGCTCAATAAATCATGGTTGAATGAATGCATGAGTGATGAATGAATAAGAAAACTGAGTCTGAGAAATTTTAAGTGATTTAACCAACAATACAGAGTTGATCATTGACAGAGTTAGGTGGAAACATAAGAAGGGCTTTCAAATTTCCTCTAACTTGTTCCTTTAACCACAAAATCTCACATAATTTTCATTTTCTTTTTTTTTAAATTATACTTTAAGCTCTGGGATACATGCACAGAACGTGCAGTTTTGCTACATAGGTATACATGTGACATGGTGGTTTGCTGCACCCATCAACCCGTCATCTACATTAGGTATTTCTCCTAATGTTATCCCTCTCCTAGGCTCCCAGCCCCTGACAGGCCCCAGTGTGTGATGTTTCCCTCCCTATATCCATGTATTTTCATTGTTCAACTCCCACTTCTGAGAGAGAACATGTGATGTTTGGCTTTCTGTTCTTGTGATAGTTTGCTGAGAATGATGGTTTCCAGCTTCATCCATGTCCCTGCAAAGGACATGAACTAATCCTTTTTTATGGCTGCATAGTATTCCATGGTGTATATGTGCCACATTTTCTTTATCCAGTCTATTACTGATGGACATTTGGGTTGGTTCCAAGTCTTTGCTATTGTGAATAGTGCCTCAATAAACATACATGTGCATGTTTCTTTATAGTAGAATGATTTATAATCCTTTGGGTATATACCTGGTAATGGGATTGCTGGGTCAAATGGTATTTCTAGTTCTAGATCCTTGAGGAATCGCCACACAGTCTTCCACAATGGTGGAACTAATTTACACTCCCACCAACAGCGTAAAAGCGTTCCTATTTCTCCACATCCTCTCCAGCATCTGTTGTTTCCTGACTTTTTAATGATCTTCATTCTAACTGGCGTGAGATGGTATCTCATTGTGGTTTTGATTTGCACATCTTTAATGACCAGTGATGATGAGCATTTTTTCATATTTCTGTTGGCTGCATAAATATCTTCTTCTGAGAAATACCTGTTCATATCCTTTGCTCACTTTTTGATGGGGTTGTTTTTTTCTTGTACATTTGTTTAAGTTCTTTGTAGATTCTGGATATTAGCCCTTTGTCAGGTGGATAGATTGCAAACATTTTCTCCCATTCTGTAAAAACCTCACATAATTTTCTACCCACATATTCAGGTATGAGATGACCTGTCTCTTTTCTTCCTCCTTTTCCTTTTTTTCTCTGTTTTAATCTACTTCATTCAAAATGTATTAAGTATCCTCTTTTTGGTAAGTTTGGAAATACAAACACAAATTTCATTTCTCTGGCTCTAACTCCATTTCTCTGTTACAGATCTCTAGTCTTTCTCAAAGCTATATCTATTATTTCTAGAGTGTCTCACATTTACTCAAGATTAAGTCCTTTTCATTACTACTTTTTATCTCCCATTTATGTCATCTCACCTCTTCCCTCCTTCAGGAAGACCCCATGCTTGGGCCTCTCTTGCCTTTAAAGCCATTCTGTCACTTGTTACTATCCTGATAAGGGTTTGCATGAGAATCTTGATGTCTGTGACAAACCTGTTGTTCCTTATTGTTTCTCCTTGGTTTTTGTTATATATCATCGTATTAGTTCTAAAATAAAGATTTCTTTGAACCCCATTATCTTGTGGAGTTTTAAAATATGACTGATCATGCACCCTCATTCTCAGAATTCACATAAGTCATATAAGTCTATACGATTTGAACTAGGGGCAAACTCAAGTGGCAGAGACCTACCCGCCTCAGGCTTTGTTACTGGGCAAATTTGTCAGTGAAATTTTCTTTTTCTCTTAGGATGGGTTATTTCCTAAGAAACTTTTCAATCCCTTACACAAATAAGCTCAAGCTGGGCCTGTTCTTCCAGTCGGCTAGAAATACCCAACCATGTCTGAATCCCAGCAGTGAACATAATTTAGACTCAAGCTGTGATCATATCTATATAAGAAGAAAAAATGAATTACATATTCCAGTTGAGTATATGTATTCATAAATGGATAAGCAAGACAAATTGATCAGGGGCCATTGAATAAGCAAATGCTCTGATAATCTGTTCTGAGTTATTCATAATTTAGGAGTCAAACTTAGATCAACTTTCCCACCTATACCCCTTAAGAGTATTTGGATGACTAGGTCAAAAGTGCTGTTTGTTTTTATGTTATTTTATTATAAATAACACAATACTAAGAGCTAACATTTATATGATTTTGCCTTGCACCAGACAGTGCTCTAAGGGCCTTACATGCATTGACACATTTAATCCTCATAATAAAATCACATGAGGTAAGAGAAAATTTTGGCACCATTTTATAAATGATGAAACTGACTTACAGAGAAATTAAATCACTTGCCCAAGATCAGTTAGTGAGTGACTGAGTCAGGATTTGAACCACATTTTGAATTGACTCTAGACCCCAAGCTCTCAACTGCTGTGTGGTTCTGACCTTTCTTACTAATATAAAACAATGCCCTCCAAGAAACTGTGACACAGCAATAAAGTTCACAATATGTGACACAGAGAGGAAGTAACACAACCATATCTAAAACAAATAAGTGATATTTTTTAGTCACTCTGCTAAAATGCTTTACTTATGTTTTTCAATTAATACAACAACTCTATTTCAATTCTGTCCCTGAGATGAAACTAAGTCACTTGTCCTGTTTTACCCAGCTGGGGAAACCAGGAGTCTAGCTCAGATCTGTGAGAATGCAAACCTAAGATCAGAACTGCTTCTCAAGACTGCCTTCCATGTAATCTAGGAGAGACCCTTGGCTTTATTTGATTTAGCATTTGCAGTTCACATTAATTTCGCATAATCCACATTCCAGGATATATAGTACAATTAGTAATCTTAGAACATTAATACTGGCTGCTGTGCAGGCTCCAGGCCAGCCCACCATTCAGCACTGTACTTTATGGCCACTTTGTGAGTCACTATTCATATTTGTATATAATTTAACTTAAAAAATAATATGCTATACAGGTATTTGAAAATTTGAAATTCATGAGGATCTGAGGCAAATCTTGAACATTATAAAATGAAGTTGTACTTTCCTCCATGATGTCTGACCCCACAGGTTTATATACATCTATGTATAAACATATCTATGTTTACTTCTGTGTATAGCATATGGCTTGCTACATTCAGGTTGCATTGTTTAAATGGCTAGAATGGTAAAAAGACTGAAATCCTGTAATCAGTTTTTGCTTCATTTTGTTTTGCTTTTTTCTAGATTTAATGCTCTGGACATTCACTGAAAAATCTCAATTAAATATTTTTTTAATAGATTTAGGGGGTAAAAGTGCAGTTTTGGTACATGGATATATTGTGTAGTGCAGAAATCTGGGCTTTTAGTGTAACCATCACCCAAATAGTGTACATTGTACTCATGAGGTAATTTCTCATCCATCACTCATTAGTCTAAAAAGGGAAAAAATATTAGTATTAGTACCATAAAGTAACATCGTGATATATAACATATGCTAGTTTTACAAAAGTTCATTTGTTCTCTAAGGAGAAAATATGTATTTCACTTATTTTGAGGAATAAAAATGTTAATGACTAGACTTTAGGATAAAATTAGATGATTCCACAAGATGTCACTATTTCCCTTTCAGTGGAAATGGTTTGCCATCAAATTGTATCTAAGATATTTTAAATAGATAGAAATAAAGTAAATAATTTCGTTTTGTATGGGTCAGTCAACCAGAATAACATATTATCTACAAAGAGACATTCTAATATACAACCCAACCCTACATGTCAATTTAGATACTGGTGCAGTGTAGCCATCTTAGCAAAAAGCCTGACATGTACGGTATTGATACATACTTTAAAGAGCAGGATCCAAGTACAGTTCAATGGTATGCTTAGCTCCAAAGAAAAATGTGGGTAAAAGTAATTTTCCTATTAAAAAGTAAGGGTTTCAATTATAGTCTGCAAAGCCTCACAACTACCTTATCACTTGCTTCTTTATTCCTAGAATCATTGAACCTTCACAGCTTTATTGACCCAAGTATAGAAGATTAAGTTCTGAAAACACCGGAGAATGGATTTAGAGGAATTTACTGTTCCCCGTCCATTTCAATAACTAGATCAAATATGGAAGGATCAATTTGATTTTGCATAGAATAAGTATGAGGGCTAATTTTACCTCAAACCACTTTCATTCTCATGTCGTGTTCTATTTTCCTGTCTTAATCTATTCAGGCTGTATACAAGGTCCCACAGCCTGGGTGGCTTAAACAACAGAAATTTATTTCTCACAGTTCTGGAGGCTGGGAAGTCCAAGATCAGGGTGCTGGCAGATTTGACATCTGGTGGGAGCCCCCTTTTGGCTTGCAGGTGGCCGTGTTCTCAGTGTATGGCAGGGAGCAGACAGAGAGAGAGAGAGATCCTATTCAGAGGCTCCACCTTCAAGATCTCTCAAAGGCCCCATCTCCAAACACTATCATATTAGGAATCAGGCTTCAACATATAAAGTTTGTAGGGGCACAAATATTCAGTCCACAGCGCTGTCTAGACTACCTTAGCCATAAATCCTTGAGAGAAAATAAACGGAATGGTATAATAAAACACAAAATAGAACATTTAGAATAACTTTACATTTTTCAGAAGCCCATATTCTTTCTACCAGACATGTTTGAAGACTTCTGTTAACTCAATAAAAATGCAATTTGGTAACCTGATGTGAAAGGATGACATAGATTAATTCATCCAGCAAAAACTTGTTGAGCTTTGTTATAATTCCATTGTTTTGATAGGGAGTGAAGACATGAACACATGAAAGATAAGGTACCAGTCCTCAAGGAGCTTCCAGTCTAATGAGGGAGAAAGACAAACAAGGAAGTGTAATATACTCTCAGGGCAATGGCAGATGTATTCATAGGCTGTAAGTGCAATAGGCTCACAGTGAAAGTGAGGGTCTGCAGCTCATGTTCAAGAAGCCCTAGTTGCTCATGAGTTACTAGTTTTACTCATGACAGTTCACCTAACATTAGAATAAACCACCTAATGAAGGGCATACTTTAAATAGATAGACTATAAGGCACATACATATATGTTTGCACATCTAAGATATTTATTTCAAAATAATGTTTTATTCAAGCAGAAATGAGGATATCATTCTTTTTAGAGGTTTTTCTAATAAATTCTTAGGCTTAAACCTTCCATCTCAGATTGAGATTGGAAACACAGGACTTTATGTTCTCTACCCTAAGTAATCTATTTATTTCAATAACATAAATCTGAATGTTTCATTAGAGAAACAAATTGTGAGCAAAGACAGTATGTTGAGGCTTCTTGTCCTTTGTAGATGCCTAATAGGTCTTAATATAGAGTGTTTTATAAAACAGAATTATTGGTCATCTCACTGAACTTGCATCTCTACTGGATAATTGCATAGACTGATTAACATTTTAATCAAAAGAAATGACAATTTTTCTCTTCAGAAAGTAAAAAGTGTTTTAATTTTTGGCTAAGGAGAGGACCTTGTTGTTGTTGTTGTTGTTTTTGACACAGAGTCTCGCTCTGTCCCTCAGGCTGGAGTACAGTGGTGTGAGCTCAGCTCACTGCAACCTCCGCCTCCCAGGTTCAAATGATTCTCTTGCTTCAGCCTCCCAAGTAGCTGGGGCCACAGGCATGCGCCACCATGCCCAGCTAGTTTTGTATTTTTAGTAGAGATGGGGTTTCACCACATTGGTCAGGCTTGTCTGGAACTGCTGACCTCGTGATCCACCTGCCTCGGCCTCTCAAAGTGCTGGGATTACACAGAGAGGACGGTTTTTATTTTAAAGTTTGGCATAGTTGATATACACAGATTAGAGTTCTCCTTTAAATCTTTGATAGTTTCAAAACTGATAGAAAATATCAGAAGTCTTCTGGCTTAGTTATAAAAAGAATAAATAAAGAGGAGCAGGAAGCAAGAGGAAGCCAAATTTTCAACTCTAGATACTGGTAATATTAATTATGGGATGTACATAGAACGGAGTAGTATGCTATTGTTAAAAATTATTTTGTGTAATATTAGTTAATAAAATAAGTATATGTATGGTATGCTTTACATGAAAAATCACACTATAAAGCTAATTATTATATGATTCAAATTTGTGTTTTAGAAACCCTATGTACTGTTTTGCTAATCTGTACTTCTTTAATTTTGTAGAAGTAATTTATCATATATTTGAAATAAGAAAAAAGTAGTAGAACTGGTGTTTGTGTGTCTTCTCTTTTTTCTTTTTAAGATATAACTACTCTTTAGTCTGCTTTATTTTTCATTCTGTCATTATTTCAAAGGGAGACACTCTATCCTAGAGCCTTTGTATATAGTTATCTCGTGAATACCGTAAAAGTATTTAGTAGTCATTTTATTTCAGTGATAACAATTGTTAATTACGTTTCTAAGGGAAGGAAAAATGCCTGAGGCCTCAATTCACTGAATTATCAAGTACTTACATTTTCGAGGAATAAATGCCGAGATTGCATGCACGTTTTATTTTTCATACTAATGTTTGTCCCAAAACCTCCAGCACAGTAAAAATCCATTCCCTGTAGGTGCTTCTCAAAAGCTTCTAATGCTACTTAAACCCTAAACTGCCTCCTCCTGGCCTTCTTTTCTCTACATCTCTGTCACTTATTCTTACTAAAAGCTACACTCTCTCTGACTGTGACTTTGATATTAATTGAAGTCCATTGTGTCTCCTTCTGGAGGGTATAGGACCTCCTGTAAAGTGTTTGAGCCTACCTTGTCAACAGTGGTGGCTGTCACACTTCTCTGATAAGCTTAATCTCACATCTCACGATTATAGAAGAGTAGCAGAGTACAAAGGCAGCCAAAATATATGGTACATGATTAATAAGAAAAATATTACCAGCAATGCAACTTCCATGTGAAAAACTCACATGCTCACACACCACTCAACTAAGAAACACAGTTCATTTGATGCAATACTGGTGAAGATTGGACAATGTCCAAAATTAATCCATATTTTTTTTCCTGGCTCTCATTCTTCAAATTTCAGAAGGCAGTTATAATTTTCTTTGAACGATTTTTAAGATTTTATTATTTTGACTGTAACTTAAATTCTCTGCCCTAGTATAGTGAACCTCACTTTGGGTCTCTATGTATTGGCCCAGCCATTGTTTTATGAACTGTGATTGTGAAGGGGCCATCTATTTTCTGACATGACCCCAGTATACACTCTCTCCACTGAATATCACTTGAAGCCACAGCCCTGGGTACCCTGTGGGTCACCAATGCTACCATGATTGGTTTCAAATATGAATATACAACAGTCATGACTTTTATAATACAAAATTAATTTATAAAAGCTCCAAATTTGATTTCAGTCTTCCAAATCTATAGCTAATTTTTATCATGTTTGAACACAATGGAAATTGTCCTTACTCAGTGTGATCATATTTGCTTTCCACCATTTTTCTTGCTTTGTGGATTTCTACGTACATTCTTGTTTCTCTGTTCATGTGTTTTTGTTCTGTTTTCTTATTTTGTTTTATATTGGAACATCTAAATATTTGGGCATGGATTCAGAACTATTTCACATGGAATGAATACTTCAGGTTTGGAACGTCCGTTCCTCCAGCAAAGATTTTCTGAATTGCTCTTCTCCTTTTCGGTGTGTTTTTCACACATGAATTG
Organism: Pongo abelii; assembly: GCF_028885655.2. NCBI lineage: Eukaryota > Metazoa > Chordata > Mammalia > Primates > Hominidae > Pongo > Pongo abelii. The sequence goes on from NC_071992.2 coordinate 107,349,396, forward strand.
AGATCTTTCCCAACCTAATCACACAGAACTTTTTATCAGTTTCTGGAATGTGATATGGTCTCCTCATTTCTTGCCAACCTGTTCCCTCAGCCTGAAAATTTTTCCCTACTTCTCACTTGGCCTAACTCCTACTCTTAAGTTTTAATGTTGGTTCCTTTGTTAAAGCTGTCTCTCCCCATTCCTCTCTCTCTCCAAGTCCCTCCAAAAATACACAACATAGACTTAGAAACTTCCAGAAAGAGTTTCTGTATATCTGGGCCAGTTTGGCTGATCCTGTTTAGGAACCTAGACTCCTTCTCCTCTGGCTGGTGGGGCTGGAGGTGACCTCCCAAAGGTGGAGATGGGTGCAGGAAGGAGGTCTTTCCAGCATCCTTCCTCCTCCTCCGTGCAGTACCCACAAGGAGGCCCCTTCTCAGCCAGAAAAAAAGGTGATTGCAAGAAAGATACTTTGAAGGTGGCCTAGTCAGAAAATCAGAGTAAAATGAAGGATATTTGTAAAGAAACAAAAGTAAAAGGAGATATTTTAAGCCAATGGCTTGGAGAAAGAAAAGAAGGGGTGTTTCAGAAAGAGGAATGAATGATATGATGAGTGCACTGGGGAAGGAATCCAAAAGTAATTTTGAAACAGCTGTAATTGCCAGTTAAGAGACGTTCTTGTTGTATTTCTTTTTTTTTTTTTTTTTTGAGACGGAGTCTCGCTCTGTCGCCCAGGCTGGAGTGCAGTGGCGTGAGCTCGGCTCACTGCAAGTTCCGCCTCCCGGGTTCACGCCATTCTCCTGCCTCAGCCTCCTGAGTAGCTGAGATTACAGGCATGCAACACCACAGCTAATTTGTTTCTTTACAAATATGCCTTCATTTTAAAATATTCTAATGAATTACTGTTCTCCTTAGTGAACTTCCTCCCGAAGCTCTTTGTTATCCTTGTTCCAAGTCCTGGTGTTCCCCAGGCCTGTGGCACGGACATCCCTGCAAAAATTCTGTTCCAAGAATGCCCTGTTGGTGGTCTCAGTTGTTGCAGTTATTACTTCCTTAATCCTGTGCCTTCCTCTCTCTGGGTTTAATCATTAGCAACAAAACGTTGTTGCAGTTCACCCTCAAGTAGCTTCCTAAGAAAGAATACATAGGTAAAATATCTATGCTTGTCTGTAAATGCTTTTCGTGTGTGTGTGTGTGTGTGTGTGTGTGTGTGTGTTTGTGTGTGTGTGAGTGTGTGTGTGTGTGACAGAGAGAGAGAGAGTCTCACTCTGTCGCCCAGGCTGGAGTACAGTGCCACAATCTCGGCTCACTGCTACCTTTGGCTTCTGGGTTTAAGCAATTATCCTGCCTCAGCCTCCCAAGTAGCTGGAATTACAGGCATGCACCACCACAGCCAGCTAATTTTTTTTTTTTTTTTGTAGTTTTAGTAGAGACAGGGTTTCTCCATGTTGGCCAGGCTGGTCTTGAACTCCTGACCTCAGGTGATCTGCCTCAGCTTCCCAAAGTGCTGGAATTACAGGCGTGAGCCACTGCACCCTGTTCGTAAATGTTTTTAGTCCTGCTGTCTGCTGATTAATGGTCTGGCTAGGCATATAATTCTAGGTTAAAATTTACTTCCTCTCCAAAATTTGAGAATATTCTTTATGAGCTTCTAGCATTGAAACTTGCTGTTAAAATGCGATATGTCATATGCCTCTCCATTCCTTTGTAAGGTGATGTTTATTTTCTCTGAAATTTTAGTTACTCCTCCTTACCCCTCTTGTGAAATTTCACAAAAAAATATGCCTTGGCGAGATTCCCTTTCCATGGGTTGCACTGGGCACTTGATGAGCCATTTCAATCAGTAGCATAATGTACATGCACTCTGGGAAATGTTCTTGTATGAGTGCTTTTATGGTGAATTACATTTAATATTTAAGAGTGAGGGTTCTAGAGTTCTGAAGCATTTACATTAGGTAGTTTAAAAATCTTTTTCTGCTACTCAAGTTCTTATCTAAAAATTAGTATAATAATATAACCTACTTCATAGAGGTTCTCTGGATTAAATAAAAGAGGATGTGTAAAGCCCTTAGAATAATGATAGTCATCCATTTTTTATTTTAGACTTGAGTTTGAACATAGCGGATTGGGTTTTGTATGGAAGATATTATAGTTCACCAAAGAGAGATTAAGCATGACAAATCAAAGAGAAATATAATACATAATAGGGAATTTGGCTAAGGAAATGAGGAAAATGTTGCAGTTTTTAATTTCCCGGGCTTTGTTTCAAAGCACAATGGATGAGTTAACCAATATTCACTGAGTGGAGGAAGCCTAGACTTCCAAATCCAGGCTCTTTTAGCAAACAATTTTATATGGACTAGTAAGGAAAAAAGAGGTTTCATGTACTTCTGTTTATATGAAGTCACATTTATCTAGCTGCCATTTACCGCCTTGCCTTTCATGCTCATTGCAGCTGGATAGGAACATTTCCAGGTAGTCTCATGAAACTTTTCTATGAAAGTCTCTTTTGATGCTTGGCCAAAGGGGAACCCTCACTTTACATAAGGATTTCACACATCTTTTAGCAATGCCTAAGGAAGAGAACATAAAATCCATCACTCAGGGACATCATTTGGATTTGTGACTCTCTCTGGAGGCCAGTGTGCCCATAAAACAATGAATGGATCTAATCCATTCAAACGTGGAGTTTTTCATTTATGACAGATGTAATATTGATAATATCCTTCATTTAATAAGTCATCCAAGTATAATTCAATGCAAGTTCCTAGTATAAATTACCAGCCATATTCATCTTGCTTGACTGTTTTATAACACCAAAGAGGAGCGAGCACAATTGCATAAAAATTCCATGTTGAAATTCGAAAGGAGAGCTGCTTCTGCAGCAGGCCCAGTTATTCCCCCTTTGAGAAGGGGCACAAATCTGGACTCTGCCAGAAAGCCAGCTCATGTAAGCTCAGTTCAGTCTGACTGTGAGTGATTTGTGGCCAGACAGGTAACAGTGAGGAAAGGAAGGAATTCCTTTGAAAAAACTCTATTGACTCTGTCCTCTTTCCTTTATCGCTACACAGCTCTTTCCCACTGTTTTCCCTGGTAATGGATTTCTGCCTAAGTCACTGTGATTTAGAACATAGACAGCAATGTCTGGCCTTTTTAGAGCATGCAGATGCCTGTGGACTAACATGACCTAAGAATAGCAAGCAGAACCTCGCAAGAAATCAAATGCTAAATGAAGTGAATATTTTGATGAGAGTGTCAAATGTAGCCATACATGTTGTATGCAGTTATTAGATGATATAGAAGTAGGTAGAAAAAATCCACGTGAAATGCAGGGTTAGACCCAGTGTCCTTGTTTCCATTTCTCTTTAGCCATCACAAACTGGCTCCATGTTACTAGTAGAACTGCCTCCTCCATAGTCACCACGGCATAGTAATGACCAAATTATTTTTTTCACCATTCTAGCTTGATCTTTCTGTTGCATTTGACCTGAGTCATCAAATCCATCTTCTTTAAATTTGTGTTTCTAAGATACAGTATATTTTAAAACCTGCTACGTCTGAATCCTCTATTTCTGAGTGTCCTGGTTCTGCCTGATTAGCCCCTTTTGTCTGTGTAGAATCTAATTATGGATATGGGTGCTCAGGGCCTTGTTTTTGCCTCATACTCTTTTCCACCACATTGTTGCAACATGAGACATGATCAATGTCTTTTTCAAACCATCCATGATCATTTCTGTATGAGTGATTTAAAAATTCATATGTCTACCCCTACTTTGGAAGTATTTGACTCTTCTGCTTTCTTTAGGCCTCATATGAAGTTACCCGCTGAATCATGTTTGTTATGCCTCCAAAATATCTTCAGGAAGGCAGAATGATGGGAGACATCATTGTTGAGAGAATGAGCTTGGTAGTTACCTGAACCTTGGCTTTACTCCCAGACCTGGCCCTTGGTAGTTGTGTCTTAAGGCAAAGCTGCCAAACCAGCCTGTTAAGCCCTCCAAGGGCTGTTGTGAGGATTAAATTTGATATCTGTAAATCACTTATTATAATTCTTAGCCCAGAATATATCATCTATAACTTGTTCTCCTGGGTGATATACAATATGAAAGTTATCCTGTGTGATATGCTATATTCAGAAACTCAACATACTCTAAATGTATACATCTAAAATAGAATGTATGATATTTCCCTAGAACTGGCACCCTCACTCAAGTCTCCGTTTTAGTTAGTGGTATCACCTCCCTCCATTTCCTCACCTGAAATCTCAGTGCATGTGGCTTTCCCTCACGTCAGTACTCCATATGGAATGCTTTTCATAGCCACCTCCTTTTCTTCAGGGCTGCTTTCCAAGCCCACTCTGACATCACCTGAATTATTCCTTTTTGTTTTTTTTCATGTCAGATAGGTAATGTGCCGATGTCGTAACAAGGTTTGAGGAAGGCACAACTCATACATGTGCGTGACAACCCATTCATCACACTTATTAACTGGAAAAAAGATCACTACTCCATTTTTTGCTTTTTCATTTTCCCACAAGGGTGCCAGGTTACCCTCCAGCTACCCAATGTTGACCTCTGAACTTGGAATTAATTTTCCAGAGAATAAAGGTGTTTAACAAAATGAACTCTTTTTTAATTTCATTTTTAAAAAATTTTAATTTCCATAGGTTTTGGGGGAACAGGTGGTAGTCGGTTACATGAGTAGGTTTTTGAGTGGTGATTTGTAACATCTTGGTGTACCCATCACCCAAGCAGTATACAATGAACCCCATTTGTAGCCTTTTATCCCTCATCCCCTTCCCACCATTTCTGCCCTCCGAGTCTTCAAAGTCCATTGTATCATTCTTATGCCTTTGCATCCTTTTAGCTTAGCTCCAACCTGTGAGTGAGAACATATGATATTTGGTTGTCCATTCCTGAGTTACTTCACTTAGAATAATAGTCTCTAATCCCATCCAGGTTGCCGTGAATGCTGTTAATTCATCCCTTTTTATGGCTGAGTAGTATTTCATTATATATATATATAATTATACATACATACATATGTGTGTGTGTGTATATATATATATATGCACACCACAACTATATAGCTACATATATATCACAGTTTCTTTATCCACTCATTGATTGATGGACATTTGGGTGATAAAATGATCTCTATGTGACATTTTAACTCAAAAGTTTTATGATTCTTATTTCTTTTAGGCGTTCACATTACTACTTTTGCCAAAAATCTTAAAGTCCAGCTTTAAAGACATTTCCTAATTTAACTACATTTTTTTGAGCAATTGTGCCTTCCCTCCCTTGGTCCTCACTGTCACCCAGCCATGCCAATGTCTTCTGCCACATGCTTGCTCCATTGTTCATACACTTTCCTCATTGTTAATTAGCTCCTTTCTCTTCTTGCTGCCCATTCTTTAGGAATCTGACAGGGGAAATTATAAGTAAGAATGAGTGTGATACACAAAGATGAGAAAATAAAATAAGGTAACATTGGGCTAGGTCAATGTGTGATAGATGAAGGTGAGAAAATAAAATAAAGTAACATTGAGCTAGGTCTTTTCCTGTGGTCTCTGAGGCTTCCTTTCTAACGAATGAGGCCTTCTTGTTCTTATGAAAGGCATTATGACTGCTGGCAGCCCTCTGTTTACATCCTTCAAGGTGTTAAACCCCATGGAGAACCCTAACTGACTCCAATTGGTTCATGAGACTTATTGTTGCTGTTGGAAGAATTGTCCAGTCCACTTTGAATGACTAGGCCTAGTCAATGTGTTTTCCAGTTGGTGGTAGGCAGTGGGTTTTGTGGCTATAACCAAAGTGAAAACAGTGTGTTACCAGAAGTGGGAAGGGCTGTTGCACTAACCAAAACAATTGATATTCACTATAGTCTCTATAGGTTCAGTTGACATAATATGTCCCCCCAGTATGTTAACATTTACATAAATATACTCATTCATTGATTCAATGACTATAATATGGTCTTGTCTACCTGAGGCAAATGTCCAGCTACTCAGGATTGCAGCAGACACAGGTGGATGTCTAGTAAATATCTACACCCCCACCCACCTTTTATAAAGCAGAGTATCTGCTAAGATGCTGCTGCTCAGACACTGCAATTCCCACCATGAGATTAGCTCCTGTAAATGGAATATTAATAGAGGTGTTCCACTCCCAAGCCAAGTTGATTAAGAAGCAGATGTGCCTTCTCTATTTTTGCTTTTCCTTTCCCTCGGTTGGAAGCAAAAGTCATGGAACCTTTAGGTGCTGGCAGCGCTACACCCTGAGTCATCATGTGGAATGTTATGTGGCAAACATTCTCACTGAATTGTTGTGTAAAGAAAAAATTATGCTTTATTATTAAGTCACCAGTGTTTGGGTATTCATCTGCTGACAGCAGCTAGTGTTAACCTAATGAAACTGGAAAAATCCACATAACGGATATCACTCAGAGAAAAGAAAAAAGTGATTGTATTAAATTGACAATAGCAATGATCTTCTTCCTCAATGCACAATAGAAACTTCCTGAAGGCAGAGACTTTCCCTGTTCTTTTCAATGTTGTATCCCAAATATCAGAACAGCTACTGGCACATAGTAGGTGCTCAGTAAATATTTGTTGATTATTGATGTAGTAGTTTTTTTAAACTGCTGCATGACAAATTACTACAATCATAGTGGCTTAAGCAACACACATTAATTATTTCACAGTTTCCGTGGGTCAGGAGTCTGAGAATGGCTGCTATAGCTTGGTCCTTTGCTCAGGATCTCACAAAGCTGTAATCAAGGTATCAGCTGCAGCTGGTGTCTCATCTGAGGCTCAATGACCTCTGCCAAACTCATGTTGGCAGTATTAATTTTCTCAGAGCAGTAGAATCTGTGGTAGCTTACTTTTTCAAAGCCTGTGGGAAAGAGAGTTCCTTACCTCTAGACCCTCTTTTCTATGGGATTTTTACTAGATGAGCTGGTTTAGGTTAGGCTCACCAAGTAAACATCTTTTTAATTAACTTACAGAAAACTGATTATGGAGCTTAATTATGTCTGAAAAGCCATTGTATTCTTGTCATAAAATGTAAGCTAATCAAAGTAGTGACTATTCTAACACCTTTTCCATGTTTTTAGAATATGGAACTTAGAAGCAAGTTCTAGGTTCTGCCCATATTTAAAGGAGGTTATTATACAAGGGTTTTACTAATTGTGAGTTATTTTAGAATTCTGCCTACCTCAAAGGACAAAATATTTTGAATATATGCTTATACTTTAAAATATGGATATAGAACGTTATTTTATTTTATTTATTTATTTTTGAGACAGAATCTTGCTCTGTTACCCAGGCTGGAGTGACATTATCTCGGCTCATTGCAAACTCTGCCTCCTGGGTTCAAGGGATTCTCCTGCCTCAGCCTCCTGAGTAGCTGGGATTACAGGCATGCAACACCACAGCTAATTTCTTGTATTTTTAGTAGAGATGGAGTTTCACCATGTTGGCCAGGCTGGTCTTGAAATCCTGACCTCAAGTTGATTCACTTGCTGTAGCCTCCGAAAGTGCTGAGATTACAGGTGTGAGCCACTGCACCCAGCCTAGAACATTATTATAAAATAGAGATGATGACTACTTGTAAGCTTGGTATAATAAAAATCCAATATTTTTAAAGGTTTAAATTTAGCAAATGATTTTAAGAAATTAGTAAAATTATGAACAAGTGATAAATATTCTACTATCTTACATTTTTATGAACCTAGAGTAAACATTATAACATATTTACATAGAAACATATTCATACTACTGTAAGAATATTCTAATAAGATACATTTTTACTAAATTATAATTAAAAATTCATGTTCAGAGATAGTCTTCTATAGATACCAGTATCCCAAGTATTTCTAATAGTAGTAGTAGTAATAATAAAAAGAATAATGGAAACAAAGTATTCTATTGATGTTTGATATTAATATAGCAGATATAGTAATTATTATATTTGCTGTGTTGCTGTTAAAACTGGAGAATCTGCCATTTAAAAATTTACTGGAACTTCATTTCTGATTTCTAGGGTGGAATTTTCTCTTCTCCTCTTTGTAGTGATCCCCCACTATACTCTGAGAATGTCTGCGTTTGTGGGCTTTTATTCAGACTTAGAGAAAAGCACCAACATTTTCTTCTTGAGAAAGTGTTAAACTCCAGAAAGTAACCCACGTGCAGACACTTGAGATGGAGATAATAAATGCTGTCCTTGGTCATTTCGTTTTGATTAAGATTGCCTTTGTTAGCATTATTGTTTCTTCATTTGTGCTTAGGGAATGTCTATGTTTGTGAGTTTTTCCATGCAAGCATGTATTCATAAAATTCTGAAAACAGAAATGAAGCTTTGTTGCCTATCTTGGTTCCTCAACAACATGGAAGCTTTCCAATGCTTAACATGCTACACTATGGGAAAAACACAGGTAATTTTGTATTTTGGGATCGTCCTGAAAGGAGCCTAGGGTGAGACCAATGCCTGTGGGTAGGGGGTGGAGTTCTCCCTAAGAAGAATTCATGATCCCCATGAAGCAAGCTGGGGAGAGGTCAATTAAGGGCAGAAACTTGATTGGAAATCAGTCAAGAGATTGGGGACTCCTGGGGGAGTCAGGAGGAAGGAAAAGCTGTTTCTTTTCTTTCTGACCTCAGGGAGTTGTCTAGACTGCAGGAGAAGATGTATACTGTACTTAGGAAGCTCTCCTTGCCTCTTTGCCAGAAGGTAAGCTGGACTCTATAAAATGGAGGAGACAAGGAATGGCAGGAAGGTTGATTTTCACCACAGTGAGGCAGGTCAAGATCTAAACATGAAAAGGTGTCAGGAGATGACTGACATGTGGCTTGGGACTTTGGATTCTAAACGCCACCACAACCAATTTCAAGTTTTCTGTGTGATACAGTTCCCGTCCCTGGTTTCTTTTAGTGAAGTCTTATTAAGCATTACACAGTGCAGTTGTGCTTTAGAGAGTTGAGGGATGAGCTTACCATTACACTTGCAGTAAAGCTTTTATAGGGGAGAACCACCCGCACCCTGAGACATACATGAAATGAAGCTCAACTCACAACTGGGGGGCATGGTCCAGCAACAGATGTGGGGTATTCCAAGTGACCGGTGAGTTCCAAAATATAACTTGAGAGCATGTAACAAATGGTATCAGGATTCCCAGAGGTACTGGGATAAGGAAACCTCATAAAAGAGTGCCTGTACAAAAGTACATTTGTAACAAAAAAAGTAAAAAGGAAGTGCTACTTTATTTCAAAGTCTTCTGAGGCCTGGAGCATATGCATTAAAACAGTTTTCCTTTGTTCAGCTTTTCTTGTTCTTTATCCAGTTCCTGACAAAGCAAATGTGTTAAATTTCCTACCTGTAGATAGAAACATTTACAGTTTTATCTTTCCAGTAAAGGCCTTGATTACACTTGAGTAAAAGGCAATAGAACAAGAGGAAGAACAGTGATGTTACAGCCTACAAAGAATAATAATCACTTAAAATTGGAAATACTTATTTTTATAAATTAATTTCTCAACATATGTTAATACATTATGTGTGTTAATTTAATGTATGAAACAAATCCAGCTGTACTTACGAATACCTATCAGAATCCTAAACAGTTTGAAAATACCTAATATAGTAAAACTATCACAATATCAACTAAAAATTTCTATTTAATTAAAAATTATTATGAAGATACACATATGTTCACAAGCATAAATTTATTTGATTTGGGATTGTGTACATCTACCTTAGATTGAGATAACTTTTGAAAATATTTAATATGAGAAAAGTAATCTAAATAGCAGGCAGAAGAGGTTTATTTCATACCATCCATTCCTTTCTTCCTTCCCTAAAAGATTCTTTGATATCTCCTCCAAGAAAAAAATCAGAAGGAACCTAGAAAAACTTGTCATGCAGTTTAAAGAATGGCTGTGAGGCCAGCCAAAACAAAGAGTGGAGAAGAAAATGCTTGAATGTAGGGATGTAATGAAAATGATCTGGCTGGTCATAGAAATTGCAGGAGGGATTCTCTCATGAGATGGGAGGTGAAGGATTTCATTTCTAAGCTTCTTTTCAGCACTTAAGATTCTATGAATTTGACACTCTTGTCCACCATTACTTGCTGAATTACACTGGAGTAGGTTTGTTTGTTTAGTTATTAATGTGACTGCCATCTTTGCTTAGCACCCTTCATTCCTTGTGCATTTTTAAACCTTTCTTTTACTTGACCAAACGCAAATACATGTACTTAGATTCTGCCTACACATCAGTAACATTCAAAAGAAAATAAATACTTAATCATGCAGGTGCTTTATCCAACATGACACTAAACATTTGCAAAAAGGTGGGATTCCAAACATTCATATTTTAGGGGACACTGAGTTGTAGTTATACTGAATATGTGAAAGCACATGGCAGCCCTGTGATTCATTTAATCTTTGAGGATATGAATAACAACAACAAAGAAGTCGGTAATCTGGGCTGCCAACTTCTTGTTTAGTTTTTACTTTCTATGGCTTACAAAAATATTTCTTTTATTTCATTTGACCTCATCATAGAAGGATAAAATTGGTATTAATAATCTCATTTTATAGACAGGAGAATTGAGGCTTAGGTGATTAAAGCAGCTAGCCCAAGGTGACCTAAGTAGTTAATGATGAAGGAGAATTGGTTAATGAGGAAGCAGAGACTTGAATTCAAGTCTTCTGACTTCAGAATTTATTTTCCTTTAGCATCAGATACTGGCTTTACTTTTCTGGAAAATAGGTTTTAGAGTTTATACCTTAATTATTTTATTTTATATTTTATTTTATTATTTTATTTTATTTTATTTTATCTTGAGATGTAGTCTCACTCTGTTGCCAAGCTGGAGTTCAGTGGCACGATCTCGGCTCACTGCAACCTCTGACCACCTGGTTCAAGCGATTCTCCTGCCTCAGCCTCCTGAGTAGCTGGGATTACAGGCACGTGGCACAACATCCAGCTAATTTTTGTATTTTTAGTAGAGACGGGGTTTCACCATGTTGACCAGCATGGTCTCTATCTCCTGACCTCGTGATCCGCCCACCTTGGCCTTCTAAAGTGCTGGGATTACAGGCGTGAGCCACTGAGCCCAGCCTATGCCTTAATGTTTTTACACCTCATTGGAAACGGTTCGAATCAGAATTATCAAATGCAAGGAAAACAGTTATGGTATAACTAGAATATAGCAGAATATAATATATGATTGCTTAGTTTTATATTATTTCTGTAGCTTTAAATAAAGGAAAAATGCTTAATGGTGTCCTTTTCTGATTAAAAAAAAAGTTTTCTGTTTCCTTCTCTGAATCAATTTACCATGCTTTCAGTATCACAACAGTTTTCAGTTGAGCTTTTATTTGTAAAGGTAGAAGCTTCTTGAGACAATTTCTTTTTGTGGTCGATAAAGCATTTTCCCCTCCTCCTCAACAGACTACCACTGGACCTGACAGTGGTAAAAACTGTCTCCCTGTGCCAGAGAGTCCTCTGTAGCTTCTATGAAGAGGCAAGGTGCCTTTTGGCAGAGACGAAGTATATGTCATCTTCCTCCCCATCTTTTGTTAGGCTAAATTTGAGGGACTAGTATATAGATGTTTTCCAAAATATTGATTAATATGGTTTTCTATGTTAAAAAATAAATTGAATCAGTTGTTTAGCATCAAGTGTACAAAAGAAATTATGTTAATTTTTTTCCCCACATGTCAATTGGCTGTCATCGTAAATATGTCGGCACCGTATAGACATTAACATCGTCCACATGATGCCAAAGTGATGTGTTGACAAAAGGAAAATGCAAAAAAACTACTTATATAATGTTTTATGGGTACAACTGTATTTTTCCTGATGTTATGTATTTTTTTCTAAAGCAGTATAATTATATGATGTTTTATAATTTCTTATGGATATAAAATTTGGGATATTTTTCTTGATTTTAGAAGGAGTCAGAATTATTAAGAGTCTATTTACTCATTTAGGTAGCTAATCTAAAAATTGACTTCATATTAAAGACTGACTTAAAATACAAATTTTCTATAAAATTATGCTGGCCATAGTAAATTAAATAAAAATTAAGACAATAAGTAAAATATACATATATAAAACATCTATGATCATAGAATGATAGAATGAATTAACAGTAGAATTTTGGCTCAGACTATTTTTATTCATGAATAAAATAAGAAATATAGTTAAATAATAGGGAAAACAATATAATTAGATATTTCTTTAGGAGTCACTAGAATATATAAACACAAAGATGAATCACTTAGCATATACTTAGTGCAGTTATAGGGGCTGTGAGGGACACCCTGCTTTGGTTGAGGAAAATGTAATATTAATTAAAGAATGTTGAAAATATACAACAGAATTCAAGTGCTAAAATACATTCTATAATTGCTTTAGGGGTACCAAGGAATAAAAGATTGATGAAGGCTGTGTTAAAGAAGTGGTGTTCCAGCTGAGCCTGAAAGCGAAGGTCAAGTTTGAATTGATAGAGGTGAGAAAGGAAGACATTCCAGATGAGAAGAGCAACATGAGGAAAATCCTAAGGGTGAAAGTAAGCAGGGTGAGCATTTCCACATGGTATGTGAAAATATAATACTGAGTGCCTTTATTTTAGACATGGTTCTAGAAAATATCTTGAATTTTCCATCTCCTTTCTGATTTTGCAGACCTTGGCTTTATTGAAGTGTTGGAACAGTACTAGTAATAATGTTTATTAGACAATAATGCAAAGAAGAATGATATCTCAGTAATCCCCCAGTCATATTATTTGTGTAATCTGCACTTACAGTCCTCACTGGCAACATATATTAATAAACAACCAGCCTTAAATGCTGTTCTCCAAATCCATTACTTAAATAGTGCTTTACAAGTAATATGTTGAAGAGACTATCGTCTTGAGATTCAAAATAATGATGTAATTCAGCTAGATTTTGAGGCAGAGGTGGAGAAAGAAGGGCTGTGCAAAATAGCATGATGAACGCTGGTCTTCCTATTGGGCACTTTTAAGCTTTTCTCTAGGTTTCTTGAGACAAAGCCTTTTTTTTTTTTACAACTAATGGGCAACTCCAAACCCCTGTATATTTATGAAACAACTAATGAGCAACCCCAAACCCCTATATGTTAATGCTGTATGTGTGGGTATGACAAGAGACATTTTATCTGCATGCTGATAAAATGATATGGTTAGGCTTTGCAGCCCCCACCTAAATCTCATCTTGAATTGTAATCCCCAGGTGTTGAGGGAGAGACTTGGTGGGAAATGATAGGATCATGGCGGCAGCTTTCCCGTTACTGTTCTCATGATAGTGAGTTCTCACGAGATCTGATGGTTTTATAAGCATCTGGCATTCCCCCTGCTTGCACGTCTCTCTTGCCTGCTGCCATGTTAATACGTACCTGCTTCCCTTTCCGCCGTGACTGTAAGTTTCGTGAGGCCTCCCCAGCTATGTGGAACTGTGAGTCAATTGTATCCCTTTCCTTTATAAATTACCCAGCCTCGGGCAGTTCTTTATAGCAGTGTGAAAACAAATACATAACATTACAGGCATTCAGAGCTTTATAATCAAAGGAAAAAAGTAGGGAAGAAGTAGAAATAACTAAATAGAGAATGATTTATCAGGAGAATAGAGTGAGATCTGCTGGAAAATTCCTTCAAAAACAGGACAATAGGTGAGAATATTTTTTGGTAGTTCACAAAGCAACCTTTCACTTTTAATAGTTATATGTTGAATATACATTAGTATACTACAAAGTGAGTGGTGTGTGTGTGTGTGTGTGTAATAAGCACAAGAAAACCACAAAATAGTGTAGTTTTTACAATGTGGTTCCCAAACAGTAACAGTATCACCTGGAAGCTTAGAAATGCAAATCGTCAAGCACCACCGCAGATAGACCGAATCAGAAACTTTGCAGGTGAAGCCCAGCAATCCTTCCAGGTGATTCTAATGTGTACTAAAGTTTGAGAACCACTAATTTGATGAATATATAATTGCTTAGGGTAAGGCTAAATTTAAAATCTATTTAAATTTAATTTAAAAATAAATTTTGGTATATGTCGTAGTTTAAAAAGATAAATATAATGAAAGTAGTATTTGAGTTACTGAAGTTAAAAATAGTGCTCTCCTTTGTAGTACCGTAAAAACTGGCTTGGCAGAAATTACAGTGAAGAACAAATAAGAAAATGACGAAAAATAATGAAAGAAAGAAGGAAGGAAATAGGGTATAATGTCAACTAACATGTATCAGTAAGAAGCATGTGGGAGATCCTTTATCAAAATATTCAGTAAGTCGTTTGTTGGGACTATCTTGTCTAATGTTGAATATCTGAACCTCATTATTACAAATAGTCCAGTTAAAGATAGCAGGGCAGAAAAATCCTTGACTTTATGTCCCAAGCACAGAAGCACTTCCCAGATGTCCTGAATTAATGGACATTTTGTTTGTTAAAACACCAAATGTCTAAAAGCAAATTAGAGTCATTTGGGTAAAAAAAATAAAAACTCCATCCTTAATTTTCTTTCTATTTGGCAGTAATCCAGTTTGAATTTTTCTCGTGCCACTATCTATAATCAAGGAATTTGTGTAAACTTCAGGGGATTATATTATCTTTCACAGAGAATGCCCAAGATAGGTTATTTCAGCCTCCAGTGTGAAGCAAATGTGAAATTCTGAGTTTTTTTCTAGACTTAGATTTAATAATCTAATACCTGAATTGATTTTATCATGCAAGTGCCTATTGGTAAATTTAATAAATCATAATCTTTAATGATGTAATTTCTGGACATAGAGCATATTAACTCTAAAGAAATAAATGTCTATCAGGCATTGAAAAAGAATCTTAGTTTAGGCTTTGTCTCTAGTTTATACTAGTTCTGGATTTAATTATATATTTTAAATATTCAGCATCTACTTTAAATTCCAGTAGCTAATCATATTATTCAGTGGCTATAAAATCCACTTTTGTTGGATCTTTATTATTCAAGTATTCTACTACATGCAATAAGAAATAAACAATATACATACTAGAAATATCAGAAGAGAGTAGCAAGCATTAGCAATCCTTCACTTGGGAAGAGGCAAGAGTTCAGAAAGAGACTTTATGTCATGAGTAGGGCTTGAGAAAAGCTGAAGGTGGAGCAGGAACATCAAGTCACCAAATAAAACCTTCAGTACTCCACATGTCACACTAAGCACAAGGAAACTGTGGTCCATCATTGGAGAAATTTGAGGTTGGTAGTGCACTGAAATAACTACAGCAACTACAAAACTCTCATCCATTTCAATTATTGGTGAGACTGACTCAACTACTAACACTAACAGTCTTAGATAAGAAAAGATATATCAATTTCAGGGTACAAATAATAGTATCTCAGTCTTTACTGTTTCTTGACACACAATGTTTGATGTTTATTCATATCTACTTGCATTCCTGTTTTTGTTTTTTCCTGGTGTTTATGTCAGACAAAAAAAAAAATGACCCATTGGCAAGAAAACAAAGTAGTCAGTAGAAATGGAAATAGAGATATCCCAGACGTTGAAAATTTTCAGCAGTCTTTG
Organism: Pongo abelii; assembly: GCF_028885655.2. Lineage (NCBI taxonomy): Eukaryota > Metazoa > Chordata > Mammalia > Primates > Hominidae > Pongo > Pongo abelii. Next base: position 107,364,953 of record NC_071992.2, read on the forward strand.
AAATAACTATGATTAATATTTTTAAAATCCAGCAAAAATGTAGACAAAATATTAACAGAATTTCAGTAGAAGGCTGGGAAGTATAAAAAAGTAGTAAATTGAAAATGCTTAACAGAAACAATTCCTTTGATGCACTTATCTGTAAACTAGACAGAGAAGAGGAAAGAATCAATGAACTTGAAGATAAGTCATTTGAAATAATTCAACTCGAAACGCAAGTAGGAAAAAGGAGAAGAAAACAGAATTAAATATCCAGGAATGTGGGACACTATCAAACTCTACAAAACACCTAGACTTGGCATCCCAGAATGAGAACAGGGAATAGTGAGAACCCAACAATTCATGTAGAGTTACAGGCCAAGAATTCACCAAAATTTACTGAAGTCAACAAGCAACAGTTCCAAAAATCTCAAAGAACCCCTAGCAGGCTAAATATACCTAGGCACATCATAATCAAACTGCTTAGAAACAAAAATAAAGAAAAAAATCTTGAAAATACCCAAAGAAAAAAGAAAAATATAGAGAAGAACAAAGTTAATAATGGCAGTAGACTTTTCATCAGAAAGCTAGTAAGAAAAACAAGAAAAGAGAAAAACAATGAAGTGACATGTCAACTAGGTAAAGAAATGAAACAAAACAGCTTGTCAACCAATAATTCTATACCCAACTAAGTCCCTTTTAAAAATAAGTAAAAAATATGTATCTTTTCACATTAAAAACAAAATAGAGAATTTATCACCAGCTTACCTGCACCACAAGCTATGTTATTTAAGTCTTATAGACAGAAATATTATGAGGTCAATTGGAAATCTGTGTCTTCGGAAAGGAATGGATATGCCCCAGAAATGGTAAAAATGTAGATAAATATATAAAAGATTATTTTCCCTTACTTTTGACCTTTTTAAAAGATAAATGACACTTTATAACAAAAAGAATAGTAAAATATTGTGAGGTTAATAACCTATGTAAAAGCAAAATATATGACAGTAGTACAAATAATAGGAAGGAAGAAATAGAAGTATACTGTTGTAAGGGTCTTGTGTTGTGTAAAAAGTGGTATGCTATTATGTGAAGGTAAGCTATGATAAGTTAACAAAGCATATTGTAAAATGCAGAGCAACAATTGAAAAAAATAAAGATATGTAGCTAATAAGCTGATAGTGGAGATAAAATGAAATTATTAAAGTGCTCAATTCAAAATATGGCAGAAAAAGAGCAAGAATGAAACGAAGAACAGATGGAATACTAGATAAGAAATGGCAAGATTTAATCCCAACCATATTATGGATTTAAGCCCAACCCTATCAAAAAGTATATTTGATATAAATGGTCTAAATACTACAATTTACATGTAGAAATGGCCAAATTGGATTAAAAAAGGCTCAAATATATACTATTTATAAGAAAATTATTTTAATATAATGAAATAGGCCAAAAGTAAAAGGATGGAAAATATATACCATGAAACACTAATCCAAAGAAAAATGGATATTAACAGAGATAAAGAAAGAAATTGCATGGTGAAAAAAGGTCCATTAATCGGGAAAGCATAACAATTCTAACAATCCTAAAGGTAAAATTTGAATCACCTAATAATGGTACTTCAAAATACATAGAGCAGAAAAATGATAGAACTGCAAGGACAAATGGACAAATGCACAATTATAGTTTGAGATTTTCAACACTCTTCTCTCAATAATAGAATAAATAGGCAAAAAATATTTAAATCTACAGTTAATATTGTACTTTTACTTAATAGTAAAAACCTATATGACCATATCTAGTCAACATTGTTAGAGGTCATAGTCACTTCAGTAAGTCAAGAGAATGCATACTGATTGTATAGAAATACTGTGAGCTCTTCACTTACTGATGATATGATTGTTAATATAAAAAAACCCAAATGGAAATTTATAAAAACCTAACACTAATAAGTGTAAGCTACCAAGGCCATAAAATTTAAAGTTAATATTTTAATACTCAATTGATTTATTTATATACTAGTGATAAATAATTTAAAATGGAAATTTAAAAAGAATACTTTATCCAACAGCATCAAAAAATATGAAATTCTTCTCATCACTTCAATGAAATATATGCAAGAGATGCGCTTTGAAAATTATTAAACATTTCTGAAATTAATATCTAAAGTAACAGAACTATATAATGTATTTATTGATTGACTCAATATTGTTAAAATATTACTTCCCAGATTGATCTGCAGATCTAATGCATTTTCATTCAAATTCAAATCAGGACTACTTTGGGGAATTGACAAGTTTATTCTTAAATTCGTATGAAAACATCAAGAATTTAGAATAGCCTATACAATTTAGAAAAAGAGAAAAAATATCTGGGCACTTACACTGCCTGAGTTATCAGTGAGTTAGCAGTTAGCTTTACTTGGTACAAATCTACGTTAATAAAGACAATGTGGTATTGACATAAGAACAATCATATAGATCAATGGAACAGAATAGACTACAGAAATAGACTCACATGTGTTAATTACGTTCAAATTAACTTGATAAAATAATTCAATGGGAAAAGAATAGTCTATTCAACAAACAGTGTTGGCATAATTTGATATCTATATAAAATATAAACTTTCACAATTAAAAAAATTAACGTTATGAATGATAGATCTAAACATAAGAACCAAAGCTGTAAAACTTCTAGGGGAAGACAAGAGAAGCTCTTTGTGACTCTGCTAGCCAGTGATTTCTTGGTATCAAGGACCATTTGTCACATCTTTGTAGGATAGAACCCTGTAGAGTGACTGATACATAGTAATATTGAAGAGAAACATACTCAGTATATAAACACATTTTCAGAAAGTTTTGAAAGCTGATTCGAGTAGTATGAACCCTCAATTATGCTGGCCTCTTGCCTAGAACCTTCATAAACTTTTGCATGTTGGAAGCATAGGCCCCTAATTTGATTTTGGAAATTCAGAATTTCTATATTCATTTGACAATTGGGACACTCTCTAACAAAATATTACTCTATTTGAATGACATGTATTTCTATGGCTTCTTGAGCTCTCCAAATTTCCAGGAATGTTTTTCTAAGTCATCCTTGACTTCATAATGGAAAATACTGGCATATCACCTAGGTCATGTTTTGGATGTGGACATGGACTTGTGTATGAGAGTCATTAGGTGGGTTCCAGGCCTTCTGTGGGAATCATGTGATTTACAGATCCTGCTCTTGCTCCTTTTTCTTTCTTTTATTTCTCCCATTCATTTACTTGCTTCTACCTTGTTTTGATCACCTTCCTATTTTATAAGGATAAGAAGAAAGACAAGGTGTGAAATATGAGAAGGGAAATGAAAGAGAAGAGAATAATTAAATGCAAGATAATAAAACATGTAGATACATAGAATTCTGGAAACAGAATGATAAATCTTTCAAGGAAGAGCGAAATCCAAATAAAATTGTTAAAAGCTCCATCTGTGAACATACAAGCTAGCCAGAGGGTGGGGTTGAAGTTGGAAGTATTTGGGTTTTTAAAGTCTTCCTATCCATGAAATAATGTACAAAGTAAACTAAAATATTTTATTAGACATTGTTAAATGTCATTGAAAGTCATTTTCTAGGAAAATGTTTTTTCCTCCAAACAACTTTGTAGGTAATAAAATTTCAATCTAAAATCTAGAAAAGACTTCACAAGTTCTAAAGATTTTCATAGAACCTCAGCCATCTTTAGTTCTCCCTATTGAGGATGTTGCACATTTTTGGAATTGATTCAGAGAACAGTTAAGCACCATCTGTGTGCCATTTACAGTAGGAAAAAAAGTATCTTTAAACTATTTATATTCTGAGACTTTTTTATTCTTGTTGGACAAAGTAGAATCAGTTCTGGTTTCAGGAAGCAACTTGGCATAACTCAACTTAAAAGAATGAAAAACTGATATAAAAGCCTTGCTGAAGATGATATCATAATAAACACATGTGCTTATTATAAGAAATTAATGCATAAAATTGCAGGTTATCTGGCAAAGTTGTAGGAATCTTATTAATAGGCTTGGAGTGATCATTAACCTATGGGTGATCAACAGAAACTAATTCATAGGCTTCTTCTATATGACATGAAATACTTGTTTTCAAATGGTTATAATGATTCAAAGACATGACATGTCAGGCAGTAATCACATAATCACATAATCCATTAAGCAAAATAGTTCAAAGTTGGCATACAGTCTCAACTATAAATTATAGTTATTCAAATATTTTATAGTTACATTTTAATGTGAGAGGTACTTTTTAAAATTAAAAATATTAGAAGCAACTTACTTTTTTTTTTCCTTTTTTTTTGAGAAAGAGTCTCACTCTGTTGTCCAGGCTGGAGTGCAGTGGCACGATCTCAACTTACTGCAACCTCCACCTCCCGGGTTAAGCGAGTCTCCTGACTCAGCCTCCCGAGTAGCTGGGATTACAGGCTCCCGCTACCATGCCTGGCTAATTTTTGTATTCTTAGTAGAGACAGGGTTTCGCCATGTTGGACAGGCTGGTCTCGAACTCCTGACCTCAGGTGATCCGCCCTCCTTGGCCTCCCAGAGTGCTGGGATTACAGGCATGAGCCACTGCGCCCGGCCTAGAAACAACTTACTTTTTAAATAAGACACAAACTATGATAACTATACACAGACATAGATGGACTGTTTAATCAAGAAACGTGTATAAAAAGAAAATATGATATATTTAATATCTATAACATTATTCAGTAGTAAATAGAAATATAGCAATTCAATTACTTGTTTCAATTATTTTTATTTATACACAGCTCATGTAAAACCTAAAATTTTCCCTTTCAGTTTTCTAGTTCTCCAGTGACTTGCATTTAATGGATGGCTTGCATTTCATGAATGGATACATAAGTGGCTATATTTTTTCTGTTTTAGCATTTATTTATCCTCACTATTAGATTACCGTCATCCTTGACAATTCAAGAATATATGCAGTGCATAATACCATACACTTTCATTGAATCCCAGAGCCTTGTCAATGGTTAGGATTCTATAACACAAACACTGTGTCTGCCACTTTGTGCTGAGTGTTGGATGCACAATCTAAACCTTAGAAGAAGCTCAAGCTTTTTTCATTCCTTGAAGCAATGTGCTGACTGGGTCATGGCTAAGGAGACCTAGGATCTAGACCCAGACCTAGTTCTGGAGTTGCATCTTTACGTGGTAAGAACAAGAAGAAGCCTTTGTCTCCATATGAAATGGAATTTTGGTACTCTTAACTCCTTGATTTTATTTTTATATTTGGAGTATTTTATCTTTAATATATCTGATGTGGCATAATGGGCTTTAGTAAAAAACAGAAAAAAAAACCAAGGGGAAGAAGAAATTGTCCTGGGCAGGGTACATTTTTCTTGTTTGGAAAAAATATGTCCTTATATATCATATAAAGTCCTGCCTACTTTCTAATGGCCAAGTATTCCATATATAAGTTTGCAATACAATGTATTAATAGTAGTGATAAATATATGCCATTTTCTGAGACTTCTCCTTTGTACCCATCTGTTCAGGACCTAGTTTGTGTGACTGGTCAAGTATTCAGGTTGTCAGGACTTTGAATCTTACTCTACCTTGAAGACATATCTGATCCTGAGATTTCTTTTGGTCTCCTCATATGGTTCCTTTCACTAGGACTGCAAATTCCTTGAACACTTTCATGTTTCTTGTAGGTTATGTGTAGTAGGTGCTAGAACACTTAAGACAGCAGAAACTGATCCCAAATCTGTGCATTATGTGTCTAAGATAATGACTGACTTCGTGGTCATCTTTATCATATCAATAAATCCAATTTCACCAGTTGTGTTAAAGTGAAGATACAACATTAAGAAAAAAAAGAAGAGGATCTTAAATCCTGTTATCTCAATGCTTTAAAGTAGACTTGAGAGCAAGCAAAGGTTAGGTAAAAGGAAGAGAATAGAGAAGGGAAGGGAAAGACAGGCATTTAAGAGCAGTCCTGAGATATCTTAAATGTAATAAAAATGATTTTCCTTAATGGTATTCTTAGGATATAATATTTTTCTGGAGCAGGGAGAAATACCTGTACCTTTTCTTTCTTCTCATCTAATAGAAATCCTACTCTATGATTGTAGTTTCCTCCAGTTAGAAATTCTTCACTCGTTCTTATTGATTTTTTTTTAATTCTTAAAGATCATAATCTAGGGCTGATATGATACATTCAAACAAATTTTCCCTTATCTTCCTTTGGACATTTAAAGTATTTGTTTATAATTATTATTAATTATAAAATTGTTTTGTATTCTCATGGTTCATGTTCATGAATTAATCTATATTCTTTTTTACAGTTTGGAAATGATCTTATTTATATTCCCAACTTGCTTAGTGTCTAGGACTAGTAAGTGCTCAATAAAGTCTGATTACTGGATTTATGAATAAATGGAGAAATGAATGACTGAATGAATCTCAACAGATACTTTGGTGTAAATAAGTTCATATCAAAGTGTAAATGACACTTGATCACTTTGTGTTATGTCTTGAAAGTTGTAGTTTGGGAGGGTAGATAGAAAACAAGCCATTGGAGTATCTGAAGATGAAAGAGGATGAATCTAAGCATAAAAACATACCCTAAAAGGGAGTCTTTAAGCAAATGTATAGGAAGCTGCTGAAGATGGCATATGTTAATCCTTGCTTTAGAGTCAAGAACTGATTCTTATTTATCTTATTATTTCCAGTATTTAACACAGTGCCTTGCATAGATAATTAAAGAATGTTTGTTGATTAATTACAGCTGATACGTATTGAGTATATGCCCAAATCTGTGCCAAGTGCTTTATACAGTCTCTGCTTTATACCTTACATTGATAATATAAGGTTTTATTATGAATATTGATATTATTAATATTCATAATAAAATAATATTGTATTTATTTTATGAATGTGGAAACAGAGACTTAGAGAGTTTATAATATTATTAATATTCATAATAAAATGACATCATTGTCTTTATTTTATGAATGAGGAATCAGAGGCTTAGAAAATTTTGGAAATTATGCTGAGGCCACACAGCAAGTTTTGAGACCAAAATTTAAATCCAGAGGTCTTATCTATCCTAAGAATCTAAACTCATAACTTTGAGGATTTCATAATGTGTCTTTCAGTTTATCTTTATTTAAGTAAGTAAAATCTCCAAATATAAAACAGTACTTAGATCCTACAGAGTCATATTATATTATCCTAGTCTATAAGTGGGCAATAGGTGATGAAAACATGCTTAAATGTGTTAGAGAAGACATGCTTAAATGTTTTAGAGAAATCAGAAGTCATTCATTAGGACAGAAAGCACATTTTGTTCAATTACAGTCATGCTATTCTATCTACATAACCTGTTTATCTCAGGAGGATGAAGATTTAGGACACATTGGAAATTTGCTTTTTAAATGGCTTCTGAGAGCTTTCTATATCAAATACAAATATATATGTATGTCCATTCTCTATAGCAATTCTCTAAGTGTTGTCCAGAGACAGAGAGGGTCCCTGAAATTATTTATTTAAATCCAAAGTAAAAATAGTAATATTGGAATGCCAAGAGAATTCCAATGGGGAAATTTTTTTTTAACAAATGGTGCTGGGACAACTGGATATTCACATGCTAAATAAGGAAAGTATACCTCTACCTCATGCTATATACAAAGTTAATGCAAAATGGATTAAATACCTAAATTTATTTATTTTAGCTGAAAGCTAAAACTCTATACTTCTTAGATAAAGCCTGGTATAAATTTTTATAACCTGTAATTAGGTAATGGTTTTTTAGATATGACACTAAAGTGATAAAAAATAAATAGGTAAGTTCGACATCATCATAGTTAAAACCTTCTGGGCTTCAAAAGACATCATAAAGAAAGTGAAAAGATAATCCACGGTATGGGAGAAAATTTTTTACAAGTCTTATATCTGAAAGGGGACTTGTATCTAGAATATACAGTTGACCCTTGAACAACACAGATTTAAACTGTGCGGGCCTACTTATGTGTGGATTTTTTCAATAAACGTTACACTGAGTGTGCCTGCCTCCTCTGCCACTCCTGAAACAGCCAGACCAACCCATCCTTTTCCCCCTCCTCAGCCTACTCAATGTGAAGATGACAAGGATGAAGACCTGTATGATAATCCACTTTCACCTAATGAATAGTAAGTATATTTTATTTTTCTTATTTTTAAATATTTTTGCTTCTCTAGTTTATATTAAGCTGTATATATACAATATATAATACATTTAACATACAAAATGTGTGTTAACTGTTTATGTAATTAGTAAGGCCTCCAGTCAATAATAGGCTATTAGTAGTTAAGTTTTTGAAGAGTTAAAAGCTATATGAGAATTTTTGACTGTGCAGGGAGTCGGCACCACAACCTCTGTTCTTCAGGGGTCAACTATATAAAGAACTAATAAAACTCAATAATAAAATTATAAATAATGCATTTAACAAATGGGCAAATGATCCGAATAGATAGTTCTCCAAAGATACACAAATAACCAGTAAGTACATAAAAAGATGTTCATCATTAAACATCAGGAAAATACAAGTCAAAATCACAATGAGTTGTAATTTCACATCTACTAGGATAGCTATGATTAAAAAAAACCAATAATAACAAGTGTTGTCAAAGTTGTGGAGAAGTCAGTACTTTCATACACTGCTCGTTGGAATGTAAAATGGTGTCACTGCTGTGGAAAATAGTGTGGTAACTTCTAAAGTAGTTATATGACCCAGAAATGCCACTCTTAGGTATGTGCCCAAGAGAAAAACATATGTCCACACAAAATTTATGTAAGAATGTTTATATTAACATTATTTATGGAAAGAAAATGTGGAAACAGTCCAGATGTCCTTCAAATGATGAATAGGTAAATAAAATATGGCATAGCCATACAATGGAATATGAGTCATCAAAAGAAATGAATGACTGATATATGCCACGCCTGGCCAACATAGCTGTTTTTCAAGAAAACGCATTATTCAAACTGACAAGGGAGTGGTTTATTATTGTAGAGTATGGGTGAATAAAAGCTATATCAACAATGAGCTACATACAAAATTGGTATGCATATGTTGGGCAAAGTCTGTGGTTGAATTCTACACTGGTGTCAATGAGGTTGGGCAAAAAACAACTAGTAGTAAAAGAAGAACTATGTAGAATGTAAATTTAAAAACAATCAGATATTACAGTGGGTTGGGAGACATTCACAATTTGATGATCTGAAATAGACCTCCTTGAGTAATTGGGACATGCAGGAGAGACCTCAGAAAGCCACACCTTAGGAGTAGAACGGAACTAAATCTAGAATAAAAGTTACTGTAAACCTGCCCTAGCAATCCTCAGAATGATCATTTAAAAAACTTTCTTCTAGAATAAAGCGTTCTTTTATAAAAGACAACAAAATTTATACAACCAACAATACCATATTACAATTCTCATCATCCAATCAAAAGTTACATGTAAAGAAGTAGGGCAGGCAGGCATGGTGGCTCACGCCTGTAATCCCAGTACTTTGGGAGGCCGAGGTGGGCGGATCACAAGGTCAGGAGATCAAGACCATCCTGGCTAACATGGTGAAACTCCGTCTCTACTAAAAATATAAAAAATTAGCCAGGCGTGGTGGCATGTACCTGTAGTCCCAGCTACTCGGGAGGGTGAGGCAGGAGAATCTCTTGAACCCGGGAGGTAGAGGTTGCAGTGAGCCAAGCTTGTGCCACTGCACTCCAGCCTGGGCAACAAAGCAAGACTGTCTCAAAAAGAAGAAAAAAAAAGTAGGGCAATAAACTTATAGTCAGTAGATACATTGGTCAGCAGAATTGAACTCAGAAATGGTATAAATTAAGGGCCAACAATATTTTGTTATATAAAAGGCCATAATGTAAATATTTTAGGCTTTGAAGGTTGCCTGTGGTTTTTGTCATATGTTTTTCTCTGTTTTGTTTTGCTGTGTATTTGTATGTGTGTGTGCATTTAACACTACTTTAAAATATGCAAACCATTCTTAACTCATGGATTGTACCAAAAAAGTTCCATGGACGGTAGTTTCTGAGCTGTTACATACTGATAGAATGAAAAGGAATTTAAATTAATATAAATATGTTTAAGAATTTAAAAGACAATATGAATATAATTAGAAGAAAAAAATAAAACCTATTTATAAAAGAAGCAAATGGAACTTCTTGAGATGAAAAATAGAATATCTGAAACAAAAAAGTCACTAAATGAGTTTTAAGTGCGTGATAGATACCATAGAAGAAAATGTTTCGTGACAATGAATCAGAGCACTAGAACCTAAAAAAAAAGTGATTTAAAAAATGAACAGAGATTCAGTGACTTGTTGGACATTAATAAACTCTCTAGCACACATGTAATTGAAGTCCTTAATGGTGAGGAAGGTAGGGCATAACATAATAGTGAATAAATGAGGTTGAAAATTTCTTAAATTTGGTGATATACATACATCTACAGGTTCAAAAAGCTCAGTGAAACCTAAACTGAATATAAATAAATGAAACCACATCTAGATGTATCATAGTCTAACTACTAAAACCCAGTAATGAAGTGAAAGTCTTCAGAGGAAAATGATATATTACATACAAGGTAACAAATTTAATTGACTTCTCATTATGTATAATGCAAACCAAAAGGCGATGGGATGATATTCTTAGAGTTGAGAAAAAAGTTAATCTAGAATCTATATCTAGCAAAAGTATCCTTCAAAAATGAAAGTTAAATGAGACCTTTTTAGAATAACAAAAGCTGAGAGAATTTGTCACTGGGAACTTGCACTGAAAGATATGTTCAAGAAAGTTCTTCAGGCTTAAGGAAAAGGATGTTGGATAGAAATATTTGCACAAGGGAAAGAAGAGTTTCTTTAATAGTAAATTTGTGAATAAATATAAAAACTTATTTCTCATTAAAATTGTATTGAACTATATTTGATGAAAGAAAAAATAGTAACAATGTATAATGGGGTATATAATATGTGGAAGTAAAATTACTATTTATTTTTTCAGTGGAATTAAGTAATCTAGGTTTTAAAGAGAATATACGCTTTCTTCTTCTACTTTTATTTTAGGTTCCAGGGATACACGTGCAGGTTTCTTACATGGGATACATTGCGTGTCGCTGAGGGTTGGTGTACAATGATCCCATCACCCAGGTAATGAGCATGATACCTAATAGGTATCTTCCGACCTACACCCCCTTTCAAGCAGTCTCCAGTGTCTATTGTTCCCATCTTTGTGTCCATGTGTATTCAGTGTTTAGCTCCCATGTATAAGTGAGAACAGGCAGTATTTGGTTTACTATTCCTCTGTTACTTCACTTAGGATAATGTCCCCCCAGCTGCATCCATGTTGCTGCAAAAGACATAATTTCATTTTTAATGGCTGTGTAGTGTTCCATGGTGTATATGTACCACATTTTCTTTATCCAGTCCTCCACTGATGGACATTGAGGTTGATTCCATGTATTTGCTATTGTGAATAGTGCTACAGTGAACATACAAGTGCATGTGCCTTTTTGATGAAATGATTTGTTTTCCTTTGGGTGTATACCCAATAGTGGGATTGCAGAGTCAAATGGTAGTTCTGTTTTAAGTTCTTTGAGAAATTTCCACACTGTCCTTCACAGCAGCTGAACTAATATAAATTCCCACCAGCAGTGCATAAGTCTTCCCTTTTCACTGCAACCTTGCCAGCATCTGTTGTTTTACTTTTTAATAATAGTCATTCTGACTGGAGTTAGATTATATTTCATTGTGGTTTTGATTTGCATTTCTCTAATGATTAATGATGATGAGCATTTTTCATATATTTGTTGGATGCATGTATGTAGAAGTAAAATTATTGACAAGAATAGCACAAAGGACAGGAAGGCAGAAATTGAAGTATAATGTTTTGATGTTTGTACGTTGTACATAAATCTGTGGCATGCCAAAGAAATGATTCCAGAAAAGGGTATCTAAATAAAAATATCTAAAGGATATTATTATTTGGAAGTATTCTATATGAAGATTTTCTTAGTTCCTCTATTGTCAGAAGTAGGTACTGTAAAAAAATCTGGATCATGTGCCACTCACTATTTGCCAAAGATGAATTAAGTTTGATTCTGAAATATATATATGGGGGAAAAACCCAAGTGTATTGTTATTCTTGTGATGGATAACACTAAGCAGATACACTGTGTTTGATTAAAACATACCTGGGGAATAATTGGTGCTAAATATGGATACTTGACAAACAGTAATATAATATTTGAATCCTGAAAACGAAGTCAAAGTTTGCTTTTTCCCACACGAAAGAAAAGAGAATAAAATTTTATCAAGGGGATGAATGCCAGGAAGGTGTCATCAACAAGTGAGAAGAGTATCTGTAACAAAGAATATCCAGGGGCAGGAGACTTCTAGGAGAGTTTCCTTGAATTTCTGCACCAGAAAATCCCAAATATGTTATGGAATCTTTTTTTCCGTGTGTGTAATAATATAGGATTCTTCACGTACTTTTATCCCTTTGACCTTCTGGATGGATTTGGGAAATTCTTGCAAGCAAGTCAAAGTGGGATTTCACAGAATGCGTATTCCGCAAGGACATGTCTGTGTATTTGCCTTATTCACTTGTAATAAGTGATACAATTTGCCTTAAGTGAAGTGCACAAGGGGATGTTGAAACTTTTAATTCAAGAACCATAACACTGGATGAGAATCAATGTCTGTTCAGTCTTAATTAATGCTCACACAAATAAGACATTTCTTAAAAATTACAGGAGCAAGATATTTATGTAATATATAGAAGTCTGAAGCTTAAATAGTGCTACTAAATAATCTGGCTAGTTAATGAAGATTTAAGAGTTATTATAATATTATTCAAAAGCAAGTAGTAATATGTATATATGGCTATATTCGTAGACCAGAAAATTAAACAGATTTTCTGAGAGGCATTCTGTGAGAATAATTTTACCAGCAAAGGAGTTAATAGTTTGAAGAAATGAAATTCAGCACCAGCAAATAAATGGCAAGAGACTCCATGGTTGTCTCTTTGCCAAAGTAGCAGGCTTGTTTTTAAGCTTATATAACCATTTATATTTTAAGCAGGTTTCTGAGAAATTGAAAGACAGCTTGGAAAGCTGGTGCTTTTTTGTTCAAAACAGACAAACTTTTAAAATTACTTTTTAACATGAAGCCAGTAGAACAGATTCCCTAGTTGAAGTATAACAAATTCATTGACTCTTAAATGTTGTTAAAGGACCTAGTATTTACTGCCCTAGTAATTGAAGATTCTCAGAGAATACAAGTCTCTGTTGCCAAGGGGAATACATGATGGTGGCTGGAGAGAGACAATAAACAAAAAAGGCTCTGTCATGTTAGTGCTCTGAAGTACTAATAGGTGAAATAATCACAGTAAAGAGATATGGACAGAGAATGGATGGGGTGAGCTATTTAGTTAGAGTGGTCAAGGGAGGTCTCTCTTTTAAGGTTGTATTTGAACATAAACTTGAATGAAGCGATGCAGAGATCCAGTGATATTTATCTTATAGATGCATAGATACATCGATTTAGGTATAGATAATTCTCCAGGTAGAAGATATAGCAATTGCAAAGGCCTTAGAGTGGAAGAGTACCTGGTGCTTTCAAAAAACAGCAAGAAAGACAACACAGCAATGCCCCAGGGCAGGGTGTAATCGGGTGGTAGGAGATAGGTCCAGAGAAAGGAAAAGGGGCCAGAACATGTAGGCAGCTGTAAGCACTAACAAAAACTTTGGAATTTATTCTGAGTAAGATGGAATGATCTGGGAAATGTTTGAGCTGCAAAGTGATAATCTGAGCTTTGTTGTGGGAAATAGACGGTAGTAAGGTAAGCAAGAAGGATAATTGCAGATAACTTCAATATCCAGGCAAAAACCAATTTCAGCTTGGACTAGGGGCTGATATTGGTGAAAAATGGTTAGATTCTCAAAGTATTTTGAAGTAAAAACCAATGTGATTTGTTAATAGATCAAATCTGGGGTGTGAAAGAAGGGGAGGTAACAAGGAAGACTTAAAGACTTTTGGCTTAAACTGTTGGAAGAATGGAATTCTATTTATTGATACAGGGCAAATAAGGGAAAAACAAGAATAAAGGGAGAAGAATCAAGAGTTTAGTTTTTCAAAGTTAATTTTGACATGTCTTTTAGGCATTCAAGAATTGGTGTCAAAAACAGAATTGGATATGAGTAGACAGTGGATATATTTCAAGGAGAAGTAACAGTGGATTTTGAACCTGAAAGTTATTAGCATAAAGATGACATTTAAAACCATGGGAAGACTTTGTTGGTATATAGAGAAAAGAAATGATCTCATAACTGGGTTCTAAAATGTCCTGTTGTTTACAGATTGGAAATCTGAGATGGAGATAGGAAAGAATGCTGCGAATAAGTGAGAAAAGGATGAGAACCTAGAGTTATGATCAAGAGAAAGTTGTGGTTGAAGCAGAATGGAGTGATAAGCTATGCCAAATGCTACCGATTATTAACTACTCATTGGCAGATGGTTACTCAGATACAGTCGCTATTCATTGCCTCTTTTCTTTGCTGATTCATCATGAGAGCCTCTTGCTATGTATCAGGACTTCCCTCCTGGGTGGCAATACCAATTGGTCAAAAGAGTCAGTTATCCAACATTTAAAGGTCCCAGGAGGTGAAATCTGATTTACATAATGAGTTCTACTTCTATACACAAAACAGTGTATTTTGTGATACTTCCTCCTTTTTTATAACAAACTCCTATCCTCTCAAAGAATGAGTCATTATAGAAGAAAAAAGGAACATTGTGGAAAATTAAAGTATCCAAAAATATGTTAAAAATTCCACTTGGGAAGACCTTGCTGCTTTATCATTAGTCCAATGCTCTTCAAAAATTAACCCAGAGGGGAGTTCAGTTACTCTACTCATGAACTTGAACATAACATTCAGACATTCTACTCATGAACTTGAACTTAGATTTTAGGGAAGTAAGTGTTATTGAATTAAAAGTGTGCCTTTAAATATATAGACTCTCCTTGTCTACGATGTGTATCTATTTTTTCCGCTAATAATCAAGAAATTATTGTGTATTTGAGTAAACATAATCCATGTTTGACCTAGTCTGGTCATCATTTTAACCTTTTGTGTTCATAAATATAATAGATAAATGCTGTCTTTTAAAATAACATCAAACTTATGTACTTCAGTATAATGTATTTGAACATTATAACACGATCATTAAAACATGGCTTTCTATAATGACATAGAACCTGTTTTAACACACTGTAGTTAAATTTCTGTATCATTGGTATAAAGCTTACAAAATAACATAAAAAGTTTTGATGACAGAAAATATCTAATATTAAACTAAACCCAAGTGCTGTCAGCTCTCTGTATCTTTGGGTGCCACATCTGTAGATTCCATCAACCTCAGATAAAAATATTTAGACAAAAAATTGCATCTGTACTGAACATGTGCAACTTTTTTCTTGACATTATTCCCTAAACAATACAGTATAACTATTTACATAGCATTTACATTGTATTAGTTATTATAAGTAATTTAGAGATGATTTAAAGTATGCAGAAAGATATGTGTCAATTATATGCAAATACTATGCCACTTTAGCTCAGAGACTTGATATCTGTGGATTTTGGTATACTTGGAGAGTCCTGGAACTAATCCCTATGGATAGTGAGGGACAACTGTAATTGAGATTCTTTATAAGCTTAAAATAAAACTTACAATGAAAAATCAAGAAAGAGAGCTCAGATAAAAAGAATGTCTTTGCTCACAGAGAAACTACAAAGCAAGAAAGGCTGTTTCCATTGAGTCTTCTTTTCTCCAGAAAGTATACAGACGGTAACTGGTATATAAGTTGGATTTGGGGCTGCAATAGCATACATGAGACTCAGCCAGGGACAGCCCTTTTAAAACCTCAGGCAAAGAAAAATTACAGGCTACTGTTTTCCTAAGGCAAAGAAAAATTATAGGCTAGTGTGACTCTGGGTCCCACTAATGGATTCTCTACGGGGTCTTAGCAAAGTGTGTATGGGAAGGCAGAGCATGAACTGGTTTCCCACAGTAATTTGATGCCACAAGCAATTCTGTTCTAATGGAGTTATAATAGACTCTTTACTTCAAACAAACATTGATGTTAGTGGACATTAATTTTCATGGTGTTTTCCTCTGAGAAAGGAGTGATTTTGTTCAGGACAATAAGACACTGTTTCAATTTGTGAGATGAAAATTTTCAAAGAGAGAGAAAAAGAAGAGTCTATGCTTTTATGCTTTATCTGAGATTTGTCTCAACTCTTTTCTGCTTTGTCCTCTGGCCATATCAATATTATGATTTATTGCAGAGTAATTGATGGCTTTGCCAAATGGTGGTACACTGTAGTCTTTACAATGCATTGTGGTCTTTATGATGTTTGCAATGAGATTAAAAAGAATGCAAACCTCTATTTTTTAGTATATCTCCTGAAATTCCATATCCCTTCAAAAGTGTACTATGTAAAGTACAAATCAGTCTGTACTTTGCTGTCCTTTAAAAATCTTTAGTAGCTTTCCTTTATCAACATAGTAGGATCCAAACCCTTTAGTATGGCAGACAAGTCCTTTCTTCATCTGGCCTTTCTATGTGAAACGTCTCGCAGTTTAACTGATCTCTGTGTTATTTCTTGCCTGTGTGTTTTTGTTAATTCTGTATCCTGTGCCTAGAATTACTTTCCCTTTTTCTCTTCCTCCAGTTGCCTGTCTTACCTATAGAAACAGCCTTTACTCCTCTAGGAAGCCTTCCTGCCATCATCCACGTTATGCAATGTGTGTCTCCTGTGTTCTCACTATGGCATATATCTGTTAGTGTACTTGCTACATTAAATTATCACTAATTCTATTTTTTCTCTGTCCCCTAAAATACTGTGGTCTCCTTAAAAGCAGGAAATGTTAACCATTAATTCTTTGTCAAGAGCAATGGCTAGCTAAAAAGTGAGCAATCACAAAATAAATGTTTGTCAGGTGAATGAATGAATGAACCAATGGTTAGTATTAGACACTACCAGTTCTAATAGGTTTAATGCTCTTTTCTTTTTTCATCCAGCCTCTCCCAAACACCTTAAAACAAATACATCTTGAAGGATGTACCATGCATTCCGTTATGATTTAGTTTGGAAGGAGTTTGGTGTACTATAACAACTGAAGGTATTAGTGTGCCTGGAGAGAAAGCATATTTGAAGCAGAGTTGTAATTATAACAAAGGAAGAGTCCTAGCTCATGATTTATTGCCTGAAAATTTCCAGTGTGAGTACAATTAGTGCACTCTTAGAATGGCTCCAAATGATGAAGGATTTAATTACATGAGGAGCTCTACCTCCAGTGCTAGAGATATAGACATAAATTTGTGTTTCTATTTAATTTACTTGAAAGAGTTTTGATTTTAGACACAAATTTAAATTTAAATGAATATAACTGGAAGCTATAGTTAAAGTCCATTATTCCTGAGAATTCAATGATTTGAGATAAAAATGTTTACATTTGTTGAATTCAGAGGAATAGCCTAGTTCTCATACTAAACAGCAAACCCACTTTTTCTTTCTCTTCAGGCAGCTGTCTCAGAGGGATTTTCATACAACCTTCCAATCCATTTCTTTACTTTTAATGAGTAAAATATCCTAGGTGTTGTAAAATCGGGAAGAATTGTATTTATATTATTTGTTTTACTTATAGAAATTTGTGTACATTCATTATTTATTATAATTTAATATGTTTTAATTCTGACAAATAAGAACTTGTAAATATTCAGATAGTTTCTTTATTAGTTTAAATTTTTGTTGAGAAAAATTCATATAAATTTACCATTTTAATCATTTTAAATATACAATTCAGTGATTTTTTTGTATATTTGCAATGTTGTGCAATCAACACCACTATCTAATTTCAGAACATTTTCATCACCCCAGAAGACACCTCATATTCACTGAGCAGTTATACTCCAGTCTCCTTTCTTTCAGGGCCCTGGCAACAAGCTACTATTTGTCTCAATGAATTTGAGTATTATGGCATTTTATATAAAAGGTATCATATAATTTTTGACTTTTTCACTCTGTGACTGGCTTCTTTCACTTAGTGTAATTGGCTATTATGAATAATTGTGATAAGACCATTCATCTACATGATTTTATATGGCCATACCTTTTATTTCTCCTTGATATATACCTAGAAGAAAAATCACATAGGAACTCATTGTTTCACTTTTAAGTAACTACCAAATGTTTTTCTACAGTGGCTTCAACATTTTACATTCCTACCAGTAATGTATGAGGCTTCCAGTTTCTTGATATCCTTGCCAACACCTGTTATTTTCTGATTTAAAAAAAATTATAGCCATCCTAGTGGGTAAGAAGTGGTATCCCATTATGTTTATAATTTCGATTTTTCTGACTAATGTTCTTGACTAGTGTTGTCGAGCATCTTTTTTTATTATTATAATTTAAGTTCTGGGATACATGTGTAGAATGTACAGGTTACATAGCTATACATGTGCCATGGTGGTTTGCTGCACCCATCAACCCATCATATAGGTTTTTAGCCCCACATGCGTTAGGTATTTGTCCTAATGATCTCCCTCCTCTTGCTCCCAAAACCCGGTGGGCCAGTGTGTGATGTTCCCCTCCCTGTGTCCATGTGTTCTCATTGTTCAACTCCCACTTATGAGTGAGAAGATGTGGTGTTTAGTTTTCTTTTCCTGTGTTAGTTTGCTGAGAATGATGGTTTCCAGCTTCATCCATGTCCCTGCAAAGGACATTAACTCATTCTTTTTATGGCTGTGTAGTATTCCATGGTGTATATGTGCCACATTTTCTTTATCCGGTCTATCTTTGATAGGCATTTGGGTTGGTTCCAAGTCTTTGCTATTGTAAATAGTGCTGCAATAAACATATGTGTGCATGTGTCTTCATAGGAGAATGATTTATAATCCTTTGGGTATGTCCCCAGTAATGGGATTGCTGAGTCAAATGGTATTTCTGGTTCTAGATCCTTGAGGAATAACAACACTGTCTTCCACAATGGTTGAACGAATATATACTCCCACCAACAGTGTAAAAGAGTTCCTATTTATCCACATCCTCTCAGGCATCTGTTGTTTCCTGACTTTTTTTTTTTTTTTTTTTTTGAGACAAGTCTCGCTCTGTCACCCAGGCTGGAGTGCAATGGTGTGATCTCGGCTCACTGCAAGTTCTGCCTCCTGGGTTCACACCATTCTCCTGCCTCAGCCTCCCGAGTAGCTGGGACTACAGGCACCTGCCACCATGCCAGGCTAATTTTTTGTATTTTTAGTAGAGATGGGGTTTCACTGTGTTAGCCAGGATGGTCTTGATCTCCTGACCTCGTGATCTACCCACCGCAGCCTCCCAAAGTGTTGGGATTACAGCCATGAGCCTCTGCGCCCAGCCATTTCCTGACTTTTTAATGATCGCCATTCTAATTGGCATGAGATGGTATCTCATTGTAGTTTTGATTTGCATTTCTCTACTGATCAGAGATGATGAGCTTTTTTTCATACTTTTGTTGGCCACATAAATGTCTTCTTTTGAGAAGTGTCTGTTCACATAATTCACCCACATTTTGATGGGGTTGTTTGGTTTTATCTTGTAAATTTGTTTAAGTACCTTGTAGATTCTGGATATTAGACCTTTCTCAGATAGATAGATTGCAAAAATTTTCTCCCATTCTGTAGGTTTCCTGTTCACTCTGATGATAGTTTCTTTTGCTGTGCAGAAGCTCTTTAGTTTAATTAGATCCCATTTGTCAATTTTGGCAAAATTGCTTTTGGTGTTTTAGTCATGAAGCCTTTGCCCATGCCTATGTCCTGAATGGTATTGCCTAGGTTTTCTCCTAGGGTTTTTAATAATTTTAGGTTTTACATTTAAGTTTTTAATCCATCTTGAGTTAATTTTTGCATAAGGTGTAACGAAGGGGTCCAGTTTCAGTTTTCTGCATATGGGAATCCAGTTTTACCAGCACCATTTATCAAATAGGGAATCCTTTCCCCATTGATTGTTTTTGTCAGGTTTGTCAAAGATCAGATGGCTGTGGATATGTGGTGTTATTTCTGAGGCTTCTGTTCTGTTCCATTGGTCTATGTATCTGTTTTGGTACCAGTACCATGCTGTTTTGGTTACTGTAGCCTTGTACTATAGTTTGAAGTCAGGTAGCGTGATGCCTCCAGCTTTGTTCTGTTTGCTTAGGATTGTCTTGGCTATACGGGCTCTTTTTTGGTTACATATGAAATTTAAAGTAGTTTTTTCAAATTCTCTGAAGAAAGTCAATGGTAGATTGATGGCAATAGCATTGAATCTATAAATTACTTTGGGCAGTATGGCCATTTTCATGATATTGATTCTTCCTATCCATGAACATGGAATGTTTTTCCATTTGTTGGTGTCCTCTTTTGTTTTGTTGAGTAGTGGTTTGTAGTTCTCCTTGAAGAGGTCCTTCACTTCCCTTGTAAGTTGCATTCCTAGCTATTTTATTCCTTTGTAGCAATTGTGAATAGGAGTTCACTCATTATTTGGCTCGCTGTTAGTCTGTTATTGGTGTATAAGAATGCTTGTGATTTTTGCACATTGATTTTGTATCCTGAGACTTTGCTGAAGGAATTTTGGGGCTGAGACGACGGGGTTTTCTAAATATACAATCATGTCATCTGCAAACAGGGACAATCTGACTTCCTCTGTTCCTATTTGAAAACCCTTTATTTCATTCTCTTGCATGATTTCGCTGGCCAGTACTTGCAATACTATGTTGAATAGGAGTGGTGAGAGAGTGCATCCTTGTCTTGTGCTGGTTTTCTAGCTTTTGCCCATTCAGTATGACATTGGCTATGAGTTTGTCATAAATAGAGCTCTTATTATTTTGAGATATAGTCCATCAATACCTAGTTTTTGAGTGTTTTTAGCATGAAGAGGTGTCGAATTTTATCGAAGGCCTTTTCTGCATCTATTGAGATAATCATTTTTTTTATTCATTCTGTTTATGTGATAGATTACCTTTATTGACTTTTGTATGTTGACCCAGCCTTGCATCCCAGGGATGAAGCCTAGTTGATTGTGGTGGATAAGCTTTTTGATGTGCTGCTGGATTCAGTTTGCCAGTATTTTATTAAGGATTTTTGCACCAGTGTTCATCAGGGATGTTGGTGTGAATTTTTTTTGTTGTTGTGTCTCTGCCAGGTTTTGGTATCAGGATGATGCTGACCTCATAAAATGAGTTAGGGAGGAGTCCCTCTTTTTCTATCATTTGGATTGGTTTCAGTAGGAATGGTACCAGCTCCTCTTTGTACCTCTGATAGAATTTGGCTGTGAATCCATCTGGTCCTGGGCTTTTTTTTGTTTGTTTGTTTGGTAGGCTATTAATTACTGCCTCAATTTCAGAACTTGTTATTCGTCTATTCAGGGATTTGACTTCTTCCTGGTTTAGGCTTGGGAGGGTGTATGTGTCCAGGAATTTATCCGTTTCTTCTAGACTTTCTAGTTTATTTGCTTAGAGGTGTTTACAGTATTATCTGATAGTAATTTGTATTTCTGTGGGATCAGTGGTGAGATCCTCTTTATCATTTTTTATTGTGTCTATTTGATTCTTCTGTCTTTTCTTCTTTATTAGTCTGGCTAGCAGTCTACCTATTTTGTTAATCTTTTAAAAAAACCAGCTCCTGGATTCATTGATTTTTTGAAGAGTTTTTTGTGTGTCTACCTCCTTTAGTTCTGCTCTGATCTTAGTTATTTCCTGTCTTCTGCTAGCTTTTGATTTTGTTTGCTCTTGCTTCTCTAGTTCTTTTAATTGTGATGTTAAGGTGTAGATTTTAGATCTTTCCCACTTTATGAAGTGGGCATTTAGTACTATAAATTTCCCTCTAAACACTGCTTTAGCTGTGTTTCAGAGTTTCTGGTATGTTGTTTCTTTGTTCTCGTTGGTTTCAAAGAACTTATTTATTTCTGCCTTAATTTCGTATTTACCCAGTAGTCATTCCGGAGCAGGTTGTTCAATTTCCATGTAGGTGTGTGGTGTTGAGTGAGTTTCTTAATCCTGAGATCTAATTTGATTGAACTGTGGTCTGAGAGACTGTTTGTTGTGATTATCTTTCTTTTGCATTTGCTGAGGAGTGTTTTACTTCCAATTATGTGGTTGATTTTAGATTAAGTGTTATGTGGTGCTGAGAAGAATGTATATTCTATTGATTTTGGGTGGGGAGTTCTGTACATGTGTATTAGGTCCTCTTGGTCTAGAGCTGAATTCAAGTCCTGAATATCCTTGTTAATTTTCTGTCTTGTTGATCTTTCTATTATTGACAGTGGGGTGTTAAAGTCTCCCACTATTATTGTGTGGGAGTCTAAGTCTCTTTGTAGGTCTCTAAGAACTTGCTTTATGAATCTAGGTGCTCCTGTATTGGGTGCATATATATTTAGGATAGTTAGCTCTTTTGTTGCATTGCCCCTTTACCATTATGTAATGCCCTTCTTTGTCTTTTTTTATCCTTGTTGATTTAAAGTCTGTTTTATCAGAGACTAGAATTGCAACTCCTGCTTTTCTTTGCTGTCCATTTGCTTGGTAAATATTCTTCCATCCCTTTATTTTGAGCCTATGTGTGTCTTTGCACATGAGATGGGTCTCCTGAATACAGCACACTGATGGGTCTTGACTCTATCCAATTTGCCAGTCTGTGTCTTTTAATTGGGGCATTTAGCCTATTTACATTTATATTGTTATGTGTGAATTTGATCCCGTCATCATGATGCTAGGTGGCTATTTTGCACATTAGTTAATGTAGTTTCTTCATAGTGTAGTTGGTCATTATATTTTGATATGTTTTTGCAGTGGCTGGTACCAGTTTTTCTTTTCCATAATTAGTGCATCTTCAGGAGTTCTTGTAAGACAGGCCTGGTGGTGACAAAATCCCTCAGCATTTGCTTGTCTGGAAAGGATTTTATTTCTCCTTCACTTATGAAGCTAACTTTGGTTGGATATGAAGTTCTGGGTTGAAAATTATTTTCTTTAAAAATGTTGAATATTGGCCCCTACACTCTTCTGGCTTGTAGGGTTTGTGCAGAGAGATCCACTGTTAGTCTGATTTGCTTTCCTTTGTAGGTGACCTGACCTTTCTCTCTGGCTGCCTTTAACATTTTTTCCTTCATTTCAACCTTGGAGAATCTGATGATTATGTATCTTTGAGTTGCTCTTCTCATGGAGTATCTGAGTGGTGTTCTCTGTATTTCCTGAGTTTGAATGTTGGCCTGTCTTGCTAGGTTGGGCAAGTTCTCCTGGATAATATCTTGAAGTGTGTTTTCCAGCTTGCTTCTGTTCTCCCCATCACTTTCAGGTACACCAATAAATCATAGGCTTGGTCTTTTCACATAGCCCCATATTTCTTGGAGGCTTTGTTTTTTCCTTTTCCTTCTTTTTTTTTTCCTAATCTTGTCTTCACACTTTATTTTATTAAGTTGATCTTCAATCTCTGATATCCTTTCTTCCACTTGATCAATTCTGCTGTTGATACCTGTGTATGCTTCATGAAGTTCTCTTGCTTTGTTTTTCAGCTCCATCAGGTCATTTTTGTTTTTCTCTAAACTGGTTATTCTAGTAACAGATCTTGTAACCTTTTATCAAGGTTTTTAGCTTCTTTGCATTGGGTTGCAACATGCTCCTTTAGCTCAGAGGAGTTTGTTATTACCCACTTTCTGAAGCCTACTTCTGTCAATTCATCAAAGTTATTCTAGATCCTGTTTTTTGCCCTTGCTGGAGAGGAGCAGCGATCATTTGGATGAGGAGAGGCATTCTGGTTTTTAGAATTTTCAGCATTTTTGTGCTGGTTTTTCCTCATCTTCGTGGATTTATCTACCTTTGATATTTGATGCTGATGACCTTTGGATGGGGTTTTTGTGTGGGCATCCTTTTTGTTCATGTTGGTGTTATTGCTTTCTGTTTGATAGTTTTCCTTCTAACAGTCAGGCTGCTCTTCTGCAGGTCTGCTGGGGTTTGCTAGAGGTCCACTCCAGACCCTGTTTGCCTGGGTGTCACTAGTGGAGGCTGAAAAATAGCAAAGATTCCTGACTGCTCTTTCCTCTGGAAGCTTTGTCCCAGAGGGGCACCCACCTGATGCCTGTTGGAGCTCTCCTGGATGAGGTGTCTGTCAACCCATGTTGGGAGGTGTCTCCCAGTCAAGAGGCATGGGGGTCAGGGACTCACTTGAGGAGGCAGTCTGTCCCTTAGCAGAGCTTGAGCACTGTGCTGGGAGATCTGCTAGTGTCTTCAGAGCTGGCAGGCTGGGACATTTAAGTCTATTGAAGTTGTGCCCACTACCATCCATGTCCCCAGGTGCTCTGTCCCAGGTGCAAAAACTGTGGGAAAAGCATAATTATCTGGGCCAGATAGCACAGTTCCTCACAGCTTCCCTTGGCTAGGGGAGGGAGGTCTCTGGCCTCTTGCACTTCCTGGGTGAGGCAAAACACTGCCCTGCTTCTGCTTGCCTTCCATGGGCTGCACCCACTCTAACCAGTCCTGATGAGATGAACAGGTTACCTCAGCTGGAAATACAGAAATCACCCACTTTCTGTGTTGATCTCATTTGGAGCTGCAG
The DNA here is from genome assembly GCF_028885655.2 of Pongo abelii. Lineage (NCBI taxonomy): Eukaryota > Metazoa > Chordata > Mammalia > Primates > Hominidae > Pongo > Pongo abelii. The sequence continues at coordinate 107,389,611 of NC_071992.2, forward strand.
ACTAGATCTGTTCCTATATGACCATCTTGCCAGATCCATTGAGCATCTTTTCATGTGCTTACTCACCATTTGTGTAGCTTCTTTGAAGAAATGGCTATTCAACTCTTGTCCATTTTGAAATGTATTCTTTATTGCTGCTCTTGTTGAGTTGTTAAAGTTATTTTTTCTGAACAGGTGTTGTAAAACTGAAAATAATTTTATTATATTATTCGTTTTATTATACAAATATTTTTATTAGATACATGACTGATAAAATTATCAGTTGGATAATTTGAGATATATGATTTGCAAATATTTTTTCCCATTTTGGTGGCTGTATTTTTATTTTTTTTTAAAGTAAAGTGAATGCAAGTTTATTTAGAAAGTAAATGAATAAAAAAATGCCTACTCCATAGACAGAGCAACTCCAGGGGCTGCTGGCTGTTCCTTTTTATGATTATTTCTTGATTATACACTAAACAAGGGGTGGATTATTCATGTCTCCCCTTTTTAGCCCACATAGGGTAACTTCCTGACATTGTCATGGCATTTGTAAACTGTCATGGCACTGGTGGAAGTGTAGTAGTGAGGACGACCAGAGGTTACTCTCATTGCCATCTTGGTTTTGGTGGGTTTTAGCTGGCTTCTATACTGCAACCTGTATTATCAGCAAGGTCTTTATGACCTTTATTTTTTGACTACCTTCTCTTTCTTCCTGTGACTTAGAATGCCTAACCATCTGGGAATGCAGCTGAGTAGGTCTCAGCCTTATTTTACCCAGCCTCTATTCGAGGTGGAGCTGCTCTGGTTCAGATGCTTCTGACAAATCCCCCCCTCCGTTTTATAAGGAATCCTTAATCTTACTGGTTATAGAGGGATGAAGATTCATCTTCTGTAACTTATTCATGTTGGATAAATGAGATTATATTCCTGCCTAACTATTAGGGTTTCTTGTATTCAGGGGAGAGAGGAGCTCAGTCAGAAAACGTCAGTACACTGAGAGCCATTCATAACTCCAAGTTCCACAAAAGGTGATACCTGGAAGATTAATAAGTGTTCAGTTTAAGAAAACATTTAGTAAGCTTATTCTGCATTCCTACACAAAGTACAACAGCAATATATTCCACAAGAGTAAAGCAAAATAAGTAAAATTATCCCAAGTAATCTAAATAAGAAGGCTTTCCATGAACTGGGTAACTGCTGGAACCAAGCCAATATGGGGTTGCTAGTTGGTTCCAGCTTGTGCCCAGAATTAGGATATTGACCCCAATTTTTACATTACCCATTCCTCTTGTTTCTTCTGAGCAGCAGTCAGAGATCGGTCGTTGGTTCACGGGAATAAAAAAGGTTAGCCTAAATGCAGAAAAAAACTTAAACACAGCTGATGAGACTAGCATCTAATAACAAGTATAGCATAGTTCTTGAAACATAATTTTTCTCTCTCCAGTTTCTCATTTTTACTAAAAACAAATCATGGTAGGACCAATTTGCTTTATTATATCTGGCCTAATTATTTGTCTAAAGTGCAGTAAGAATCATTATTTTTCACATAAGCTCTTTTCAAATTGGCTTTGATGGAACTCTGTTCCATAGAAAGAATCTCAGATAAGACTTTTTTTTAAAAAGCAAAGCCCAGCCATCAGTTTGTACCCTCAAATACCTATCAGTTGGGTAAATTCCTCTCATCTTGCGATCCCAAGATAGCTTGGGCTCCTGGGCCTGTCAGAATGTAACATTCTCTGTTTACTACAGATCAAGAACCCTGTACAAGAACTGTGTACACAAGGTACGAAGCCAGTTTTCCCGAAGGGCTTTTATTGGCTTTGTAAGTCAAATTTGATTCCTTAGGGGAAGGCATATCATTCTAGTCAAAGCCTTGGTAAAATAACCAGTTTCTCCAATTATGTCCTGTTGCAAAAGTAAACAGATTCTTTTTTTTCAGGGGAGGGGGTTGGAACAGAGTCTTACTCTGCCACCCAGGCTGGAGTGCAGTGGCATGATCTCGGCTCACCGCAACCTCCGCCACCTGGGTTCAAGTGATTCTTCTGCCTCAGCCTCCTGAGTAGCTGGGATTACAGGTGTGCACCACCACACCAGCTAATTTTTGTATTTTTCATGGAGATGGGGTTTCACCATTTGGTTGGCCTGGTATCAAACTGCTGACCTGGTGATCCACCTTCCTTGGCCTGCCAAAGTGCTAGGATTACAGGCGTGAGCCACCATATTGGCCAGAAAACAGATTCTAATTGCACTTATGCAAATAACTATATTGCCACAAGTTAAGACTCACAAACAGTTTCCAAATTCTGGAGAAACCTTTTAAAACCCTTTACAGTTTTTGTTAAAGAGTTTCATTCCAATTTTTTATTCCAGTGTTCAGTTTACAGAAAACTGAATAATGCCCCTTTTACTTTAACCAATATGTTCACAGACAGAATTTCTTTTACAATTAATTTTTCACAAACCTTCCACAACTTGCTTAAACCTTCAGCTTTTTTCAAACTTAAAACAATCCTTTAACTTTTGATCCAGGCAAAAAAAAAAAAAAAAAAAAAAACACATTTCCATGCCTTCTTATAATCTTTCACCAAAAACACATTTCACTGTCTTTATATACCTTGCATGTAAAATGATTTCTTCAGTAGTGTCAATTATATGTTACACTGTTAACTTTTAGTGACTTTTACTTTTGGTTAAAACCTTGGTAAGTAAGAGATTTTAATTATGTACTAGGTGTGGCTCCTAGGACCGAGACAGAAGTTCCAATAAAGTCTGATTCTTTCCAGTGTAGCTAGAGGTTATAGCTAACTCCAGGTGTCATAAGCCTTACCTAGCTGTAAAGCAAGGCAAGTTGTACAGTTAATTTATAGTGGCATTTTATGAAACATTTAGGAGGCCTATTAACTTTTACATTGTGCAACATTTCCTGCATAAATTTCCTTTCATGAATTCCTTAATGACTTTCGCAGACCATCTATGACACACTTGGACTTTCTGACTTGTCCTAAACATCCCTCTTTTTAAATAACCAGTTGTTTTACTTTAGGACAAGAATTTACCATATAGGATCTTTTCTTATATAAAATCTCTTTTCTTTATAACCTTCTTTGCATAGCTGGCGGCATGGCTAATTCCACATGTCCCCAGGCCTTATCTAGAATCTATTGCTAATAATTTTTAAAAGCCAAAGAAGCAGTTTATGATCTTAAAGTATTAAGCAAACCTATTAGCTGACCTGCATAATTTAGATGAAATGTTTATATTTTTGAAGATATTTTTATTTTACCAATAATTTTCAAAACTATTTTTATTTCCCAAAGTTTACTAAAGTCACATGAACTAAAAGGCATTATACTTTTTACTTTTCTGACAAAATATTTGATTTAAGCTCTTATTTTTTAAGCCAATTAGTTAGAGCACTTTTATGTTATACACACAACACATAAGTACATAGAAAGACAGATGATAAAGGACTTATTCCCTAAGCCAGGAATTGAACCCTAAATGTGAATCACCATTGTGATGGAAGAGGCCAAGAGAAAGTACTGCCATATGGTTACAAGGTCAAGCTCCGAAGGACATGAATGACCAGTTTGCTGGGCTATCCTGAACAGTGGGCTTATGGGGTCCTAGGCCCATGCTCAATCCTAAGATACCCCTCTTTATAAGAGAACATTACAGAAAGACACAAAACATAACAGATTCACTGCAATTTAAGGTTAGTCTCACAAGCCCTTTTTCCAATTAATCAAAACTTTATAGAGGAGATAAACAGTGATTTCTGCCATTTATTCAACCGATTTGCACAAAGAGGGAGAGAGCGAGAGGGGCCAGAAGTCTGAGTGGTAAGAAATTCTTAGCCTTTTGTGGGCATGCCAGGCTTCTGGGTTCCCTTTCCCTGAGCAGCTGTAGTGACCCAGCTGGCTGCACTACAGCCCTGGGGGCCAAGCCACAACACAAAGGAAAATTACCATTTTCTGTTTAGGCCAGAGCAAAACATGTGTGACAAAACCTAGACATTAGCCACTCTGCTTAGCAACCAATATCAAATTGGCAAGGCTCAAACTTGCCCCCAGTTGGGCCTCATCATTGTTAATCCAAACTCTGACCAGGAATTTCACCTTGTGGTTTCTGGGCAAGATGCTCACACTGAGTAACAGAAAAGGTAGAAAAAAGAAAAGGAGAAAAGTATTGCCTGTGGCAGGGTGGAGAAGGCAAGGAGCCTCAGGGAGGCCAGAGAAAGGCCTGCCCATCACAGTGACACTGAATCAAAAGTTCAGGTGGCTGCTTGCCAGTTGGGAAAGGATCTTTTCCAGCAGTCTCATTAGCTCTTAAGTGTTCTCTTTTGGGGAGGAAAAAGCTCCTCATGTCCCATGGTCCTCTACATACCTAATTCTGTCATCCATACCCATCAGCAAAGAGTGCAAGACAAATTAATCCAAAGAGAATAGCAGTTAACATTCCACAGTGCCAAAACCATTCTTAGCCAAGAGGGACTTTACTGAAAGATTTTACCCCTCTTACCCAGTCAGCCCAGTCAGTTAATTTTCCTTTGGGTTGGGGGTCTCTTTAGCATCATCCCTTCAGTGGTGTGCCAGAAAGATGTTACTGGACCCCACCACATACCCAAAATTAGACTTTGGGTTGGGGTTTTCCTCAGTATTGTTCCTTCTGTGGTCACCAGAAGGATGTTAGTATAGTACCTTGGTGGTTCAGCAGAAGGATGTTACCAGAAAGGGGTCTCAGTCTAGCCCCCAAGAGAGTGTTCTTGGCTCTCACACAAGAAAGAATCTGAGGTGAATCCATACAGTAAAGTGAAAGCAAGTTTATTAAGAAAGTAAAGAAATCAAAGAATAGGCTACTCCATAGACAAAGCAGCCATATTTTCCCTTTCTTAATAATGAACTTTGATGCACAAAAGTGTTTACTTTTGATGAAATTCAAGTTTGTCTATTTTTGGTTTCTTATGCTTTATAATCCTGTTTATGAAACCATTACTTAATCCAGCCTCAAAAATATGTATACTATGTTTTCTTCAAAGAGTTTTATGGTGTAAGCTCTTAAGTGTAGGTCTCTGATCCATATTAAATTAACTTTTATACATTGTATGAAGGAGGGATCCAAATTTATTCTTTTGAATGTGGGTTCGTTGTTGTCACAGCACCATTTGTTGAAGAGTCTATCCTTTTCCTCATTGAATGGTCTTGGAAATATTGTCAAAAATCAATTTACCATAGATATATGTATGGGTTTATTTCTAGACCCTGAATCCTATTCCACTGATCTATCCTTTTGCCAGTATCACATTGTTTTGATTACTATAGCTTTGTACTAAGTTTTGAAATTTCAGAGTCCTGCTTTTTCTCTTTCAAGGTTGTTTTGGTTACATGGGGTTTCTTGCATTCCAAACAAATTTTAGAATAGGATGTCCATTTCTTAAAGCAACAAAGGACCTGGAATTTTGATAGGAATCACATTAAATCTGTAGATTGCTTTGGGAGGTATTAATATCCTAATGTTAAGTATTGCAGTATACAAACGTAGGATGTCTTTACACTTATTTGTGTCTTCTTCAGTTTCTTTTAGCAATGTTTTGTAGTTTTCAATGTACAAGTCTTTTACCTCTTTTGTTAGGTTTATTTCTAGGTATTTTATTTTTTAGGATGCTATTGTAAATGGATTCTTCATTTTTTTAGATTGTTTATTGCAAGTGAATGGAGATACAATTGATTTTTGTATATTGATGTTGTATTCTGCAAATTTGCTGAACTCATTTATTAGCTCTCATGCTTTTTTATGAATTCTTTAGGGTTTTCTCTATATAAGTTCATGTTATCTGTGAGTATAGTTTTCTTCTTTATTCCCAATCCAAATTCATTTTGTTTATTTCTTCTGCCTAATTGCTCTGGCTAGAATTTTCAGTACAACGTTGAAAGGAAGTAGAAAGAGCAGACTTTTTCTTGATCTTAGGGAGGTAAGATTTTTAGTCTTTCACTAGTTAAGTGTTATTAATGTTGGGTTTTTCATAGGGGCCCTTTATCAGGTTGAGAAAATATCCTTCTATTCCTAGTTTGCTGAGGGCTTCTTATCATGAGAGAATGTTGGATATTTTTTCAAATGCATTTTCTGCATCTACTGAGATGATCATATCTTCTTTACATTTATTTATTATTAATATAATTTATTATGTATTAATAATAAATACCTTTATTTATTAATATGATTTATTGCGTTGATTGATTTTCATATGTTGAACCACACTTCATTCATGAGATAAATTCCACATATAGCATATAATTAATATGCTGCTGGATTCAGTTTGCTACTATTTTATTGAGGATATTTGAATCTGTATTCATAAAGAATATTGGTCTAGAGTTTTCTTCTCCATTTTTCTCCACATCTTCCTCCTCTTTCTCCCTCTTCTCTTCTTTCTCTCCCTGTTTCTTTTTGCCTTCTTCCTCCTCTTATCTTTTTTGTGATTTTTTTCTTTCCTGCTTTTGCTTTGGTTTGGTTTTGGTCCAGCTTTATAACCAGTGTAATACTAATCGTTATAGAATAAGTTAGGGGTATCCCCTCCTCCATCTTTCGAAAGAGTTTGAGAAGGATTTGTGTTAATCCTTCTTTATTTGTTTTGTAGAATTCACTGAGACTGGCTGATTCTCAGATTTTTGTTGGGAGGTTTCTTTTTTACCAGTTTAATCTGCTTACCTGTTATAGTTCTATTGATATTTTCAATTTCTTCATTAGTCAGTTTTGGTAGATTGTGCATTTATAGGAATTTGTCCATTTCATTGAGGTTATATAATTGTTGACATACCATTATCCATAGTATTCTCTTAGAAACCTTTTTATATCAGTAAGATCTGTGGTAATGTCACCACTTTATTCTTGGTTTTAGTAATTCAATTCCTCTATGTTTTTCATTTATTTATTTATTTTTGGCCAGTCTGCCCAGAAGTTTGTCAATTTTGTTGATCTTTTCAAAGAACATACTTTTGGTTTCCTTGATGTTCTCCATTGTTTTTCTATTAACTATTTTGTTTATCTTTTCACTAATCATTTCTACAGTTGAACCTTGAAAACCATTGGTTTGAACTAGGTAGGCCCACTTATATGTGGATTTTTCTTAACTAACATAGATTGAAAGTACAGCATTTGCAGGATTAAAAACACGTTTCCAAGGACTAACTTTTTGCATACGTGGGTTAAACAGGGCCAACTGCCAAACTTGAGTATGCGCAGACTTTTGTATATGCGGAAGTCTTGAAATGAATCCCTCATGTATCCTGAGGGACAATTATATTTTCCTCTTCTCCTTGTTTTGGGTTTCGCTTGCTCTTTTCCTACATTTTTTTAAAAGGTATTTAGGTTAGGCTATTAATTTGATATCTTTCTATAGCGATAAAATTTCTTCAAAGAACTGTTTTTTTTTTTTTGATGTCCCATAATTTTGGTATTTTTTTAATTTTTGTTTTCATTCACTTCAAAGTATTTTCTAATTTTTCTTAGGATTTCCTTGGCCTACTTTTATTTAGAAATGTAGTGTTTAATTCCCACATAGTTGGAAACTTTCCAAATTTCCATTTGTTATTGATTTCTAATTTCATTCCATTGTTGTCAGAGAACATATTTTGTATAATTTTAATCTTTTAAATAAATTGAGCCTTGTTGTTGTATAACAGATGGTCTGTCTTAGAAAATGTTCCATGTGAACTTGAGAAGAAAGTATATTTTGCTATCTGGAGGTGGAGTGTACTATATATATTTGTTAGGTCTAGTTGGCTTATAGTATTATTCAAGCCCAGTATTTCTGATATTCTTTCTAGTTGTCTATTTTTGAAAATGAGGTACTGAAATCTCTGACAATTATTGTTGAATCTTCTTTTCTTACTTTAGTAGTCTCTCTATTAGTATTTGCTTCATGTATTTTGGGCCTTGACTTTTAGGTCATATACATTTATAATTGTTATATCTTGGTGGATTGACCCTTTTGTCATTAAATAAAGCTTTCTTTATGTCTCATAATAATAATTGTCTTAAGATATCTTTTTTTTCTGATATTAGTTTCGCTATCTGGCTCTCTTGACTATTTGCATAAAATATTTTTTCCCAACCTTTTACTTTCAACCTATGTGTGTCTTTGAATCTACAGTGGGTCTCTTGTATACATCACATAGTTGGATCATATTTTTAATATCTATTTTGCCAATCTCTGCCTCTAATTTGGACAGTTTAATCTATTTATATTTAATATAATATAAAGAATTGCTTGCTTTTGCCATTTTGCTATTCTTTTCTATATGTCTTATCTTTTGTGTCCTGAAATTCATCTATTACTGCTTTCTTTTGTGTTAAAGAGATCTTTTTTACTGTACAATTTTAATTCTCTTGTTCTTCTTTTGCTATGTATTTTTTTAGTTATTTTCTTAATAATTGCCCTGGAGATGATACTTAACATCTTAATTTATAACATTCTAGTGTGAATGAATGCCAACTAAGTTTTAATAATATACAAAATCTTTGCCCCCATATAGTTCCATCCTCCCTTTTATATTTTTCACAAATCATGCCTCTAGTCATTGTGTGCCCATCAACTTAGCTTTATAATTATTGTTTTATAAAGTTTTATTTTAAATGAGATTTTTTAAAATTACAAGCAAAAAATAAATTAATACTGAATTTCATATTTACCTATATAGTTACTTTTACTAGTGTTCTTTTTTTCATATGGATTTGAGTTATCATCTAGTATACTTTCATTTCATCTGAAGAGCTCCATTTACCATTTCTTGCAGGAAAGATCTGGTAACAACAAACAACACAGTGTTTGCTTATCTGGGAAGGGCTTAATTTCTCCTTTATTTTTGAAGGATAGTTTTGTCAGATATGGAATTTTCTATTGATTTTTTTTTCCTTTCAGCACTTTGAGTACATCATTTTTCTGCTTTCTGGCCTCCTTGGTTTCTGATGAGAAATCAGCTATCATCATATAGAATATCTCTTTTAAGTGATAAGTTGCTTTTCTCTTACTACTTTCAAAGTATTGTCTTTGTCTATTTTTTTCTATGATTGGATTATAATGTATCTTGGTTTAGATCTCTTTTAGTTTATTAAGGTCTATGAATGTGTAGATTATTGCTGTTTTTCAAATTCAGGAACTTTTTGACCATTATTTTTTCAAATATTTTTCCACCCCTTTCTATCTTTCCTCTCCTTCTAGGAATCCCATTTTGCATATGTTAACACACTTGATAATATCACACAGGGTCTTGTAGGTTCTTTTAATTTTTAAAATTATTTTTCTGTTTCTCAGATTGAAAAATCTCAATTGACCCAAGTTATTGTCCACTGGTAGTTCTTTCTGCTTGAATTTGCTGTAGAGTCTCTCTAGTAAATTTTCAATTTTAGTTATCATGATTTTCAACTCCAGAATTTTAATGATTCCTTTTTATAATTTCTATCTATTTATTGACTATCTCTTTTTAAAGATACATTTTTCTTGTGGTTCCTTTAGTTATTTTGGCATGATTTTCTTTAGTTCCTTGAACATATTTAAAATATGTGATTTAAGGTCATTATCTAGTAAGTCCAGTGTATGGGCTCCTTCAGAGACAGTTTCTCCCTTTCTTTTTTTGTGTGTGACAATTTCCTCCTGCCCTATCTTTTTCTGTGTATGAGCCATACTTTTTAATTTATTTGCATGCTGATATGTCTTTTTTTTTTTTTGGAAACTGGACATTTTGAATATTATTGGGGGCAGCTTTGGAAAACAGATTTCTGACCCTTTTGGATTTGTTTTTGCTGCTTGTTGTAGTTGTTATTGAATGTTTACCGAATTTTCTGAAAAAACTTGGTGAGGTCTCTATTATGTGCTGTGAGGCGTGACTGAAATCTCTATTTGTTAGTTTAGTGGTTAGCTAGTAGTTGAACAGAGATTACCTTAAACATCTGGAAAAAACATTTTTCATATTCTTCAGTCTTTACAGATGGAGTGTGTGTGTGTGTGTGTGTGATTGTGTGTTGTGACACACCTTCCACATTCAGCTAGGTAGTTGACAATTCTGCCCTAGACTTCACTTTCTACATGAACAGAGCTTAGCGGTCAGCCAGAGGTGAGAGCTTAGGGCTTTCTTTTTTTCTTTTCTTTTCTTTTCTTTCTTTTTTTTTTTTCTGAGCATGCACACAACCCTGGGCATGCACATGGACTTCTAGATTCCCAGGAATATGTCAGATTGTTTCAGATCTTTATTTTCCAACATATCTAATTTCCCAAATTTTCAAGTTTCAGTTAGTCTATTCTTTGTCCCAACTATGATCTATAACTAAAAACCACAGTAACTGATACATCTGCCCATAAATAATTTTTTTGAAAAATGAGTTAGGTGAGATAAAGGAGATTCCTTTAAGCCGTTCCTCCATACAGCCACAAGACAGGTCAAACAATCACAATTCTTTATAAATGAGATCAATTCTGTTCCCTCTTGTACCAGTACCTGTACCACAAATGCAGGCTGTTTCTCTCATGGCCACCACTGAGCTGGAGAGTGGGGGCTGGGACCGTGGTAAGCTACAATGCCACAAATCTTGCTATTCTAAGAGTCAGCTGGCTTTGCCTGAGATACTTTCATCCTGGTTGCTGAAAGTTTTTACTTAGTTTTCATAGTTCTAAAAAAGTTGTTCCTGACATTTTTTTTGCCAGGCTTTTCATTGTTTTTATGAAGGGATGGACTTATAGATGTTCTTACTATATCATTTTTACTGATATAACTCTTTTATAACTTTTCATAATCTAATAGTGAAATGTGAAGTCAAAATTTCAAAGAAATTGTTTTCCTCTTGGGATAACTGTGCTTAAGAAAATCATCTCTTCTTAAACTATTTTTAGAGAAGAACTTAAAAGTAGTGAACCAGATTTTCTTTACAAATAGAAACAAAAGATATATAGAATTAAAAAGTAAAATTTGGCCATAATAAAAATGGATTTACTCCATCTTAAACATTTTAAACAATCTGATTTACAAATACAATAAAAATATAGAATAACAAGGCACTGTCCACCATTTTTCACTTCTCATTCAAGTAATGATTTAAAAATTAGTGAATAAAAAAATAAAGAACTCACTGTGAATTCACAATGTTCTTATACAAAAATCTTAAGCCATGCTGTTTTGAATGTGACTCGCAGATCCAAACTTAAAGACTATAGTCAGAGTGGAAACAATATAAAAGCAATGTGTATGATAAAATAATATGAGAAGAAAAGATGCTGTGATGCAGGCTGTTAAAAGCCATTTAGAAAACTTTCATCTTTTCCAATCCTCTCCCTCAATCCTTCAATCTAAAGTTCTTTTCTTCTTCCTCCACCAGTCATACTGATTTGATATCAGTCACTAATACTCTAGCAAGAGTGATTCCAGAGCACAGCCTGGTCTGGATGAGACTGTTGGTAGCTGTTTCCCAGGAATTACTAGATTCCACATAGCATCTTCAGCTTAAACAATGTACTATAGAGGTATAATTGTATTTTCCAACACCACTTTTCATCGTAGTAAATATTTTTTCTACATGGGTTAAAAGGGCCTCTGTGGATTACCCTGAGAATTCTTTTACATATGTCTATGTAGGCAGAGGGCTATAGAGATTTAGATAATTCACGTGAAGAATAAAACATTCATATGACAGACTCACAAATGAACATTTGGAACCTAACTTATTTATAAAACATGAAGCCACCACATTTCAGACACCTTTTATATGCCATCACAGATTCTTATAGAGCCAGAGGAGTAACCGGTTCTGCTGTGGCTTCAGCCAGATTCGTGCGGGTATATTCTGATAACACGTTGCCTCACGCCCTCCATGAAGGCCTCTGCTGACATGACTGCTGAAGTAGGGCAACCTTCTGAATGCTCACCCAAATACAGCTTAGAAGCACTCTAACGAACGGACCTTTGATGGATTGGACACAAAAGCTCTCATGGATAGATGCTTCCTTCCTTCCTACCCTATAAAGTCCTGAAATGTGCTTCATAAGTTTCTTCAAAATGTCTCATGGGATTTACCACGCAGTTGCACCATAGCAACAGCCAACTCAAGGAGTTATCTTTCTGTTGGTTTTTCCTTCTTTCTTGCCTCGCCCCACCCCCCCACCCCCATCTCTCTCCTTTATGCTTCCTGGATCACATTTTCCAAGAAAGCACATCCACTTAAGACTTTGTTTCAGGTTCTGATTTCTGGGGAATCCAATTTTAGGAACCCTGACTTTAAAATCATCCATGAATAATATACTAAAGAATTATATTGGTATAAATTAGAGGTTTAGAATAAGATGCAAATCAAAAAATAAACAAAAACATAGATACTACCCACATTTGTCTAGCTCGGTATGTATGAACAAATGTATTGTAGCATACATACACGTACATACAATCACCTCTTTATTTCATGTGAAAAGAAATTTTAATTCAAGAATGTGGTGTTGCTGTGTTTCTCAGGTCCAGTGCTTTTGACTGGACAATAGAAAGGAAATGTTCTCTATGGAAATTATAATATTAGCGGGGGGATTTCACAAGCTGAGATTTTTTTATCTTGAAGATAAGAACAAATGAGTCTTCAATCCTGGAGGTTCAGAGTACACTAACAAGTGTATGGTGCTTCCTTTAAGTCTTTCCTTATGGCATCTTTGGTTATAAAATTCCAGAACAAGCTATCATAAAACAATTGTGAACACAATCCTAACATTAGTAGGCCCAGAACTGAAAGCTTTGCTTAATGTGTCAAGTAAGAATATGATGTAGGCTCATTCTGATAGGCACTATCACATTTTATTCACACGGCACCACATGTTCACACTGACTTATCTAAAATCCATGCACTTTAACGCTTTGGCCAGCTCTCCCTGAAGATCACACATGCTTCATTCATAGACTGAATGCTCCATATGCGTCTTATAGGAGTCCAATGAAAGAACTAGCTAAACTGTCTCTTGTGCAATGAAAGCTCTGTCACTCCATATCATCATTGGTCCTACTTTGGCTAAGCTTAGACACTTTGTTTTTTGTTGCTGGAGGAGAATCCTGAGAAAGTTATTGAGTGACAGCTACGGTATCAGCAGATACCACTTGGCATCCTTAATTTGTCCAAATCATGCTCCAGTCTTGAATTTTAAATGTTGATTTCCTGTGGGGTGTTTTTTTTTTCTTCTTCTGGTTTAATGCTCTCTGAATGACAAACAGCAAACTTAAAGTACAAAGCGAACATTATCAGAAAGGTTATATGTCTCTGGTAATATAACCAGTACTGGTTAAATATGAAGGTAAAATAAATAACTGTCTTTATGTCTAATATTTCAAGAACTGTAAAAGCTTCCAAATAGCTTTCTTAGAACAGAATGGGCACCTAAAATTTCACCATTACTTATGTGTTTATCAATGAATTTAGAGTCAGAAAACATACTGTTTTAGTACTAGCAATGACCCTTGCTTACTGTGTCACTCTGGTAAGTGACATAATTTTTTACCCTTATTTCACCATCAATAAAATATAGATAATAACACCTTCATAACTACTTTACAAAGCTATTGCAAGGAGCAAATTAGAAAATAATAGCAAACTATAAAATATATACAAAGATAATGAGTTTCTCTTATTACCATTAGTAATTTCTCTTTATTACTAGTGGCATAAATTTATGTAATATCAGTAATTCACATCTTTATTTGAATTTGAAGATCTAAAAGTACATTTCAATAGGATATGCCCCAGGATTTCTGAGGCAAGTTGGTAGATATGAGTGTGCTAAATAAGAGTGGTAAAGATCCCAAAAGAGTAGTGTGAAGTTCTGAAGATAAATTTACCAAATCTTTAACAAAGCTAAGATTCAGTTTTGATAATAATTTTTCCTATCCCTCCTCAATCTGTAGGAATAACTGGTAGTATGCTAAGTGGGCTGACAAGGATGTTGCTATCAAAAGGCAGTGCAACTGGACCAGTAGGGAGAGGCTATCTAGCGCCACTCAGGTCCTACCCTCAGGGACCTGAGGAGACAAATACAGGCAGCTATGATTTTTGCACCTCATTCTTCTGTGGAGGAAAGGTAATTTCCTTACCTTATAAAACAAACCTGATTGTACCTGAGTACTTACGCATCTTGAAGGAATTTTGTTCACTATAGTCATGAAGGATGGTAGAGCTGATGATCTTAAATAAATAAATATAGAGACTTCCTGTGTCTGTCTACTCTGGTGATATGACTTTACTGGTTTTCAGAACCTGCATAGCACTTTGTATGTCTCTTGTGATATTAATCACATTCTGATGTCATTATTTTATTCAATTTTCCACCTCTTTCACACCATTTAAATTTCAAATTATTTTGTGGCTAGAAACAATGTCTTACTCCTGTTTATATTGTTTATAAGCAACTATAACACAGTGCCTTGAGAGAGTTGATGATTACTGAAGAAAAAAAAAGAATGAATGAAAAATACAGACAAAATCATTGGTGTAAATTATTCTGATATGGTAATACCTTTCTGCTAAGAAATTGAGGCCATGTGCATTAGTGATTTGAATAAAAATTTGAAAATGGGATTCTACCTTGTAGTCAAGCCAGCCTATTAAATGCTTTTATAAAATTATTTCCTTTCTATAATTTCAGGATAAAAATATTGACTTAGACTTGATTCCAAACATGAATAAGTCTAAATATAAAGCCATGTATAAATTAGGAAAACTATAGAATTCCTATTTTTTAATTAAAAAGATTTTAAAGGAATAAAAGAAGAAATTTTCATGTCAAAATAGAAAAAAATGATGTGGAATTCCCAACACATATAAGATGAACATACCTTAAGGCTTTTCCTACAAAGAAAGGACACTACTCCAATAGTGCAGGGTTTGTTTGTTGTTTTATCCATGTATTTCCCTGCAGAGCAAAGGACTGTGGCTTAGGTAAAGGGAAGAAGAAAAAGTCTAATAGTAAAAGTGTGGTATTTCCACATGAGGAAGAAACTCTGAAGTGAAACCATTAGTCTACAGATGAAATTTCTATGAGAAAGTTATTTTGCAGAAATGGAGAGGCCTCATGCTGTGTTCAGCACAATGGCACTACTAGTTGGGGAGCCTGTGGATGAATGTGAAGTACACAATGGCCTGCTGTGTAATTAAAGAGGACGTTAGAAAGATTGAGAAACCCCATACTGTGTCCACGAAGAATACAGATACTTTTAGGGAGATGTGATAGAGTTATACAACTAGTCACCAGGTTTTCAAAATAAATTAAAGGGTACCTGTTAATCTTTAGAGGTTGATGACACTTATTTCTCTTTTCAGACTAAAAGTGCTGATTGATTGATTGCTGCTTGATCTGTTTTTGATATTACCTTGTTTTCTTTTTTCTTTCCAAAAGCCACATAAGTTTGTGAAGAATAACAATTTTTGATGGAACAGCTATGGTTATAGTTTTGAAGAATAAAGTATCTTCAAAATGATTCAATCAAAACATATCATTCAATTTCAAAAGCCTGTGGGCAAAATACATGGCAAAAAGAAACTGTGAGGCATTAATCCAAGCTGTGGTCACCTTGAAAAATCAGTGTCCTTTGGTTGAGTTTCTTTTTCCTTCTCTAGTAAGGACAATGGAATTAATTTTATGAGCTTCCTGTATGCGCTGAAGAGAAGAAAGTGTAGACCATGTTAAGGTTTCCAGTGAATTTTAAAAGTTACTGAAGATGGGGTTTCTTTCCACCTTCATATGTTCTTTTATGACTGCTTTTAAACCCTCATCCTGCATGAAACTTAGCTGGCAAGCTTTTTAAAAACTGGTTGTTCACCTTCCATGCATCCCCCCCAACCCTGAGTTTCTAATTCAGTTGCTCTAAGAGGTACCAAAGAATCCTATTTTCAAACCCCTCCCCTGCACCTGCTACCACCAGTTGATTCTGACATATAACCCAATTTGAGACCCACTTCTTACGAGCCTGAGTTTTCTAAGCATTCAATGTATACCTATTAGTTATGATTTACCTAACTGATCTCCTGCATAAATAACTTGTAGAAAATGGATTTATTGCTCAGATTCATCAAAACTTATTTCCTGAAGTATAAGAGTAAATAGATATGAATGGAATTCTCCTTTTTTAACTAGTAAACTAGAATTACCAAAAGGATAATTCTTTGAAGAGCAAAAACCTATTCAAGGAAGCCTGGAACAGAGTCAGGGAGCACCATAAAGACCAAAGGTATAACGGAAATCTAAGAGTAAAACGATGAGACAGTCACATGTAAATAGCAGGCTCAAATGGCCAGAGATTGAATCAGGGTTGCAGGGAGGACGATATTAAGTCAAATAGAGAACATCCATGAAAGACCAGGATACAAATAAATGAAGAGATCCAGAGAAATTCCTAAATGGCCTTGGGCTATCCCTAGTCCCTTTTCATGGTCCATAGGTAGAAAGGGGTTGTGTGTTTTGGGTTTCCTTAAAAGACACAAGATGATAAGTTGCTTGTGATTTTGCTTTTTGCTCATATCCTTGGCACTGTACTTGGTATGAGTTGGCATTCAATAAATGTTTATTGAATGAATTAATCAATATAATGAAGGATAATTTTCAATGACTAGTAACTTAACTATCTCATCTCTATTTCATATTTCATACTTAAACATTTAGTTAACGACTTGTCTCAATTTTCCCTAAAATGCTGAACTTGACTTCCAGACTGGTAGAATTCAACCAGTGGTTCTTAAATTTGCCTATGCATTTAAATCACCTAGAAAGCTTTGGAATACACATTAGTGTTTGAGACTAACCTCCAGATATTCTAAATTGGTTTGAGTGGAGCCCAGGGATTGGAATATTTAAAAACCAAATGAAAACCAACCAACAAACAGCAACAACAATAATAACAAAACCTCACCTCTCTAGGTAAATCTAATGTGCATCAGGGAATTGAATTTTCATAGGTGTTCTTAAAATTCATCATTTATTTTTTGCTGCTTGTTTCATATTAATCTAAGCTAGAGTAGTTCAAGAATTCTTACAGTTCTGTTTTCTAAGTATATTGTGATGGATAAAAAAACAACTTAATGATTTGGGAGAAATAATAGCTACAATTTACACTGCTAAGAAATGTCAGGAGTATCAGTATATGCCCAAAGATGTGTTTACTTTGTTTTAAAAATTTTAGCCTCCCTGGCACACTCATCTTTTACCTCTACCTACATCCCTGTTAGTGTCAATTGCCTTGGGAACTTTCTTATTTATTCCCATTTTATTCATGATATGAGCCCCAGTTCTCCCAATATAAACTGCTGGTTCAGTGACAAAAAACTGAATTTTCTACTTTGACCCCTGTGTCTGCTAGCATTTGGACTTGGTGATGTTGAGGTTCCAATGTTGACACTTCCCAGTGGCTTTTGCCTATGACTGAATTTTAGCAACTCCTGTTGTCTACGGTAGAAATCCTCCATTCCAATGCCAGTCAATTATGACTGCAAACCCATGGTTAGTAACCCACTTCCCACCCCACCCTCATAAACCAGGAGATGATTAGAATACTGCATGCAAGAGATGGACCAGGCCAGTGTAAATAAAAAAACAGCATAAACTTACCTAGCCAGAAAGACCACCATGATCATGAAAACAGCATAGAATGATGAATAATTATTACCTACTAAGCTCAATGTAAAGCCTTAAAATTCAAGCTAGAGTCAAGTCTACTGATATATATTAATAAAATACAAACCAAACATAAATCTACATTCAGCTTTTAGAAACATTTTCTGTGTAGATGCTTTTCTTAAGCCCCCAAATTCTGCAGAAAATAAACATCCACAGTAAATATTTACTTCTGTGATTAAAAACAGAAGACACATGTAAATAGCACTGACACCTGCCTCGGAAAGTTGTGAGATGGGAGAAGATGGAATTTCTCCGGGTTTCACATTCTGATACTCCTGTCAACTGTAGTTAGGACAAAATGGGTTTTTTCTCTCTTTTTTTTTCCTCTCTTTTTTCCTTTTCTTATGGCTTACTTGTGATGAGTTGTGTGTTGCTGGACAAACTGATTTTTTTTTTTAATTGAGGCAAAATGTGTACTGCTCTTTCCAATACATCATATTGACTTGTGGAAACGCATGCATAGTGCATTTAGTATATCTAAAAGATTGCTGCTATCCAAATCTGTTACTTTCCTTACCATTTATGGTAGGCAGGTAATTCATCTATAGAAAATAGACTTTGTATTAACTTCTTTGGAAGCCTGTATTTTCTGTATGAGCCTTTCACCATTTAGTTATTTTTTTGCAAAAAGCAAAATGTAACAGACATTTTGGTGTAACTGCCCATGTATTTGTCAAATCACAGAGAAAGTGGGATGAATGGAAACTTGCAATCTTGCACTTGGGTCCAAATTTGGGAATGTTTAAGTAAGCCTTAGTAGACACTGTTGCTAAAAAGGATAAAGGCTGGATAACTGTAGGCATCAAAAGAAATGGAAAGCAGGTTAGAGAATCAAGAGGCACTAGACCAATAAGTAGTCACATTTTTAAAGATTCATGTATGAGATAAAAAATGTTCTGCTTAACAGCAGTGGTGCTATTCTTGCCATGAGAGTGTCACCAACTCCCTATGACCCTGCCTCAGGCAGGGATGGAAGATGGCTCATAAAAGGACAATGCATAAAAGCTAGAAGGGTTGAAAGGAATTAGTTCTCAGAAAAGTGGATTTCCATGCCTTTTCCATGCTTTTGTAGATATGCACATAATGTTTTATTAAAGAAACCCAGATTTTGTCTCTGCTATTTATTAATATTGTAGGGGAAAGTGAAATCCATAAAATGAGTAAATTTCCAAGATGTGTTTTTAACACAATAACATTCAGATGAATCATGAGTAATCTTTTTTAACTAATTCATGCCCCTTTTTAAAATAAGAATTGGCAACTCATTGCCACTGATTTGGAAAAGATTTAACATTTAAGTGGTACTTCAACCCATATTTCTAGCTTGTAGGATGCCAACCATCTCAGTGATACTCACAACAAATTGCAGCAACATTGCATGCATTTAACCAAGTGTAAATGAAAGTAATTCTCCATAGTGTCCAAGCTCAAATACCCACTTAATGGTTTGTAATTACAGTTTTGAGCACCAAATTTTTATTTAATTCTGCCTTTATTAAAAGTTTTGTTTTACCCTATTTTCACTGCAGTATGATCACTATATACCAAAACATAATAAAGACATGAAAACAGACTTTTACAGCTTCAAGTCTCTAGCCAATCCTTATTTTAATGCAGCAATTCGCAGTGTATTCTTTAATACGAAACATTAAACCTGGCATTTCGTTGGAGCTATAAAATTTAAAAACTCACCTATAAACGTTATTTACGAAAAGTAAGTGACATCTGAAATTCTTTCTCAATAAGAGTTTTGGGAGGCCTAGAGCCTCTCCTCTTTCTTCTTTCTCAGTTTCAGTTTTTTTTTTTTTTTAATCAACTTTCCCACTTATTCTCAAATCTTTATGCTCACACTTGCTGCTTTCTCTTCATACCACATGGCAGGGTTATGACAGTGCTAGCCAGGCCACAGGCTTAGCAGGCCAAGCTGTGTGCAAAGGCAGCACCATGTTTGATTCATGTCATTACTCCATGCCCCAGCACAGTGCCTGAAATGTAGAAGGAATTCAACCAGAGAAAGAACCTAAACTGTATTTGTTGAATTTCTTAACTCAATAA
Organism: Pongo abelii; assembly: GCF_028885655.2. Classification (NCBI taxonomy): domain Eukaryota; kingdom Metazoa; phylum Chordata; class Mammalia; order Primates; family Hominidae; genus Pongo; species Pongo abelii. The sequence goes on from NC_071992.2 coordinate 107,409,331, forward strand.
ATTTTTTTGAAGAAATTTTTATTGTGCTCCAGAATAATGATTTCCAGTGTAGATTTTAAAATCAAATCGGATTATGCTTCATGACACTTTACTGTGATTTATGTATTCACATAGTTAAATTTGAAGGAAAGATATGATAAAGATAGCGTAAGTAAAAAAATGAGCCTTTTGTAGTTCTATGCTAGCATATTTGATTTTATAATATTATGTAGCAAAATATATACCTTATACAAATAGAAGTAAAATGAGTCTAGGCAATAAATTTAAATGTATGTTATTTCCTATTAAGTACTAATGGACCATACTTTTTTTCTTCCCCTGAGGGAAGGACTCTGATGTCCTACTGAGGTCAAACTCATTAAATCTCATCCATGTAGAATGTGGAATTTAAAATATTTAAATCCATGTAGAATTTAAAATATTTCAGAAACTCTGCTCATTCATTGTAAGACCCACCTTTTGTCAGTATTTTTTTTAGCTTACCGTATATTAATAATAATTAACTCTATTTTATCATTTCATGGACCACAGATATATTCTGGATAAAAGTAACTAAAGTGATCTGCAGGTATTTAAGCATGGTTAGCTCTTGAGGCTCTGTCTTCTGCCCTGAGATTATCTAATAATGCTAATGTTGACATTTTACCCCAGGTATTTATAAAGGAAAAATAAATTTACCACTCTTAAGACCCACATTTACTAGTTAAGAAAAATCAAAAGTAAATTTAAATTCACTATTTAATTAAATAGTATCTTACTTTCTTCATCTCAGCTAGAGAGTAACAAGTGTATGTAAAGTGTGTGTGTGTGGTTTTTTTTTTATTTTGAGATGGAGTCTTGCTCTGTCACCCAGGCTGGAGTGCAGTAGCGTGATCTCGGTTCACTGCAAGCTCCGCCTCCCAGGTTCAAGCCATTCTCCTGCCTCAGCCTCCCGAGTAGCTGGGACTACAGGCGCCCGCCACCACGCCCAGCTAATTTTTTGTATTTTTAGTAGAGACGGGGTTTCACCGTGTTAGCCAGGATGGTCTCGATCTCCTGACCTTGTGATCCGCCCGCCTCGGCCTCCCAAAGTGCTGGGATTACAGGCGTGAGCCACTGTGCCCAGCCTAAGTATATGTAAAGTGTTTTAAAATTTACTAAGTACTCTTTATTACATTATCCCATATGATTCTTACAATAGCTACTTGAAGTAAAAAGGACAGAGCTCTCTTTTGTAGACTGGTGAGTGATAGAATCCGAATTTACATGTAGGTCTACAGGCTCTATACCTGGTATTCTGAGTAGAGGTAGAAAAAGTACCTGTTGAAGGAAGAGTCTGCTAGGCTACCCTGCATATCTCCCTAGAGTCTCCCAGCCTAATTTGAGACTTCTCTCATGTCTTCCTTTGGATGTGATCTCTGGTAGGCTAGCATGGCTTTCATAGAGACTTAGGGTTTAAAACTTCATCGTGTTGCAAGGCACTGACTGTTTTGCTTGTTTGAGGACTGTCTCACATAATTGAATAGGTCCTTTCTCCACTGGCAGGGGAATAATTTGGAAACTCTTTAAGGTCCTTTACGTGTGTTAACTGTGTGGATGTGAATTGAGAGTAGCCTTTGCTCTCAAAGTTTAGGGATTAAACACAGAGAGAAAAGCTGCTCTTCTCTCTAATATTCTTGTGAACAGTCAGTTCTATCACTGCTTCTTTTTTTCCATATGGGGTTATCAGTCATCTATGTGCCCACCTTACTGTGAGTGTTTTAATAATAATGATTAGAACAAAGGTGTATGGAGTGCCTAATATGCACCAGACCCCACACAATAGCATTTTTACATGCATTATCTCATCAGTCCTTAGAACAAATGAGGTTGATATTTTTAAATACCCATTTATGGGTAAAGAACTTAAGTGTCAAATTAATTAAGTAAGTAGCCCAAGTTCACTGAGTTACTAAGTAGCCCAGCTGGGATTCAAATCTATCTCTTCTTGGCCACAAGGCTCTATTAGTTTCGTGTTGCCTTTGCATTTGACCTATTCGGCGATTAATTTTGCAGTTCTCCTATTGATCCCAAATTATTCCCATTTAGAGACCAAAAGTTGCTGCTATCAGTTATGCTTAGTCTGGAATATATAACTCTATTTTACAAGATGATACCAAATAATGTTTGTTTAAGTAAATGATCCTTGAAAGACTCATGCAGGCAGGAAGAATTGGGATGAATTAGGTCAAGAGAAAATATGTAAAATTGTTGGTGTTTTGCAGTCATTGTACAGCAGAGGGAAGGGGGAGAAAAATACAGGAAAAATATGATGAAATTTCTCTGGTTGATAAACACTCCATTTTAAGTGTTTATGCTCAGATGTAAACAACATGAATAACATTGTAACCTGTAGAGCAGCCATGGTGAATGGAAGATGGAGCTCTATTGTGCAATAGTTCTGAAGCCCCACACCCAGATTAAGGGACAAACTGCACTCTGCAAGTAGCTGGTTGTCTGCAAGAGCTTCTCATTGAAAAACTGCATCAATCAAAGCAAGCTTCCTGAGCCCAAAGTGCTGAAGATATCACAATCATTAAACAGTTATGCAAATGTAAAAGCAATATCTCACCTCATTAGTACTAAATATGTTGTTTATTCTTTCCCCAAGTAAAATGTTTAGAAGCCTGCATAATGAGCATCTCGTTGACAGAGGTGTGGAATTATGAAGCTGCTAAATCCAGTGTGAAGACAGAGTGATAAAATAGATTGGATTTTGCAATAGCTGTGCTTAGAGCAAACTTGGGTGGCTGGATTCCACATTAGCACATTGTTTTGACATCATGCACTCAGAGATTTGATTTCATGGATTAGGGGGAGGTGGTTATGACATTTGGGTGGAGAAAAGAGTGTGCAGGCTGAAGAAAAAAGCTATAGGCTATGGGCAGAGAAGAAAACTGGAAGAGTTTTTAAAGCAATATCCTATTTTCTAATGAGGGTACTTGCATGATAAACACCATGTAAATGGTCTAGAGACATAATTAAAGCTGATGGTGACAGAAGGAAACAAATTAAACTTGGAAATGTTTACCTGTCTAGAGTAGTCTTTGTACAAATGTGTGATAAAGATAAACGTCTGACCTTTGAACTCTATCCTCCAGTGTACACCAGCATCTAGAAGGCAGCTTAAGGTTTGTAGTGAAATGTGCTACTACACACTAGTGTGTGATTCTTAATATGTCAATGGGCTGGAATTTATTTTTCATGAGTTCATGAGTCTTCTGTGTCTTAGTTGGAATTGCCATGCTGCCATATATTTCATACAATTAGCTACCTTAGTTCATAATGCTGATCCCAGGTTGGAAGTGCTAGTCCAACCTCAACCATGGGAATGTCAATAAGAAAAAGAGCATAACAGACTATTAGACTGTAGGCTCCCTGAGTGCAGCAGCCTTGACTGATTCTTCCCTGACTTGGCACAAGGAATAACACCTAGCCTGTGCTCTACAAATAAGTGCTAAGTGTCTGAAAGAAAGGGGATTTTTTCAGTTCTTCTTCATGTCCACTAACCTTCTTCAAGATGCTGATTGGACTTATGGGCATTGCCTGAGAAGATTCCTTAGGAGGCTGTGTGAAAGCAAGCAAGGGTGGGAAGCACTTGTTCTGCTCAGCCGGGTTTCACCTTGTGACCTCTACCCTAGATTCTAAGGCCATCCACATAGTTGTGTGTGTCATACTCAAAGAAAGAAAAAGAAGGAAATGGTAGGTGCAATAACATCATTGATGATTTATGTTTCAAAATATAATTTTCATCTTTAAGTTACTGCTATGTTTTACTGTTGATCAGTTAAGGAGATGATTGAGGAAGAATTTGTCTTCATGGACTATTGGATTTTGAAAGTTTTTTTAACGGAAAATTCCCTTCGTCTGGGTGCTAACTTTCTAGTCGCTAGGGCGACGGATGGCCTTTTTGTCCAAATGCCTTTGGTGTGCCCTAGAGAACATGAGTACAAGGGACCTAACAAACATCTGGACAAGTGCGTCAAAGTGCATCCGTAAAGTTGTTATAGTAAAAAGTGGATCTGAAACAAAAAAAAAAAGGAAAGTGAGTTTAAAAAAAGCTGAACTTACTTTTCTTTGGATGGTGAAGAAGGTAACATGTTATACTGGGGGAAAGGGTTTGGAATGAGACAAAATTGTGTTCAAATTTTGGTTTACCATTTAATTGTTACGTAAAAAGTTTCATTAATCAAACTGAGTCTCAGTTTCTGCCTCTTTAAAATGATAATCCTTATGTTAGTCATCAGGTTGTTTTGAGAATTCAATGAACATCAAAATTCTTAGCAAAATAACAATGATTGCCATAATTTAGTTCATTGTTGTATCAGAGTTTTAACTGAACATTCAAACTGCTTCAGTATGCATATTTGGGTGTCTCATTTATTTACTTATTTTCCATTTTATTAGGTGCTTCCACTGTCAAGGCCTCTGAACATGTGTCCGTGGCAAGTACTATTCTAAAAATAGAAAAATTAGTAGGCTGTTTCATGCATTTTAATACACTGACATTCCATGCTTTTTGCCTAATGAAGCAAATATTCATAAATGGGTTTGGGAGAAGAGAGAGAGAAAGAGAGAGCAAGAGCACACTCTATTCTTCATGTATGTGTGTGTGTGCATGTATATATGTGTGTGTATAAATATGTGTGTATAAATACATAAATATATGTGGTCAATCTTGATTATATTACAAACACATTCCCTATTATTGTCAGTGATTCTTTTTCTCATAATATGCATTTCTTTGTGGTTGTTTCTCATTCTGTAGAAAAAGAATAATCTTAGGCAAGTGTTTTACCTTTGTGGGTCTCAGTTTCATTATCTGAGAAGTGCAGAGAGAGTGCATGAAGCAATCCCTTCCACTTCTGGAAGAAAAACATGTATCCCACTTTCATAAGGTCAATGATGTTTAAGTTCCTGTTAAACATGCAGATATTTGAATAATCCTTAGAACTGATATTAAATTAATTTCCTATTTCCAAAGTTAAAGGAAGACTTTAGTTGACATAACAAGCAGAACAATCCAATATGATGCTCAGTACTCCCTAATAAATATTTAACAGTACTCATTTCCTTATAAAGAATAATCTGGAAGTACAGGTACCCCTGGTTATAAAAAATTTTACAATTTAAACTAAAAAATTAAGTGACTGTTATTATTTAAACTGAATTTTTGCTATCTCAGCTGAACCCTTGTACTGAGTGATAGTAATCACATTTGTATTAGCCTAGCCCTACAAGTTGCCACAGCCAGGGTTCTCCGCATCTCTGCATATGATTTCAACCCCCTGTATCCATCATCAGAGCCTTTTCCTTTGCTTACTAAAAGTGTATAAAAGGTAATCTTTCCATAGATGTCTACAACTATCATGGATGACCTTCTATAACTCCAGAGATTTTGCCTAGAATTTGGATTAGGGATATAGATTTAGTTCAGCTCCTGGAAGCTGTGGGTTGGTTGCCAAATCACAAAAGAAAGGCATGCCTACCAAAAAAGCCATTGTTTAAGAACATGGGGAGTGGGTAGACAGTTTCTGCTCCCAAAATCATGGAATTAGGGGACATTTGATTATCCTTGGATATATACTTTATCACATAAATGTACAGTTGAGAACACAGATAAACACAGTCACCTTAAAAATTCAAATAAATTCCCATTATAAACATTGAAGATAATTTGATTGCAATGGTGAATAAATCTAAAGAAATCATGTGTTGGTCAGAAGTGCAGATCAAACAAAAAGACAAAGGAAGGTCACTGAGGCAGATATCAGCAAAGCTCATCAACCACTCTCTCAAGAAAAGTAAATATTGATTCTTAGACTTTTAGTGTAGTTCCATAGCAAGTCCCTCCTGATGCTCTATTAGAGGAAGTAAGAAGATATGATCTCCATTGAAGTTTATCTCCTCCTCTACTCAAACTACCATAACTACAAGATATCCTCCCTAACTTCCATTTGGCCTGAAGCATCCAGTTGCCTCAGAAGGATTATGGCAATGAGAATGCCAAGAAAAATTTTCTAGGCAATACTCAATTTTAAATTTCAAAGCATACTTTTGAAACACAAGACAAAGACTTTGATTTCCTGAGAGAACAGAGCTGGCCCTGTGCTAAACAATACCCATAGAAGAATAAATATCACCTGGGTATTTTTTAAAATACATTTAGACTAGATGAAGAATCCATGGGCTAAGGTTGGAGTATATGAGAGAAGAAGCAATACACCAGTATGTATACTAGGAAAGTGTTTGCTCTCCATTCCCAGACCCAGTTTGGGAGGGCCACAGAACTCTGTTTGTTAAGGTAATACTTGCTTCAGCAACCAAATTTGGAGACACAATACAATAGTATTTTACTTCTTATGCAATAGTCCAAGGAGGTGGGTCTGATTGGTGGGTAGCTTTTTTCTATGTGGTGACTCAGGTACTCAGGCTTCTTCTATTTTGTGTCTCTTCAGTTCCCTAGAGCTTTGGAATCCAGTAGCTAAAAGGGAAAACAGAAATTGAAAAATTCTTATCTGCTTCTTATAAATCCTGGCATAGAAATGAGATACATCATTTCCATTAATATTCAATTGGCAAGAATTAGTCACATACCCTCAACTAGATGAAAGGGGAACTTGGAAACTCAGCCCCTAGTTATATAGCCTCATCCCAACAATAATTCCAAACTATGGCAAGAAAAACATGATATTTTGGTGGGCAGCTGGCATCTCTACCACTAATGACCATGTAGGTTTGGGCCCTCAGACAAAGTCAACACTTACCCCATTTTCCATCTGTGGCTCTGGAAGGTGATATTTGGGGATATTCCCCATACTAAATGAGGTAGTAGCAGTCAAAAAGAAATGGCAATGTAGCTTATCTAGGGAGAGCAGTTCAAAGACATCCCCTGCCCGCCACCCTTCTCCAAAGTTTCCTGTGCCTTCAGAGTGACATGGAGAGCTTGCAAAAATTTTCCTGCGTACCTACCAACCTCCTCCAGAGAGGCACAAATGTAATGGAAAGAATGATGACAAGGTTCTGGATAAAAGATGAAAAGAAGCCAGGGAATGCTGCCAGTAGCCATTCAAAGGGAACAAGTGGGAATGGGGCCATTTCAGCAGATGCCAGCAATGTAGAAAATGATGACCAAGGACCAGATAAGTCAACTTCCTTAGGTTTAGAAATAAGCAAAAGGAAAAAGAAAAGGAGAATAATTTTGGATCATTCTGAGTCTACCTTCAATTGAGTATGTTTACTCTGAATTGTCAGAAATGGATTCTGCTACCAGGCATAATGAGACTCAAGCTAGAAATTAAGGACAATTAAATAAAGTTACTTTTTTGAGGAATATATTCAAGATTATAGTCTGAGATTTAGTCACTACTACATGTATAATCTATTTTCTTAGTGTGGTTGCATACTCCCCAAGAAATTTTTAGTTTTTAATATTCTTACCAAGCTTCACTGTCTACTCTGAATATATACAGTAGTCGGGATATACATAGTGTAATATTTACCATGTAAAGTTTCATGTAACACAAGTTATCATATTTATATATTTGCATATGTATAGTTATATTTCTCTGTGTAAAATAAATAACCACATTTTAAAAGATGTTGAAGTCAATTACTACCATATGTCCAGTGGTGTTCTAGATTCTGAAGATATAGCAATGAGTTACACAGACAAAAGCCTCTGCCATCAAGGAATTTACCCTCTATTAAATGAAAAGAATTTGCATTCTAATAAATAAGAAAGTTGACAAAGTAAGTAAAATATAAAGTTACATCATATAGTGATAAGGGCTATAGAAAAAATAAAAAGCAGAGAAGGTAAGAGGTAATGGGGTCAGGGTAGGGAGACATTGAATTTTATTTTTTATCTATGTAATTTTTATTTTATTATAAATTGACAAATTATAATTGTATAAATTTACGAGGTACAAAGTGATGTTATGATATATGAATATAAATGTGGATGATTAAATCAAACTAATTGATATATATTCATCACCTCAAATACTTTTTTTGTGGTGAGAATATTAGAAATTTACTCTCTTAGCAATTTTTAAATACACAATACATTATTATTAACTATAGTCACCATGCTGTGCAATAGATCTGAAAATACTCATTGTTCTTATCTGACTGAAACTTTGTCCCCTTTGACCCCATCTCCAGAACCCTAACCCCTGGCCTCTGGTAACCACCATTCTACTCTCTACTTTTGTGTTCAATTGTTTTGGATTTCACATACAAGTGAGATTGTGTGGTATTTGTCTTCCTGTGCCTGGCTTATTTCACTTAGCATAATGGCCTCCAGGTTAATCCATGTTGTCACAAATGACAAAATTTCCTCCCTCTTTTTTTAAAGTTGAATAATATTTTATTGTGTACGCATACCATATTTTTTAAACCGTGCATCTGTTGATAGACACAGGCTTATTCCATATTGATTATTGAGAATGCAGATATCTCTTCAACATATAGGTTTCAAATCCTTAGTTTTTAGAGGATCCTCTATACAGTTTTCCATAAATGGCTGTACTAATTTACATTCCACCAACAGTGCTCAAGAATTCCCTTGTCTTGATGGGATCTAATTAAATTAAAGAACTTCTGCACAGCAAAAGAAACTGTCATCAGAGTGAACAGGCAAACTACAGAATGGGAGAAATTTTTTGCAATCTACCCACCTGACAAAGGTCTAATATCCAGAATTTACAAGGAAATTAAATTTACAAGAAAAAAACCCATCAAAAAGTGGACAAAGGATATGAATAGACACTTCTTAAAAGAAGGCATTTATGTGGCCAAGAAACATTTTTAAAAAGCTCAACATCACTGATCATCAGAGAAATGCAAATCAATACCATAATGAGATACCATCTCAAATCAGTCAGAATGGTGATTATTAAAAAGTCAGGAAATAATAGATGCTGGTGAGGCCGTGGAGAAATAGGAATGCTTTTACACTGTTGGCAGGAATGTAAATTATTTCAACCATTGTGGAATTGTGTATGGCAATTCCTCAAGGATCTAGAAGCAGAAATACCATTTGACCCAGCAATCCCATTACTGGGGATACACCCAAAGGAATATAAATCATTCTACTACAAAGACACATGCCCATGTATGTTTATTGAAGCGCTATTTACAATAGCAAAGACGTGGAACCAACCCAAATGCCCATCAGTGATACACTGGATAAAGAAAATGTGGTACATATACACCATGGAATACTGTGCAGCCATTAAACAGGATTAAGATCATGTCCTTTGCAGGCACATAGATGAAGCTGGAAGCCATCATCCTCAGCACACCAACACAGGAGCAGAAAACCAAATACTGCACATTCTCACTCATAAGTGGGAGTTGAATAATGAGAACACATGGATACAGAGAGGGGAACAACACACACCAGGACCTGTTAGGGGATGGGGGGTGAGAGGAGGGAACTTAGAAGATGGGTCAATAGGTGCAGCAAACCACCACGGCACACGTATACCTATATAACAAACCTGCATGTTCTACACATGTATCCCATTTTTTTAAGAAGAAATAAAAAAGAATTCCTTTGTCTCCATGTCCTTACCAACACTTGTTACCTTTTGTCATTTTGATAACAGCCACTCTGACAAGTATAAGGTGATGGCTCATTGTGCTTATAATGTGCATTTCCCTAATTATTAGTGATGGTGAGCCTTTTTTCATATATCTGTTGGCCATTTGTATGTCTTCTTTCTGATAAATGTCTATTCAGGTTCTTTACCCAAATTTTAATTGGGTTATTTGTTTTCTTGTTATTGAGTTGTTTAAGTGCCTTATATATTTTGGACATTAATCATTCATCAGATATATGGCTTGCAAATATTTTCTACCATTCCTAGATTATCTCTTTACTCTATTAATTTTTTCCTTTGCTGTGCAGAAGCTTTTTTGTTTGATGTAATCACATTTGTTTATTTTTTCTTATTGTTGACTGAGCTTTTGGGGTCAAATCCCAAAAAAATCATTGCCCAGACCTATGTCATGTAACATTTTCTCTATGATTTTTTCTAGTAGTTTTACAGTTTCAGGTCTTATACTTATGTTTTTAATCAATTTTGAGTTAATTTTTGCATATTGTGTAAGATAAGGGTCTAATTTCACTCTTCTACAGGTTGATATCCAATTTTCCCAGCACCTTTTATTGAAGAGACTCTCCTTTTTCCATCTTGTGTTCTTGGCACTTTTGTCAAAAATCAATTGATTGTAAATGTGTTGGTTCATTTCTGGACTCTCTATTCTGTTCCATTATTCAATGTGTCTATTTGTATGCCCATATTATGCTGTTTTAATTATTATAGCTTTGTAATATAGTTTGAAATCAAGTAGAGTGATGCCTTCACGTTTGTATTTTTTTGTTCAAGATTGGCTTGTCTATTCAGGGATGTGTGTGTTTGTGTATATGTGTGTGTGTGTGTGATTCCATCTGAAATTTAAGATTCTTTTTTCTGCTTCTGAGAAAAATGACATTGAAATTTTGATAGGGATTGCATTGAACCTGTAGATTGCTTTGGGTGGTATGGACATTTTAACAATGATAATTATTCCAACTCATAAACATGGAATATCTTTCCATTTCTTGTGTCTTCTTTTATTTCTTTCATCAATGTTTTAGAGTTCTCAGTGGACCAGTCTTTCACCTCTGATGTGGTTTGGCTTTGTGTCCCACCCAAATCTCAGGTCAAGTTGTAATCCCTAGAATTGGGGGGGGGGGGCCTGGTGGGAGGTGACTGGATCGGGAGGTAGTTTCTAGTGGTTTAGCACCATCCCCCCAGTGCTGTTTGTTTAAAAGTGTGTGGCACCTCCCTCATCTCTCTTTTCCCCCTTCTGCTGGTCATGTGAAGACTTGCTTTGCTTCCCCTTTGCCTTCTACTGTGGTTGTAAGTTTCTTGAGGCCTCCCCAACTGTGCTCCCCGTACAGCCTGCAGAACTGTGAGTCAATTAAACCTTTCCTCTTCATAAATTGCCCAGTCTCAGTCTCAGGTAAACCTTTCTTCTTCATAAATTACCCAGTCTCAGTCTCAGGTAAACCTTTCTTCTTCATAAATTACCCAGGCAGCATGGGAACAAACTAATACAACCTCACTGGTTAAACTTATTCTAAGTATTTTTTCGGTAGCTATTGTAAATGGAATGGTTTTCTTGATTTCTGTTTCAAATAGTTTGTTGTTATGTATAAAAACACTACTAATTCTTGTCTGTTAGTTTTGTATCCTGCAAATTTACTGTATTCATTTATTCTAGCAGTTTTATGGTGGAATCTTTAGGATTATCTACATGTAAAATCATGTCATCAGAAAACAGAGAAAATTTCACTTCTTTCTTTTCTATTTGGATGTGTTTTATTTCTTTCTCTTGCCTGATTGTTCTGGCAAGGACTTCCACTACTGTGTTGAATAGAAGTGGCAAGAGTGGACATCCTTGTCATCAATGTTAAGTATGATGTTAGTTATGGGATGTCATATGTAGCTTTAAATGTGTTGAGGTACATTCCTTCTATATGTAATTTGTTGAGAGTTTTTATTATGAAAAAATATTGAATTTTTTCAAATGGTTTTTCTGTATCTAAATGAGATAATTATATCATTCTTGTCCTTCATTATGTTAATGTGATGTATCACAGTTATTGATTTTTATATGATGAGCTATCCTTGCCTCCCCAGTATAAATCCTGCTTGATCATGGTGAATGATCCTTTTAATGTAAGATTGAATTAAATTTACTAATATTTTGTTGAGTATTTTTGCATCTACATTCATCAGGGATATTGGCATGTAACTTTCTTTTCTTTTCATGTCCTTGTCTGGCTTTGATATCAAGGGAATGTGGCCTCATGTAATGAGTTTGGAAGTATTCTTTCCTCTTTTATGTTTTGAAATAATTTGAGAAGGATTGATACTAGTTCTGAAATATTTGGTAGAATTATTCAGTTAAGCTATTAAGTCCTAGGCTTTTCTTTGATGGAAGACTTTATTACATATTCAATCTCCCTGCTCATTGTTGGACTATTCAAATTTTCTATTTCTTTATAATTTAGTCTTCATAGGTTATTTCTAAAAAGCTTTCCACTTCTTCTAGGTTATCCAATTTGTTGATGTATAGTTGTTCATAGTGATCTTTTATGATCCTTTGTATTTCTCTGGTATCAATCTTCAGGGTCACAGGGTGTATTCCCCAGCTGAGCATTACTGCTATTTGCGTTTTTCAGTTGGGCAAGGCTGCAGGCTGTACTTGCAGAGGTTAAGCACTCTGAGGCTAGGCAGAGTCACTGCTCAAAACATGGGTCCAAAGGCTATGCTCTGTAGCAATGCATATTTGAAGCTTTCCTCCTTGCCTGAGTGGGGCTTTGAAATGGTCTCTGAGTCTGGGTCAGGCCACTGTTTGAACTCAGAGGTTGGGCAGGTCTAGCCCCTAAGCTCTGCAGAAATGCATGTAACAGAAATCTCCCTTCCTGGGTGGGGCCTTGGAATAGGGTTTGGAACTGGGCCAAGCTACTGCTTGGTCTAGGCAGGATGCATTCCTGTGCTCTATAGAAAGGCACTATAGAGGGTGTCTCCTAGCTTGGGTGGAGCTTTGGGGTGGGCTCTGAGTCTGGGCCAGGCTACTGATTGGACTCCCAGGCCAGGGACTAGCCCCTATGCTCTACAGAAATGTGTTGTGGCTGGTGTCTCCTTGCCTGGGTGGGGATCTGGTGTAGGCTCCAAGGCTGGGTATGGAGGCTGGCTGCCTAGGGCTCTAGCCAGCTTGAACGTCCTGCTATACTTCTGGGAGCCACCAGCTTGGCTTTGTGGGTGAGCTCTGCTGTTGGCTGGGATGCCATCACCGGCAGAAACACAGGGCTATCATCAAGATCCTTGAGCCTCCTTTTGGTGTTTCTATCTGATCCCAGGTGGTCTAGTCCCGTTGTTACACCTAGTGTTCCCTTTGAGGTGAGATGGGGGTGAGCTCCCTGAGAAGTATCTCTGAATACGGAGAAGTTGGATGACTACCTCCAGAGCTCTTTACTTACTATGGAAACTGTTGATTCAGGGGATCTTCTCTATGTGTTGTGTTGTCTTGAAGGAGGGAAATGATGATGTAGTCAAAGTGAAATCATTCCTCTTATCTTATGATATAATTTTATTTAGTTTTATGGTTTACACTCAGTCTTAGTCCTAAGTTTTTGGGTTTTCACCAAGTTCTTTTCATCTGAGGATAATTGCTAGCTGAAATATCTGTGGAAGAAAGTGAAGCCTGGGACCTCAGATTCAGTCATCTTGCTGATGTGACTCCTCTGATGTTGCATTTTAAACAAGGATGTGAATAAAACTTCACTGAGAAGTCCAAAAAGAGCTGAGGGAGCCAAGATGTCAGGATAAATTAGGAAAAGTACCCTGGATAGAGTGAGCATGTCTGGTGTGTTTGAGGAACAGCACGGGGTCAGGGTAGCCCAAGCAAGGTGCATGAGGGGGGTAGCAGGAGGTCAGTTCAGAAAGATCATGTGGAGTAGAGCAAATATTGTCAACCCTTGAAGAGAACTGAAGAGAATGAATTGGCCTTCAAATTGTCTTCATCAGGCTTATGAATTTATTTAACATGAATCTGTCTCAGAAGGTAGTCCTCCTCAAGCTGTAGCCAAAATCAGTTTTCTGAGGCTGCACGGATGTTGCAGGTATTAGATTACAGTACATTTAGCATGGTGCCACCAGCCTGTGAAGACCCTGGAAGCCTTCTGGCTCTGTTGTCAAGGTGATCCATCACTGGCTATTCCCTCTCCTGCTGAATGGCTGTGCACACAGCATATGCCAATTGGGCCACTCCCTCAATGGCCAGCCCAGTCCCTCCTCTTCAACACATAGTATAGGAAAAAAGTGCAACACACATACATACGCACAACAGATGCATCATCACTCCACAAAGGCAATTGGGTGGAGCAGTCTTTGTTACCTTTTGGTACACAACTCCCACCATACTCTCTTGTTACTTCTTTTACTCTTCAGTGTTTGCCTTGATATTCACCTTGAACTGACTTAACCTGAATTAAAGTCCTGGTGGAAGCACATGTAAAGGAAGTACATGGGTAATTTGTGACTCTACCCAGTATCCTCGCTTGGCCTGAGCACCCTGCCAAGGGTCCCAGAAATGTAGCTATGAAATTTGCATAGAGCATGGAACACGGACCTGAAAACAAACAGACTGAGAATTAAATATTGATTTTCCCATAAAGGAGAATCACAATTTCTGTACGCAATATTTTATTTCTAAAATGGGTGTAAAATATGCTTGCTAAAAAGATCCAAAGGCAGATTCTATTTCTCAAAATTCATTTTCCTGCTTTATAATCTTCTAATGTAGAATGCAATTTGTTTATCTCATCGATATTAATGTGTTTTATATCTTTGATCAAATTGTGTATATTGAGATGGGTTCTTAAATTTCTATTTACTTTCTAGATTAAATCTTACCACATAAAGAATTATCTCCTTTGTGAACAAATGTGTCAAAATCAACTTGGATCTGCTTGATGGTTCTCACACCTTCAGTGTTCATAAGACAACATTTTTATGTCACCAGATGTAACCCAGATGGTACATATTAATTTATGTATGGATATTGAAAAAAATATATGGTTTCCATCTGATGTCTTTTAAGTATGATTTTTAACTTGATGTGAATATCGTTTTTTTTTTCAACTTGCACTATAATACAGTCAAAATATGGCTCCCAGGTGAATGAACAATTATCTGTTTCATTTGGCATCATTCTGTATTTCTGAGCCATGACTTCTGAATGTACATCTTTTCAGACCTGGTTTCAACTGGCTGAAAAGCATTTTGATAGTGTCAAGTAACTCATTACATTGAAAGACAGTGCTGATAAGATAAATTTAGAACATCTTTCATCTCATTTTCAATATTAACAACTGTTTTATAGTCTTGCCAGCAGACGTAAATGTGTGATAAAGTTTAGACATTTTAATGCTTTAGTCTCTCCTGTTTTGATAAATATTAGACATAAGGTGGTACTGAAATACCATCCCAAGATCTCTAGGTTTTCAGGAAAAAATGGTTCATCATAAGCTCATTATAAAACTATATACAAAAGAAATTGTAGGGCCAATTCAATAAACAAACCTGATATTTTGGTCTCCTGTTATCCTTTCCTTCATTCCAGGAAGAGTCTGAAGTATACTGTTCAAAAGTAGCAAAATGTATGAACATTTTGTAATGGTCTTTGAGTATATCTTTCAAAAGAGATCTGGTAAGGATAACTAAAGAAAAAATACTTTCTTCACATTTCTCTTCCTCTGCTTCCATCTCTTCCTTTTTCTTTTCTATATTCTTCTGCTTTAGCCTATCTTACTTACTGGACATCAATACCAGCATTCTCTTTGTGTATTTTGCTCATGCATGGATAAATAGACACACTTCAGTGGCCAGAAATTTTCTCACAAATTAGAATAGAATTCATATGCTGAGATTCTCACTTACCCAAAATAATATATGAATATCATGAGCATTGTTCAAAACATGTCTTTGAACATAGAGTAGAGGTCAGTTTAGCAGCACCATCCCCTACCAACCTTCTGTTGTGAAACTTAGATAATTAATTTACATTTGGCTTTCCTTATTGTTTTGCATACAAATTAGAATGCTTAAAGCCTCCAACAAACTTGGTCACTGAGTCAAAGAAAGAAAGGAAGATGAGAAAATAGAGAAATTGCTCAGCAGAGAATATACATTCCTTAAAAGAATTATGTATTCAGCTATGTATTCAGTATGCACAAAGCTGTCCAAACAGACCAAAGTCATCCATTACTATAATGTTTAACATTCTCTTTTATAGTTGCATAAAAGCATAAGAACAACCTCTTACCTTTCTTTTCTCTGTTCTCTCTCCCCAGTGGGGGAAGAAGAGAAAAAAAAAAAAAAAAAAAAACCAAGCAAAAAATGGACACACACACCCAAGAACACAATCTCCCAGAATTCCCCATAATTCACTGTGGAAGCAGGAAAGCTGCTGTAAAGAACACAGGTGCTGGGAGGAAAAAGCAATGCTGTGCTGCATGCAGAAGAGAGAAGTAGATGCTTTGTCCCAATCCAATATCGCATGCTATCACATAGGAGAGGAAGCCACACCTCTGAGCTGCCACTGAATCCTTCTAGGTGAAAACAATTCCTCTTAGTTTAGCCTGCTGAGGTTTTCACCACAGAACTCGGGCACAGGTCCAGAGACCAATATCAGAGTGAAAACACAGTGCTCCTCCCAACCCAGTCCCTTTGGACTCAACCACCTTGGGATAGACAGATACTAAGATAGTACCCAGTAATCCTTGCCTCTTGGCATTCGTGCCTATGTGTAATACCCTCTCCTTGAGTGAGGGCTGGACATGGTGACTTGCGTCTAACCAATAGAAAATGGCAAAGGTAATGGATGTCACTTCCATGATGAGGCTACAAAATATTGTGACTGCTGTTTTGCCTCCAGACTTTTGTTTTTTTGATTTTCATGCTCTGATAAAGCAAGTTGCCATGTGGAGACACCCACATAGCAAGAAACTGGGATGGCCTCTGGCCAATAGCCAGCAAGAAACCAAGACCCTCAGCCTGACAGCCTGCAAAAAAGTGAGATCCTCAGCCTAACAGCCTGTAAGAAATTGAATCCTGCCAATACCACTGAACTTGGAAAAAGATCTTTCCTCTGTTGAGCCTCCAGACTACACCGTAGCTCTGGCTGATACTTTGAAGTCTTTTGGGAAACTCTGAAGCAGTGGATCCAGAGAAGCTCTGCCCAAATTTCCAACCTACAAAAACTGTGAGATAATAAAGGTGTATTGTTGTAAGCCACTAAATCTGTGATAATTTGTTTCACAATAATAGATAACTAATATACCTCCCAAAAGAGTCCTTCCAAAATTCCTTTTCTGCTTGTGAATGAAGTCCCAGCAGTCTGACTCACCAGTTAGCATAGCCCATTTCAGGCTGAGCTGGTACCTTATAATACATCCACTAGCTCCTTTCCAAGAGGCAAGACTACAGGAGAAGTTTTGTATTATCTGGGGGTTTCATTTTTCTACGCTCTCCTTTCCTCAAGAAAAACTGAGAATTAACTGAAGAAATTTTCTTATATCTTTAATTTGTGCCAGGGGTGTAGCCACAGATTTGAAAGCTTCAAGTCTCAGAATAAACAAATAGCATAAAAGTCCAGATGCTGCACTTTTCAAAACTACTTTATGTTCATTTTCTTTCAGGATAAGAATCACTTTATTTAAGTTTTATCATGAAATTAGTAATTAAAAATATTTATAAGGATTAGCTAATTACCTATTATTACTGATAAAACCTAATGGTTATGTTTACACTGGTAAAACGTGCCCTTCTATTTTAACTGGACAACACACGCATAGGATGTAACTGACAAGTTTTTCCCTCTATATTGTTTAAAATGCATTTTTTGTTTTCAAAGTAAAACTTGATTTCCAGGGTCCAACAGAAACCTCTAGAGCTATTTCTGCTGACAGCAGCAGAAAAATCATCACTGACTTTATCACTTCGGAGATGACTACTGCAGAAACAGTAACTGAATATAAGAGGGTAAGCTAGGCACTTGGGATGAAGTACTTGCAGCTTAATGCAGATCTTCAGTCTCTACACCTCCTTTAATGCACTGTATTCAGATAGTATGGTTTGGCAACAAAAAAAGAAACAGTTTAATGGAAGTAATGAAAACTGTTTTCTACATTATTTTCTTTCCTTATCCTACAAATTAGAAAATATGCCTGGCAGTTTTGCTGACAGTTCAATAATGCACTTCATTTTGCTACTATTCTCAATGAATTTTCTCAGTTTCTTGTTCAATAAATCAATGCCAAAATAAAACTTGGAGGTAAACATATTTTAATTGAGTCTTTGTGATGTTATGTATCTTGGAATTTGGAAGTCGTAGAATTATACATAATTTTACTGGTTTATTTTGTTTAAATAGTTGGCATTGAGTATTATAACAGCTTTTTGATGGGAAGACAAATATCTAAGACACTCTCTTTGTAGGCTCTCTATGACATTTGAGGAAGAGTTGGGGACATTCAGGGAGAGCTTCTGCCAGAGCTTTTAATTTCTCCCAAGTGGTCTTATATGTTATTTTCTTGATCAGAATTGTGGATGCTGAGATTCAAAATTAATAATGCATACTAACTTGCCAGTTGGTAAACTTAGTTCTTTTGATGATATTTGGTTTTTATTTGTCAAAAAAAGCTGCTCATCCAACCAATAGTCAGAGACCTTCATATACATTGTCATTTGTAATACCCACAACAATTGCTTTCCAAAATGAGAGACACTCTAGCCCTTGCTTGATGCTCTTCTATCATGAAAAATGAAAGGGCATAAGGAGAAGTGTTTGTCAAATTGATATGAAATATAAAGGGTGTTTTCATAAGGCAAACCTAGTCTTGTTAAAAGTGCTGTACTCTGTCCCACTAGCAAAGTTCTCTCTAAAAGTGTATTCTCATAATTCAAGGTAACAACAACAAAAGAGTTTCTCTACCTGTCACTCTCCTTCCTGACTTTTAGTTCACTAAAACACTGTGCATCCTTACTCAAGAAACCATTACCTGAAAAGCAAAAACATGAGATAGAAAATAAGGCCAGGCACAATGCCTCACACCTGTAATTCCAGCACTTTGGGAGGCCAAGGTGGGTGGATCACCTGAGTCCAGGAGTTTGAGACCAGCCTGGGCAACATAATGAAACCCTGTTTCTACTAAAAATATAAAAATTAGCTGGGCATGGTGGCTCACACCTGTAGTTCCACTTACTTGGGAGGCTGAAGCAGGAGGATTGCTTGAGCCTGGGAGGCAGAGGTTGCAGTGAGCTGAGATCATGCCACTGCACTGCAGCCTGGGTGACAGAACAAGACTCTGGAAAAAAAAAAAAAGGAAGGAAAGAAATAAAAAAAGAAACAATTTTCAGTGTTAAGTTTCAATGTCTTTTATTTTGAGAAATTGATAAAAATTGTAAAAGTATGTGGGAAGGCATGTAAAAAGAATCTTTTCTGGAAGAAAAAAGTAGAATAGAAATATAGAAATGTATGTTATATGGTAGATTTTACTATTGTGGTAGATTGTATGCTCCAAAAATGGACACAGTGACATCCTTCATCCTACACATACTTATAATGTAACTGTGCCATTCCTCCCATTGAAAGATGGGTCTATGTTCCCTTCCCTCATAACTGGATAAACTCCTGGCCGTGGCAGAAGTTACAGTGTATGGCCTCCAAGGCTAGTCATAAAAGAGTATATACCTTCAGCACAGCTTTGTAGAAGAGCTTGCTTTTGGACCACAGTCTCTTTGCCATGAGGAAGCTGTATCAGATGGAGTGGACTGTGTGGAGAGAAACCAATACTGTACACTCTGTGGCCCCAGCTGACTGTGGTCCAACCATCAGTCAGCAACTACCAGATATGAATGGTGAGTCTTCAGATGATTCCAGCCCTTGGCTGTCAAGTTATCCATAGTTTTCCTCTCACCACAGCTAATAATGCTGCATAAAACAAATTCAAGCTCTCCCTGATGGGTCTCACCTACATTAGAGCTTTCTGAACAAAATTAATGATTTGGGTGATAGGTTTCACAGTAAATAATTAACAGACAAGACTTATCTCCATTTTGTATATGAGGCAACTGAAGTTCATAGTGGATATATGATTTAACTAGTAACACAGCACTATTAAATTATAGAGACTGAGCTCAAGTTCTGTTCACTTTCTCTATATAGAGTTTTTTTGAAGTTTGTTCCTGAGTAACTATTTGGTGAAATGGAAAGTTTGTCTTCAGTGGTCTTGGTTTCCTCTCAGATACACCTACAAATATTTAACGCTTATGTCTCTATTGGGAAATTACAAGTTCATAGATAAGATGTTTCCCATGGCTTTTACAATGAAGAAAGCATTTTCAGACCACCATGGTGATAAGGCAATTTCTGTTTTCTAGTTTCACATCATTCATGAGTTCATCTGGTTTAGATCTTCTTTTGCCCTCATTCCTCAGAATGTTTGCTTAAATTATGGCAACACTCAGTTGAAAATAAAGGCTGAATACCTGATAATTATCTGTAGTGCTGCTAAAAAGAAACAGTGCAAATACAAATAGAAAGGAACTACTTAGCGTCTCATTTACAGTCTCCTTATGCACATTGATTCCACTTATATTCTTTTCTATTACTATTAATATTACAAAATGTAACCTTATTGAACATTTACAGCTATGCCTCGTTCTTTGTCTGATCATCTCAGGTGTTATCATAGGTGAACAGGAAATGCTACTGAAGTGTTTCCCACGGGACTTAAAGAAAGACTGAAGGGTAAATGTCATCTTAGAACTTACAAAGGCAAGAATTCCACTCTTGACACTTCCTCTCACCCCCTGCCTGATTGCTCACAGATGTCACACTCAGAAAACAATGTCTTTTTTTCTTTTCCTTTTTTCTCTTTTCTTTTTTTTTTTTTTTTTTTGAGGTGGAGTCTCACTCTGTCACCCAGGCTGGAGTACAGTGGCACAATCTCGGCTCACTGCAACCTCCACCTCCCGGGTTCAAGCAATTCTTCTGCCTCAGCCTGCTGAGTAGCTGAGACTACAGGTACGTGCCACTGCGCCCGGCTAATTTTTTGTATTTTTAGCAGAGACGGGGTTTCACCATGTTGACCAGGCTGGTGTCAAACTCCTGACCTCCTGATCTGCCCACCTCGGCCTCCCAAAGTGCTGGGATTACAGGCGTGAGCCAACACATCTGGCCAGAAAGCAATTTCTTAAAATCATTTATTGCAAATCTTCTTCCTTTGCTTCTTATTGTCAACTAATAATTATTTAACATCCATTTGATATATGGAATTGTAGTAAAAGCAAGAGTATAACTTCCTATCGGATTTTAAGAGACACAAAGCATGTGATAGAGACTTTTCAATTACCAAATTAAGATATAAATGCTGGATGGATTCTCATGTAGTTGCTAGTCATACCTTTATCAGAACACTGAGAAGCCCCCATTTCATTGCCCCAGAACTTTACCTTAAAGCACTTGTTTAGAATGATAGTTTGGAAATCCTGACCCACTTCAGGTTAATGGCACCAAGATGCTTGGTAAGATTGGTAATGTAACCAGTGGTAAGATGTGATAACGTAACCAGAGGAAACAAGACTTTATTTGAAACATCATCTATCAAGGACAGCAGCTTGAGACAATTTTTTTAACTATACTATGAACATTTAAGTATCACAGTTTGTCTTTTCAGAATGCTAGTTTAAGCTAGGTATGCAAGGTGAGATTAAACGAGGAAAAGAAAAACAACAGACAGTTGTTATTGGGGGTTTACTATATCCAAGGAATTTAATATATATATTTCCTCATTTAATTCATACAAAAACCCAGTGAGATGGATTGTATTGCTCATTTACAGCCATGAAAACTGAAGTCTCCATATGAAGTAACTAAACCAAATCCACTAGCTATAATGTAGCCGAGGCAAGATTCAAAACTCTCCAGTTCCAAAATCCAAGCTCTTTTTTTTTTTGAGGAGTCTTGCTCTGTCGCCCAGGCTGGAGTGCAGTGGTGCTATTACGGCTCACTGCAACCTCTGCCTCCCAGGTTCACGCCATTCTCCCGCCTCAGCCTCCTGAGTAGCTGGGACTACAGGCACCCGCCACCACGCCTGGCTAATTTTTTTGTATTTTTGGTAGAAATGGGGTTTCACCATGTTAGCCAGGATGGTCTCGATCTCCTGACCTTGTGATCCGCTCATCTCAGTCTCCCAAAGTGCTGGGATTACAGGCGTCAGCCACTATGCCCGGCCCCAAAGTCCAAGCTCTTGCTACCAGGCTATGCCTCTCTCAGTAGACGTGTACATGGGAGTAGTCTGTCAGCTAAGAATGCAAATTTAAGACAGTTTTTGTATCCTGATGCTGCCATTTGATCACATACGTGACTGTTTACTCTCTGGATATTAGTTTCTCAATCTCTAAAATGAGGATAATTCCTGATATGGATTTTGAGATTATGTAATGCCTTACAGAGTGCTCAATAACTTGTAGCTGTTATTATTTCATGATATGAAGAATATAACTTTTCAGTCTGCTCCCAATAATTTGTGGGAGGCAAAAGAAAAAGAACAAAGTTATTTATGTTTCAGTCACCATGGCACTGCAGTTTTGCTGAAACAACACAGTTTTTTTTTTTTTTTGAGATTGTCTTGTCTGTTTAGTTTTTTTCTTCAAAGCAACTGACAAACATGAGTCAATTCATTTTTCTCTTTTTTTATTAGTTTTCATTGCCCTCCTTGTCAAGTTGCCTTTAATAATTTATCAATTATGCCTGATCAGGCCTGCTTGGCTGGCACAGCTAAGCTATAAAGAAGAGCATGAACAGATGTCAAAAATGCATTTGTTTTCTCTTTTTTGCCAAATGCCAGGCAAAGAATGGCACCGTTCTGCTTGCCTGCCCCTTTTACTGGTGAGTAGTGCAAAATGGTTCACACAACATCTGCTTTTCTAAAGACCTGCTAGCATTGCCCACGTATGTCCAGATGTTATCACAGATAAACACAAATATCTGTAGGACTGAAAGTGAACAAACTCTCCTGGGATGCCAAATTCAGTGTTGTTTTGTTCTGTTTTGTTCTGGGGCCTGGGAAAATGGTAAAGGAATGATAGTATGGATCTAGTATTTTGATCCCATTTGCAGAAGATTATTTTCCCTCTATAAATTGACTGCCATTTTAATAACACAGTACTGAAGTGAAAGATGCAGGTTAAGCCACTTAGCTGTGCCCACAAACTCAGGAAGAATGAAAAGGGATGATACATTGCAGAAAATGTCCTACTGTGAGACAATCAAACCCACATCAAGGCTTCAGAGAACAAAACAAGAATTTACTTCTCGCCTCAGGAAAACTATGAATCCTTATTAAGGTAAGTTCAAAATATGAGGAGGTCCTTCCTGCTGTTCCCACCTCTCTTCGCCACCACTACCATCTTTCCTAAAACTGTGGACCACTCTGCCTCTCCTTTGTGATTCCACTTCTCTCTCTTGGCCTTAGATGAGTGCTCTCAGTCATTCATTTGCCTTCAAATCCCCGCTCAGTGGAGCTTGGGTGGGTGGGGTGAGGAGCTCATTTCAGCTCTTGTACCTATAAGGAAAGAATGAAGAAAAGTCACCCCTCCTGGTCCAGTATCAGAATGAAGGACATGTAAGAGTAAAGGTTTTCCTCATTAAGAGAAATCATCTCAACATACTTAGGTGTTTGGAGTTAATCAGCTCTATCTCTTCATGAGTGTTCTAGTTTAGTCTGGGCCACACACCTAAAAGGGGTATCTATGTCCCAGAAAAATAGATAAACCCTGTTATGCCATAATGAGAATAGAAATTATGATTTGAAGTTGTGTTGTTATTCATGCTCCTCTTCCTGAATGGATCTCTAGCCTGATCCTGTGACAGCAAGTCTAGATTGACAAATGGAAGAGCATCATCAAATAGCATTTTCATGACAGTCACTGAACATTATATTGTAGAACTGGAGTCACAAACTTTTTTCTATAAAGGACCGAATATTACAGATTTTCATCTTTGCAGGACATATAATCTCTGTCACAACGACTCAATTTTGCCATTGTGGCATGAGAGAAGCCATAGACCATGCAGAAATGAATGGGCATGGCTGTGTTCTCTAAAGCCTTATTATAAAAAGCAGGTGGTGCACATGTGCATGAGCACACACTCACACAGAAGGTGGCAGACTGGATTTAGCCCATAGGTCATAGTTTGCTAAACTCCGTTGTAGAAAGGAGAAGTGCAATATATATTAAACTAATATAAGAAACCACAGTTACTTTTGCACCAACCTGATATTTGTAACTATTACTCTGTGGGCCAGTGAGGAATATTTTTCTTCCCCTCTCTGGATGCTTTATTTCATGACTGGAATTTGAACATCTCACTACTCTTCTTTGATCTGTTTGCTTTATGCAATAAGCATATTTTCAAAAATGACCAAGGTATGAACCCTGTCTTTGAACAGTGAAAAAATGTGTTATTGATATAGGACATAGTAGAAATGAGGTAAATTAGAAGAGTAGGAAAGCTTCATAGAGGAAGTGACAAAGTCCGAATCTTGAAAGTTTTACTGGGATTTACTATATTGGGTATCCCAGGCATTTTGACATTCTAGGTATAATGAGGTCTGCCAGCAAAATAAAAAAAAAAGACATGAAAAAGCATGAGCATGACCCATTTGGGGAAAGGTAGAATGTTCTGCAAAAGTTTACTGAAAGGTGAAACTAGGTTGTCATGGTGAGGCAAGGTTGTAGAAGGAGGCAAAGTTAGGTTACAGAAGCCCTTGTATACCATGCTAAGGCACTGTAGGTTTCACCTATACTTTGCTCCCTTGATATGAAGTGGAATCATGGGCAGAGATCCCTGTTAGGTTAGCTCAGTTTAAGGGCTGAGTCCCACTCTGCAGCTTGATTCCTCACACAGCCACTGCTGTGTGGCATTGTTCAACCTCTCTGTGCCTCAATTCTTCCACGTTTAGAAGGGGACAATGATAATATAATTAATGCCTACTGCATGGAGTTACTATGAGGATTGAATGAATTAATATTCATAACACCTTTGAACAGGATCTGCAACACAGTAAGGTGGTATACTGGGATTATGCTCAGGAATCACCTGACGGGACTTTTTTTTTTTCCCCTAAAACACATGACCATTTATAAATAAAAAGAAATAAAAATATTAGGGCAGTCCAGGAGAAAGTTTCTGAGCCTGAATTTTAGCACTAGGGATAAAAAAGGGGAGGTAGTTATGAGATATAATAAGGAGGTATGTTTTAAAAAAAGTTTAATTGCTGATTGAATGGGCATGACATATCCTTAGAGACAACTGAACATCCCAGCAGAGACTAGTTTTAGTTTGCCATCTGGGTGAATGACAGTAAGGTTTCTGGCATAGAGAATCCCAGTGAAGAAGCAGAATTGGGGAGAGTACTCAATATGCTATTCATTTCCTACCCACACTCCTTTATTTAGAAAACAGCCTCTCTTTCCACAGCTTCTGGAAGGGGCATTGCTTGTGCATGGGGTGCTCATCTAATTTATTATCTAAATGGAGGCATGTTAGTGAGTGAGAATAAGAAGCTGTCAATAATGACTACAAAACAGCAGGAATGAGTTAGGATTCTCCAGAGCAAAGTGGGGTACATGGTCCCCCCACCTGTGAAGCACATGATCCTGTGCCAGTCTACAGTTGACAGTGAGCAAACGCCTCGCCCTGATTTTTGCAGTATCTTTTCTGCCTAGAATTTAAGACTAATAAATTGAAAAATTCTTTGGTTAGTCAAAAAATAGTTATTGAGCATTAACTATGTACCGGGAAAGGTCCCAAGCACTGTCGATATAGCATTTAACAAAGAAGAAAAAGCTCTGCCTTGATGGAATGATATTCTAGTAGAAAACTAGATAAAAGATAAATGTATAAATAATGTCTGAGAATGGTAGGTACTGGGGAGAAAAATAAACCAGAGTAAAATTCTAGAAAATGGTATGGTGCTGCTTTTAGATTGGGTGGTTACAAATTTGAGGAGGTGATATAGGCAGAGATGTGAATTAAAGAGCAAAGAGGTTTGAAGTCTCTGAGATGGAAATTCGTTTGATGTGTGTGAGCAAGAGAATGACTCATGTATAGTTAAGGAGGAAAAGGGTAATAGAAAATAAGAATAGGGAGGATACAGTTGATAACTGGAGGGCAGTCCCTCAGAACGGAGACTAAATTTGGTTCCTGGCTTTCACAGATGTACTCGGTTGGTTATATACACAGTAGACACTCTAATTCCTTTACTGTCTTCTAATCACAGCTAAGTATTGGCAAATACATGGCTTGGAAATGGACAGGGAAATAGGTTTGGTCAAATGCGTAGTAAAGTCAAGTCTGATCTGGATCTTCTTCAGAAGTTGCCCCCACTTTTGAAAAGAACTAAATGAATCTCCTTTCTTTCTCTGGATGTCTAGAATTGCAGCCACCATGTTGTGACTTCCCATGAGGGAAGTGGCCCGAAATTAAACAAATGTGTCAAGGAAGACTGAGTAGATGTCATGTTTGTCCTTGCCTGTCCATTTTTTTGTTGTATCCTTTTAGTAAATCACTTTTTACTTAAATAACCTAGAGTAGGCTTCTATCCCTTCCAGCAGAGCATCTTAATTTCCCTTTTGAACATGCTGAGTTTGATGGACCCATGAGTCTCTCAAAGAGGCAATGTCTAATTTGAAGTTAAAGGTCCGCATCGGAGTCAGAGATAATCATAAGAGAATCATTAACATGTCCCATCACAGAAATGGATGGAATTATCCAGTTAGGATGTGGTACATGGAAGGAAAGAGGGCTGGGCACAGACTAGAATACTGGGCTTACTGCTACATTTGAGTGGACAGTTCTTAAAGGAGTGGGCTGAGAGAACAGGAATGAGAATCAACTGAGGGGACTTTTTTTTCCCCCTAAAACACATGCTGTCCCCACTGGGAGATTCTGGTATGCTGCTGGGCATGGGGGAGCTCAGCATGGCGGTGGGCAGAGGAAGGAGTCAATACAGCATACTGAGAAGAAAAAATCAGCTGGGCCCAGTGGCTCATGCTGGTAATCCCAGCATTTTGTAAGGCCAAGGTGGGAGGATCGCTTGAGCCCAGGAATTTGAGGCCAGCCTTGGCAACATAGCAAGACCCCATCTCTAAAAAAAATGAAATAAAAAAATTAGCTGGGCATGGTGGAGCACACATGTGGTCCCAGCTACTCTGGCGATTGAGCCAGGAGGGTCACTTTAGCCCAGAAAGTCAAGGCTGCAGTGAGTATAGCCCTGCCATTTCTCTCCAGCCTGGGCAAGAGAGCAAGACCCTGTCTCAAAAAATTTTAAAAGACCCAAAAGGTAAAAGAAGATGTCCCCTCTCTGGTTTACTTTTTTCATTTGAAGCAGAGAATTTCTCCTATTTTGTGGATTCTTATTCTAATTTGCTTTGGTAAGCACTGGAGTGGGAGGGGCTCTATCCAGAATGTTCCTGGCATAGACTCACCTCTTTGGCACAGCCAGTGAGCTCCTTCTATTTGTTTCTGGGCCTCCTGCTCATAGCACCTGTGTCTGGCTCAAATCTCTCATCTCAAGAGTTGGTACTGGGGCATATTAGGAGGAGATGTATTTTTAAATCCCTTAGAAAATAGCGCTGACAGTAATTGGCTCTTAGATCTCAGTAATGCTTACTGGTTTGATCTATAAAAATATCTTTCCTCCCTCCACCCCTACCCATTGCCTTATTTTCTCTTCATGTTGGGAAATGATTTTTCATTTTATTTCTTACTTTCTTCTGTGGAGTCCTGTACTGATTTCACAAATAGGAAAGAAAAGAAAAATCTCTATATTTGTAGAGATTTGTTTTCATGATGCTGCTTAAATATTGATCTTTAGAAATTTATGAAGGATTGCCTGAGGCCTCCTAGGAAGTCTAAATTGGAATTGTGATTTTTCTTCTTGTTGCTTTGTATGAGTCATCAAGCATAAGTATTTTTGTTATTTTTGATGATTATTTTTAAAATAACACTAACACTTTTCTTGGGGCTTAATTCATGGCTGCAGAGGATGTCACCAGTGCTTAAAAGCTCTTGGGCAGTCAATGCTCTCTGTAATTGTTTGATAGAAGTTCTGTGAAATTCCCTTTTCCAGCATGCTCAGCACACATTGTTACTACGCTTCACTCTCCATAACAAATTTACAAATGCCCAAGTTAATAGAAAACTCTTAAGTAAATGTTTTTTCCACGGTTGTTTTTAACAGTCCTTAGAGATTCTAGAAACCTCCTGCAAGAAGGTTGTGACTTTCTGGTTCCTTGTGACTATGTGCCCAGAAGGAAATTGACTCATATACGGAGAGGCTATGCTTCTAAGGAAAATTCTGACTTGGTAACTTCAAGTTGCTCTGTGAAACAAATAAGACCTCACACAGTATCCTTCCCTTTTTTTCTGCTTTTGTTTCTTTTGAAGGAAAATGCTGATATTGACTCTCACTTTTTATGATATATACAAAATTGATGACAACTAGAAGTGATATTGCTTTTAAAAAGTGTTAAATAAAGAATATGCCTGCAGGTGCATAGGTGATGGAGGTGCTGGAATGATGAGAGCATTGAGGAGACTGTGAAAAATCAGTGGCAGTTGAAGATGTTGGAAATACTCACCATTGAGTCTGCCTTCTCAGTGCCATGGAGAGAAGCCTACACTAAGCAAAGGAGTATTGGCTATTTGGAAGGTTAAAATAGGTTACCTATAAGTTTTCAAACAATAAATTCTCCAAAGTGTTCAAGAGACATTTTTTTCTTAGTAATAAAGGAGAAAAAACCTTTTCTTTCATATAATGAGATAAGATTGATGCTTACGTAGTTTGGGCTATGGATCTCCTTTTGTTTGAAAATTTCTAATGAATATTTGGCAGTTATGCTTACTACCTATGTAAAGAACAAACACTTCCTTATGATGTGGTGACATAATTAAACTGGAAGGTGGCAAAACTGGTACTGAAAGAAGGAGCATTCACTGGGCAGCTGATTCTATATATTAGTGGGATTTTCAATTTCACCCTGGCTTCACTTCTACTTATTTCTGTACTCTGCAGTGGATAGAAATTGAAAATCAACCCCTCAATCTATGTTGAAACTAAGAAAAAAAATTATAGTTAGAATAACTTTGACTATTTTTAAAATCTATCATTCATGGAATGTTAACTACATAAAACCAAGAAATACAAAAATGCAAGAAGAAACCACCATTATTCACTGTTTTGAGGTGTGGCTCATTGTTCAATTTTCTTTTATATTACGAATATTCTCCCTCCCTCTCCATGTCTTTGTACCATAAGAAACTTTTTAAAAATAAAAAAATACTATAAGAAAAATTATAAGACACTGTAAATGAATGGTTTTAGTCATCTGAATTTTCTCTGACCCTTAGAATTAAGGAAAAAAAACCCACAATAGTTATGGCCAATAATAATTCCTCCTTCTTTGAGGAAATTCAACAGTTTTAGAACCAACTTTAAACTATACAACCTGGCATATACACATTTTTAAAAAACACACACAAAATTGTTTACTAAGGGAGAAGGAGAATTCATTAAAGAGCCATGCCAGCTACAGGAAGTTTAGATTTTAAATGTAAAGAGAGGAGGCAATGGTATCTGACTTTTTACATTTTGATTTATATTGGCTTCTTTCCAGAAAACACTTTCACTGGCTTTCAAAAAATTTTTATTTTATCTCCAACCCTTAGACTGAAACCATCTTCAACTGGAAATCAGAACACCTAGGTTTTACTTCTTATTTAGGCAAAAATGTATTTGGAGCCAGGCATGGTGGATCACAACTGTAATCCCAGCATTTTGGGAGGCCAAGGTGGGCAGATAATCTGTGGTCAGGAGTTCGAGATGAGCCTGGCCAACATGGCAAAACCCCATCTCTACTAAAAATATAAAAATTAGCCAGGCGTAGTCTTGCATGCCTGTGGTCTCAGCTACTTGGGAGGCTGAGGCAGGAGAATCACTTAAGCCTGGGAAACGGAGGTTGCAGTGAGCCAAGATCACACCATTGCACTGGGTAACAGAGCGAGACTCCATCAAAAATAATAATAATAATAAAATAAATAAATAAATAAAAAGCACATTTGGTCTCCATCTGCTGGAAAACAGGCAGGAATTGTGTGTTTCACAGACATGGACCATGAAGAGGATAAAATGAGATAACTTGTTAAGTGCTAAGAAATATTCTCCATAAACCCAAGGTATTATAGTTGCTTAATATGAGTCTCTTCTCTGGAGGCTGTCATCATGGATTGTTTGCCAGCTTAGCCTTAAAAATGTCGGGCATCACAAACAGGGAAACCTATAAATGAGAAAGTTGGCTGCAGTCAGTCCCAGGGGACTCTCTGGCACTGGTGCTGTGGGGACTCGCAGTTTCATCAGTTAAATCTGCGTCAGGAAGTCAGCTCCCCTTCTGCTGCACCCGCTGGTGTCACAGAGGTCCTGAGCATCAAGCCAACACCTCCTGCTGAGTAGCAAAACGCTTGTGCCACCTGCCATCCTGGGGAAAACAGCCATGCTGCTGGAGAGTGTAATCAATGGAGAGAGAGCCTGGTCACTTCTGCCATCTCGCTCTCCTCCCACCTGGGAATAGAAGTGACAACTATTGAGCCATCAGAATGAAAATCTTTACTAGCCCTGCAGTGATCCAGGTACTTAGAGTGACCTGCAACACTACAGTTTTAGGAAGGATATTGATTGTCTTATCTAACAGGAAAATGTGAACCCAGTTTATATTTTAGGTTAACTCTGTCTCAGGCTTTCTCACTTTGGTTCTTTCACACATATTCAACAAACATCCATTGTCTGTAATGTCCCAGGCACTGTTCTAGGTCATATGAAAAATTAGAATTGAACAGACATAGCCACTTACTCTCAAAGAGTTTACTATTCAGTAAAAGGGAAGAAGACAAGTGCAATATAGAGTTATAATAATACAAGATAGGTGTGTCTATTTGCATATATATTTATATAAAAATGAATAAAATCTTGAGGCTATTTTTATTTAATAACATCTCAGGATACTATAAGAGGTGAAGAGAAGGGCCAATGGATTGAGATTCACTAATGACTCAAGGTATGATAATTACTATTCTCTGTTGTTTTTAAAAAAACTTTTCTTCATGTAATGATCTACGGGCATTTTTGTATGATCTGGGGATACCAAAATGACCAAAACTGACAAAAACTCATGCCCTCATGAAGCTTTCATACTAGATGGGCACAGAGCAGAGGGCAAGAAAGTGTCCAAGGGATCTGGAGGGCCAGCAGAGAACACAGCACAACCTGGCAAATCCTTGTAAGAATTTGACTTTGTCCTTGAGTGAGATAGAAGTCATTGGTCTTTCTCATTATTTCCTAGTAAAGAAACAAATATCAAGACTAAAAGGGCAGAGACTGGAATTCAAAAGTGATGTGACCCTGGAAAATTATTTTGAAGAATCTCAAATGTTCAAGCCTCTAAAAATTTTGATTGAATGTAGGGCTGACAGAGGTCATGGAGAGGGAACTTTACGTAAAACTTCTGATAGATTTGTTGATGCCGTTAGTACTTAGAATTATAATCATTTATATAGCATTGTTGGAAAATTGTTGTGAACAATAATCTTTTAAAAAATATGTTTATGCAAATTATACATATCACCAAAATACATGCGTAGCTCCATATAGTTTTACAACAAATGACATTTATAGTTATTGCTCCCCATAACCTCCAAGAATAAACTATTAGACATATGCAGTCATCCATATATACTAGTATTTTGCTAGGTTAAAGATGATGTATAATAATGTTTAGAGAGATACCAGGGTACCGCCTCCTGGATTAGGATGAGTCATCAATATTTCCCTGAACTGCCTTTTGAAGGCTTATAATGAACTTTGAAACCACTTAGGACATATCACCTGCAAGCTGGTGAGCAAGGGTTATAGGAAAGAAGGGTGTCCTCCTATGGAGAATCAAGAAACGAGAACATTTTGGACTTTCTGTAGTCCTCCTTCCTTCATCTTCTTCCAGATGATTCTGCCTCATCCTTTAGTTTTCTGCCTGTAGTTCCTCCCTGTGGAAGCCTGTCCTGACACAGGCTCTCCCTTCAGATGATGCTTGGCCTTCATTTTACAACCTCTGCAGCACTGTGAAGTCATTGAGTGAATGGCTCTTTCCCACCAGACTGCAAAGGCTGTGGGGTGGCAGGAAGACTGGCTTCTTGCTGCGTATGGTTTTCACCTGCCATTCTAGTGGTGCTACCTATCAACTTTGTGACGGGCCAGAAAACTTCTTGTACAGGCACTTCACTGCTTTCTAGGAAAGGCAGGTCCTTGTAATTGAATGACCGTAGTTTACTCCAGGGTAGGAGTGAACATGTAAGTCTGAGAGAGAGCCACTGGCATTCTCCTAAATGATGTTGTTTAAGGAAGGTGGCAGAGGTTGAGGAGGCCAGTGGGGGAAAGAAAGAAACCAGCAAATGTGACCGCTACCATGGGGTAAGAAATGGGGTCCAACGATCTCTGCAAGGTGGGAAAAAAGGAACCTGTAGAAGAATGATTTCAAGCAGTTTGCTGATGTGTTTCCAATATAAATCTTTATCGCTCCTGTGAAGTCATGGGTAAATTGTAAATTGCACACCAATACTTTTGAGAGGCTCTATTATTTATGGTGATCCTGAGAAAGGTTAAATTCTATAACCACGTTGGCTTAGGCAAGAATGGAGACTGATTTGGGGATGTGGGGACATGATGGTGACATTCCTTTGAGAGGCAGAAGGAAAAGTAGAGGTATGAGAGAGACAGAAAGAGGGGGAAAGAGAGAAAGAGAATTTTGGAGGTGCTTGGGGGCAGAAAGAAACACCAAAACTTCCCTTTTCTTCCTTCTCTGATGCCTAGAATGGAAAAAAGGTTCATCCAGGCAGAGGAAAATGACTTGTTTCTTGGTAAACAAGATAATTGCTATGACTTTGGATGTGTTGGCTGAGCAATCACCAATGTATGATCACCTGTTAAAGGATTAGGAGGATGACCCTGCAAGGTGCTGGTAACCTTGCCCTACTCAGTTTCACACAGACCCCTGTTTCCCACATCAGAAGGCTCACACCTAGTAGACTCACACAAGTTTTGGAGTCAGCCAAGCCAGTCCCAATCTTGGAACTGCCGTGTTTGTGGCTAAGCTACCACTGGCCAGTCACTTAACATGTGTGCCTTGGTTTCCTCACATATAACATGGTGATGACAAGACAACCCCACAAGACTGTTAAGAAAACTGAAGATTATACTATTTATTTGATATGTGAGGCAAAAGCAGTGTTCGGCACATGCAATTTTCCCTCCCACTCCAGAACAAGTTGTGTTTTGAACTTTTCTCTCTTCTAGTGTCACAAGCAGTCATAAATAATGCTAATTCTGATTCTGTCCCACTTTTCTTCTAGGTCTCAAGTTTCATATCTATAAAGTGAGATGATCCATCAAAATCAGTCAGACTCCACTCTTTGATAAGTCTACCATTTTTCGAGGGCTAGCTTATGCTAGGGACTGTTATAAGAGCTTTACTTGTGGTAAAATACAACAAAACAAAACTAAAAACTGTATATGGTAGATAATATTCTCACCATTATTTTACAGAAGAAATTGAGACAAAGAGAAGGTAGAAAATTCATAAAGGTCACATAGATGGTAAGTGGAAAAACTGGGATTGAACTCAGAAAGCCTGTCGCAGAATCCAGTTACCAAATAAGTGTATATTACTTCTCTCTGATGGGAATAAAGCCAGTATACTACTGAATAACTAGGATAACTAATTCAGTTGCCAAATATAGGCAGTAGCCGTATAACTTAAAAAAATTAATCAGAGGTATGCAGGGTATAGCCAAGTCCCCTTTGTTCCATTACCTAAAATGGAAAAGCATCTTTTTCTACACTACTCCAGTGTGGGTCATGAAGCACAGTATCAGTAGCACCTGGAAGGTTGTAGGAAGCACAGAATCCTAGTCCTAACCAGAACTACAAGATTGAAGATATCATTTCAATAAGATTTCAGGATGCTTTCTGTGAACCTTAAAGTTTGAGAAATATTGCTTTTGGTCCTCTGAACACACATGTCCTCATGTTTTAAATGAGGACCTTGGACTTGAGATTGCTTGACTCCATTCTGGGGCTTGCATGTGGTCTACACACTTGGTTGGGAGTCATACTCTCCATGCCTGATGAATTCACTCCCTCTTCCATCTGCATCAATCCTTAAAATACTTCTTTTGAAGAACTAGAACAATGAAGCTATTCTCTATGGAATAATAGAAAACAATTGCAAATCCTTTGTATTTTGCTAAATTGAAAAATTCAGGAAAACTCTTTACCTGGCTTACTATCTTCAAGATTTAAAAAAATAATAATCTATTTGATTCTTCTCTCTTTTCTTCTGTATTAGTCTGGCTAGTGGTCTATTTTGTTAATCTTTTCAAAAAAACCAGCTCCTGGATTCATTGCTTTTTTGAAGGGTTTTTCATGTCTCTACATCCTTCAGTTCTGCTCAGCTCTTAGTTATTTCTTGTCTTCTGCTAGCTTTTGAATTTGTTTGCTCTTGCTTCTCTAGTTCTTTTAATTGTGATGTTAGGGTGTTGATTTTAGATCTTTACTGCTTTCTCCAGTGGGCAATTTAGTACTACAAATTTCCCTCTAAACACTGCTTTAGCTGTGTTCCAGAGACTCTTGTATGGTGTGGCTTTGTTCTCATTGGTTTCAAAGAACTTATTTATTTCTGCCTTAATTTTATTATTAACCCAGTAGTTATTCAGGAGCAGGTTGTTCAGTTTCCATGTAGCTGTGCGTGTTCGAGTGAGTTTCTTAATCCTGAATTGTAATTTGATTGCACTGTGGTCTGAGAGACTGTTATGATTTCCGTTCTTTTGCATTTGCTGAGGAGTGTTTTACTTCCAATTATGTGGTCAATTTTAGAATAAGTGCTATATGGTGCTGAGAAGAATGTATATTCTGTTGATTTGGGGTGGAGAGTTCTGTAGATGTCTGTTAGGTTTGCTTGGTCCAGAACTGAGTTCAAGTCCTGGATATCCTTGTTAATTTTCTGACTTGTTGATCTGTCTAATATCAACAGCAGGGATTAAAGTCTCCCACTATTATTGTGTGGGAGTCTAAGTCTCTTTGTAGGTCTCTAAGAGCTTGCTTTATGAATCTGGGTGCTCCTGTATTGGGTGCATATATCTTTAGGATAGTTAGCTCTTCTTGTTGCATTGATCCCTTTACCATTATCTAATGCCCTTCTTTGCCTTTTTCGATCTTGTCGGTTTCAAGTCTGTTTTATCAGAGACTAGGATTGCAACCCCTGCTTTTTTTTGCTTTCCATTTGCTTGGTAAATATTCCTCCATCCCTTTATTTTGAGCCTATGTGTGTCTCTGCATGTGAGATGGGTCTCCTGAATACAGCACACTGATGGGTCTTGACTCTATCCAATTTGCCAGTCTGTGTCTTTTAACTGGGGCACTTGGCCCATTTACATTTAAGGTTAATATTGTTATGTGTGAATTTGATCCTGTCATTATAGTGCTAGCTGGTTATTTTGCTCATTAGTTGATGCAGTTTCTTCATAATGTCAATGGTCTTTACAATTTGGTTTGTTTTTGCAGTGGCTAGTACCAGTTTTTCCTTTCCATATTTAGTGCTTCCTTCAGGAGCCTTTTTTTTTCTTTTTTTTTTTGAGACAGAGTCTTGCTCTGTCACTCAGGCTGGAGTGCGATCTCACCTCACTGAAAGCTCCGCCTCCCAGGTTCATGCCATTCTTCTGCCTCAGCCTCCTGAGTAGCTGGGACTACAGGTGCCCACCACCATGCCCAGCTAATTTTTTTGTGTTTTTAGTAGAGACAGGGTTTCACTGTGTTAGCCAGGATGGTCTCAATCTCCTGACCTTGTGATCTGCCCACCTCAGCCTCCCAAAGTGCTGGGATTACAGGCGTGAGCCACCACGCCTGGCCCCTTCAGGAGCTCTTGTAAGGCAGGCCTGGTGGTGACAAAATCTCTCAGCATTTGCTTGTCTGGAAAGGATTTTATTTATCCTTCATTTATGAAGCTTAGTGTGGCTTGATATGAAAAATAATAAAGGGGATATCACCACTGATCCCACAGAAATACAAACTACCATCAGAGAATACTATAAACACCTCTATGCAAATAAACTAGAAAATCTAGAAGAAATGGATAAATTCCTGGACATGTACACCCTCCCAAGACTAAAATAGGAAGAAGTCGAATCTCTGAGTAGACCAATAACAAGTTCTGAAATTGAGTCAGTAATTAATAGCCTACCAACCAAAAAAAGCCCAGGACCAGATGATTCAAAGCTGAATTCTACCAGAGGTACAAAGAGGAGCTGGTACCATTCCTTCTGAAACTATTCCAATCAATAGAAAAAGAAGGAATCCTCCCTAACTCATTTTATGGGCCAGCATCATCCTGATACCAAAACATGGCAGAGACACAACAAAAGAAGAGAATTTCAGACCGATATCCCTGATGAATATCGATGTAAATGTCCTCAATAAAATACTGGCAAACCGAATTCAGCAACACATCAAAAAGCTTATCCACCACGATCAAGTCGGCTTCATCCCTGGGATGCAAGGCTGGTTCAACATATGCAAATCAATAAACGTAATCCATCACATAAAAAGAACCAATGACAAAAACCATATGATTATCTCAATAGATGCAGAAAAGGCCTTCAATAAAATTCAACACTGCGTCATGCTAAAAATTCTCAATAAACTAGGTATTGATGGAATGTATCTCAAAATAATAAGAGCTATTTATGACAAACCCACAGCCAATCTCATACTGAATGGGCAAAAACTGGAAGCATTCCCTTTGAAAATGGGCACAAGACAAGGATGCCCTTTCTCACCACTCCTATTCAACATAGTGTTGGAAGTTCTGGCCAGAGTAATCAGGCAAGAGAAAGAAATAAAGGGTATTCAGATAGTAAGAGAGGAAGTCAAATTGTCTCTGTTTGCAGATGACATGATTGTATAGTTAGAAAACCCCATCGTCTCAGCCCAAAATCTCCTCAAGTGGATAAGCTACTTCAGCAAAGTCTCAGGATACAAAATCATTGTGCAAAAATCACAAGCTTTCCTATACACCAATAATAGACAAACACAGCCAAATCATGTGTGAACTCCCATTCACAATTGCTACAAAGAGAATAAAATACCTAGGAGTACAACTTACAAGGAATGGGAAGGACATCTTCAAGGAGAACTACAAACCACTGCTCAAGGAAATAAGAGAGGACACAAACAAATGGAAAAATATTCTATGCTCATGGACAGGAAGAATCAATATCATGAAAATGCCATACTGCCCAAAGTAATTGATAGATTCAGCGCTATTCCCATGGAGCTACCACTGACTTTCTTCACAGTAGAAAAAAACTACTTTAAATTTCATATGGAACTGAAAAAGAGCCTGCATTGCCAAGACAATCCTAAGCAAAAAGAATAAAGCTGGAGGCATCACGCTACCTGACTTTAAACTATACTACAAGTCTACAGTAACTAAAACAGTGTGGTACTCATACCAAAACAGATATATAGACAAATGGAACCAAACAGAGGACTCAGAAATAGCATCACACATCTACAACCATCTGATCTTTGACAAACCTGACAAAAACAACAATAGGGAAAGGGTTCCCTATTTAATAAATGCTGTTGGGAAGGCAGAAAACTGAAACTGGACCCTTTCCTTATGCCTCATACAAAATTTAATTCAAGATAGATTAAAGATTTAAACATAAGACCTAAAACCATAAAAATCCTAGAACAAAACCTAGGCAATACCATTCAGGACATAGGCATGGCCAAAGACTTCATGACTAAAACACCAAAAGCAATGGCAACAAAAGCCAAAATTGACAAATGGGATCTAATTAAAGTAAAGAGCTTCTGCACGGTAATCAGAGTGAACAGGCAACCTACAGAATGGGAGAAAACTTTTGCAGTTTATTCATCTGACAAAGGGCTAATATCCAGAGTCTACAAGGACCTTAAACAAATTTACAAGAAAAAAAACAACGCTATCAAAAAGTGGGTGAAGGATATGAACAGACACTTCTCAAAAGAAGACATTTATGCAGCCAATGAACATATGAAAAAAAACTTGTCATCACTGGTCATTAGAGAAATGCAAATCAAAACCACAATGAGATACCTTCTCATGCCAGTTAGAATGGCGATCATTAAAAAGTCAAGAAACAACAGATGCTGGAGAGGATGTGGAGAAATAGGAATGCTTTTACAGTGTTGGTGAGAGTGTACATTAGCTCAACCATTGTGGAAGACAGTGTGGTGATTCCTCAAGGATCTAGAACCAGAAATACCATTTGACCCAGCTATTCCCTTACTAGGTGTATACCCAAAGGATTATAAATCATTCTCCCATAAAGACACATGCAAACATATGTTTATTGCAGCACTGTTCACAATAGCAAAGACTTGGAACCAACCCAAATGCCCATCCATGATAGACTGGATAAAGAAAATGTGGCACATGCACACCATGGAATGCTATGCAGCCATAAAAGAGAATGAGTTCATGTCCTTTGCAGGGACATGGATGAAGCTGGAAACCATCATTCTCAGCCAACTAACACAGGAACCAAAGACTGCATGTTCTCACTCATAAGTGGGAGTTGAATAATGAGAACACATGGACACAGGGAGGGGAACATGACACATTGGGGCCCGTCGGGGAGTGAGGGGCTAGGGGAGGGATAGCATTAGGAGAAATACCTAATGTAGATGTCGGGTTGATGGGTGCAGCAAACCACCATGGCATGTGTATACCTATGTAACAAACCTGCACATTCTGCCCGTGTATCCCAGAACTTAAAGTATAATTTAAAAAAATATAAATTGATCAATTCTTTTTTTTCTACTTTTATTGGGAGTACTTTTTATCGGGAGTACTTTTGTAGTTATAGATGCTTCTGTCAAGGTCAATGTGGCTTTATTTAGGACAATTTAGCAGGTACTTCCTTCCTTCAACACAGGATACAAATGGCCTTTTTACTTTTACATTTCTCATAATACCCAAGAAGGGTACTTTCATTTTCTATTCTTTAGATGTTATTTTGTCACTTTTCCTTGATCTTATTGACTAAAGTACGAAGCCAAGCTTTTAAAGAAATAAAGTTAGTTTTTTTCGGAAGTCTTACTGTGGTCTATAGCTTAGGAGTTATTTCAGACTGCTCCAAAGCAGTGTTTGAGTTCATAGCTCATGTACAAGTGGAGGAGGGAGGGGGATGGGGGTTCAGTACATGCTAAATCACATCAAACTTCCTCAGAAGTTACATTAAAGCAGAATCACATCAAGGTTTGGGTGTAAGAGTACATCTGGTTATAAATTACCGAGGCATAATCACTAGCCCCATCTGACGTTATCTTATGTGTAGGACAAGGCAAGAACCAGGTCATTTATCTTTTAAGGAGTATAGTGACTCAGGCAAGAGACGTGGGAGGGCCTATGTGCTCTCTCCTGTTTTGTCTTTGAAGCATCTTTCTGGAGAGCTGCACGTCATTGCAGAGTGAGGGACTTAGTGAAGTTGTGTTGGCAAGCAGAAATGAGCAAACAGCTTTTGTTGTTACTTTGTCTCACAATCTGTACGTTGGATTCTAAATGGACATTTTTTTAAAAAAGAAAAAACTGAAAACTTCACATGTGGCTTTTATTTAAATAAAATGAAGTGAGCTAAGAAATTTTCTTCACCATTTTTCTAGCTTTCTGTGGCAAATTGGAAGATCTTTTATTGTAACTGCTAAGAGTGAACTTCTGCAAAACTATCAGACAGGTATAGTTGACTGGACAGTGACCCATGTCAGACAGGGCTGGGTCCACATATTGTGATAAATAGAGATAGATGGAGAGATAGATAGACACAAATGGTTGTGTTTACTGCAGATATCTCTACAAGTCATGACTGTACCCAGTGCCATCAGATTTTCAGATCCTGAGACACAGGAAACTGCACCTGTGCATAGTCACAAAATTTTTGTTGACCAACAGTAGAGATGGATTTCTGAAAGCAGAGGCTGACCTCGTTTTATCTTCTTTTTGCAGAAAAAAATACAATTATACAATTGGGCACTTTCGTTCTTTGTACATTTCAGTGTGCATGTGTGCGTGCATGTGTGTGCTCGAGCGATTGTTTTCACTGTTTAATTTAACATATCCTGTAATTATAAGTAAACATGTAAAGAGAAGAATGAAAATTCTTTCATCCAATGTTCAAGAGCTGGTGGTTATAGCATTTTCATAACAACATTCTTTAAAATTTTCAGTTTTACAGCCGCATCACCCTGATGTTGCCCGTGAATAGGAAGCATATTAATAATCAATGACTTCAGATTAGTGCTCTTCACCTCTAGCAACCCTATCTCAAATAAGTGATCCACAGAGCCCATTTATCTTTTCCCTCTTATTTCCAGCTAGTGAGAGGACAAGGGTGTCTCTATAAAATTGCTTGCAAATCAGCTGTAGGCACTTGTACTGCTGGGAAAATGGCCAGTTTAACTCTGAAGGCTCGAAATTCCTTCTCTAATGTGGGCTGATTTATTCTTAGATCGTCTTCTCTCATCACCACTTAGAAAATATTTTTGATGATATTGGAAATGGTCTTATGATTTTGATTATTTTGCCCTAAGTCACATAATTTAAGTTCCTAATTTTCTAACTCCTCATTCCTTTCACATATGTCTTGTTACATAATGAAAAAAAAATTACAGGATTTAAAAGGACTTCAAGACTACCCAATACTTGAACTTATAGATACACTCAAAACTTCTTCTCTCATCACCACTTAGAAAATATTTTTGATGATATTGGAAATGGTCTTATGATTTTGATTATTTTGCCCTAAGTCACATAATTTAAGTTCCTAATTTTCTAACTCCTCATTCCTTTCACATATGTCTTGTTACATAATGAAAAAAAAATTACAGGATTTAAAAGGACTTCAAGACTACCCAATACTTGAACTTATAGATACACTCAAAACTTCCATACAAATTGACAAAAAAGTGGGTACACAGTTTAGGCCTTAATATCTCTAGGATGACACATCAATTAATTTCCTCTGAAGGCTAGCTATTCCACCGTCAAATGGAGAAAATAATGCAGTTTGCTTTTCTGCCATGACTGAATAGCAAACGTAATATAGATGGTCTTCAGATCTTACCTAAATACTTTGCAAACTATCAATGTCTTCTATTATTTCAGAAGATAGAATTATGCAACACATTATATTATTAATAATTGAAATTGGCATATTTCTAGAAAGGTTGGAGAGGTCAGATATAACATTATTTATTTTGCAAATACCATGTAGAAATTCAAAAGTAGATTCATGGTCTCCCAGACCTCCTAGCCCGGAACCTACTCTTCGGGGGTCCCAATAAATTGTTCTAGTCACTGGATTGTCTTGTCTTTCTGGGACAGCTTTGTATACTGATTGTAAATATGAGAAACTCCTTCCCAAAGTCATTTTTCTCCCACTGTGCAGTCAAGCATGTTGTTTGTGCCTGGCAGAAGGAGCACAACGTGAGCAGAGCTTTGGAGGTGGAGCCACAGGAAGCTCGGCACTTCCTCCTCAACAACACTTGATTTGGAATCTGGAGACTTCATTCCTGGTGGGGGTAACAGCAACCTTTCCCCCATAATTAATTTCTGAAAGCAGCAGTTCATTAGCGAGAAGAATGACAGCCTTGAGACATTGATGCTGGCTTGTGTGTGACTCCAAATCTCTATCACCTTATTTAAAGGTGGAGTCAGCCATTAATGGTAATAATAATTCAAACATCTTTTAATGCCAACAGCAACACAACCACCTTAAAATAATTCTGGCTGTGAGAAAACTAGCAATTTAAAGGCAGCTCATGTTCTCTCTAAGTTTTTCATGGCTGCTACTGGGAATACTTGATAATTTATGAAGGCTTATACCATCAAATTAATTACATTTTCTGGATGCCACATGTCTTTTTTTTTTTTTAAATAACAGCGAGCTCTGAATTATAAGTAAAAATGCTGTAGCTATTCATTCCTCCTGTTTATAAAAAATAATAGTTGAACCATCTTAGAAATGCCATTATTTCAGGCATAGTCAGTTAAAGATGTGTCAGCAATTTTTTATTCTTCATCCTATGTATTTTTGTTCAAAAATTAGAAAATAGTGTATTAGCTGGGAAGCATATTTTTCAACAAAGTATGAAAAAGATGTTAGTATTTTGTAACAAATTTAAGAGAGAAAAAGAGCTAGTTTATGGGGTACTTGAATTTCCAGTGTAAGAGAATGTGAGTAGGGTTAGGGCTGAACAGCCCGGGAAAGTCAAATGTGCTAGTCCGTAGACAGAACCTGAAGAAAATGATAGTGAACCACGGCAATGCCGCTACAGATAAGAATCCAAATAATGGAAAATAAAGCCTGTAAGCCAGGGTCTGTTTCTCTTCTGTTAACAGCTGCTCTTTCTTGCTAGCTATAGACTTGTTTTACCATTAAACAAGTAGACAGAGGCCTAGTGAAAATATCCCAGACTGATTAACTTTTCATTATATTTTAAATTTGGTTTAGGATAGGAATCACAAGTCCTGATTATGTGCTGACTTAATAAAATTAGACTCAACTTTTTCTACAGTAAAGTGAATATAATAGACTTTTTTATTTATTCAACACATATCTATGGAGCCTTATTGACTAATGCAGTAGGTTGGTACAGTACAGAATAGTAATTAGGAAAAGGAATTTTGGAGTCAAACAAATCAGGATTTGGGGTACAAAATCCTGCTCTGCCTCTTATGAGCTGTGTGACCTTGAGCCAATTACTGAACACATCAAGCATTAGTAGCATGATCTAAGGCAGGGTTGGCAAATTTTGACCTGTGAACCAAATCCATCCCACTGCCTGGAATGCAGCCATGCCCACTCATTTGCATATCATCTGGCTGCTTTTATAGTCTAAGAGTAGAGTAGGGTGGTCTTAACACACAATCTGTGGTACACAAAGCCTAAAATATTTTCTGTCTGACCCCTCACAGAAAAATTTTCCTGACCCCGATATAATAAGCTTAAATAATGATAGTACCAACCTGACAGGTGGTTGAGACAATTAAATGGGACAATGTGTACATACTGTTTAGGACGTTGTCTGGAACATGGTGCATTCTCATTAACTGTTAGGCATCATTAGAAGTATTTTGCCAGGTATTAGGCTTGGTGCTGGAGGCACCATGACAAATAAAACGTGGCTCCATCCTCAGGGAAATTAAACCAACAATACAGTATTGTAGGGTCATAGAGATGCACAAAATGCTCAGTGGGGACATTTAAGACCCATATAAAATATCTACTTTTCCCCTATATTTTAGGGCCTATAATGTATAAAATGATGTTTATTGCTCTTCTTTGCAAGCATATAAAACATCTTATAGATGAGTTTTTGGTAATTAATCTTGTGGGTTTTTTTTCTCCAACTTATATAATTCACAGATACTGTGATTACAAATGCAGGCATGGAGAGGCTAAATAGAGAATTTGAAGAGGACTGTTGATTCACTTTTCTGGATATACAATCACTTATAGAAAGTAAAATGTTCCATGTGTTTAACTTAGTGTGATACAAGACCTAAAATTAAAGCTTAATATTGTATGCTGCCTGGACATCTGATTAAACAGGGAGGGCTTCAACCAGTCTAACTGCAAGTTCCCTCACCCACTGTCCTCCCGTGAATAAAGTCCCTTATCCAAACAACCATCCTTATCAAACAGACCAGGTGGACTTCCCACTTATCCCTGAATAGCAGGTTTCAGTTTTCTGCTGGTCCATAGAATTATTCAAACAAGCCAATCACACTCTCCCAGGGAGCCTGGGCACACCCTGTTGTCTTAATACTACAAAGCCTGCCTCCCACAGCCCCTGGTTGTTCACTATATTTCCAATTGCAAGGTTCATGGGCTTTGTGTGACACATGATATCCTTCTCCCCTAGGTTATAAGTATATGTGACTAACTGCTGTTGCCCTTACCTGTCCAGTGTCAGGCATTCATGTGTTTGGCCATCATCAGAAACCTAGGATGAGAGTCTCTTCTTCACCAATGTGATGAAGAGGAGGTGATTAAAACTGTTGGCTCAGTGAGCACCATGACATACTGGAAACTCCTGGAGCCGAGCACAATTTAACACTCGTAAGGAGCCTTGGCACTTTTAAAAAGAAGGAAAGAGCAGGACCAGAAGTCACTTAATCATGATAAAGGTGGAGCATGAGAAGCGCTGCTGCTTCAGACTTTGTCTAAAACAGCATAAAAATATTAGGTGAGAGGAATTCATGTAGAGCAGGTGCTCAGCTGGTCCCCACAGAACAATCACAGTGTTTGAACTGCTTGCCTGTTGCAACAACATATTTTTTTTGAAGAGGATATACAATGACTGCTATCCTGGACTGATTAGACAGTTAATGTCTTTATTAACAAGTATGTTAAACCAAAGTAGGGTGGAGTGCTAAAATAATAAAAGAAAGAAAT
Organism: Pongo abelii; assembly: GCF_028885655.2. Lineage (NCBI taxonomy): Eukaryota > Metazoa > Chordata > Mammalia > Primates > Hominidae > Pongo > Pongo abelii. The sequence continues at coordinate 107,453,587 of NC_071992.2, forward strand.
CTTATTTATAATCCCTATCCTCAACCTCTAAAATAATATTTTTTTGATTAGAGATTTTTTTAGTAGATTTAGTTGTGCAAGCATCACCCCAATCCAATTTTAGAACTTTTCATAAACCCCTAAATTTCCCTTGTGCCCATTTGCAATTTATCCATACTTTCATTTCTAGCCCTGGGTACTGATATGATTTCTGTCCCTACACATTTTTCTTATCTAGACATTTTATATAAATGGAAGCATATAATATCTAGTTTTTTGTGTGTCTGAATTATTTCACATAAAATAATGCTTTCAAGGCTTAAGTGTAGAAGCATGGGTCAGTAGTTCATTCCTTTATGTTGCTGAATAGTATTCCGTTTGTATGCATTTTATTTATCCATTAACCAATTAGATATTTGTACTTTTTTCAGTTTGGGGCTACTAGGAATAATGCCATTATGAACATTCACAATGTTTTTGTATGGACCTAAGTCTTCACTTTTCTTGGGTAGAGTCCTAGGAGCAGAATTGCTTGGTTGGTTGTATGATTGCTTTATGTTTAACTTTTAACAATACCACCAACTGTCTTACAACCGGCTGTACAATTTTAAAGTACCCGTCTCCAATACAGTAGTCCCCCACCTTACCTGCAGGGGATGCATTCCAGGACCCTGAGTCAGTGCCTGAAATTGTAAATAGTACTGAATCCTATATATACTATGCTTTTTCCTACTTACACATACCTGTGTTAAAGTTTAATATATAGATTAGGCAAGTAAGAGATTAACAGCAATAACAAATACCAAAATAGAACCATTATAACAGTATACTGTAATAAAAGTTATGTGAATGTGGTCCCTCTCTCAAAATTTCTTATTGTATTGTACTCACCCTTCTTGTGTTGATGTGAGATAATGTCTATGTGATGAGATGAAGTGAGATGAATGACATAGGCATTGTAACATAGCATTACTCTACCACTGACCTTTTGAACACTGGACAGAAAGAGGATCACTGAGCCATGACCAAGCAACAAACATGGCTATGTTAGACAAGGGGATAATTCATATCCCAGGTAGGAGAAGGAAGGTGCAAAATTTCATCACACTACTCAGAGTGGTACACAATTTAAAACTTATGAATTGTTTAATTCTGTAATTTTTCCATTTAATATTTTCAGTCCTTGGCTGTCCATGAGTAACTTAAATCTGGAAAAAAGTGAAATTGACAATTTGTGGGGGTAATATTGTATTTGCCATTGACTTGTCTTTTTCATTATAACCATTCTAAAGGGTGTATAGTAAAATGTCTATTCACATATTCTGCCTATTTTTAATTGAGTTGTTTGCCTTATTTATCGAGTTCTAAGGGTTCCTTAAATATTCTGTGTATAAGACTTGTATCAGCTATTAGATTTGTGAATATTTTCTCCCATACTGTGGCTTCTCTTTTTATTTTAATTGAGTTGCTAAAAATACAAATGTCTATCATTTAGACAAGCTCCCATTTATCAATTTTTCTTTTATGGGTTATGTTTTTGATGCTGTTTCTAAAACTCTCTGCTTACTCCAAGATTAAAAAATTCTTCCTCTGATTTATTTATTAATATTCAGCTCTTACATTTAAGTCATAAATTTTGAGTTAATTTTTGTTATAGTTTGAGGTAACGTTCTTTTTTTTGGCACATGGACATCCAATTGTTTAATCACCATTTGTTGAAGATATTCTTTCCCCTTTTAAATTGCATTAGCATTTTGTTGAAAGCCAATTCACTGTAAATATAAGAGTTTATGGACTCGATTCTGTTTCATTTATCTATGTGCAATACCACATGTCTTTTTTTATTATACTTTAAGTTCCAGGGTACATGTGCACAACATGCAGGTTTGTTACATAGGCATACATGTGCCATGTTGGTTTGCTGCACCCATTAACGCATCATTTACATTAGGTATTTCTCCTAATGCTATCCCACCCCCTGCCTCCCACCCTACGACAGGCCCCAGGGTGTGATGTTCCCCTCCTTGTGTCCATGTGTTCTCATTGTTCAATTCCAACCTATGAGTGAGAACATGTGGTGTTTGGTTTTCTGTCCTTGTGATAGTTTGTTCAGAATGATGGTTTCCAGCTGCATCCATGTCCCTACAAAGGACATGAACTCATCGTTTTTTATGGCTGCATAGTATTCCATGGTGTATATGTGCCACATTTTCTTAATCCAGTCTATTATTGTTGGACACTTGGGTTGGTTCCAAGTCTTTGCTATTATGAATAGTGCTGCAATAAACATACATGTGCATGTCTTTTTATAGTAGCATGATTTATAATCCTTTGTGTACATACCCATTAATGGGATTGCTGGGTCAAATGGTATTTCTAGTTCTAGATCCTTGAGGAATCGCCACACCGTCTTCCACAATGGGTGAACTAGTTTACAGTCCTACAAACAGTGTAAAAGCATTACTACTTCTCCACATCCTTTCCAGCACCTGTTGTTTCCTGACTTTTTAATGATTGCCATTCTAACTGGTGTGAGATGGTATCTCATTGTGGTTTTGATTTGCATTTCTCTGATGACAAGTGATGAGCATTTTTTCATGTGTCTGTTGGCTGCATAAATGTCTTCTTTTGAGAAGTGTCTCAAGTTCATATCCTTTGCCCACTTTTTGATGGGGTTGTTTGTTTTTTACTTGTAAATTTGTTTAAGTTCTTTGTAGATTTTGGATATTAGCCCTTTGTCAGATGGGTAGATTGCAAAAATTTTCTCCCATTTTGTAGGTTGCCTGTTCACTCTGATGGTAGTTTCTTTTGCTGTGAAGAAGCTCTTTAGTTTAATTGGATCCCATTTGTCAATTTTGGCTTTTGTTGCCATTGCTTTTGGTATTTAGTCATGAAGTCCTTGCCGTGCCTATGCCCTGAATGGTATTGCCTAGGTTTTCTTCTAGGGTTTTTATGGTTTTAGGTCTAACATGTAAGTCTTTAGTCCATCTTGAATTAATTTTTGTATAAGTTGTAAGGAACGGATCCAGTTTCAGCTTTCTACATATGGCTAGCCAGTTTTCCAGCACCATTTATTAAATAGGGAATCCTTTCCCCATTTATTCTTTTTGTCAGGTTTGTCAAAGATCAGATGGTTGTAGATGTGTGGTATTATTTATGAGTCCTCTGTTCTGTTCCATTGGTCTATATCCTTGTTTTGGTACCAGTACCATGGTATTTTGGTTACTGTAGCCTTGTAGCATACTTTGAAGTCAGGTAGCGTGATGCCTCCAGCTTTGTTCTTTTTTGCTTAGGCTTGTCTTGGCAATGCAGGCTCTTTTTCAGTTCCATATGAAATTTAAAGTAGTTTTTTCCAAGTCTGTGAAGAAAGTCATTGGTAACTTGATGGGGATGGCATTGAATCTATAAATTACCTTGGGCAGTATGGCTATTTTCAGGATATTGATTCTTCCTACCCATGAGCATGGAATGTTCTTCCATTTGTTTGTGGCCTCTTTTATTTCATTAAGCAGTGGTTTGTAGTTCTCCTTGAAGAGGTCCTTCAAATCCTGTGTAAGTTGGATTCCTAGGTATTTTACTCTCTTTGGAGCAATTGTGAATGGGAGTTCACTCATGATTTGACTCTCTGACTCTTATTGGTATATAGAAATGCTTGTGATTTTTGTACATTGATTTTGTATCCTGAAACTTTGCTGAAGTTGCTTATCAGCTTAAGGAGATTTTGGGCTGAGATGATGGGGTTTTCTAAATATACAATTATGTCATCTGCAAACAGGGACAATTTGACTTCCTCTTTTCCTAATTGAATACCCTTTATTTTTTTCTCTTGCCTGATTGCCCTGGCCAGAATTTCCAACACTATGTTGAATAGGAGTGGTGAGAGAGGGCATCCGTGTCTTGTGCCAGTTTTCAAAGGGAATGCTTCCAGTTTTTGCCCATTCGGTATGAGATTGGCTGTAGGTTTGTCATAAATAGCTCTTATTATTTTGAGATACATTCCATCAATACCTAGTTTATTGAGAATTTTTAGCATGAAGCAGTGTTGAATTTTGATGAAGACCTTTTCTGCATCTGTTGAGATAATCATGTGTTTTTTGTCGTTGGTTCTGTTTATGTGATGTATTATGTTTATTGATTTGCATATGTTGAACCAGCCTTGCATCCCAGGCATGAAGCCAACTTGATTGTGGTGGATAAGCTTTTTGATGTGCTGCTGGATTCGGTTTGCCAGTATTTTATTAAGGATATTCACATTGATGTTAATCAGGGATATTTGTCTAAAATTCTCTTTTTTTGTTGTGTCTCTGCCAGGCTTTGGTATCAGGATGAGGCTGGCCTCATAAAATGAGTTAAGGAGGATTCCCTCTTTTTCCGTTGATTGGAATAGTTTCAGACGGAATGTTACCAGCTCCTCTTTGTACCTCTGATAGAATTTGGCTGTGAATCCATCTGGTCCTGGACTTTTTTTGGTTGGTAGGCTATTAATTATCGCCTCAATTTCAGAGCCTGTTATTGGTCTATTCAGAGATTCAACTTCTTCCTGGTTTAGTCTTGGGAGGGTGTAGGTGTCCAGGAATTTATCCATTTCTTCTAGATTTTTGAGTTTATTTGCGTAGAGGTGTTTATAGTATTCTTTGATGTTGGTTTGTATTTCTGTGGGATTGGTGGTGATATCCCCTTTATCATTTTTTATTGCATTTATTTGATTCTTCCTTCTTTTCTTCTTTATTAGTCTTGCTAGTGGTCTATCAATTTTGTTGATCTTTTCAAAAAACCAGCTCCCAAACTCATTGATTTTTTGAAGGGATTTTTGTGTCTCTATCTCCTTCAGTTCTCCTCTGATCTTAGTTATTTCTTGCCTTCTGCTAGCTTTTGAATTTGTTTGCTCTTGCTTCTCTAGTTCTTTTAATTGTGATGTTAGGGTGTCGATTTTAGATCTTTCCTGCTTTCTCTTGTGGGCATTTAGTGCTATAAATTTCCCTCTACACATTGCTTTAAAAGTGTCCCAGAGATTCTGGTATGTTGTGTCTTTGTTCTCGTTGGTTTCAAAGAACATCTTTATTTTTGCCTTCATTTTGTTATTTACCCTGTAGTCATTCAGGAGCAGGTTGTTCAGTTACCATGTAGTTGTGTGGTTTTGAGTGAGTTTCTTAATCCTGAGTTCTAATTTGATTGCACTTTGGTCTGAGAGACAGTTTGTTGTGATTTCTGTTCTTTTACATTTGCTAAGGAGTGCTTTACTTCCAACTATGTAGTCAGTTTTGGAATAACTGTGATGTGGTGCTGAGCAGAATGTATATTCTGTTGATTTGGGGTGGAGAGTTCTGTAGATGTCTATTATGTCTGCTTGGTGCAGAGCTGAGTTCAATTCCTGGATATCCTTGTTTACCCTCTGTCTCGTTGATCTGTCTAATATTGACAGTGGAGTGTTAAAATCTGCCATTATTATTATGTGGGAGTCTAAGTCTCATTGTAGGTCTCTAAGGACTTGCTTTATGAATCTTGGTGCTTCTGTATTGAGTGCATATATATTTAGGATAGTTAGCTCTTCTTGTTGAATTGATCCCTTTACCATTATGTAATGGCCTCCTTTGTCTCTTTTGATCTTTGTTGGTTTAAAGTCTGTTTTATCAGAGACTACGGTTGCAACCCCTGCTTTTTTTTGCTTTCCATTTGCTCGGTAGATCTTCCTCCATCCCTTTATTTTGAGTCTATGTGAGTCTCTGCACGTGAGATGGGTCTCCTGAATACAGCACACTGATGGGTCTTGACTCTTTATCCAATTTGCCAGTCTGTGTCTTTTAATTGGGGCAGTTAGCTCATTTACATTTAAGGTTAATATTGTTATGTGTGAATTTGATCCTGTCATTATGATGTTAGCTGCTTATTTTGCCTGTTAGTTGATGCAGTTTCTTTCTAGCATCGATGGTCTTTACAATTTGGCATATTTTTGCAGTGGCTGGTACCAGTTGTTTCTTTCCATTTTTAGTGCTTCCTTCAGGAGCTCTTGTAAGGCAGGCCTGGTGGTGACAAAATCTCTCAGCATTTGCTTGTCTGTAAAGGATTTTATTTCTCTTTCACTTAATGAAGATTAGTTTGGCTGGATATGAAATTCTGGGTCAAAATTTCTTTTCTTTAAGAATGTTGAATATTGGCCCCCACTCTCTTTGGGCTTGTAGAGTTTCTGCCGATAGATCCGCTGTTAGTCTGATGGACTTCCCTTTGTGAGTAACCTGACCTTTCTCTCTGGCTGCCCTTAACATTTTTTCCTTCATTTCAACCTTGGTGAATCGGACAATTATGTGTCTTGGGGTTGCTCTTCTCGAGGAGTATCTTTGTGGTGTTCTCTGTATTTCCTGAATTTGAATGTTGGCCTGCCTTGCTAGGTTGAGGAAGTTCTCCTGGATAATATCCTGAAGAGTGTTTTCTAACTTGGTTCCATTTTCCTTGTCACTTTCAGGTACACCAATCAAACATAGATTTGGTCTTTTCACATAGTCCCATATTTCTTGGAGGCTTTGTTCATTTCTTTTACTCTTTTATTCTCTAAGCTTCTCTTCTCACTTTATTTCATTAATTTGATTTTCAATCACTGATAACCTTTCTTCCACTTGATCAAATCAGCTACTGAAGCTTGTGCATGTGTTACACAGTTCTTGTGCCATGGTTTTCAGCTACATCAGGTCATTTAAAATCTTCTCTACACTGTTTATTCTAGTTAGCCATTTGTCTAATCTTTTTTCAAGGTTTTCAGCTTCCTTGCAATGGGTTTGAACATCTTCCTTTACCTTGGAGAAGTTTGTTATTACCGACCTTCTGAAGCTCACTTATGTCAACTCGTCAAAGTCATTTTCCATCCAGCTTTCTTCCGTTGCTGGTGAGGAGCTGCGTTCCTTTGGAGGAGAAGAGGCTCTCTTGTTTTTAGAATTTTCAGCTTGTCTGCTCTGGTTTCTCCCCATCTTTGTGGTTTTATCTACCTTTGGTCTTTGATGTTGGTGACCTACCCATGGGGTTTTGGTGTGGATGTCCTTTTTGTTGATGTTGTTGCTATTCCTTTCTGTTTGTTAGTTTTCCTTCTAACAGTCAGTTCCCTCAGCTGCAGGTCTGTTGGAGTTTGCCGGAGGTTCACTCCAGACGCTGTTTTCCTGGGTATCACCAGCGGAGGCTTCAGAACAGTAAATATTGCAGAACAGCAAATATTGCTGCCTGATCCTTCCTCTGGAAGCTTCGTCCCAGAGGGGCACCTTTTTTTTTTTTGTGGTATGCTTTGATTCCTTTCTGTTTATCTTTTGTGTATCTTCTATAGGTTTTGGCTTTGTGACTACCATGGGGTGTACATAAAACCTCTAATATTTATAACAGTCTGTTTTAAGCTGATAACAACCTTCCTCAATTACGTATTAAAAACGGTACCTTTTACTCTCCCTTCTCCCAACATTTTAAGTTTTAATTTATTAATGTAGTTTTAATATTGTATATCCATTAACAAATTAGTATTGCTATAGTCAGTCTCAATACTTTTGTATTTTAACCTTTATACTAGAGTAAAAGTGATTTATATGCCACCATTACAGACTAGAATATTCTGAATTTGACTATATATTTACCTTTACCAATGAGTTTTATATTTTCGTATGTTTTCATGTTGCTAATTAGTGTAATTTAATTTCAGCTCGAAAATCCCTTTAGCATTTCTTATTAAATGAACTCTTATTTAATGAGTTTTTGTTAAATGATCAAGAGACTTTAGTTCTTGGTAAAGAACTCTCTTTAACAGGCCTGGTGGTGATAGGCTTCTTCAGCTTCTGTCTCGAAAAGCCTTTATCTTTTCTTCATTTCTGAAGGACAGCATTTTTGGGCAAAATATTTTTGGATGGATTTTTTTTTCAGAACTTTGAATATATTATCCCACTTTTAGCCTTCAAGTTTTCTGCTGAGAAATCTGCTCAGTCTAATGAAGATCCCCTTGTATGTAATGAGTCCCTTGTATGTAATAAGTGTTCAGTACCCGCCCCACTCTCTCGTCTCTGTCTTCTTTGGAATTCCATAATTCATAAATTATTTCTCTTGATGGTGTCACATAAACCCCATAAACTTTCTTCATTCAATTTCACTCTTTTTAAATATCCTTTCAATGGATAATTTCAACTGACCTTGTCTTTAAGTTCACAGATTCATTCTTCTGCTTGATCAAGCCTACAGTTGAAATCTCTTTATTACAGTTTTCATTTAATTTACTGTATGCAGCTCCAGAATTTCTGTTATTTAAAAATGTTTTCTAGCTCTGCTATGATTTTAATGTTTGTGTCCCTCTAAATTTATGTTGAAATATAACCCCTAATGCAATCATATTAAGGGAGAGGCTTTTAGGATGTGAATAGGTCATATGGGCTTATCCTTTGTGAATTAGTTTAATGCCCTTGTAAAAGAGCCTTCAACAGCATTGATCCTTTTTCCCTCTTAGTCCTTCCACCATGTGAAGTCACAGCATTTGTACCCTCCAGATGATTCAGCAACAAGGCACCATCTTGGAAGCAGAGAGAAAGCCTGTAGCACACACCCAATCTACTGGTACCTTGATCTTGGACTTCCTAGCCTCCAGAAATGTGAACAATATATATCTCTCTATATATGTATTATTACCCAGTCCATGGTATTTTGACATAGCAGGGACTAAGACAATTTCTTTCTTGAAATTCACACTTTGTTAATCATTTTCTGATGTCACTGAGTTGTCAATCTGTGTTCTCACTGAGCTTCCATAAAAAAAAAAATTGAATTATTTGTCAGGCAGTTCTTAGCCCTCCATTTGGGGGGCAGTGGTAACTGGGAAATTACTGTAGTCCTTTGACAGTATCATGTTTCCTTTTTTATGTTTCTTGAAGTCTTGAATTGCTGTCTTTATATTTGAAGAAGTAAAGACATATTTTACTAACTGGCTTTGAGAGAGAAACACCTTTACCAATCACCTGGGCTTGGGATTCTGAGCCTCTTTTAGACTTTTTCTATAGATGCAGCCACCTATACCTCTTGTTCCCTCTTAGGTGGGAATTCTTAAAATTGTATGCCTTATCTGGATCCCACAAAAGTAGGCCTGGTGCTGAGAGTCTCCTGTTTGTTTTTCCTAGGGTGATGCCCTGAAATGCTCAAGTTTGTGTGCCTTCTCTCAATCCTGCTAAATCTGACTGTGCTTGTTCATGAGTCATCTGTAAAGGCTCACATTCCATGTCTAGGGGATGCAGATGGGGAGTCAGCCACAGAGAAGATATTTGGGGAAGCTCATGGGCCAGTTTCTTTTTGGGGGGGTTCTGGAGACAAAGTGTCCCAAGTAGTTCATGGGAGGGACATAAGCCCATGAGGCAGTTAGTAGGATGCATGAGTCTTTATTGGGTTTCACACCCTAGTTGCTGTGAGTTCCTACCTCTCTTTCCTACTACCAGCCTCTCCCAGCTACTCAGTTATGTTGATCTCCTTAGAATTTTGGATGGGGCAAAAAAAGTAGTGAGCCTCTTGGGCAGATTCCCATACAGCTCGGAGACCTGGGTGCTTACTCATTATGCTCTCACTTTCTCCCATAGGAAGAATCACATGCTTGGGGGATATCTCTTGGTACTGAGCTGTGCCACTTTGAAGGAGGGGTGATGTGGGTAAATCAAAGCTGTTCTTCCCTCTTCAATGTGTCTATTAGCAAATATTTTGCTCCAACAGTGTGCTAGAACTTCTACACTAGACTACTGAACTCACACAAATGTCAATGGGTGGTTGTCAAAATCAGTGCACTATGGAGAGGTGATGGTAATAACTCCTATTCTGTTATCTTGCTTATGTCAGTCTCTCCATTTTGGACAAAGTCATTTCAAAGCTCTGTATTTTTCTCTAAACATTTCTCTAGTTGCATCACATAAGTTTTGATATGTTTGTTTTTATTCAGCTCATAATGTTTTCTAATTTCTCTTGTTATTTCTGCTTTGGCCAATGATTAAGAGTATGTTGTCTAATTTTCAAACATTTGGAGATTCCCATATTTCTTCTAGTTGTCGATTCTAATTTAATTCCACTCTGGTCAGAGATATCTCTGTATGTTTATAACTCTTTTACATTTATTGAGATTTCTTTGTGGCCTAGCATATGATCTATCCTAAAGAATGTTACATGTGCACTTAAAAATAGTGTATGTTCTATGGTTGTTGTGTGAAGCGTTCTTTATATCTCAGTTAGGTAGTCAAGTTAGTTAATAGTATCATTTTAAGTCTTCAATAATCTTGCTGACTTTCTATTTAGTTGCTCTTTCAATGATTCAGAATGGGTTATGGAAATCTCCAACTATTATTGTTGAATTGTCTATTTATACTTTCAGTTGTGTCAGTTTTTTAATCACATATTTTAAGTGTCTAGGCACATCTACATTTATAATTATTATATCTCCCTAATACAGTTGGATTTTTAAGTCACTACTTCTCTCCTTGTCTACAGAAAAATTTCTTGTCTTAAAGTCTATTTTTGTCTATAAATATCTACTGAACACTTGATATGTCCCAGGAATTTTGCTAGGTGCTTAGGAGCACAAATAATAATATATAGTCCCAGCCATCAAAAGCAAGATAAATCATATATATATATATGGCTGATTTCAAAATAACATAGTAAATGTTAAAGTTGAAGCAGTCACAGGATACTTTGGAGAACAGAGAATAGTCGTGTGATTAAGTCTGGACTTTCAGGTAAGGCTTCTTGAGAGGGATTATGCATAAATTACAGCATTTTAGAATATGTAAGAATGAAAGATATTCCTGTTCGGGAAAAATGGAACAAGTAGAAGCATGTCAGCAAAGCTAGGTGAAATTTCTTAGTGCAGTCAGATTTCAGTCAGATTTTTCTTTCCATGGGTCTAGTTGAGTACATTCATAGTTTTTTCTACCTTTCAGTAACTACCATCATTGTTTTTGGACTCAGGTGGCTAGTACACCCTATATCATGTTTTTATATGGATGAGGAGTTTCACAGGTCACTTAATACCTGGAAAACAAAGCTCCTGGATTGGTTATAATGTATGACAAGAGTAATGACAGTGAAGAAATGAATGGCCTAAGGAGGCAAACGTCAGAGGCCCCAGTTCTAGAATCTGCTCCTTGTTTCATTACCTCATATGAGGATTTCCAATTCTTTATTTATAGGGTTTAAGTTTATTGGTTATATTATAATAGTGGGGCAGATGTATATAGAGTTTTGCTGTGCAAAGTATGGTTCATGGCTAGCAGCATTAACATCATCTGGGAGCTGGTTAGAAATGCAAAATCTCAGGCCTCTTCAGACACACTGAATTAGAATTTGTGTCTTAGCAAGGTCTTAGGTGACTTGTTTGCACATTAAATGTTGGGAACCATTGGATTTGATCATCTTAAAGTTATTTATAGTCTTAAAATGTATATAATTATAAAACCCTCGTATAATCTGTAAGATTGAAAACATTATGGAAGTTGCTTTAATTAGAAATGTGGAATTACACATAGATTTAAATGATTAAGAAGAAGAAAAGGGATCCAACCAGATATTAGGATAATGAGTGTGATACTTTCCCTTTTAACATGTAGGATTTGTAACGACATACCTAGTGTATTGAGCAAACTCTGTGGACTAATGGAATATTTTCATAAAGTGACTTTATTTTGTATTCTCATTGTCCTTTTATCTTTGTTTAGTGGAGTTAGTTTTCCATGACTCTGAAAAACAATTTGAAACTTCCATGACTATCTAGTCAGGGACTTTATAGTCTATTCAGGTCATAAAATACGTTTCAATTTAGAAAATAGAGCATTCAGGTCCTTCATTCAAGAGCATGCCTTATTTTCTATTCCACAAGTAGGTACAGCTCTTAGAGTGAGCAATCTGCCCTAGAGGACACATATATGGGCAGCTTCTTCCCTCTTTTTGGCTTACCTTCTTCCCCATTTGATAGCTACTGACTTCGGAGGGTGGAAGGAGTAGGAAGAGGTGATCTGGAAGGAGGACAGATAAGGAAAGTAGGACAGTTTTTGTTTCACTGGTACTACCTTAGACTGGTCTTGAGCCTTCCCAGTTTGGCCAAACTTCTTTAGCTTCTCTGTTCTGAGGTCAGTTTGGGCCTTTAGGTGTCCCTCTTGGACAGAACCTCCCTATTTCATATGGCCTTGAAAACTTGGCCTTGACAAATCATAGGGACTTAAGCCATTTCTGACCCTGCAACCATTTCTCAATCTTGGAGCAGCCATCCAGCCACTCTACTTTTATATTTAATAAGAAAGCATGAACATGAATCCACTGGAAATGTTCCAGTTGTAGGAGACACAAATCACATTATTCGAGAGATCTTGGGAAACGCCTCTCTCCCAGCCTCAGAATGGTGAAACCCATGTCACATCATAATTCTCTCCAAGGCATTCCTTTCTAAAATGCCTTTCTCCATCTCCATGCTTGACCCAAACCTCGAGCTAGGTGAGGAGATAATAGCCATGAAACTGGTTTTCATGTACTTTTCTTTGCAAATTTGTATCTTGATATGGTATCTGTTTGAGGAATATCAAATCTATTGAATCTTCATAACTCATTTAAATACCCAATTAAAAAATAGAGGTGAAACTGGCCTCAGTTTTAAGAGAATCGTAACATATATATGGACTTAGTATGTCTGTTGCATAGAAGAGAAGACCATTTTCTAACAGAGTGCAGGATTTCCTTGACAAATCTGGTGCTCTGGTGGATCACTCAAGGGATGCCCATTGGTAGGAGGGGTGAGGGCTCTCTTAAAGGAAAGGAGAAAACATGTAGGATGAGCTTGTGAATATAGAGTAGATATTTGGAAGAGAGTATGGATTTTGATTACATTGTCTGCCACATAAGTGTATTTCTAGCTCCAATTTTCTGAGACATCTGAATCCTTAGAGAATTCAGTAAGTAAAACTAAAATAGCACTTTCACTGAAAGCCATAGCCCACTGTGGCCTAAACAACTCTATTTTCAGAATGTTTGCAACAGTGACCCAGAGAGGAACATACCATCTTCATAATTCTGCCATAGAAAAGAGCTCAGGAAAGGACCCAGGCAATAAAAATCTCTAAGTACTTAGGGAAAGAGGAGAGAGAGCAGATGTAGAGGCTCATGGGGCAGGTTAGTGCCTGTAGGTCCCAGGAAAGCAGTAATGTTCACACAGAGTGGTGTCCACAGAAGTATAGAGAGAATTTGTTTCTTCTTGGAGCACTGATGACTTGTATAGTATCATGACTACCACAGAAGTAGGCTTGTCCATGAACCCACCAGACCCTCCCATGAACAAATGGAGGTACAGTGGAGCAGGGAGGAGCTGGAAGGGCTGAAGTTCTGTTGAAGCAGATAGGGATCGTGGCTTAATGGAATTTCAGCACAAATGTTTGTATGATCTCATTTGTCACCCACAGGATAACAAAGCCTAAGAAAACTTGGGTTTCATAAAGAGAATGTTCAGAATGCAAAGGTCTGTCTCCTCCATAAAATGGAGTAGTATTCTGAACATTGAGAAGCAACTTGCAAAAATAGGATTCATTGTCGTGAAGAACAGGGCCAGTCTTGCTGAGGAATCATAAAACCTCATGAAAGAGCAAGCCTGCAAATGTGCTCCTTTTTCTCTATATTTTCTCTCATTCTGAGGGGAGGAAACACTACAGCAATTATTTTAGACATAAACCACTGACCTATGGTTAGCAGAACATATAGAAGCTAACCTTAACCTTTTCATCCTCTAGAAACAGTAACATCTATTTCAATTGAATTCTGTTAAAAACACTAACCACTCTTCTTTGTACTGTGACATTCCTTTCTGTATCCGTCAATGCCATTTTTGAATCTTCATATTTTATTCTGCCAATTTGCAAAAGTTCTCCATCTTCTTTCATTCTTTCTATTTTCTTTCTCACTTCACTCACTTTTCAAAGTAATGAGGAAGGAATATTTATGAAAAGAAAAAAAATACACACACACACACATCCCCAAATGCTTTTCCAAATAGCAAAAATGACTTGCTTTACCTTTTCCTTGGATAAGCATGTTATTTGAGCACTGTATTGCATGGAGACTCAATCTCATGTTAATTACTTTAGTGTGTTTAGTTTAATATTTCTTTATCTGAATCTATAGGCTGGAAAGATAGGGAGGGTATGGTCAGAGATGCTTGGACTTTGGGCCAAAGAAGAGAGTCAGACTGCCACATGAAACAAGATTCGAAGCTGAGAGCAGGGCTCAGCTGCAAAGCATATGTTTGGGGAAGAAGAGTACTTCCCTTCTTTGTAGTAACATTACCTTTGATACATTCCTCATTTGGCAGTCTTCACTAATAAACCATATTTAAAGAAAGAAATCTTGTGAAAATTCTTGGTTTTCATTTTTCCATGTTTTAAGTTTATCAGATTCAGCAGTGCCCTTTTCAGAACATTAAGGTTAGTGGTCTTTAACAAAGATTTGTAAGGTACATATGTGCTGATATTAAATCAGATGAAACAAAATTAAGTGTTTCTGGAGAATGGAGTGGTTGAGGTTAACTTCTGTCCATTTGACTAACCGTATGGTAGTGGAGCATGACAAAAATAAATGGAGCACAAGAGTCCAATCCTTAGTCAGACAACATGATTCTATTTCTTACCAAGGTGAAAGCAGAGACCAGTGACTGGCTACCATGCTGCGTGATTGCATTATCTGGTACATTTGTGCTGCAGCTCTGAACTAAGGAGCTGGGTCATTCTCCTATTATGTTAGACAAAGTATGCAAGTCATTGAAGGCCTTCCAGGTAGCAACATCTGGGTGATACTTCACAGTACAAAAAGGGCCTCAAGGAACTCAGCCTCAAGTAGTTGCACAGCTGTTTCAGGTTGGAAAATATGGTGTTCTCCTTGTGAGGATGTCCTTGAAACATTTGTAGCTGCTGATTGCAAATTTCAGTTTTTCAAGAGTATTCATATAATGCTGCAAACATTTTGTGAGCAACATTTAAGGATTGTGTACTTCTCAGAGGGAGTACTTTTTGGGAACCGGTCATATTGCTCCCTGATATAAAATGTATGCTTTTGGAATGTAGGTTATGTGTTTCATCATTCCTCCATAGGCAAGAACAATCATAGCATTTTCTAGTTTTTGATGTGAGAATAATTGAAAATGTCCTCTTCCACTTCTATTCTAATTTGGTAGTTCCTGATAGGTTTTTTTTTTAACCTAAAAAAAAGGTTAAATTAATTAAACAATTGGCCTCATGATTGTTAAATTTTAAAAATGACATCAAAATATTCTATTGGTATATTCAGGAAACTTGGTGCTACCCCAGGATTGAGTCAAATGTGGATCTAGAGGTTAAACACCTATCTTATTAATAGGTCTTTGGAAAAGTAGCTACTTAAAAATGAAATAATTTATCTGGTGAATTAACTGAACCTCAAATTAGCCCCACAAGTGCTAGGTTTATGCTTTCTGTCCAAATTAATTACCTCAAAATGATAGCTTGGAATTGACCAACCATTAGTATTCAGACTTTCTTCTACTTGGGCAAGAGGGACAGAAGAAACAAAAAACAAAAAAACAAAACAAAGCAGCCAAGTGCAGAATGAGAAAAGTGATTATTCTCAATATAACCACTGCAAAACAAATTCTGAAGTCTCTAGGCACAGCAGTTCTGACCTACCTTCCATTTCCCTACAGATCCGTGCAACTACACAGAGAGTATTTAGTGCTGTCATAAGAATTTTAAATGAGCTTGAGAGGCCATAAATACACACCACCCTTGGTTGTGATGTCTGTGTAATAGGTTTTTCAGAGTTAAAATGAAAATCACGTTTATTTTTTGCTATTGTAATCATAATACACAGATATTGTGTCATATAGAAACTTCAGGTGGTCAGAATATGGTAACAACAAATGCATAGTTTCAAAAAACACCAAATAAATGATTTGTCAATAAATGAAAGAATACTGGTGTTAGTACTAAAACACTAGTCACACACAACTCAATCTAAGTAGGAAGATGAAGTTAAAAATTGGCAGGGGGCTGGATGTGAGGGCGATCTGGCTGCAACATGTATCACTCCATTGATTGCCAGGGTTGATTCATCTGATCCGGCTGACTAGGCGGGTGTCCCCTTCCTACCTCACTGCTCCATGTGTCTCCCTCCTGAAGCTGCACACTTGGTCGAAGAGGACGACCATCCCTGATAGAGGAGGACCGGTGTTCTGTCAAGGGTATACGAGTAGCTGCACTCCCCTGCTAGAACCTCCAAACAAGCTCTCAAAAAATTGGCAGGGGGTTCAGCCTCATGACTGGGTTCCAGGGCTAGGGAGAAACAAAAGCAGCAGGGCTGGGCTCTGGAGTCAGTGAGCTCTCCCTCTGAAGACTGATTCTGCTTCCTTAACCTTCATCTTCCTCACCAGCCATTATCTGATTTTGTTCTTACAGTCAACCTATAATATAAGCACCCCAATTATTCAAAGTCTACAGGTTAGAAAAGTGAAGTCCGGAGGGGTTACATAGCTCACTCTGGATAACATAGTGTGATTGAGTGAGGATGGAGCAGGAGACAGACCCAGGCCAGCTGACCATGATGTCAATAACTAACAGCCCATTCAGCAGTGCCAGTAATCCTAATGATATGATGTTGAAATTCCAAGTCTTATCTCAACACAGAATGGCATCTGTTGTTATTAAGCTTACCAATACAAGTTCAACTAAAACTCAACCCAGGTTCCTAATTATGCAGATTTGATTTTCAGAAAAGAAGTTCCTTAGTTAGAATTATAGTTTAAATTTTTAATGTCACTTTTCTTGTATTTAATAACATTTTTCTGATTATTGAAGTGATAAAAATATATTAAGGAAATAAAATTTTCACATAATTCCTGTTGATTAGAGATAAATACTGTTAGCATTTTGTTGGATTGTCCTTTTGTAAGTGTGTTAAATGTATGTGTAGGTGTCTGGGTGTATGCAGGCAAGATCATAGGAAACTTACTTAGTGGCAAAGCCAGGAGGATCCAAACCCAGGTCTACCTGATGCAAATTTTTAGCATATAACTACATACACATCAAAAAACACATATCTGCATATGTAACATGTATAAATTATATTTTACTTCACTGCTATCGCTACAAATTTATATTATAAATATAGTCTTCAAAGACCATTTTCACATTTACATTGTCTTATAGCCATTGTGGAAATTACATAGACTCTTTTTAATTGATCGCACTGCTCATCTCAGATCTTTTATACCCATAGTCCCCCATTCTCAAATTTTTATTTCGATTTGTGATTTATTTTATGTATTAACCTTGATAAAAAGGTTAGAGCTTGTATTCAAATAGTTGTTTTCAGGAATAACTTTCAAGAATAACTTAAATATTATATTTTCTGATCCTCTTGGATGTCTGAAATATTGGGTGCCTACACACAGAAATGTAAATGCTAAATACATATTCCGTGTATTCCACTGGATCTCATCTCCTAGCCTCTCATCTTTAACCCAAAATATCTCTTTACTATGTTCTTATCAATATATTAAGATATTAAATCTGTGCTCTGCTTTTTTTTTTTAAAAAAAAATCCTTTTCCCTTATATCCAGTATGCCATGGAAAGACAACACTTTAAGTTTTAATTACAAAATCATGTCTTTCACATTGCACAAATTTTCTTAACCAAGATTATTTTCTCTTTCTGATTTAATACTGCATTTTATTTGATTTACTATTCTCTTGTGGGTATATGAGAACCCAAGTTAGAATTTAAGAAAAAAAATCCTTGTCCTTGCAGTAAATCTATTTCAAAGGAAGATGCTTGTAATCATCTCAGGCTTGTCCCTTTCTTTAGAACTGTGATATAGTTTCAAAAGCGTGCTGGTTTCTTCTTGCTCATCCTTGCATAGGGCAGTGTATGTTTACTCAAGATTGACTTAAAATAAGTTTGGAGTTGAGATTGATGTGGGTCTCTGTCCAATTCTTTTATTTTCAAGTGAAAAAGGGGGAAAAAAATACTAGATTTACCATAATTTGACTAGCTTTGATATTCTGAGTCTGGGGGTAGTGGAAAGGAAGTTTGCCTCAGAGCACTGGGCTGTCATTATAGGTAACTTTGCCTCTCATCCAAGGTAGCATTGCAGGTTCATTATGGCCACTGCTAAGGTGCCCAAGGGCACCCTGCCCAGAAGCTCTTTGTCCAGCAGGTGTCCTGTTGCATTGTGGAATTCATGTTTTTCCATTGTGTGGTGTTTGGTCTGCTCTTGCCTCTAGCCCTTTCCTCTCTGATTTAAGGGATGCCAGTCACATATTCCTGGGTCTCCTCTATCTACTTCTAGTACTCTTGCACTATAGGATAAACAACTGTACTCAACTCACTGTCTTGGCCAGAAGTTCAGAAATGTGGTACACACATTTAAAAATTAAATTATAAAATATGACTTGGGAGTCAGATAACCTGGGTCTACCTTTCTGGCTATGCGTCTTTTAGAAAATTATCTGATTTTTCTCATCCTCAGTTTACCAGTCTGTAAATTGGAGAAAATGACTTTCTCCTCTGCAGGGCTGCTGTGAGGCTTCTGTGAGACATTGACGTGACTCCGTGGAAAGATCTCCAGTCAGCAGCACAGTATGGTTTCCTAGTGAGCCAGATTCCTATGAGAATCCTTGTCAACACATTCCCACAACCTACCACTCCAATCAATATCCATCCTCTTCCTTACAGTTACTTTTGTATTTTGTGTGATACTTTTTTATTTTGCACAGCTCTTAGTAAGCACTTAAACTTAGTTTGTTCTCAATAAATAAATCTACAATGATGGACCCAAATTTGGGTGCCTTTGGGAATGTAGTGAATCATCTTCTGAAGTAGTTTTTCATATCCTGTTTTTAATTAGCTTTTTCCCCCATGGATGCACTTTAATGGGAAAAGAATAAAAGAAATAAGACCATGGGGAGTGAGAGCCTGGGGAATGACTAAACTAAAGAGATGGACTAGGGAACACTCCGCGTGTGAACACAACGTAAAGAGCGGGCTGTCTGGATGTCACCCTACAGCCTCTTCAGCACACGTGCCTCATTCCTTGTGAGATTAGTAGCAATGTTGTCCTGTCCTGAGAGGTCACATTAATCCCTGTCCAAAACAGCCTTGGAAATGGGAAGCCAGATAAGGAAAAGGTGGATTTCATGAAAATGCTTCTGTCACTAAACACTTTCTGTTGCCTTTGTGCTGTATCCTGTCAGTACTCAACCATATGGTGTTAAAACACTCTCTAAAATGTGATTTTTAAAGCTACTTTGCAGTTATAATGGGTAATTGTGATCTGCTTCACAGTTAGAAACGAATGAAAGTGGCTCCTATGGTATCACCAAACTTCAAAATGCATTAGAAGAACAGGAAGAAGGAAGGAAGGAAGGGGCGATGGATGGATGGAAAGAAGGAAGGAAGGAAGGAAGCAAGGAAGGAGGCTGATCTCTAATCCCATTTCTCTGTGAATCACAGTGGTTACCTCTAATAATCTGAGTCAGAAGGGTGCACTAAGGCAGTTGCTTCAAGTCATTATTAGTCCAGCAGACTCCTGAACTGTGCTTTTATAACTGTCCCTCTCCACGGCTCCTTATTTCACCTTTAAAGATGAGTCTCTGTGTCTAGACTTCAGGGAATCTTAACTTCCTTGTAACCACAAAACTCATCTTCTACCACAACTGGAGATTGAAGAGGCTCCTTATGGTAAGCACTCCAGTCCTGTCAATTAGGTAGGAAATAGCCAGCATTAGCTGGAGCAGTTTGTGTTTGATTAACTGATGTTGTACATTAAGAAGAAAAAAAAATAGAAAAAACTGCCCAAATTGGCTGGGTTATCTACATGCTTAAACATCCAGGGAGGTATTTCTCTATCTGTGCAGTAGTTATGGGGCTACCTACCCAGATCATTCCCATAGATGTCACAACAGAACCCGATATCTGTTAACTCTTCTCTGCTAGAAGTAGAAATATGATGATGCCAGAGGGCAGTGTTTCCAAAACACCCTGGCACAGTGCTGCTCATCCCAAGTCACACAGCTCATTGACCTCAGCTATCCTTAAAATGAAGGGAATAGACCAGATGCCCTTCAAAGGCCTTTCTAGCTTTGACATTTTATGGATTGATGATGCAAATTTGCTCAAACACTAGTCTGCATACTACTTGCCGTCTTTCTATGAGCAATACAAAGTTAGTACAAGTCACGGACCTAACAATTAAGACCCTTTATGCTAACACTTTGGAGGGGGAAAAAAGACCCTTTATGCTAACACTTTGGAGGGGAATCTCAGACTAAGCCTACCCTCATGCAGAAGGAGGAGCTTTTACTCTCAGACCTGCATTTGGCTGTCACTTCAGGTTCTGCCTTTAATCAGCTAAGCAACAATGGAAAAGCTACTTAAAACTTTTAAACTGGTTTCCTCATTTGTAATGTGAGAGCCAGTTTGTTGTAAAGATTAGAATTCATGTATGATAGTGCCTGAAACATAGTAGGTTCTTGATCATTCATGGACAGAAATCTGCTCTGTGACATTGGTCGGTTCCCACCCCCTCTATTCTCTGTTTCTTCCCTTTAGTGAGTAAAGCAAGAGACAGATGAGCTCAGAACCAGGCCTGGTCCCTAAATTCTCCTATCATTGCAGAGCCCTAAAAGACTGCTCCTACAAAATATATTCTGTTTATTTGACACATTTCAGTCTCATTTCCTCAATTTGGGTTCTCCTACAGTTTTACTTTCTGAAACAGTTTGTTCTGTGACAAAAGGTTTGCAAAAAATACAGGGATAATTGCTAAAGTTTCTCTCTTTTTGACAGTAATTCAATGCCTATAACAAAATTTATAATCCTTTTGTACCTAAATGTTTATAAGTGTTGTTAAACCATAATGTAAAAGTATATAAACATTTTCACATGTTCTACCAGATCAAATATGGTACGTATGATAATAATTAGAACCACCAACCTAACATATTGTGAAAAATGCCACATATGCATTTAATTACAGTTTCTGATTTTCAAGCATGCGTTCAGGGAGGGGAGGAAGTGGCTTTCTATTTAACTTCTTCACTGCTAACAGAACATGCATGTGTTTTGGCAAGTTTCCTAGGGAACATCTGTCTAAAAGGGAACATTGGGGAGTTAATCGACATCTATGGAGCTGGGCAACTGCTGTATGGCCCATGCTGTCTCCATTAAACTTCTTAACTGTGTCTCCCCTAAGCAGAGTCACAAAACATACTATTGATTCAGCTCTTTGAATGAAAAGCAAATCACAAGCAAAACTTAAACTGGTTTATTTACAGGATAGCTTTATGAAATTGGTAAACAATTGAGCCTCTTTTTCCAAAAGAATTGTTTGTAGAAGATGCCAGTACTGGGGTGGGGAATAGAGTTATGAGGAGGGATTTGTAAATGGTTTGTGGGTATGTTTCCAGCAGCTCATAGCAAAGGAATGAATGGAAAAACACTCCTTGGAATTGGGGGTGGGGAGAGAGAGGGCTATAAAGATGGCAAATGAAACAAACTAGCATTTTGACATTGCCTCAGTTCTGGTTGGAGGGAGCATGATGAAGAATTTGAAAAGTAGCCAAGAGCCCAACAATTTAGAGGAACTGGGTGGACAGACATAGTCATGGGTCCCTTAATAACAGGGATACATTCTGAGAAATGAGTCATTAGGCAATTTTGTCATTGTGTGAACAAACATCATAGAGTATGCTTACAAAAACTTAGATGGTAGAGCCTACTACTCACCTAGGTTATATAGTATACATAGCCTGTTGCTCATAGGCTACAAACCTGTACAGCATGTTCAGCATGTTACTGTACCAAATACTGTAGGCAATTGTAACACAAGAGTAAATATTTTTGTGTATCTAAACATATCAACATAGAAATGGTACAGTAAAAATATGGTACTACAATCTTATGAAACCATCCTTGTATATGCAGTTCATGTTGACTGACACATTGTTATGTAGCTGATGATTGTAAATAGAACGGGATTAAGTCTTTCCTTTCTCAGCTAGGTCTGACAAGGAACTCACTAATGGTTTCCAGATGAAGAAAGACTTTACATGATACAATGAATTAATTGCTCCGTGCTACTTAGAAAGTCAGCAGAGATGACAGAATTTGAACTGAATACCTTGCTCTAAATCCTGATACTAATTTTTTAAAACTGCAAGTAAAATATTTTCTTCTTTTTAAAATTAATTATACCACAACAGACACTGATGACTATGGGGACAGGCAAAGGGTTAGAGGGCAGCCAGATAAAATACAGGACACCTTGTTAAATGTGAATTTCAGATAAATAAGAACTAATTTTTGTTTACTAAATCTGGCAATTGTAGTCAGACAATAATCTACAATAAAAGCCACAGGCAGAAACAGGTAAGCAAGGCTACAACAGGACTGATAAGAAAGCAGAGCTGTAGAGAGAAATCACATGTGGGTAAAATACAGGAAGATACCAATTCTAAAGAAAGATAAAGTGATGGGAGGAGTGGGAGAATCACTGGTTTTAAAAAAAAAAAAAAAAAAAAAAAAAAGTCAGGAATGAAAAGATTTACAGACCCAGAAGATGGAATCCAAAGCAGAACAGTGACTCAGATAGGGCACATGTTAGGGGGACACGGCCAGAGCAGCTGGATGAGTTGTTAGGGGTTGTCATAGCAAAGCGCCAGAACGAGTGGCTTACACAACAGAAACTGATTTCCTCAAAATTCTTGAGCAAGAAGTCCAAGGTCGAAGTGTTGGCATGGTTGATTTCTTCTGAGGCCTCTCTCCTTGACTTATAGATGTAGATGACCATCTTTCTCTCATGTGTTCACATGGTTGTCCCTCTGTGCATGTCTATCTCCCAATCTCCTCTTCATAGGACACCAGACATATTGGGTTAGGGCCCACTTATATGACCTCACTTTACTTAACTCTGGAAAGGGCCTATATCCAAATGCAGTCACATTCTGAGGTACTAGGGGCTAGGACTTCAGCAAAGGAATTTTGTGGGGATGAAGTTCAGTTCATAACGTGATGTTATGCTTCCTGTTGAGGAGCCTAATTGAAATTACTTCAGTGAAGTTCCACAAGCAGTTTTAACTATAATACAGGTGATTTTTTTTTTGGTGCCAGGGTGGGGAAAACAAAACTAATAGGGTATGATTCTTGTCCTCAAATGCACGATATAGTTGGGGAGCCAGACACATACACTAGACTAGTGACATAGAGATGACAGGTCGAGGTAAAATCCTGGCTCATCCACTTACTGGCTAAGTAAACTTGGACAATTATCGTATTTGATAAAAAGGTGTAATCATATCTACTTGGTAGAGTAGCCTAGAGGATTAGTGATACTGGTCTTGTTAAAGAGAACTAAATATGACCTGAGAAGGACTCCATACTTCTATATTTGAGACCTTGTGGACAAACCATATCCTAACTTAATAGGTAGACAAGATTGGAAACCTAACTTAGGAGTACGCTCCTGTAATAACAGTTGAGTCTTGGCCAATCCCAGCAGCCATACTTCAACCACTGATACACTGCTGAGTGTTCAAACTGTGTTCAAATAAGACAAACACCGAGCTATAACCAATCCAGCTGTTTCTGTACCTCACTGCCTATTTCTACACATCATTTCCCCTTTTTTGCCTATAAATTTGTTCAGACCACGAGGCATCCCTGGAGTCTCTCTGAATCTGTTGTGATTCTGGGGGCTACCCAATTCGTGAATCATTCATTGCTCAATTAAACTCCCTTAAATTTAATTTGGCTGAAGTTTTTCTTTCAATAGTATCAAACCCAGTCCCTGATGCATAATGGTAGCTCTTACTATTAAGAAGCGTTCAGAAAACACATAGGGAGATGTTAGCTGTTACAACTAGGGGAATTTATACAATTTCCTTAAAAAGTTGTCATGAGAGCTGAGCCTGAAAACACCAGGACAATTTTGCCAGGTAGGAAACGGGGCTAGATCAAAACACAAATATGAAACAGCAAGAGGCATACACATATTTCAATACGCCTAGAGCAGTGCAGGGCTGATGTGAGCAGCAGGAAATAAGGCAAGAAAACAAAGTTGGTGCCACATTATGAAGTGCCTTGAATATCATGCTAAAATCTCTGAAGATTATGCTATAGGCAAAGTAAACATAGGTGTTTTGTATAGTTGTGTTTGTTGTTTTGGTGGTGTTGGTTCTTTATTTATTTATTTATTCTTTACAGCGAATTAAGCACTTTTCAAAAGTGGTAATTAGGAGTACCTGGCTATACTGGAAATGAGAAGAAAGCTCATAAAAAGAGGCCAGGCGGCCGGGCGCGGTGGCTCATGCCTGTAATCCCAGCACTTAGGGAGGCCAAGGCAGGGGCGGATCACGAGGTCAAGAGATTGAGACCATCCTGGCCAACATAGTGAAACCCCGTCTCTATTAAAAATATAAAAATTAGCTGGGTGTGGTGGCAGGCACCTATAGTCCCAGCTACTCAGGAGGCTGAGGCAGGAGAATGGTGTGAACCCCGGAGGTGGAGGTTGCAGTGAGCCGAGGTCACGCCGTAGCACTCCAGCCCAGCAACTCAGCGAGATGCCGTCTCAAAAAATAAATAAATAAATAAATAAAAAATAAAGGCCAGGCATGGTGCCTCATGCCTGTAATCCCAGCAATTTGGGAGGCTGAGGCTGCCGAATCACTTGAGGTCAGGAGTTCAAGATCAACCTGGCCAACATGGTGAAACCCCGTCTCTACTAAAAGTATAAAAACTAGCCAGGCGTGATGGCATATGCCTGTAGTCCCAGCTACTTGGGAGGCTGAGACAGGAGAATCACTTGAACTGGGAGGCAGAGGTTGCAGTGTGCCGAGACTGTGCCACTGCACTACAGCCTAGGTGACAGAGTGAGACTCCATCTCAAAGGAAAAAAAAAGAAGAAGAAGAACAGCTGCTGTGCAGGGCAGATTCAGGCCAATTGTATATACCAGGAGTGAATCTGTCCTTTACATAGTATCGATGGAAAAAATGGTTGTTTCGTTTTGCACAGTGACAAAACAAAATGAAGATCTCTCAGCTCCTGCCTCCCTTAACTCTTCCCACTTAGTATATAAAGACAATCAGGTCCCTCATATCTTCTAAAAACAAACGTTTCCTTTGACCTACCAATCTTTTCTTTGGCTACCCAAAGCCTGTTCTTTTCAGCAACAATTTTTCTGATTTTCTCAACTTGAGCTGTGTCAAAGCTGAAGATTCACTTTATTTTCTTGTTATTCCTATTAATATTGTAACTGTTGTTATAAATAGAAACAATTTGTTTTTATTGTCAAATGATACGTATTTATTACAGATGAATTAGAAAATATGATCAGAGAAGTAAAAAAAAAAAAATGCTGAGTAATTCTCTCTAAACCTGCACAGAGGATTCAGTTCTCTGCATGAGCACACACACATCTATTTTCACAATAGGGGATCAAACTGTATATTCTGTTTTATGATGTGCTTTTTAAAATAATCTTTTTATTAAAAAATACATATAGAAAATTGCACAGCTAAGTGTTACCAACACTTATGAAGAAATAAAATATCCTCTGTTCCTCAGAAACCTCCCTCTTCCCCATGGTAATCACTCCTTGATTCTAACACTATAGATTTGTTTTGTCTGTTTTTGAACTCTGTAAACAGCACATGTATTGTTCACACAGTATGCACTGTTTTCCAACTGGTTTATTTCATTCCACATTATGTTTGTGAACTTCAGCCATGCTATTGAATATAGCAGTGGCTTATTCATTTTTCATTGCTGTGTAATAATTTGCAGGATGAATCCACCACGATTTATTCTTCTGTTTCTGAACATTTTCATTGTTTTCTGTTTGGGGTTGTTGTAATTAGTGCTGCGAAGAGTGTTACTTTATACATATTTGGAGCATATTTGTAAGCATTTCTCTTAGGTGTATTCTCGGGAGTGGAATTGGGGTAGAGAGTCTGCAGATGGTTTCTAAAACTGATTATACTAATTGACAGTTCCTACAACCTTATAGAAGGGTCTAAATACTCCATATACTCACCAATACAATCATCAGTCTTCTTAATTTCAGCCATTCTGATGGGTGTGTAAGTGGTAGTTCATGTTGCATTTTTATTTGCATTTCCTTGACTACGAATGAGATTGAGCATTTTTTCACGTTTATTCACTTACTTGGATATCCCCTTTTGTGAAGTGCTTGCTTAAGTTTTGCCCATTTTTTTCTATTAAAGTATTTTTGATATGATTGTAGGTTTTCTTTATATATCCTGGATGCAAGTGCTTTATCAATTGTATGTAATGTAGATATCTTCTCACATTCTATGGGTTGTTTTTAAAAAATTTTCATAATGGAATCTTAATGAATGGGTCTTTTTTAATTTTAATGAACTTCAGTTTATCAATTGTTTTCTTTATAGCTAGTGATCTGTAAGTGCTGTTTATAAAATCTTTACAAACGCCAAAGTGGCGAAGCCATCCTCCTATGTTATCTTCTAGAAGTTTTATTGTTCTGCTTTTAACATTCACATACACAATCTCTCGAACTGGTTTATTTGTGTGATGAGGTAGGGGACAAGTTCAATTTTGTATTTTCATTTTTACATCCAAGTGACCCAATACCGTTTATTGAAAAATCCATCTATTCCTCACTCAGAAGTGTCCTCCGAAGAGTGCCACTTTTGTCATAACTCCAATGGCCTCACATGGGAGGTCTGCTTCCGCATTCCCACTTGCCTTTCTACAAATCCAAATGTACATAAAGCTACTTAAATTTAATTTTAAATTTAATAAAATTAGAAATTAGTTCTGTCACCTTAGCCACATTTCAAGTGTTTAGTAGCTACACATAGCTAGTGGCCACCAAGGCAGTACAGATACAGCATTTCCATCGTGCAGAAAGTTCTGTTGGACAACATTGCTCCAGATCATTACTGTCTAATTTCATAGCTCTTCACTATCTGAGGCAATCCCACTTTCATTTGTTTATTCCTTTTCTCCACTATTAAAATGTAAGTTCCATGAATGCAGGGACATTGCATGTGCAATGTCCAGAACAGTTCCTTATACAGAATGTTTGTCAATAAGTGCATAAAACTTTGCTGTGTCCTGTGAAGCCTGGAGCGGCTTTCTGGACCCATTATATCAAATCTCAGCCAGCCTCCTGAAGATTCAGAGCAGAGAAGAATACTTTGTCATTTTGGAGCCTTTGGAATGTGCCACATGCAACACTTACAATGGCTGTTGATAAGGACTTTTCTGTGACGTGTATGATATTGTGAAAACTTCATTTGTTGAGTACTTACTTTGTACTGTACACTATGCCAAAATTTACATTTATAACTCATTTAATGCTCGTAATAACTCTGTGAAGTAGGTTCTGTTATTATCCTCAATATTTGAGTGAGAAAACTAAGGAACAAAGAAGTTCAGGGACTTATTCAAGGACAGCCCACCAGACAATGGAGGCACCTATATTTGAATTCAGATGTCTGCTGCAGAGCCTGAGTTCTTAATGATGGATGTTATTGCCTCTCAACATAACCATAACAGTCTTTGACTAATTTTTGTTTCTTTATTCCTTTGTTTTAAAAGAAATAATAGAATTGCTGCTCAGTGCCAGACTCTGTATATGTATTATGCTTTGCCACCTCTGTTCCCTCTTCAGAGTAAACACCATGTTTTGATTGACTTATAACCTCAGTGCTAATAGCGCAAATTGTTTAGATATCCCCACTGTCTTAGGTTGGGTTACCAAGTAGAAGAGCAAGAATTTGGATACATCAGGGAATATTCTTAAGAGAAAGACAGTGAGGGAGGCAGGATAGGTCAGGGGAAAGATTTATTTAAACCTGAATGTCATCTCAATTGGTGTCCAGCTTTAGGCCAATCCTACAGGGAGCTCTGGGAGCATGACTTGCCATTGTCAGGGGTACTGACCCTTTATACTCCCATGCTGCTCAATTACTGGCATTTGGGCTGCCCTGGGGTGTGTTTGTGTGTGTGTGTGTGTGTGTGTGTGTTTGTGTGTGTAACCTTCATGGAGAACACTTAGTTCAGCCTAGGGAAATTCTCCAGAGAAGGAGGCAACTATAGGCTATTAACCAGCAACATTCACAGAAGCTGTGGGGTAGATACACTAGTCAGGAAAAGGGGATCTTGCCAGACACTGACAGCATCCACTGTACTTATCCTCCATTAAAATGTTCTCACATTATTCATTCCTCAAGATTTGTGTGAAATGGGGTTCAACTTGTTCATGCAGTTGCCTGGTTCTGTGTAGATTTCACAAACCATTTTTACAACTCTGATTATTGCTGCTGAATCTCTGCTTCAGGAATACATGTGTTGCATGCATTTAAAGACTTCCAAATGGAATGAGATCAGAATGAAATAAAAAAGGAACCCTACAAGCTATTTTAAATAACAACTAGTAAATAAAAACATCTGGTAGACGATTAAGATCTACATATTGAACCTCGATGAAGAATATATGATGTACCTTTAAGGTGGAGCATACACAGTTAACAGCTCTTTCAGTGACTTTTGGTGTCTAACAGGAAGCTCAGGAAATGTAGGCAGGAGGATGTGGAGTCATTTGGAGAACTCAGTGGGATGAGAGGGCATTGAGCATATCTCCCCCTGTTTTATTGATCTTTATACTGTGTTCTGTTTACGTTCTTTAGAAGAGTAGTTATGAAAACCCAGATATTACACTCATTGGCTGTGAATGTGACACTGACATCTGCTTGCCTTGGCTTGACGCCTCTGGTAGGAACCATCGGGAATGCTTTAGCCCATACCTTCTCTTTGGAAACAACATGAGAAAAAAGAAAGCTTCAAAGGCCCAAAACACCTGTGTAACCTCTTCTGTGCCATAGAACAGGCATGTAAGCTGATTCTGAAAATCAAGCCTTCTGCTCTCTGTCTCTCTTTGAAGATTCTGGAAAGGGGCAGTCATACAAGGGCCTGATACCCTGTGAAGTTCTTATCTCCTGCCTGGTTCTGCTGAGACATCAGGAAAAATAAAATCTTTAGTGCCTCTAAATGCAAGAGCTAGGAGAAGCTAGCTCTCTCATCCTCACTGTAGCCTCACTTAAAAGGTCAAAGCAAATAAAATCTTTTGGTCCCATTTTAGTAATGAATATCTTAGAACAAGCTCTATGAAGCATTTATGACTTTATTCTCAGTTTTCCAAAATAGGATATAACTTGTTTCAATTGCTTAAAACACAGGGGCAAACCACATATGATGAATGCATTCTGTTTGAAATCAATTTCCTTCATCACTTTATTAGATTGAATGCTCTGAACTGGGAAGTATTATTTTCCCATTGTGCTTTTGCAAAACTGCCCACTCTCGGAGCTTTGTGGCTGCGAGCTCCTGATTAGTTTAATTGTCTTTGTCTTCTGCTTTCCTGGCTACAAGGACTTAACACTTTACTCACCTTTGAGTAGCAGCAAGGAAGGTAGAATAAACAGGATGATTAAACCACCAGCATGCAGCAAGGGGGCAATATTTCAATAGCAAATATTGCTACCCATATACCTCAACAGAATGTGCTAAAGTAAACAAAATGATAGCATAATTATAGTCGTTCCAATTATGTTAATTAGACTGCATACACGCTTCATTGATAAGCAACTGTGCTGCAGAGAAATGCTGTTAAGCCTGGTACTTCAGCCTTTAGCAGCTTTGTGGCACATATGCTACTATATTCTTGGGTAACATTTAGCCTCTCACAATTATTTTCTTTCTTTTCTAATACTTTTGTTGGAAAATAAATAAATAAAAGGGTGTGCTACCCCACACTTTAGAGAAGTTAGAGATTCCCAATCAGATTCTATGCTACGTTCCTCAGTGTTTTGGTCCCTTCTCCTGGAACCTCAAGTGAAAAATATTAACATGTCCCATTTGACTAATTAAAATCCAGCTTAAGAAAATAGATTTGCTTTCAGTCGACTCCAAATCACATCCTTTGCTTTGATATCACCCATAA
The DNA here is from genome assembly GCF_028885655.2 of Pongo abelii. NCBI lineage: Eukaryota > Metazoa > Chordata > Mammalia > Primates > Hominidae > Pongo > Pongo abelii. Next base: position 107,483,599 of record NC_071992.2, read on the forward strand.
AAGAGAACCCCTGAGGGAAGAGGCCATCACAAGCTGTTGTTCACATAGCAGGTTGCATTTTGGGGTATCTAAAAATTGGGGGGGGGGGTTCTGGGATTGTTGGTGTATTTTGGTAGATTCATGGGACACCTGATTGTTTTAAAGAAAGACGTGAATTGCAAAGAAAGAAATTATAAAAAGACAAATCATGAAGAAAACTATAAATGCTCAGAAAGGGAAAATTACAATTGTAAGCTAATTAGACCATTTACATATTAAAAGTGATAATACAATTAAAATAATACAATGATTTAAGTATGGAACAGTTTAAAAAATTCAAAAATAAAATAAAAAATAGCTTAAAGCCTAAGCTAACCAAGGAATTCAAGAAGGAAAAAGAGTCTGTTACTTAGTCCAGATATTATCTAAAATACATTGTTATAAAAATGTAGTAAATAATTGCTTCAAGATGAGAAAAAGAGTTGTGTTTTTTTTTCCCAAAAGATTGCTAGGAAATTAGCGGCCTAAATGAATTGCTTATAAAATCAGAGAATAAAATGCAAAATAATATAGTGTTATATAGTCATTGTGACATAGAATTTTGCTTATTAAAAAGAAGCCTTCACTAGTGAAACTCCACCTTTGCACCTCTCCCCTCTCCCCCCGTCCCTTATTAGGAGTTCATTTCATCAGTTGCCCACTTTCTCCTCTTCTTTATTTCTTATTCTCTACCTGTCTTTTTCTCATAAACTCTGCTCAAGCCTCTCAAATTTAAAATAATCTTTTATTTTCCATATTTCTCTCCTTCTCTCAAGATTCACATTTTTCTCTTTGCCAGAGCTTTTAAAAGAAAGGGTGACAATCACTCTCTGAATGTTTTCACTGTCACTATTAGTACTGAGTAAAAATTGCAGTGGATTAGGTTTTAAACAAACCAGTAGTCCCTTTTCAAAGCAAGGCTAAATTCTCTTTGGGTTCTGCCTTTGTTGTCAATGCAATTAGGTTGACCTTTAGACCCGGTATTCCTAAAATAGGATTTTTATACCTAGTATCTGCCATTTAAAAATTTCAGGCTCAGTTTTTCCAGTGTGCATGAGGTTTGTTTCCCATAACGTTGAATATTGAGCAAAAAGGAACACCAAGAAAAATAAAAAGTTACTAAGAACATCTATAATAGACAAACGTGTAAAAATATCAAAGAACAAATGCCCTCTGGGGAAAGGTTAAAAAAAATGCTGAGCTGATTTCGTGTAGACAAGAAAAGCTAAGAGTTGGTAACTGACCATCTGTAATTATGTGAAAGATTATTAGGATAGAGTATGTTGCCAGCTGCTCTCCTCTCTGCTGAAAGTAGAAGGATGGGATGAAATTATAACCAGAGAGATTATGTTAGACATAAGGAAGAACACTGTAGCTTTAGGGGGATATTCTCTAAGATGGATTATCAAAGGACAGTGTAAAATCCTCAATATAGAATTGTGAAAAGTTTGAAAATGGAGCAGACTCCTTTCTCTGTCTCAGATAGTTTCAGTCATTTTTTGTAGGTAGAATGGATATTTGCATTAAAAATTGTTTCTAGATGATTCTGCTTACAAATATATCTGGAGATACCATCCATGTGACAAAATGAAAAGAGAATGTTTTAGTTTTGGATAAATATTTTATTTGCCCAGAGCACAGTTTCTCTTACTCTTTCTGGCCTCAGCCTGATAATTCCATACATATTTTTACTATGGGTTTAAGTACAAATGCCTCAAGGTAGAAAGATCGATTAAATGACCTCTTCAGATTCCTTCTAAGCTTTATTATTCTAATTTTTCAGCTTCCACAGTGAGATGAGAGCATGACAGAAAACCTGTGTTCTTTGTCCTAATTATCAAGGGACTATGAAGACACATGTTTGGACTCCCTCATTTGCTGTAGGAACACATGTGCAACACCCTCAGGATTACTGTGTCTTCTCAGAAATGCATGCCTTTGGAAGTAAGCCTATGGGTGGGCTTCTCTCTTTTAGAGACATTATGAAAAGACATAGAAATTTCTACATTGCCCTTTGGATTAGGTAGGCAAAAGGTGATATATGGCATAATACTAAAGCAGCACACGACAACTGGATGCCTCATACCCAAAATACTCAACAATAGAGAAATCACCAGAGAACTTGTAAATAAAAATGTTCTGTAGGTAATCCCCACAGAAGTCATATATTTGCTAATATTTGTGGATTTTCCTCACAAAAGTGCCTCTCATGTAATCATTAACGTCTCTATGCTTTCTTTAGATACGGATACAGTATTTCAAATTTAAATGCCAGTTTCTAAAAGCCTTGGCAAGACAGAAAACACAGTCTATGGCAAGGATTCAGGCAAATCACAAAATGCTTGCTCATGAGGGGCAAGGAATCAAAACAACTGCAGAAGGCACTGCTAGAACCTAAATTCAGTCAGCAGATATTTATTAGGGCCCTACTCCCTGCTGAGTGCTGAATATAAAACAATGAGAAAAATAAACTTGGTGCTTGCCCTCCTGAACTTTAGAGCCTATAGAAGGATGCACATTCTAATGTAAATTTTATGCAAAAAACATTTAATATTGTGATAAATAAGAAAAAAAATGGGTTCTGTAAAAGTTTTAAATATATATAAGAAAGGCTTCCTTGGGAAAGAGAGCTTTATCTGAGATTTGAAGAATTTCTAGATGTTTGAAAACTAATATTTTGGAAGATGGGATATAGATGGAGGGCACAAAAATATTTCATACGGCGAATATAGCTTGTGCAAAGGCCCTGAGTGGGAGGAACATGAGGAAATGAAAGAAAGATCACGGCCGGGCGCAGTGGCTCACGCCTGTAATCCCAGCACTTTGGGAGGCTGAGGTGGGCGTATCATGAGGTCAGCAGATCGAGACCATCCTGGCTAACACGGTGAAATCCAGTGTCTACTAAAAACAAACAAAAAAAAAAAAAAAAAAAAAAATTAGCTGGGCATGGTGGCGGGCGCCTGTAGTCCCAGCTACTTGGGAGGCTGAGGCAGGAGAATGGCGTGAACCCAGGAGGCGGAGCTTGCAGTGAGCCGAGATCGCGACAGAGCAAGACTCCGTCTCAAAAGAAAAAAAAAAAAAAAGAAAGAAAGAAAGATCACGACGTAAGAAGAGTAATGAGATGAGCTGGAGAAGTAGGCTGTGGTTATACAGGGTTTATATGACTGATAGATGCAGGGTCCATGGGTTCCATTTGTGTCCCAGCAAATACGGGGAAGCTACTGAAGAGCGCTTTGAAAGGGAGCAAGATAATGAAGCCTGTACTTTTAAAATATCACCTTTCAGTATGAAGAATGGATTTTCATGGGGCAAGATTGGCTGCTGGAAAATCAGTGAAAAGTGTATTACAATAATGTAGTTGCTGAAGATGATGAAGGTTTGACTAGAATTCTGGTAGTGGAAATGGACAGAAGTAAAAAAGTTCAAAAAGCTGTTATAAGGTCAATATTTAGGAAGTAAGTAAGAGGTATTCAGAAGCATTTTATTTTGGATTGTAAATGGGGTATACTAAAGGAAATTACCAAAACTGACTTCCAGGGACTATCTAGTATCTCATAGAACAATAAAAAGAGAACCATGCTTTAGGTCAGAGCTTAGCAAATTTTTTCTATAAACATCCAGATAGTAAATATTTTAAGATTTAAGGGGGCAGACAGCCTCTGTCACAACTACTCAACTTTTCTGGGATAGCAAGAAAAATTGTCTGTGTAAGCAGCCACAGGCAAATGTAAATGAATAGGCTTGGCTGTGTTCCAATAAAACTTTATTAACAAAAGCAGGCAGTGGGCCAGATTTGGCCTCGGGGCATACTTTGCCCATTCGTTTTAGATAATGAACACTGTGATTACACAGGCTGTTGTTTACACTGATGGCACTAAATCATGCAAAAAAAAAAAAATTTAAATTTTGTTTAGTGTTTTCTGCTGAATGAAAGCCATGAATATTTGAAATACTTTGAAAAATCTAGAGAAAATTACTGAAGTGAATTTTACTGCTTAAAGCCTTACCTGAATTTTTCAGACAACAAAAGCAAATATTGAATGCTTTATTCCCTTATAACACAAGATGAAAATGGGGTTTTAATATTAATATTGTTAGCTAAGCTTCAAAAAGGTCAGCTTCAAGGCAGTTGGAGTCACATTTATTTCATTGCAAAGAACTGAGGCAGCAACAAATACTGGCATCATGATATCTTACTGTAAGTCACTGTAATATCACCTTGCTAGTGAATGACTTTTCTTCTCAGTTGTAATTGGAGAAAGAAAAAGATATTACTTCAAAGAATTTATGATAATCTCTCTAAATTATTTACTCTTGGCAATGAATGTTTAGGTAGATTTCAAGAACATAAACAAGAACAAATACCATTATGAGAACACCATGAGGACTGACTCAAATGTTCTTTCACTGAAAACCATTTCTTTTTAAAACAATTCTACAGAATAAATATGGAAAAATTATTAAGTTCAAAAAGTTGTTTGGAAAATTCCTACTTCTATGGAAATTCCTTAAAACCCTCAGTGGATAAAGTCAACTGGGCATATTTAACCATGTGTCCAGATTCCCAATCAGATAGTCAACCAAACTTTTCTGATACGTAGATTATAGAATCTCAGAAAGCTTGAAAAATCAAGGAGTTAAGTTCCATGACAATATAATTTTGTTTCTTACAAAGATATTTTCTAGATACTACATGAATTTTCCTTTACTTAATATCTGTCTTGATTATCTACACACACTTTTAAGACTCTTAAACTCTAGCAAGCTATATTTTGGAAAATAGATAAAACAGATAAATTAGCTATTTTGCAAAAAAATTCTTTGTTTCATGAGCTGAGAAGCCCAAATTTTTTAAAAAAATAAGTTTCTTTTAAAATCATAATTATTTGAAACATTACACTCAGAATCAATGAGTTCTCATAGCAACTTATCTCCTGGAGAGCAAGCATGGAAACATTCTTACCTGAGATAGCTGACCTAACAGGTGTTTTCCTTTTCTATACAATTTTATGAAGCTATGAAGTCTTCGTTAAGTGGTAGGTCATAGGCATCGCTCCTGGAAGCAGCTGTGCCAAATAAGCAGAAGGATTTTTTGATATTCCAGTGCTCCATAGTAAAATGAGAACCTAAAAACAAAAAGAAAACACCCAGATGTTGTTTGAAACTCTGTTAAGCAGGCTAATGTGCTTTCCCTATTAAGTCATTATTAAAATGCTATTACACTTTTCACCTGTAGCTATTCGAAGGCCGATCTAATGCTTAACTCCTAATTTTTTATCTTTTGCCCTAGCTAAAAGAAGAATCAGTATTAGCTATAGATCACTTAGCTTTTTGTTTATTAATTCAATGGAAATGTTAATGCTTTCTATGTTCATATTACTAGAATATGTACAGAGGGAGAGGAAATTTAAAAAATGTAAGACACAGGCCAGGAGCGGTGGCTTGCGCCTGTAGTCCCAGCAATTTGGGAGGCCAAAGCCGGTGGATTACGAGGTCAGGAAGTCCAGAACATCCTGGCCAACATGTTGAAACCCCATCTCTACAAAAAATACAAAAAATTAGCCAGGCGTGGTGGCACGCACCTATAATCCCAGCTACTCGGGAGGCTGAGGCAGGAGAATTGTTTGAACCCAGGAGGTGGAGGTTGCAGTGAGCTGAAATCGCACCACTTTGCACTCCAGCCTGGGTGACAAGAGTGAAACTTCATCTCAAAAAAAAAAAAAAAAAAAAAAAAACATACCCAGACTCTGCTGTTGCAGAAATTAACCACAGAAATGGAATATAAATTTAGAGGGAATTAATGATAAATGGAAGTTCATGGGAGACCAAAAATAACCATTCAAAGAGGAAACTGCTTTGGGCTTGACATGGAATGCTTCATAGAAGATGGAGACTTGTGCACCTTTAATAAGGATGGATAAGATTAGAAAAGATAGTCAAAGTGGCAGGCAATTTATGTAGGATGCATAATATAAGCCAATGCTCAGAGTCTGAAATAAGCATGGTAGGCTTAAGGGGATGGTAAAGTGACCAACCTGAACAGGGCAGGATTTGCAGATCAGTGAATAAATAGGTTCAATGACTCATCAGCAGAGGAATTTCCACTTGTTCCATGGTAGCATCAAAGAATTAAGTAATTTCCAGAAGAAGTCAGTAAAACAGAAAAAAAAAGAAAAAAACAGTGGCTAGGAAAAAAATCAAAACAAAATGTTGCCACAAAATCTTCGAGAGAGAAGAATCTTAAAAGTAGGAAGGGATCAATAGTGTTGAATATCAATTGGAGAATAACAAATTGACACAGGTTTTGAAGATTAATCAGTCAATGGGGCAGTAGGGAGAGCAGTCTCAGTAGACTGCTGGGGACACAAACCAGATTGAATTAAGTTTAGGACAGATGTGTGCCGAGTGAATTGAAAATATACGTGTGAGTCTGGAAGCTGTAGTATCTACATAAGGATGGTTGACTTGCATATGTTTTACTTACACTCACATTCTCACTGAAATGACAGGAAATATATTTACAAGTAGAATTTATGGCAGTGCTGAAAAGTAAGTATACTCAAACTTTTGTCTTATTTGGGGTGAAAGTTATAGGGGTTAATACATTATCAATGTATTGTTAATATAGGGGTTAATACATTATCAATGTGAATATGTTTGTTAAAATGTTAACAGTCATTTCACTATAAATCTATATCTGCACCTATACATTTGTATCTATTGATATAGATTATTGAGTGCCATTAGCAGACAAAATAAATTTGAGGTATATGAGGGAAAGTAGATGGAATTACATATACTCAGCAGAATAAAATAACACAAATCACAGAAAATTCTACTGAGTAGAACCCATTTGTCCCAACAAAACTTCTTAGCAACTTAAATCTCAGGAGCAGGACTGTGCCAAGGATTCACTCAAGGGAGAGAACTACTTGGGAGACAGTGATACAGCTTCAGAGAAAATACAATCCAGAAAATTAAACTCACCAATGTATTCTTTCACCTACCATTTCACAGGAAACAAAGATCACCAGACATTCAAGAAACACAAATAAAATATAAAAGAATGCTAAAGATGAACAATTGGGGGAAACAGAGATATACAGAAAAGAGAATAAAGCTTAAATTATTTTTAATAATTTCAGAGTGATTAAAAAAGACTCTGAATCTACAAAAGAAAACCAACAAGATGCAATAAAACAGCAATAAAAAATAAAGGATTCTTGGAAATAAAGCATGTTAGGTAAAATTAAAAAAAAAAAACAGAAGGGCTGAATAAGTGAAAGGATATTACCAGAGAATGTAAACTCAAAAGTAAAAGAAATAAAAAATAAAAACATTTCAGAGATATGGAGAAGAGTTCCACTGTATCTAATATTCATATACTAGGAGAGAAGAGGAATGAGAAAATAAATAATCAAAAGATAGTTTTTAGAAGAATGACCTGAAAAAGATTCAGTTTTCACATTGAAAAGCATGCTGGATATCTAGTAAAATGAAATACAAGCAAATACATTCATTCACTCATCCTTTATCAAAGATTTCATGTAATATTTACTGTATGCCTGGCTCCATTCTAGGGATTAGGGACTGCCATGAACAGGACAGACCAAATTCTCCCTCTATGGATCTTACATTGTAAAGATCAGAGATAAAATATATTAATTAACAAAGAAAAGTTAAAAAGAAATAAATTCTCTGAAGAAATAAGTATAGGTAATAATAAATAATGACCATGTGGAGCTACTTTATACTGGGATATCAGTGAAGGTACATCTGAGGAACTGGCATTTGCTGTGAGAGCTGAATGGCAGGCAAATGCTAGCCATGAAAAAAGATCTGGGAGAAGAGCATGCCAAGCAGAGGGAATATCAGGTGAAATTTTCCAAAAGCCACAGCTTAAAAATATATACATACGAAACACCAACCATCCCGGAGTGAAAATGACTCTGGAATCAGAACTCTCATCTGTAAAACTACATGTCAGAAAAATAAGAAAATAATTTTAAGTCTAGGATGTTATTAAAAGTCAAACTACCATTCAAATACTTTTTAGACATGCAAGGACACAGAGTTTATTCTGAGAGGAAAAAACCTTTAATAAGTATTTCAGCAGAATGAGAAAAGAACACAAAGAAATGGATAACATGAGATGGATTAATACAAATAAATCAATAAAATACATGGTTACATCTAAACACTTATTGATAATACAACTGTGAAAATTAACTCAATTGTTGTGTGTTCCGATCATAGCTGCAGAAAAACCACCCCAAACTTAGTTATGTAAAATTATCACTTATTTTTATTATCTGTAAAAGTTATGGAATTGACTCAGCTCAACTAGATGGTTCTCAGCTGGGGTTACTAATGTGATTGCAGTCAAGTGATGGCTACAGGTAGAGTCATCTCCATGGCTTCCTCACTCATATTTGAGACTTGATACTGCCTAAAAATTGGGACTGTTGACTGGAACACCTCATGTAGCCTCTCTATGTGGCCTGGGCTTCCTTTCAGGATGGCAACTAGGTTCCAAGAGCAACTATCCCAAGAAAGAAAACCAGGTGAAAGCTGTATCTCTTTTGTGATTTGGCCTCAGAAGTCATACAGCATAGCTTCCATCAGCTCCTATTCACTAGAAGCAAGTCCCTACAGACCAGGCCAAATTCAAGAGGAAAGGAATTAGACTGACATATTTTAAAACCACTACACTAAGAAAGGATACATAAAAAATAGTGCCACAATATAACAAAAAAATTAACAATCTGGTGGTGAGCAACAAGGAAGAAGTAAAAACATACTCAAACCCTTGTCTTATTTGGGAGGGAGTGTCAAAAGTGTTAATGAATTATCAATGTTGATGGAAAACATCAACATAAGTTCAAATATTTTTGTTAAAATGTCAATGGTCCTCACGCTATGTATCTATCTATATCTGCATAACTTTCTCCAGTGAAATGCTTATTTCATTAAACAATTTATTTTTGAAGATTCTCTCCTTATCATTTAATTACACCTCTATTTACAGGCAAAGCTGTCCATCATCTTCAATACTCATGCCATCGGGCTATATCCTCATTATTGACCTCCTGGACACTGTCAGTCCTCTGACTCAGAATCTTCCTCCTTTACTATGGTAATCTATGAAAAGTCAGTTTCTTTTAATAACCTACCCTTTAAACTTGCCTTCAAATCCCTGAACCTTTCTTATCAAGTGATCCTCATCTCCAATCCACTGAGATTCACCTATAACCATTATCAAATTCTCAATTCAGTCATCATTAAGAATTACTCCACCTCATTTTGTGACGGTAACCCTTACCCTCAAACTCCTACTACATCACTCTTCCATCTCATAGAGACATCATTTTTTTTTATTGTCTTCCAGCTTATTAGCCCTGTTGCTCATCACTTTCCTTCTGTACCCTGAACTAAAATGTTTTTCATCTTCATTATCTTGCAGATATGCTAAATTTCCTTACATCTTTAGCTTCTCAAAACAACACAAAATCGATATTGTCAAACTCTGCCTTCTCTTCTATACCAAGAAAAAAACAACAACACTATGAATTGGCATGACAAAAAAATCAGTCTCTGTTATCAGCTAGGTACTCAGAACTGCCAATAAATGATTTTTATATATTCTTAGAAATATATCATTCCAACATTTTTATTGCCCTTATCAAGCATCAACAAGTTTTTACTGCTCTTCTCAAGCATCTGACACCATTCCAGCTCCTTCATTCTCAGAAAATAAGTTTATCTATTACATGACAAAAATCAAGGTCATTAAGTGAAAGTTCTTCAAATCTCCCTCAATTTGCCAATTCCCCTATGTACAAATCTGCCTACCTTGCATCCATCAAAAAATCTTTTCCTTCATCTTTAAAAGATGAAGCCATCCTCCTCATACTACTTGTGTCTTTGAGCTCTTTGTGTATCATGAAAACAAATTGTCTTTCATTCATCTCTATGCTAGTTCCTCTCCTTTCAGCCAACAAACATTCTCTAGTCTTTCATATTAACAAAAAAAACCTCCAAACTTCACATTCTCTTCAAGTTACCATTCAATTGTTTCTCTCCCAGACTACATAGGATAGTAAGCTGGATGGTCACCTCAACATAACCTCTTCTTTGGAGTTTAATGACTACATCTGTACATCTGTATTCCACTCTGTTGAAGGTATTCTTATTAAAATCATCAATGACCTCATCATTGCAATCTAAATAGTGTTTGTCTATTGATATCACTGATTTTAGTTACATTTTATTCTATTGGTCACTTTATTTGTTGACACTAGACTCTCTAGTTTCTTCCATTTTTTTCTCTATCCCTTTTGAAATGAGCTACCTATATTTTTGGTCAATTTGTATTTTAGATTCAGGGGGTATATGTGCAATATACCTAGGTATATTGTATAATGATGAGTTGTAGGGTCCAACCGATCCTGTCATGAAGGTAGTAACCGTAGTACCCAATAGTTAGTTTTCAACCCTTGCCTTCTCCCTCCTGCGACAGTGGCCCCCAGTGTCTATTGTTGCCATCTTTATGTCCATGCTTAGCTGATGTTTAGCTCTAAGTGAAAGCATGAAGTATTTGGTTTTCTTTTCCTGCATTAGTTTATTTTGGATAACGGCCTCCAGCTATATCCATGTTGCTGTAAAAGACATGATTTTGCTTTTCATGGCTGTGTAGTATTCCATGCCGCCCACATTTTGAATGCTGATGTTCACCAAAGTTCTGAAGTGTCCCGAAGTTCTTCTCATGCTTTATTCTTTTTCCAGGTGATCTCACTCACTTCCAAAATTTAAACATAGACTCATGCACTAACCATTTCCCAAATTTAATTCTCCTTTCTGAATCTCTGGGTTTCAGAGTCACATAGACTGCCTGTAATACAACAGCTTAGTGTTTTCAGTCAAAAACTAAACTCATCTTGTTCTGTCCTTCAAATCCAGTTTATCCTTCTAAATTATCTCTCAATTAATGGCAAACATCATTTACCTGGTCAGTCCCTAAATTAAAAATGTAAGAGTCATCCTTGAACTCTTTTTCTCCTTTCTGTAACCATTCAACCATGAAATCTGGCCTATTAGATCTCCTCTATATTTCAGAAACTTATCCTGTCCTCTCCATTCTAATTAGACTAATTCAGACATTTCACATGTCTCCCTGAACTTCTGGAACAGCCTTCAAAGTTATTTCTCAGCCTCCAGTTTTGAATTCCATATTTCTTTACCTGCTGTATTGGAAAATAATAAACTATCACTTAGAAGGACATAATGGAAGTGAATATTTTCAGAGGAAACCTGGGTTTTTGTTCAAGTGGGGCTATTGAGATACGGTGCAACTCAGGGTTTAAAAACACAGGACCTAATATCAAACAGCCTAGTTAGTTCAGGCTCATGCTGCAATATCTACCAGATGTGTGGTCTTAGGAAAATTACTTAGCCTCACTCCCCCAGGTTCCTCGCCTTAAAATTGGAGACAGTTACATTACCTAGCTGACGTGACGATCGAGTGTGATACCTGTAAAATACTTACACTATGTCAGATACACAGTGAAGACTGAGTAAGTACTGTGGTGGTAGTAGTGGTGAGAGGGGTTTCTGATTTCAGAGGAGATTTTTCAGAAAATGTTGAGGTAAAACAGTGGACGTAGGTTAAGAAGTCAGAAGACTGGTATAGACTTCCTTGTCTCACGTTTTTTCCTACCACCTGGGGATTTTTTTATTTCCTTCTTTAAAAGTTCTGAAACTGACATTCTTGGCATTTCATATCAGAGGGGAAAAGAGAGATCAATTATTTCAAAATTGGTTTGGGGTTCAGCAGCTAGCCATTGGATTAAAATGAAGTCTTACCCCAAAATAGATTCTAGATGGAGAAAAGATTTAACTGCAAAAAATAGTTAAGACCATAAAAGCATTTAAAGAACACATGGAAGGATTTTATTTTTCATCTCTGATTTGAGAAAGGCTTACCAAAAAAAAAAAAAAGACAAAAAACAAAAGTCATAAAAAAATTGATAAATGTGACCAAATACAATATTTTAAATTCTGGATGGTAAAAATACCTAAACAAAGTCAAAAGACAGATGATAAACTGAGAAAATATTTACAGCACATATGGCAAAAGACTAATTTTCCTGTACTAAAATTACATTAATTAAATATACTTAAAGTCTTAAAATATATTAACTTTTTAAAAAGCAAGGGCAAAACAGCGTATTTGTGATACTTCCATTTATGTAAAAAGAAAAAGAGGGAATGTTTACAAATATTTGCACATGCACTGAATATCTAAAGGGATGCACAAGAAACTAGCAAAAGGGGTGCTTCTAGGAAAAGAAACTCAAGGCTGATTTTTACTGTATGTCTTTTTTACCGTGAATGTTTTAACATACGTAAACATTATTTTATGATCACAAAACTGAAGCTCTTTTTAGAAACCTTCCATGAAACTCTGAACAGGGTAGAAAAGAAAGGAAAGGAGGAAGAAAGTGAAGGAAAGAAGCAAGAGGAGAGGAAGGAAGGAAGAGAGAAAGGGAGGAAGAAGAAAATCTTTCTCTGATCTCGGTTTTCTTATAGTAATTAAGTCATGCTTTTTATCATTTATTATTAAAAAAAATTTCATCTCCTCTACTAGAACGTAAGATTTTTAAAACAAACAAACAAAAAAAACCCCAATCTTCCTGGTGTCTTGTACTGTACCAAGCATTTAATAGATGTATAAAATTAATAAACAAGTGAATGATTATCCCATGGTCTATTTTATATGTGGTCTTTTTGCTTTGCAAAATTTGCCTCCTGTTACTTCCTGTGCTTCTTGGGTGTTACACAGGTTTTTCAGCATTTTGGAAAGTACAAAATGAATATTGCATGGTAGCTAACATTTTCTTTCCAAAGTTTTATACCCCTGGCATTTGAGTCAGAAAAGTCCTGGAGTCCTGTCATCTTGAATAAATTCTCCACTTTCTGAGAAACACCACCGCTAAAGAGTGTAACATCTATAGATGTGTATATTCTTCAAGAAGGTTCCACTATATGAAAGTGGGTAACTTTGCACCAAAATCATTATATAATTGTAGAAAGCTTACTGGAAATGATTGGTATGCATTGTATGTAATTTAGAGCTTTATACTGAACACTATTTAGGCATAACTGATTGACTGAATAATTCTTGGCTACCTTATCACATTTCTTCTGCTCAGTGCTAAATGTTAAATCATATCTGTAAAATGTGGTTCTAGTAATGAGAGTCCATTAACATTCTTGAGTGGTATTACATGTAATAAAATTGCAAGCATATGAGAATGAAGACAACCTCAAGAAAGAATGGTGTGAAACTGAAATGGGGTCCAGTTTGTTAACAGCAGGGCCAACGTCTACCTAACCCCATTCACAGGATGGGGTCTGATCATTGTGCAGCTAAGAAATCTGATTCATTAGTTCCTTGACACCACATCTGAGAACAGCCTAATTAGTTTACTCACCAGCCTCTTCAATTTCTCCAGATGTTTTTTGATCAAAGATCTATCTCCAAGCTAACTCTGGCCTTTTTGCCAGAAAATTGTGCACAGACTTCATCCAAGAAGACAAACGCCTTGTCACTAAATTATTGAAGTGGCAATAAGTAACATGTTTAGTCAGAAAATTGGGCCAGAGCTCAGGGTTAGAACATCGTAAGACTTTTACAGTAATGTATGTTATGTATCACATTTGTACAATGATGTATTATTGTATATCTATGATGTAAAATTGTATTTTAGATGAAGTGTTGCCTGTGTCTGCACACACACAAAAGTGTTCATCTTCAGTTCTTAAATCTGTTTCTGAATTATGCTCCCTGTGAAAGAGAAAGGGGGCACAGTTCAGACCAGGGTCTTACCTATATTTTGAATCTGCAAGAGTCTGCCTTCTGAAAATTCCAAATAAGTGCCTTTCTTCTATCTTGCAATCCTGTGTGTGTTCCCCTGCCTCAGTGTGTCCATCTGTGTGAGAGAGTTTCAGTCCAAGAGGAAGCACAGATTGGGAAGAAGCAGGCCAGACGTTCTGTGGTCATGGTGAAAGGCAGGTGTAGGCAGAAGCATGTGGAGGGCAGTGATAAACTACCCCTATTTTCCTGGCAATAAGGGGTTTCTAGGAATGCAGAAGTTTTAGTGTTAAAACCAGGATGGTCCTCGGAAAACTGAGATGGATGGTCACCCCAAGTAGGTTACTTGTCATGAAAATAATCTCTTCATCCTTTTTCCGGGCCTGGCTTACATAGCTCTAATTGGAGATTCTGACACAGTTGCTCCATCTGTCATTGCTGGAGGTCTTCTCAGCAACTGGGGCTATTGTAATCTCACATGAGTCACAGAGAAAACTTCCTGGCATGGTCTAATGTAGAAAAAAAAAAAAAAACAGGAAAGAATGCCAAAATCGTCTAGCACCTTTTGCAGAAGCATTTCTTCTACCTGATTTTCCAGTGGAACATGTCTGGAATCTCCAATTATTTTCCTCTTCTATTCCAGAACTCACCATACACCCAAGGGCAGAGAATATCTAGTATTGTATCCACAGCTCTGCAATCTCAAATTATATGCTTGTATTAACTCTGAGCCTTTCATGATGAGTGCATTCTAGATTCGTAAGTTTGTTTATATATTCTGATCACAGTTTATTCAATATATCTTTGGAAACATTTATTGGTTTGAATGTGTAACTGTTTCCAATGATCTTCACATCCTGGGAAAACTTGAAAGACTATGGAATTAGGAGTACTTGGCATTTAACTACACATTAGCATCACATAAGTATATGATCAGATGTGTACCATCAGCAGAATTTTGAAAATGAGAGAATTCTGTTTGACATGGGAGAATTTGACTAGTATATTTTATAATTTTATGATACAAAATACACTTTGAAACTAGAAAACATAAAAAATAAAGATAAATCCATTACCTAGAAAACTTTCTATGCTTTGCTGAGAATACTCAGAGCTAGCATTCATTGAACATTTGCCACTTGCCAGACATGGGCTAACATCTTTACTGGGGCTATCTCATTTAATCCTCACAGCAACCTTCTGAAACAAGCACTATCACCCTCATTTTACAAATGAGGAAACTGAACTCAGAAAAGCTAAGCCATGTGCTTACAGAACCGGTACTGGTAAAGTGAGAATTTCTACAGAGCTCCTCTGTTTCCCAATTGCATGCCCTTAGCTGCTCTACTGCAATGCTACTCTTCTCAGCTAATGCCTACCATTCATTCAACAAGGATTTATGGATCCTGAGTGTGAGGTCTGTGCAAAGCAGAGAAAAAATAGCAAGGAACAAGACAGACTTGCTTTCTGCCTTTTTAATGCTTAAGCTTAGTACATGTAGTTTCTATGTTTGTATGTGATGCATCCTTAAAATGTTTTTAAAAGTCAGACCCAAATTTTGGAAGGGAGCTTTCTTCCCAGAGAAATAAAAATATTAAACAGTTTAATCTTTTCTTCTGAAGACAATATGGAAAAGCCCTTCACAATATATGCTGTAATTAGCTTAATCGTAATGAGTATCTGACTGAAAGTAAATTTGATTTCCTTGACCTTTGAACCAGAATATTTTATAGAATTATTCCCTTTTAGGTGAATGGAGGACTTTGCTGACTTAACTGCAAACCTAAGCAGTAGGAAAAAAAATGCATGTTGCTTTTAAATTCAGGAACTCAATACCCTCACCCCATGAATTTTACTTCGTTAAATATAGGTTAGTACACAATACAATTCATCTTGTTTTCCCCTAAATCTTCACTACTTTAAAATGACCATAGTGTGCCCGGTTAAGTGTAAATATTAATGGAGTCTTCCTCATACAATTTATATAGCCTTCACCCAATATCATAATTAAATGTTGACTTGTATACTCACAGTTCTTTCTTCAATCTTCAAAAATTATACAAGGATAAGCAACAATAAAATACTTAAATAAATACTTCATGGAAAACAAATAAATCATAGTGATCTTAAAAGGCTAATGCAATAAACTAATCTGATCAAACTGTCAGTCTTGTAAAATCAGTCACATTTGTCTCCCAACAAAAAGACACAGAAAAGAGTTTATAAATGAAATATGTTTTCCACAGGGACTCAACCACAGATTGATTTACGAAAATAGTCCCTAAGAGAAAGACTAACTTCATTCTTAAAGAATTTCCACTAAAAAACAATGACAATTCTTTTTCCTTTTGTACTAGTTAAGCAACTGGCTGGGTACATGTAAACCTTGCTGAAATAGAGTTGATACTGATCTTTACTGTTTGTCCCTCATTTCAGCATGGAAAAGGACAACAATCCCTCTCATCTACAAAGCCTGGGCCAGAGCGTTCTTAAAAATCAATCTAGCTCCAAAGCTCAGGGTGAGGTTTCCATAAGAATGGTGACTGTCATCATCAGATTTTTGTTTTTTAAAATGTAGGCAAAAGTGTTGCCATCCACATTTATCTCATATTCTAATTGTGAAGGTGTTGCTGCATTAATTGCCATTCCACATATATTCTCTCTGACTAAATAGCTAAACAACCATCCAAAGAAATCTGCAAGAACATTTGTTTTACATCTGGGAGAGATGTGGAGGATGTTGACTTTCAAATGCCTTCAGTACTCCAAGACATCTAGTGCATCAAGGGAATGCCAAGGAACATTTGTATTTGTCTTTATTCACATGAATTTAATAAAATCAATTATTTAGAATTTTAGACTGGATGGATCCTCAGAGATCATTAGCTTCATGGCTTGAAAATGTTTTAGCAATCAAATCCTTTATTTCAAAGGCAACCTGATGAAAAATCCCCAGTAGTTAAAATGGACACTAGATAAATCAATTTTACAAGTTCCAAGTACAATATTTACAGATTATTAGGTTATTAGGTTCTGTCAACTTAGTTGACATATGGATGTCATATGTCCATATGGATCCATATACATATGGATGTATAGCCCAGGTATAGATGCATGTTATTCTATTAAAGTTTTTAAAATATATTTTTAAAAGGAAACCCAAGTCATACCGTTAGAGGCATTTTTGTAGAATATGACAGCTTCTTAAAACAAAGTTTGAGAACTTCTAATCTAGCTTCATCATCTCATTTGGCAGAGGAGGAAATTGAGGCCTAGAGGTTAAAACATTATTGCCCAAGAGTACTTATTGGCAAAAGTGAAACTCAAACCCAGGTCCCCAAATAATATTAAATCAATTTGTTTGCATATATTCAGCACTCATTTTGTGCTAGGCACTTAACTCATTTACTGCATGTCACTACTATACGATAAATTAGTGCTATAATCCCTATTTTTGCAGAAGTTGAAACTTAGAGAGGTCAAGTGATTGACCACATTTACAGGACAAATAAAGACCAGAATCAGAGTTTTTATTGAATACTGTTTAGTTTAACACTCCATGCCAAAATGTATATCACAAAACTGAATATATGATCTAAGAATCTAGAGTTGGGTGAATCTGAGTCTAGAAACCCCAGTCCCTATCCCCGGATCATCCTTGGTGTGCTTTCAGCTTTGTAGATCTAGGAAGAACTATCCACAGATTGGTCCTGCCTTTCAAATTCCATTTAGCCCAGGATTGGATCTCTCTAAAAACAAAAATCTTCTGTATAGGAGCCAGCTCTGCCTCTGGCTGTGCCTAGAATTACTGCCAAACTGGAGAAGACACTTGTTTTAAAATTTAAACAAAGACTGTAGATTTGGACAGAATTTCATCAATTTCTATGGTGGTATCCGCAGCAGTAATAAGAAAAACCATGTTTCTGAACTAAAATAAATATGATTATTGAAAAGGAAGGGTTTTGTGGTTTTCTTTTAGTGCCAAAACCTTATGAGTATATTTAAATCCTTTAAATCTACTGGGTTTCATTCTTACTCTTACTTAATATCCATCATAAATCAAAATGCTCTCAATTTTATCAGAGCATTGACTACATGTAGTAATTAGCATTTAAAATCATTATCTGGAAGCCCTGGGGGAAATTTCATAGGTGAGATGATCCAACTTCAGTCTCCAGCTGACTGTAGGTCAGAAGCACCAAATCACCCTCTATAATTGTACTCAGTTGGTAATCTCATCTCAGCTCATGAGAGGCTCAAGCCAAATTAGGTCACATTACCTACTGCTTCTCAGGAATACATTCCAGCCCAGCACAGGTCAAACTGCATGGCCTGAGTGGTGATTACCCAGAGGCTGGCTTTGCTAGAAAGGCAGTACAGAGCAGAGGTATGGCAGTGAGAAGAGATGCCAGTCCTGAGGGAACTG
Source organism: Pongo abelii (assembly GCF_028885655.2). Lineage (NCBI taxonomy): Eukaryota > Metazoa > Chordata > Mammalia > Primates > Hominidae > Pongo > Pongo abelii. The sequence continues at coordinate 107,501,916 of NC_071992.2, forward strand.
CAACTTGACTGTGAATTTTCTTAAAACAGCTTTTAGAGATGGATCTGAGATTTATATTCAAGATTTAAAATCCTGGGCAAAGAAAGAAAACCAAGAGTTTTGATCCTATAGAAAAGTCTCCACTTCTCAAAATTTAAATGACATATATGACGATAGCATTTTATAAATCCATGTGTTTTTAAATGTAATAGCTCATAAATAAAACTTTATACAAATAATAATAATCAGAGGAACACAAAAAAGGAGAAATCCTTATAATTCTCAAACAACTCCATGGCAGGTACTGTTGGGATCTTCAGATGAGGAAACTGACACAGAAAAGTTCAGTAACTGCCCAAGGCCACGCAGCTGTTTTTAATATGAGGAGATTAGGCCTGAAACTCTGCATGTTTAAGAAAAACACTCCTACAATTTCTCCTGTACTTGGGAGGAAACTGCCTCAAACCTTTCTTGCAGAGAACATGGTTCTGGGCTGAACAGGTAGGATGCTCAGTCTTATGATGGATGCCTAGTCTTGTGAGGGATGCCCTTGGGCTCAAGTCTTTTCTGCATTCATAAAGATGCCTAAGGCAAAGGCCACAAGTTCTTTTTTCTTTCTTTCTTTCCTTTTTTTTTTTTTTTTTTTTTTTGAGACGGAGTCCCACTATCACCCAGGTTGGAGTGCAGTGGCACAATCTTGGCTCACTGCAACCTCTGCCTCCCAGGTTCAAGCATTTCTCCTGCGTCAGCTTCCCAAGTAGCTGGGATTACAGGCACATGCCACTGCACCTGGGTAATTTTTGTGTTTTTAGTAAAGAGGGGGTTTCACCATGTTGGCCAGGCTGGTCTTGAACTCCTGGCCTCAAGTGATCCGCCTGCCTCAGCTTCCCAAAATGTTGGGATTACAGGCGTGAGCCACTGTGCCCAGCCACACGTTCTTTTTCCCCAACCAGTTGTATTCCCCAGTAGAAGAGGGTGGCATTGATGCAGGGGGCCTCCCATTTTTACTTTGCTCTCAAAGGTAAGGGAGAAACGCTGTGGTAATGCTGTTCAGAGTCCTCCACCATGTGTAAGTGAACATAAATTACCTAGCAACTCCTTCACAAGTTCCAAACCCTGTACCAAGGAACTTTTCTATTCAGAGAAGTAGACACCAATTTTTCCCCAAGACCTTCTTCTCCCAGAGTAAAACAATTGGCTAAATAGAGCCTTTTACACTAAAAGCTTTTTTGTATTTATTATCTCATTTTATATTCAAAGCATTGCTGGGAGATGTGCAGAGTAGGTATTCATAATGTCTCCATTTTTGATGGAGTTGAGGTAGGTGGTTTATGTACTTTGAAATACGTTGGTATAAAGCTTTGTTTCCTCTGTATTATGTACACAGTCTCATGGACAAAGGCATTTGTCAAGTCTCTATGATATTTCTAGAAATACCTTACAGGGCATTATGACTATACAAAGTCAGGGTAGGGCGGCAGAATGCCTGTCTTCAAGACTCTCCATCCCAATGCTCAGGACCTGTTATGCTACTCAGACCAGCATCTTTTGCACAAAATATTTGTGGAATCATGTGCAAGAAAGGAATACAAATATTTTGGTTTTAGGCATTTGAAAGCATCAGGTACAATATTAATATGAAATTTTAGGCTTGGGTGTAGATCAGTTAATTTAGTGCGTTAAAATATGGGCCTGTTGGATCTGAGGTCTTCACTCTGTCTCTAATGAATCTGCATAATTCACTCAGAAGGAAAAACATTCAATTCCAAGGGCCCAGATTTATTTCTAATCTCAAACAAATCAGTTGGCAAATAGTTGCCACTGGGTACTGAAAGGATGAGTGAGTTGCAGTCTGTAGCCAATTCCAGGGGTAAAAATATGCCCGAAGAGCCAGCTCCTTGTACTGTAAGTCAGTGCAGCATGTCTTCAAAATATATCATATTGCATAGTGAGATAATTACTTTATTTAACAGGACTAAAAAATCCAGAATAATTTTAGTAACAGCTAAACTTGAGATGCCTTGATTAAGAGGCCAAATAGAGAAGAATTCATTAGTTCCAATTTTCTGTTGCTGCTTAGGGTAATAATGCTAAAGACTTTTTTATTTAAAGCTCTCTGAAAAAATAAATTTATACAAAAAGTGCACCCTCACTCACAAAAGCACACATGTACATAGCATAATTAAGATCTCAAAAGTAGATCAAGTAAAGATGTCTCATGACATAATTCATTTATAGGCAGTGTTGCAAACTTTTCTTTCAATGTCTGGCCAATCCACTGTAACTCATTTAATGATTATTGCAATACCTTGCATGTGTCCTTGTGTAATCCTTTATCCACATTTTCACCAGAATTAACTTTCCAAGAGTATAAATTGGGTTATGGCTTTATTCTGCTTAGTTTTTCACTAACTCACAATCTTCTGCAAGAAAAATCTAAGCTCTTTAAATGCATGTAAGTCACTTCACAATCAGTTCAAGCTGCCCTCTCCACCCGAATTATTTAGAGATCCCAAAATACACTGTGCTGATTCATGCCCAAGAGCTTTGTGAATGCTGTTTCATTTTCCTGAAATATTATTTTCACTTTTGCCTACCTATTCAACCTAGCTGTCCCTTCTCTTAATATAACCTGCCAGTGCGAATTGCCTCCTCTGGCCTGATACCTCTGTACCTTCTTACAGCTATATTTTATTGGGCTTGTTTGATCTAGCATTGCCTGTTCAACTAACTAGACTGGGGGCTCCTTAAGAATATGAAGTATGTCTTATTTATCTCTGCATCCTTATCACCAAGCTCAGCATTTAGAATGCAGAAGGCACTCAGTGAATACCCATTGAACATATGAATAAGTGGATAAGCACGTTAACACAGGAACAAAGTTTCTAATGGGGAATCAGGGAATCTAACATTCTGGTTCTGCTCTGTTTCACTGTCTCTGACTTGTTATAGTGTGCTTTCTTTCTGAATAGGACAATTAGCTATCATTGAGCCAGCTTTCGTGAGCATCATGCTACCAGGGCAGGTGTTGACTGCTGTATGCTACTCCACATGCAGAGTGGCCCTTCTGACCCCAGCTGTACTGGCCACCTCTGCTCAATCAGCTCCTCTTAAAGAGAAGAATTTTGTCTCTCCAATAATCCCAAAATAGTGGCTAGCCCAGAGTATGATTGTCATGAAATGCATGTGAGGCACTTTGCATTGGGTCAGGCCTTTGTAAGAGCTTAATAAATATCAGCTGCTATTATTATGTAAGCGTTTAAAGACTTCCTTAGGTGAAAGACTGTAAAGTTTTATATTGACATTCTTTTCTATTTATGTTATAAATATTTTACGAATGTAAGTGTAGGACCTCTTTCTATATACAGCTTTTATCCCTTGGAATACAGACTGACTCTGGGAGGTAAAAATCAGCAAACAAAAGCAAAGAAAAATATAGGAAGTAAAACTGATGTGTTTATGCACTTGTTCCACTTCAGTTTATAGTTTAATAATTTCTGCTAAAATTGTACTTTCAAGGTCTCTTCAAATGTATATTTTCATGTAGCATTTCTATTACATCAGCTTTGAGGTTTGGCTAACTGCTCTTATCCTCCCATTGAAGACAATGAGTTTAATTTCTAAGAAGGTTCATTTGAGTTTTAGGAATGGACATCTGCTTGTCTTAGTCTCTTGTGGTCTTTCTGGTTTGCAGAAAAAAAAAAGATAAACCTTGAATTTCTTTCTTCTTTTGACCACAGGGGAAATAATTCTGACCACAGATATAGAACAGAGAAATAATCTGTGCTTTTCCTCTGTCCTTTATTTACATTCTTCATGGTTTCTTTTCCCTTGGGTATTCTCATTTGTGTGTGGTTGATTATTGATCTAGCTCTAACTCAGATCTCCATACTGATAAACAAAGTTTGGGCTGAAGTAACTTAGCATTTACAAAATGTAGTAAAACAAACTGCCCTTGTGAGATATATTTTTGTTTGACTTTTGCTTGACTAGTCAAACAGTAAATTGCAGAAGGTGGTTCCTTTCTTTATATTTATAAATGCATCCATGCCAGTGTTAGCTTAACCAATAAATATTTTTAAATTAAAATTATGAATGATTAATATAAAATCAAAACACTAAATGATCGTAGACTCAACTGACAGTTTACTTTTGTGAAGAGAAATTTTGTAGATGATGAACTGGAGGTTGTGGCTCAAGTAGAAAAAAACTTGAAGTTTTAGAGATAGATTAGCTCTGAATTAGACAGTGCTGAGTTACTTTGAGTGAATAACTGAGCTTCTCTGATCTCCCATTTCTGCATTTGGAAAAAAGGAAGCAATGGAACATGATTCATATGGTTGCTTAAGCTTTAAATAGTGCACAGAAAACATTAAGCCTGTAGGCACTCAATTAGTAATTATTTCTCATTCATGTACCCTCTCTGAAACTTTGTCTTCTGCACAAAACAATCACATATGTGCCTATATTTGTCCATAGGAGGTTTTGCCTATTAAGGAGCCTAATGACAAGTGTCAAAAGTGAAATAATTTGATAAAATTATATGAAGATATTTATATGACATTTATTGGCTCTGGGCAACACTACTCATGATCCTTCATTTTAATAACAAGCAGAAGGTATGGTCAGAAATTTTCATAACAAGCAGGAATGCATGGGAATGCACTGTGGTGGTGTGAGTTAAGTGCTCTGTCTCATTACCAGCTAATGTGACAATAATAATGCATAGTGCCCATGGTTATGACGTTGGAAAGTTATTACTTCCAATAGAAATAACTGAAGACATTGTGGGCCATTGATACACCTCACGGGAAATTGCAGGGATCTCCTGTAATTAACATGGGCCACCAGTGCACAAAGTAAATAAGCAACACAATTATAATTTTTCCAGCCGTGAGCAGGTATTAGGGATTTTCCTTTCATCCACTTTGCTTCGGGAACTGGCTCCTTGCCATGCTCTGTCTCTGTATTCCCTTCTGAATTCTACATTTTAGTACTTTTTCTAGGTCATAAAGTCATTTGATGCTCTGTGAGTTGGTGAGTGGATAAAAGAACCTCTACAGATGGAAGCAAAACTCTAGCAACTACAGGAAAAGAAAAGTTGCCTTTGATAGCTGTCTGTGCTTTGTTGCAGGGGTGACTTGCATAATGATATGGCTAATGGAAATCAGTAGCACATACTGGTCCCAAAGCCCACAGTTGTTTCTCTCTGTGAAATTAGAGGAGAAAAGAATCAATAAGCAGGCCAACATGAAGTCCCATCTGTTCTAAAAGGGACAATTGAGAATTAGGAGCTTTGAAATGGGACAATAGAGTTTTTAAAAGGGCACTCAAACCTCACTGTGTGGCCTATGATGAGTCTGTCAACCTCTCTGGTTATGTGCGTTCTCGTCGGGAAAGGGAGAGTTAGTAACTATTCTACAGAGTACAGAGAGGACTAAATGAGGTAAGCTACATAAAACACTTAGCCTGGTGCCTGGCATATATTAAATATTCAATAAATGTTAGTATGATCACTTTCTATTGATAGGCAGTTTCACATAGAGCATTTATCTTCTTTTGGCTTATTAACTTCCCAGAGGAGTAGATGAGCTCAAGTAGTAGGGTAGTAAACAGAAGAGTGATGGGATGGGAAAATAAATCTCTATGGAGATAGTTTGAGGAAAGCTATTCGTCCTAGTCTATTAAATCAGTTACAGCCTAAGGTGGTCCTGTTTATCCGACCACATAACTAATTTTGTCCAATTCGATTTAAGAATCATTTTTTAATGAGGCACTACACTGCTAGGCACACGAGCTCTAGAAAGTTGAAATTGACTTGGTGAAACTTTTTAGTACAATGACAACATATGAACAGAAATTTAACTTCCTTTTATTCATCACAACTGCCTCCTCACCTCATGTACACACTCACACATCCCTCCAGAATCCTATAGCAATTACCACTGGAATGTGAAAATAGTGGGAAATCTGCATCAGTTCTGGAAACTGTAATATGTTACATCCTAATGCCAATGCCATATTGGCATGAAATATTGAGGGATTTCCATCATATAGAGTGCTGAAATGGTCTGCTGAAGGGAGCCTTGAAGGGCAATGCCCTTCAATGCAGTCCTCTGAAAGGCCAGCATCCTAAGGAATTAGGTGGAGTCCTTGAACAGCCCTTGTAACACCTCCTTAATTCAAAAAAGACAAAAGCATACTACGGCTCGTGGGTAAGGTTGCCAGATCAAGTATAGGACACCTAGTTAAAGTTGACTTTCCAGTAAACAATAGATTTTGGTGGGTGGGGCAAGTGACCAGGGGTAATAAGTATGTCCCATTCAATATTTGGGATGCAGGAAGGGAGCAAGGGTAATAAGTATGTCTTGTGAAAAATTTGTGATATACAAAAGAAACTGTTAAAAATACTACTATCTAATAGGCTAGAAACTGAGAAGAGTAAGCCATAAACAGCCTCTGTGGCCCTTTCTGGTTACATGGAAATGCCCAGACTCTCGCTAAAAGATTGTAGATACAGTAGCGTAGGCACAGGCATGTATATTATTTGCTACATCAGGCGAGGCTACTCACAGGGCTACCACATGCAAAGCTTTGGGAAGAGCTGCAGGCTGGGCTGTGGCCTGGCAACTGCGATGAACAGAAGATGGGCAGTATTGCAGCTTGTTCTTCAGCAGGTGGCTACATGGGAACAGAAAAGAACAAAGCAGCAATGTTTCAGCACAGAGGAGGGACTCCCTGCTGAGGCTGCCTATTACCTCAGCTCTCTCTCTTTTCCCCCAAGACTGCAGGCTTTCTGAACAGTTGTAATTTTACAGGAAATGTATTCTCTTTTTCTCTTTTCATCTGGATCTAGAGGTTTCAGACAGTCACTTGCACCAATAGAAGACAGAATCTCTCAATGTATTTCTGTGAGCCAATACTGGGTATTCATGCCACCGACCCCCATCCCCCCAGTAAGAATGAGGAACAAATCTATTTTTTAAAAACCCCAAATCTAAAATACAGAAGGAGTTTATATTTAATATGCCCTGAATTCCATAATGAAGACAGTAGCAGAATTAATACTAAAGAAAATCCAATTAGTAAAGTAGAAAATGAACTTAAATATTTCTAGAAAGTAGAGACAAAGGCATAAAAACTATACAACTTGACATACAGATTCAAGAGGCTTAATCCATACAAATAATAATACAAATAAATAACAGATTGTTTGATACAAAGGTATTAATAAAAGAAAGAGTAGAAGAAAATCTTCCTGAGAGGAAACAATATTAGGTCACAAATCAGAAGGACTCGTGGAACAAAAAGGAGCCTCTGTGTGTGCTGGTTTTTTTTGTTGTTGTTGTTGGTTTGTTTTTTTGCTGATTTCTTCTCAAGAATAAAACTTGAAATGTTACAAGTATCCAAGCAGAGAAAAATTAACATATTATTAAACACCAAAGACAGGCTACTGTTAGTTTTCTCTAGAACATTCCTTGAGGTAATAATCGTCCAAGCTCTGAGCACAGACGGTTTCTATCCCCAGCGGTTCCTGTAGTAGGGACAGCAGAATGGCATTCTCAGACTGCAAAGACTTCCAAAGCATATCACCTATACACCTCTCCTAAAATAGTTAATTGAAGATACGTTTTGGCTGACTAATAGAAGAAAAGATAAAGAATTTTGAAAATGGGAAAGTTGTTATATGAGATTAAGAGTGAGCAGTGAAACTGGATAAACATAGTTAAGTCTCAATGATTGTTTCTAATATGGTATTAAAGCTTAATGCAAATAAATACCAGACATTATTCTAGAAAAGACAATGCATAGTCTCAAATCATTAATTTTATAATTATAATCTGAATCTATATAATCTGGCATAAATAAAAATGGAGAGTTATCAGATGTAAGAAAAAGGTATTGGGATAAAATTAGGTTCCCAGAGTGGAAACCTAATTCATTATAATTATTAAAATAACTTGAATATTTAAAAAATTATAACCATAACCGCTAATAGACTAAAATTAGGACATATATTCCAATTTAGTAAAGTAACATTAAAAATGAGAAAAAATATTTAAAGAGCATATGTTGTCAAAATATTAATGATATTCATCACTAGGTATTACTTTTGTAACCTGAAAAAATAAAAATAACTTACTATCTCAAAAAAACTACTCTCTAATAAACTAGAAACAGAGAACAGTAAGCTACAAAGAGCCTCTGTGGCTCTTTCTGGTTATGTTTTAAATGCCCGATTCTTGCTAAAGAAATTGTAGCTATAGGCATGATTAAACGCTCTTCTCTGATACCACACTGGTACACTTACCAATGGTTGCAAACAGAATTGACACTGTCTGTGTAGAAGACATTGGTTTCCTGTTACTTTTGCCTCCATTTTCCAGCTCAAAACAGCCATGATAACTTTTGAGCAGTAGTGGAAAATTTCAGAAAAGATTTTGCCGTACTGGCACCCAGTCTGTCAGTTTAAAGATAAGACAGCAATGAGCATGCCAGGATGTGTTGTGCTAAGATCACTTCAAAGATGGCCACTCAGTAAAATCTACATTATGTAAAGCATCCTTCACTTTGACCTTGGCAACAGATTTGTAGCCTGAGAGAGCAGTCATGGCTGATCACAAATAATTCATTTTATATTAAACAAGTGCTAAATTCCATAGTAGTTCTTAACAGCAAGGGACTCTCAAAGGGCAAAAGACTGAATAAACTTAAACTTCAGGAAACAGCAAGCTCTTACTTGCAGCAATCAATAGCCTTTTACTATGGAGAGCAACAAAACCTTTTTGGCTTCCTGAGTGCAAGTCAAGCCTCTGATCCCCTTTCTAACCATCATTCATTTTCAGGGCACTTTGATTCTGTGTCTCTCATGTGGAGGCAACAAGGTGCTGGCCCCTGTTTGAACTCAAGTCCCATGGAGAAAAAGATTCCCCAACAGAGAAAATAAATACTTCCCGACTTCTTTGTTTGTCTTCCAGGCTCTCAGTGGGCACAGCACTCCTGCTCCCTCTGGGTAGCACTCTTCAACTCTCCCTGCTAATTAACCTCTCCTACCGGGTTGCCAAATGAGCTGCTGACAACCAGCCCTGAGCAACTAGAAAACACCAGGACAGCAGACTAGATTGTTAAATTCTTCCATTAAGTCTAGGAGCAGAGAGTGCCTTTGGAGTTTTGCTTGGATTCAGTAGTGATAGGTTGACATCACCGTCAGAAAAGGGAAAGAATTTGTGTCACACTGACTCTTTAGCTACAATCAGGACACAGTTTTTGGACTTTTTCATGTGGTAAAGGAGGCTATAAAAAGTAGTAAATTTATTTTAGAGTATATTAAAACCTAGTAGGTTTTCTTGCAATAGGAAATAAAGAAGATTTCTGAGAAATGTGAGGAGCTCCCTTGAACTTTCAACCTTCCTGCCTCCCTTTCCCTGACATGAATGGATCCCAAACCAAGCGGCCATTTTTTTTTGTTTCAGCTAAGGGATGAGGGTGGCTAACATTCCTGACAAGTTGTGAGAGCTCAGTAACTAATGAAGAAGAGCCAACATATGATAAAACAAATAACCCATATCACAATTTGTAGGACTACCATAATTTACAGAATTTTCAATAAGGAATTAGCTATAAATAATTCACTTAAAAGTAAAAGCTTTAGTGAAAGCAATAAAGAAACACTTTTGGTTTTTTTAAACATCAAAACTAATCTTCAGGTCTGTGTGTGGCCAGATGGATGAATAAATTTTAGTGACCTTCAAGATGAATGTTGCTGTAAGTCAGGATCACCTTAGCATTTTCAATGGGCTGAGTATCAGAAGGCCAGTACATGCCAATGTATACTTTCTGAAACTCAGAAATTTTGATGTTTGTTTTCTTTTAAAGCATAAGATTATGCTTCTTTTTCACCTTTTCCACCTCTTTTGATTTCAAACATTTCCACCTTGATCTTTCTATTTCTCCCCTTTTTTTTTGTCTTTTAGATTTCAGTATTTCTAAACTCTTTTACTCCAAGACAGTTTCATGGCTCATTTTTACCTTAAACTTGACTGATGACCAAATCAATGTTTTCTACTTTTAATAGTTTCTTCCTGCACCCTCCCCTTACAGCTTATTCTTCAGGGTAAGTTCATACAATTGTTTGATTTGAGGGATAGTGTCCAGTAAAATTTTTCTCTAATTTCTGAAATTTTGATAGTAACACATTCTTCTTTTGGGTTAATCTCTCTGCTTATTGATGGCCTGGAATGTTACGTTGCAACAGATTCCTAGGAGGCTTCAGTGGGAATGTTGGCCATAACTGATTAATGATGCCCTGGGTACAAGACGGGAAAGTGCTAGTCAACATCTTGTACTTTTGCTAGCTACGTCTGCTGACTCCTTTGTATGAGGGCATTGGCCAGTCTCCTTTACTTATTCCGTGTTAAGAGAGCTCTTTAAGTACATAGGGTGAAGAAGTTCACAAAAGAGAACATCCCAAAGTAGGTGGGGTTCTAAATACAAAGTGCTTATGTACCACAATTTTGCTTTGTGTACCCTGATCTAGCCTTCAATATCTACTTCGAAACATCTATTCAAAACGCAATCTTTTCATTACAAAACCAACATTGAAAAGTACCAACATAGAGATGGGCAGTACCTATTTCTCAAAGCATATTAGTCAAGAAAAAAAATTTTACAGGGACCAATCTACAGGTAGATTTTTGTTCATAATTTGTGGTGGCCATACTGTAAAAAAAAAAAAAAAAAAAAAAAAAAAGTAAAAGCCAGAATCAGTATATTGTAGTTAATTAAACAAATAAATGGACATACTTGAAGTTCTCTGAGCAGTAGCAGGGCATGAACAAAACTCTCTCACTGCTCCTCTGAATCTTTTACAAGTTCTTCTTTCCTACATATTGGCAACATTTAATGTTCTCTCCACAAACCATTTATCTTCTCCTTTTTATTCTCTTCCTAGGGATCCTCAGCTCAATCTCACCCGAATGTTTTTCCTCTCCTTAAATGACTTCCAATCAAAAACTTCAAACTTAGTTCCTTCAGATTTATTCCTGAATATCTAGTTGAATGGTAAAATGTGGATTTTGGAATGTTCTTTCTAACCTTTAAAACATTCCAAGGTGAATTCATTGTTACCACACAAAAGCTGTTTTTCTCCCACCTTTTATTATTTTTTTTTCTCTGAAACAGGGTCTCACTCTCATTGCCCAGGCTCGAATGCAGTGGTGGGATCACGGCTCACTGCAGCCTTGACTTCCTGGACTCAGATGATCCTCCCACCTCAGCTTTCTGAGTAGCTGGGACCACAGGCATGCACTACTATGCCCAGCTAATTTTTTGTATTTTGTATTTTTATTTTTGTAGTGACAGGGTTTCGCCATGTTGCCCAGGCTTGTCTCGAACTCCTGGCTCAAGCGATCTGTCTGCCTTGACCTTCTAAATTGCTGGGATCACAGGTGTGAGCCACCATCCCAGCCCCATCTAATTTTTATGTTAATGAAACTACAACAGTTCAATTACCATGCATGTTGATTTTACCACGATTTTATTTATTTACATCTATAATGTAGAGGGGCTATTTTAGGTCCTCAATTCCTTTCTTTGTTCTATTCCAATTTCCTCCAAACTTCTTCCTTCTTTTGAGGTTTTTTAAAATTTCAATCCGTATTAAATATCACTATCAGATATTTCATTTTAAAGTATAGTTCTAATTTATTATCCTCTGTTTAGAAAGCTGTGGAGACAGCCCTTTACCTACAGAGTAAAGCACATGAAGTCTTAAGCTGGTATTCAGTGTCCTCTATAGGCCAATGCAAGCCTAACCATCCGTCCATCCCTCCTACCTCTCCTTCTTTGCTTCCTTTCTTCCTTGGTTCTTCCTTCTTTCCTTCCTTTCACCCTTCCACAAGTAATCACGGAGTGACTACTGTATGTCCAGCACTGTGTGAGGCCTTGGGAACAGCAAGTCAAATGACATGGAGTTTTACCTCAATCAGCCTAGTGAAACCAGATATGTGTACACAGAATTACATTAAGATGTGGTGAGTGCTGTAACAGAGGTAAGGACAAAGGAGATCAAGAACACCAAGGAAGAAGCAACTAACTCCGGGGAGGCAGGAAAAGGATTGTTCAGATAAGAGTTCACATAAAATGTGACACTGACTTTGAGTACTGATGAATGAAAGGGTTCCCTGTGGCCACATCTCCTACTCTTTTTCTACATTCTGTGTACCTTCCAGACAGACCAGAAGACTCTCCTTGCTGTGAACATATGCCAAAAGTGCATTTGATCATGCTTTTTACTTTTAACCAGGTCTCCCTTCCCATCTGTAGTGAGTTGAATGGTGTTCTCCAAAAACTCATGTACCTGGAACTGAGAATGTGACTTTAATGGAAAATAGGGTTTTTTGCAGGAGTAATTTATTGGGATATCTCAAGATAAAATCATCCTGGATTTAGTGTGGGCTTTAAATTCAATGACTGGGATCCTTAGAAGAAGCGGAGAGGACACCTAGAGACATATCAAGGATACAGCCATGTGAAGATAGAGGCAGAAATTGGAATAATATGTCTCCCAGCCCTGGAATGCCAAGGAGAGAGGCATGAGCAGATTCTCCCTCAAGGCCTCCAGAAAGAAACAAACCTGCCCACACCTCGATGGCAGACTTCTGCTCTCCTGAACTGTGAGAAAAATGTCTGGATTTTTTTCTTTTTTTTTTTTTTTTTTTAAATGGAGTCTCGCACTGTTGCCTGGGCTGGACTGCAGCTGCGTGATCTTGGCTCACTGCAACCTCCGCCTCCCGAGTTCAAGCAATTCTCCTGCCTCAGCCTCCCAAGTAGCTGGGATTACAGGCACCTGCCACCATGCCCAGCTAATTTTTTTTGTATTTTTAGTAGAGATGGAGTTTCACTATGTTGACCAAGCTGGTCTCAAACTCCTGACCTCATGATCCACCTGCCTCGGCCTCCCAAAGTGCTGGGATTACAGGCGTGAGCCACCACTGTCTGTCTGTTGTTTTAAACCACCGAGTTTGTGGTAATTTGTTTCGGCAGCCTAGATAAACGAATATACTGTCTTAATTCCTTGCAATTCTATCTAGTTATTAAAATTTTTCTCAAATGCCACTTTTTCCATCAAGTTTTTTTCCTACTGGTTTGCCCCAACTAACAGTTGAATGATGTATGTGATCTCTCCTTTCTTTGACCTTTATTTGTGACTCTTCTGGAGTATTACATTTTACCTTGCATTTGTCATGTGTATTCTGTTTACCAGACTGCGAACTTTTGTTATTTTTAATATAACTTATTCACAGTCATCTCTTTCATGTAGCAGAGTTTCTAGCACTTTCTTAGCCTCAGTTCTATCAAAAGCAAAACTTGAAGGAAACAAAGAAATATGTGTGAATAGTTTTAGGAATGTGGTGCATAAAAGCTGCTCAATAAAGGTATAGATAGGAAAAACACTCAATAAAATGTTTGTTGAAGGAATTTATAAGTAAAAATCCCTGGAGGACAGGCATCTTGCCTAATTAGTATAATTCCAGTGCCTAGCATAATTATTGATGCATATAACATGTCTTCAATAGATATTGGTTGAATGAATGAATGAATGATGAGTGAGGTCAGTTCAAGGGACTTTACCCAGTACGAGAACTTAGTTTCATGATTGTCCTCAGCTCTACTGAAATATACCCTCCCCCATGGTCAGAGAGGAATAATAATATCAAAACTCCTAATAGATATGATCCTCTCTAAATTGCTATTATATTAATGTGATTGTAATGTTCACAGTCAAATTTACATGTGTCAAATTATCACATCTGATTGATTCATTCTATGGATAAAATGAAAAGCTCATTGTTCACTTATTTTTATTTGGTCCCTATCTTTAATCAAAATTCTGACTTGTGAATTTTGAGAGGTGAAATTGAGATCCCAAGTGAGCTGCCCAAGGTCACACAGGTAGAAAACAGCACAGCCAGAATTTAAAATTAGATTTACCCAATTCCAAAACTCACACTGTTTCACTATTCCAAGCTGACTTGGCTTCAAATCATTTGACTTTTCCTGACCTCAAAATCCCCCACTCACCAGCTCAAGTTGATTGCTTTATTTTCATCATCCTGCTAGCATTGAATTGTTTCTAGGCTTCCCATCATCTTGTGATAGGAATGCCACCCATTTATGCTGTGCTGACCTCCGTCTGGTCCTCGTCAATGTGATTTTTCCTTCATCATCTTTTCAGGGTACTTGCCCTTTCTTTGCCACCTTCCAACACCATATGGCACATTCTTATGCCACATGGCTTCCATACATCCTGCCTCCTTATGCTCTTCATTCTCTTAATTCCCTTTATATGCACTTTGACAATTTTTCCCAGCTCTTGGATTTCTGATCTCTACTTTCATCCCAGGTTTCACTGCCATGCCCTGTTCTTTCTCATTTCATGGCAGTCTATACAGTTATGATTGCAACATATGTCTATAATTCCTTCCCAGTACTGGGAACATCCATCACTCTGCTGACACCACATAAATTCTGTGCATACATTTCAGATTTGAGAGGAAGGGAGGACAATTTCATCCAAAATGAGCTGACATTGCTTCACAAGTTGATTTGGGGGCCCACCAACCCTCTACAAAGTGGCATCATATGAATGTACAAAGAATTCTGAGACAAAGATTTTTATTGAATTTCTAGAGATTAACTCACATACATATACACAAATAGAATCACACATACAAAACACATATGTCATTTTTCTTTTGTTTCCAAATTTATATTATACATTTGTAAATACTGAAATGTTTAAATGAACAATGAACATCCATATGCCCAACATCTAAATTCAATAACTGTTAACTTTTGCCACATTTGCTTAATGTAGCTATAAATGTGTTTGTATTTTTCAAATAAACTATGTGAAAATCAATGAAAGACATCAAGATGCTTCAGGATGTATCTCCTAAAGAATGAGGACATGTTCATTTACAGTCATACTATTCCATTATCATATGTAAGAAGTTAGCAACAATTCCTTAGTAACATCAAATAGAGGTACATATTCAAATTTCTTCCAGTTGTTCTTAAGTGTATTCTATAACTTTAAAAATATCATAATCAGGAGGCTAAGGCAGAAGAATCCCTTGAACCCCGGAGGTGGAGGTTGCAGTGAGCCGAAATGGCACCACTGCACTCCAGCCTGGGCAACAGAGGCAGACACCATCTAAAAAAAAAAAAAAAAAAAAAAAAAAAAAAAAAAAAAAATTCAGGATCAATAAACTTTCATATAGTGCATTTGGGTATGTTGTCTTTTTAGTGTCTTTTCATTTACAGTAATAGTCTTCCTGCCTGTTTTTTATGTCTAGACATGACCAAACAAGGCTGATTCTCTTGTAAAATATGTCTCATTCTGAATCTTGTGTTGTCACATAATTTATTTCTCCATCCCTTTATTTTCTGTAAATTGTAACTTATGTTTAAAGTATTGATTAGGTTCTTGCTAACATTTTTTGAAAGAGTATTTCCTAGATGATTATATGTACTTCAAATTGCCTCACATCAGGGGACATATAATATTAGGTCTGTCCCACTATTTGATCTCTTGGTTAGGGTGGGGAAAGCCAGATGTCTCCATTGTAAAGTTGCACTTTTCCCATTGCAATTGGCAAGTAGTCTGTGAACTGACACTTTGGCAGAGTGTGAATTACCTATTCCCCTGACTGCCTTTCCCATAATGATTTTAGCATCCACTGGTGATCCTTCCTGAATTAATTACTGTATTGAGGGTTAGAAAATGTTGATTTTTCTAATTCTGTCATTCATTCTAGATAGAATTAGTACCTGGCCTTGCTCTATAAAGAAAAACTTATTATCAACTAGGATAAAACTATATTTCATCTAAATAAAAGGCAGAATAGGTACTTATTAGTTCTCTTTAATTACCAGTATTTAAAGGATTGTTATAATCATCATCTCCAATTGAGGCTAATGAGCTTCCTCCTCCTTTCTTTCCTTTTAGCCTTGTGGATTTTATTTATTCTATCATTATAATCATTAAAGTCATGATTCTTATCCCTCTTCAAATTATTCGAATTTTGGCCAGTGGGACCTCCTTCAAGCTGGCTTCTGTTTCCTTTTGACACAACTACATTAGACTTTGAATGTTTCCTTACCTTTTGGCACAAGGTGCTCAGACTCCCTTTGAGCTTTTCTTCTCGGGATTATTTTAGCAAGAAAATTTACTAATTTTTATGTTTAGATGAAAACAAAGAACACTGTGCCCATAATTCATAGCAGGTCATTCCAAAAATAAGCCTAATATAACACAAATACATTAACCCCAGAAATGAAAGAAAGATGTTCAGAATCATAACCTAATTTTCTGTTTCATTCCACTGATGAGAAATAAGCATATAAAGGAGACAGAAAGAGAAAATGACATGACTCCTGGACCATACCCATGGTGTACTGATATGTACAAGCAAACAAGAAAGAGTGGAGAGGTACCAGCACCACTATAAATTTAAAAGCGTGAATTACAAGAAAATATCAAATGTCATACTTTAACATTTATAAGGTAGGCTACAACATTTATGAAAGATGTTTCTTAACTTACCACCATGCCAAAATTTAATATTTAAGGAAAATAATAGTAATGCTAGTTGAATATTGGTTTGGTCATAGCCAAAATCATATGGAAGCAAAGTAAAAATTTGATATGCTAAACCACAGTGAAATATCTAATATTATATATAATATCAGATGAGTGCCTTGAAAATAAGTATTCTCTACAAATAAACACCAGTAATTAAATTCCTACAATTTGTCATCAATGTCGGGATCTAGAAAGACCCTTAGACAATTCAGTAAATTCAGAGCTTGTACCCGCACAGTCTTTCAAAAGTCTATACTAGCCTCAGTGAGAATCCTGGTAACATTTGAGTCTGTTTATCATACCAGGGCTTCCACACACAAAAAAAGCCTCACAAAAGAGCACAGGCATCCTACAAAGGTTAAGTGAACTGCAGGAGTTTATAATGAAAACATTTAGACATTCCCAGAACAAAATAAAATTAATGGATCACTCATGTAGTTGGAATTCAGAGAAGCAGAGCTCACACAACTCCAAACAGATGTTAATAAGGGTAATGCCAAAGAGAAGATGTGCCAGCTTGCTTTTCAGGAACAGTGATTATTTTGGTCACTAACACCATAGCTTTGTGGTGAAATACTTTAATAGGTTAAAACAGTGCTACTTCTTTTCTTTCCTCTAGAAAGAGGTAAGATGGACAATATCTACCACATTTCAGACATATTTATCCTCTTATACACACATGTATTGCTCCACCCAATTTTAAGAAAGAGTATCAGGCAAACATACTTGTCTGTTGTCATATTCTTTGAAACAGCAACTACTTCTACCAGAGGTAGTTCCTCAGGGCTTTAAGAGCATCTGTTACACAGCTGGAGGGAGAGGCTTACAGCTATTGAGCTGTGCACAGGACCCTTTCACAACTCTAAGTTTTGCCATTAGTTAAGGACCATTTTTTCACACAAGGTATTCATAATGCATGGGCAGATAAAGGCCTGCTTTCCACTGTGTTTGAGATGGGGAAGAACAATGCCCAGGCACTTTTTTCCTTTCTGTTAATGGCACTTAAATGTGTGTGTGTGTGTGTGTGTGTGTGTGTGTGTGTGTGTGTGTGTGCGTGTGTGGCGGGGCAGGGGGTGGCCAAGTCCCCTTTGAGTGTCTGATGAAAACTATGGGCTCTCTCCCTGGAAAAATGCACAATACTTTGAGTGCAATTTGACGGTGTTTATTGCTCCCCCGAAGTCCATCCTTGGACAGCTGTGGACTCTAGGAGCTCTGAGAAGGAAGCCTCCACCCACACAGCCAAGGCTGCTAAGCATAAAAATGGAGTGAAGCACAGCACTCCACTCAACATTTTACCGAAAGAGAACGTATTCCTGTGTTGCTGTCACATAAATGCAACTAAATTTTTATCTCAGCTTTTTAAAAATTCAAATGAAGAGCCAAGAATAAGTCAATGATAAAGTTTGTGGCAATCCTAGGCATTTCCACAGCTTCCAAAGTAGTGTGATTATGAAAGAGTTATAATAAATTTTAAAAAAACTGATAACAAGAAATTTCAGCCTGGAAAAGACAGTGGCATAAACCAGATTTCTTAAAGGCTACTACATTTCCCATGTCATTCTAGTTAGTAATGGATTAGAAACAGCTCTTTGTGATAATATAAGATCTTGATTTCTTCCCTAGGAGTTAGTTGTTTCTTTTCCTGGTAATTTAGGAAGACATTATTATGTGCAACTGCTAATACCATTAGTTTTTGAGTTAAGAGAAGTTTAGTGGAGATTTATGAAATTCCACGATGACTGTCCATGCTTAAAGGTAATCTCTCCTCTAAAGTTGAAATTATTGATGCTTGTTGGGTGCCTGGTGCAAGGGCTCATTTGTTTTTAATCTCAGGCTATTTTATGAATTGATTTTGCTGTGCCTGGACACTTATGAGGAGCCAAGAAAGAATATTTATCTCAGCAAGTTTTCTTTCCAGAAAATCCCACCTGATAACGAGCCCTTCATAGTGCTTTTTACCATGACCTTCAAGGCCTTTGCAATCTGCCCTCCAGGTATCACCAGCTTCATCTCTTATGATCACCCTCCTCAGATCCCTTACCATTTCTTGCAGGGCCCTGCATCCCTGTCTTTTACCACGCTTTGCTAGTTGCCTGAAATGCCGTTTTCTTTTCTTATATCTAATGAAGAGCTACTTGTTCTTCAAAGTCCAACTAGGCTTGTCTCTCCACTGAGAAGCCTTCCCCTACTTGCTCAGGCACACACAGTCCCCTATGTTATCCACTGCCCTAGCTCTTTATTGGAAGAAAGGAAGGAGGGAGGAAAGAAAAACAAATGAATGCTGTGAATGCCACATGAGTAAAGATCATGCTTGTGTTTTCATCTATGTGGTTGTAATGCTTACTACAGGGCCTGGTGTTTGACAAATAATTATTATAATTAATTAATTACTCCAATGCATTTTTTATTCTTTTTAAATCAAAATTTATAATTAGATATTTACTTTTTTATTTAGAAATTTAACATAGATTTATCCTGTTAACCCATAAATGCCATGAGGGGTATATTTTTTAAATTTATTTAACAGCTTTATTGAGATATAATTGATATAAAAAGAACTGCACATATGTAATGTGTACAATATGATAGGTTTGGACGTATGCAAATACTCACATGCCATCACCATAATCAAAGTAACACATCTAACACCTTCCTAAGTTTCCTTGTGTCCTTTTGCTTTTTTGTTGTTTGTTTGTTTTGTGGTAAGAACACTTAATATAAGATCTATCCTCTTCAAATCTTTTGAAGTACACAATACCCTATTGTTAACTTTAAACACTTTGTTGTACAGCAGACCTTGAGAACTTATTCATCTAGCATAACTGAAACTTTATACTCACTGAACAACAACTCTCCATTTACCTCTCCCTCTAGTTTCTGTAAACCACTGTTGTATTCTCTGCTTCTTTGAGTTTCACTATTTTAGAAACTTCATATAAGTAGAATAATGCAGTATTTGTGCTTCTGTGATGCTATTTAGCTTAGCAAAATGCCCTAAAGATTCATCCATATTGTCACAGATGGCAGACTTTTTTCCCTTTTTAAGGCTGAGTAATATTCCATTTTATGTAAATACCACATTGCTTTATCTGTTCATCTGTTGATAGACACTTGTGTTGTTCCATGTATCTTGGCTATTGTAAATAATGCTGCAGTGAACATAAGAGTGCAGGTATTTTTTCTGGATTCTGATTTCCTTTCTTTGGGATGTATACCCAGAAGTGGGATTGCTGGATAATACAGTAGTTCTATCATTAATATTTGAGAAAACTCCATACTCTTCTCCATAGTGACTGCACCATTTTGCATTTTCACCAACAGTGTACAAGCATTTCAATTTGTCCACATCCCCAACACTTTATGTGTGTGTGTGTGTGCACGTATGTGTGGGTACACACCCAGGCTGGAGTGCAGTGATGTGATTATGGCTGCAGTAAGCCATGGTCACACCATGATCACACATCCTAGGCTTAGGTGATCTTTCTGAGTAGCTGGGAATAGAGGCATGTGTCACCACGCCTGAATAATTTTTGTATTTTTAGTAAAGACAAGGTTTTGCCATGTTGCCAGGCTGGTCTCAAACTCCTGAGCACAAGTGAGCCACCTGCCTCAGTTTCCCAAAGTGTTGGGATTATAAGCGTGAGCCACCGCGCCTGGCCCCCAACACTTTTTATCTTTTTTTATCTTAATACTAGCCATCCTAACAGGTGTGAGTTGTAATCTCGTTGTTTTGATTTGCATTTCCCAGATATTCCAAAGTATTTCAAAGTGCCTTTCACCTCTTCAAAGCAAAATTCATATTTTAAATACCAAATGCATAGTGGGAATAAATGTGAGAGTTCTGTGGAAAATGTGGAGTCTCATGTTATTTTATTTTGGTTTTCAGAAGGCAGCATAATATTGTGATTAGGATTTCGGGCTCTAGAGTCAGACACCAAAAATTGATCTAAGTTACTAGAGCAGTCTGTAATAACAGAACCAGACTTATAAAATCTATGTGAGGATTAAGTGAGATGATACACATAACAGCCTTGTCCACGGTGCATAGCAAAGAGTTAATGAAAATTTAGCTAGAAGTGATGACAAAGGTGGTGGTGGAGGTTATAGTGGTAATATTTATTTAAAACAATTACAAGGCAGCTATTTTAATTTCTTAGAATAATCTCTAGCCCAATGATTGTACAAATATTGCAATAGATTGTTTTTTTCTTCAAATGTTTGTAGCATTTAGTCTTTAACATGAGTGAATAATGAGAAATGAAGATTGTTATCTTATTTGTAAGAATAGGCAGGCTCTAGAGTAAAACATTGCCTTGTCCTTTCCACCAAGAAAAAAAGAAGAATAAAAGTTTCTGTGTACCAAGGGGCTAAAAGTGTTATAGCAAAAGCATTTGGGGGTACAGTGGGTGCATAATGAAAAGGATGGTGGCTTCTTTATTATCAATGAAACAAAAACATATCCATAACCATAAATTATGAAATATGAAGAATATTTGCCAAATACTGTGAAACTTGGACCAAAAGAGAAATAGTACTGACATCTATTCCTAGATTCTTTAGGCAGGAAGAGATTTCTTAAAATTAAGTGTCCAAGGTCCTAAAAGCCCACACATTAAACTTTTGATTAAGGCAATAAAATAGAGGGTTTTAGAAAGGTCTTAGAAAAAGAGGAGAATGTTCCTACAGTAATCAAGTTGATAAACAATTTATCAGGAGAGATGGGATTAAAGTACACCTCATACTAATATATCTTTTTAACGATGTATTATATAATATTATAACATTTATAATTACATAAAATATCTGCTGGAGGTATAATAAAGGAAGAAGGGAAAGCAGTGAAAATAAGACTATAGATCAGAGAGCATATTACCTAAGGGCTATAAGCCACTCCAACTTCCTGAAGGGGAAAAGACTGAAGATGATAGGCAATCAGGACAAAGTAATGACAAATTTGGTTACAGGGCATGGAATAACACAAACTTAATTTAAATCTGGGTATTAACCAAGCTAAATCGATTGAATTTTCCTCTGACTTTAACTGGCAAATAAGTATTCTGAGTTAAATACTCATTTAAAGATTCATTTCTACTACCTAGTAGGTAGAAAGGAAACAATAGTGGGAGGCATGGCAGAAATACCAGGCTGGGGAGGGAGGAGGAATAAATACATGCAAAAAGCAAATAATCTCAGGATACAAAATCAATGTGCAAAAATCACAAGCATTGCTATGCACCAACAATAGAGAGCCAAATCATGAGTGAACTCCCATTCACAATTGCTTCAAAGAGAATAAAATATCTAGGAATATAACCTATAAGGGATATGAAGCACTGCTTCAAGGAGAACTACAAACCACTACTCAAGGAAATAAGAGAGGACACAAACAAATGGAGAAACATTCCATGCTCATGGACAGGAAGAATCAATATCGTGAAAATGGCCATACTGCCCAAAGTAATTTATAGATTCAATGCTATCCCCATCAAGCTACCATTGACTTTATTCACAGAGTTAGAAAAAAGTACTTTAAATTTCATATGGAACCAAAAAAGACCCATATAGCTAAGACAATCCTAAGCAAAAAGAACAAACCTGGAGGCATTATGCTACCTGACTTCAAACTGTACTGCAAGGCTACGGTAACCAAAACAGCACGGTACAAGTACCGAAACAGATATATAGACCAGTGGAAGAGAACAGAGGCCTCAGAAATGACAACACACATCTACAACCATCTGATCTTTGACAAACCTGACAAAAACAAGCAACGGGGAAAGGATTCCCTATTTAATAAATGGTGTTGGAAAAACTGGCTAGCCATATTCAGAAAACTGAAATTGGACCCCTTCCTTACACCTTATACAAAAATTAACTCAAGATGGATTAAAGACTTAAACATAAAACCTAAATTCATAAAAACCCTGGAACAAAACCTAGGCAATACCATTTAGGACATAGACATGGGTAAAGCCTTCATGACCAAAACACCAAAAGCAATGGCAACAAAAGCCAAAATTGACTAATGGGATCTAATTAAACTAGAGAGCTTCTGCACAGCAGAAGAAACTATCATCAGAGTGAACAGACAACCTACAGAATGGGAGAAAACTTTTGCAATCTATCCATCTGACAAAGGGCTAATATCCAGAATCTACAAGGAACTTAAACAAATTTACAAGAAAAAAACAAACCCATCAAAAAGTGGGTGAAGAATATGAACAGACACTTCTCAAAAGAAGACATTTATGTGGCCAACAAACATATCAAAAAAAGCTTATCATCACTAGTCATTATAGAAATGCAACTCAAAACCACAGTGAGATACCATCTCATGCCAGTTAGAATGACGATCATTAAAAAATCAGGAAACAGCAGATGCTGGAAAGGATGTGGAGAAATAGGAATGCTTTTACACTGTTGGTGGGAGTGTAAATTAGTTCGTCCATTGTGGAAGACAGTGTGGAGATTCCTCAAGGATCTAGAACTAGAAATAAAAATTTGACCTGGCAATCGCATTACTGGGTATATACCCAAAGCATTAGAAATCATTCTACTATAAAGACACATGAGCATGTATGTTTACTGCAGCACTATTCACAATAGCAAAGACTTGGAACCAACCCAAATGTCCATCAATGATAGACTGGATAAAGAAAATGTGGCACATATATACCATGGAATACTATGCAGCCATAAGAAAGAATGAGTTCATTTCATTTGCAGTGACATGAATGAAGCCGGAAACCATCATCCTCAGCAAACTAGCACAGGAACAGAAAACCAAAGACTGAAAGTTCTCACTATATGTGGGAGTTGAACAATGAGAATACATGGACACAAGGAGGGGAACATCACACACTGGGGCCTGTTGGGGAGTGGGGTGCTAGGGGAGGGATAGCATTAGGAGAAATACCTAATGTAGATGACAGGTTGATGGGAGCAGCAAGCCACCATGGCACGTGTATACCTATGTAACAAACCTGCACATTCTGCAGATGTATCTTAGAACTTAAAGTATAATTTTAAAAAAGCAAATAAATTAGCAAATATAAGTATTACACCTAGAAATAGAGAAAGAGTTGAGAAAAAGTTATTCGACATTTCAGTTATATCTTTCTAACAACAACAAAAAAAATGATTCAATTGGAAAAAAAAAAAGAAAAAGAAGATGATTTAAAAAATCAGTAGCAGGAAGCAAAAAAAAAAACTGATAAAACTCAGAAAAGAAACGAACATAATGATTAAAAGATAACAGAAATACAGAAACATTGATTAAACAATAAAGACATGAAGAAGAGACAGAAATAAAAATATGAAATGCAAAATAAAAAACTATAAGAAGAATTAAGGTGAAAATGATAAATATGAATTAAAAGGAGATTACATTTCTTGAAAACCAAAGACAAAATGGATGTTTTAAATGTAACAGATATAATAGGAGAAAACTTATGAAATAAAGCACTGAATCTGAAGCTTGAAAGGCACACTAACCTTATTGAGAATTCAGTGAATTTCCAAATTTTGAGGATAAATAAATAACTTTTGAAAAGTGATTAAAAAGAGTCACAAGCAGGAAAAACATTACAAATTCTCACAAACCCATTTCTAGAAGACAGTGGAACTATGTCTACAAATATCTGAGTACAATTATGACCAAAGAATTTTAGAATTCTGAAAGCTTTTCTTTCAGACAAGGTCAACAGACTAATATTATGACACATGCGGAAGTTCAGGGAAAACTGTACCTCTAACCTTATTGAAGAAAAAAAATTGGCCGGGTGCCGTGGCTCACGCCTGTAATCCCAGCACTTTGGGAACCCGAGGCAGGCAGATCATGAGGTCAGGAATTCGAGATCAGCCTGGCCAATATGGTGAAACCCCGTCTCTGCTAAAAATATAAAAATTAGCTGGGCATGGTGGCGAGCAACTGTAATCCCAGCTACTCGGGAGGCTGAGGCAAGAGAATCACTTGAACCTGGGAGGCAGAGGTTGCAGTGAGCTGAGATCGCCCCATTGCACTCCAGCCTGGGCAACAAGGATAAAACTCCATCAAAAAAGAAGAAAACAAAAGAAAAGAGAGGGGAGGGGACAGGAGGAGAGGGGAGGATCAGTCTCGGGTGAAATCTAGCCAACCAAGTAATGTACCAAAATAAAAAGCTGAGGTAGGAAGATTCCATAGTGAAAATATTGGCAGTGAGCACTAAATCATATTAAATATAGAACTAAAGACTAAGTAACTGTGGACTTATGGTCAAAGAACAGAATAAAGATGTTATAAATCTTGATCATGTAGAAATAGTAATATTGCTAACAAAATTCGGAAGTTCTGAAAGAGAAATTATAGGAAAAAATAAGTATCTATTTTATCAGCTATAGTGGAAATAAGTAAATGTTATTGCCAACTGAAAATATAATTAAAATAATGATTTCTTACTCGATTAATATTTTAACTCTAGAGTTTTATCTTTTAACAATTATATGATTTGTCTATGTATAAAATACATAATACACACATCTACGTACATACAAAGGATTTAGAATAGATATGTTCTAGGTCACTTGCATTTCTATATAAGTTTTATCATCAATTTGGTAATTTCAACAAAAAGGTCTGCTGGAGTATTTATTAGACTGCTTTAAATTTATAGATAGATTGAGGAGAATTGACATCTTAACTATATTGTCTTTTATCCTATCAGCATGGTATATCTCTCCAATTATTTAGATTTAATTTAATATCAGAATAATTGTTTTTTAACTTCTTTATATTTTATCGCCCTCCAGCGCAGTCTTGCTCATAATGGATACTCAGGAAATATTTACTCAGTGTAATCGACATCCCCAAAACCAAAATAATTATTCAGGAATAATAAATCTGTAGGTAGAGATAAGAGTAAGGAAAAGATAGGTAAAGATACAGGTAAATATATTGTTTCAACATCAATTTAAAGTTCAAAGGTCTACTGCTTTTGCACCATTTAAAGTTCGAAAGAGCATTTATTTTTATTTAGCCAGCAAATCTCCCACTGGAATTCCATATCTTATCTCCACCACACATATAATTATCACTGAATTAATACTTGTTGAATGAATAGCCTTTACACTTAACTCTTGAGTATCTGTCCCACACTGTTGTGTCATTAAACCTGATTTGTTTTCAAGAAGTAAGCAGATCTTCTACAAATGCTTGCTGAAACTGCACATGAAACACTATTCTGCAAACATCTCAGGAATAGTGTTGTGAGGATGTTACTCAAAGAACATGACATTTAAACGCAGAAGCCCTGACAACGAATACCTGAAAAATTGATGAAACTATGGTTGAGTCATAGAAAATGATAGTTATGTAACTACAGTGTCTTCAAAAAACAGAGTTGAGAAAAGAGGAGTGGGGCTGGAAAAGCGGGGAGGAGGAAAGTTTAAACATTTGAGAGGTAATGGAAGGAAATGAACAAATAATGATGAACATTAGTAGTTATAAAATAAATGCACTTGGAGAACTACTGATTGGGTTTATAAAACTATATTGTAACATAGAACTATGTAAACATTCTTCTATACATATCATAATAAAGTGGTCAAGACATTAACAACAGGGTATTGTCCTGCTTTTCTTTAATGTTAAATCCAGGATGCCCTTAACAACCAGCTGGTGTGCTTTTCTGAAATGACTAACTGGTGTTAAGAACACAGTCTTTTATTTTAGGACAGTGCATTTCTCTTTAGACATTAGTGTGCTGAACCTTACTATCACATATTTGAAACTCTAACCCACTAAGTTCATTGTCCCTGATTAAAACATTAATAATGCTACAACAATATAATTGCGTTGAAGTCATTGTTTATTATAGAAAAAAATGAGCAGGTAACATGGGCATTTCAAGAATAATGAGTATCTCACTCACACAAAATAGGCAGGAGGGTTCAACAGATCTGCTGGACTGATCTGGTGTGAAATAATTGCATTGATGACTTTCTTCAGGTTGTCATCACCAAATATCACCTGGCAATTATTTTGAACAGCTGGCTGCTGTTATTGTGCATCTATTTATAAAGCTGTTCTCTTCAACAAAGCTGAGGTCTTATAAGCATCTGTCTGCAGCCAGTTTTTGTTTCTCATGGAAAGATGATTTTCTGCAGACCTTAGTTCTTGTCAGCCTTTCCCCCTTCCCCTCCAATATTCAACATCCTTTTCTGGATCTTCTTTATTTATACATCATTTCTATTAACAGATCTGTCCCATCCAACCAAAATGAAAACAACCCTGAATTAATTAAGCCATGACTGGCTTCTGTCATATCATAAAACAAATGAGATTATGTCTTATCCCTGTGCTTACAAAGTCTACTTCCAAACACATATGGGATGACAGCAATAGTTCTTCAACTTCTGATTTCCTCTTGTAGAATTTCATGATTTTATGTTATGTTTTTATAGATGCAATTAAATTAAAAGAAATAGAAGTCATTGAAAAACTGCTTCAAATTAAAGAATAACATTTCTGGAAGAATTACCATAGAATATTTCAGCTTAAAAATATACTGTTTAGGTGCATATCCTAAGAAAGATTAAACAAATATGAGAAGGAGATGACAGCTTGGTGGTGGCCCTTTTTTCTCTGAGGACACCCGAGCATCTGTTATAGCTTTGGTCATTTGCTGATACTATTTGAAAGATAAAGCTAAGAAAAGAAATGTCTCATGAAAAATGTCCAGAAATATATAAGTAATGGGAGATCTGCTAAATCAGCACTGTCGAATAGAACATTCTGCAATGTAAATACTTCATATCTGCCAGTAGCCATATGCGGCTATTGAACACCTTAAATACTATTAGCGTAACTGAGGAACTAAACTTAAGTTTCCATTTACCTAATTTTATTTATTTATTTATTTATTTTTTTGAAACATAGTCTCACTTTGTCTCCCAGGCTGGAGTGCAGTGGCTCGATCTTGGCTCACTGCAACCTCTGCCTTCTGTGTTCAAGCAAGTCTCCTGCCTCAGCCCCCCAAGTAGCTGGGATTACAGGTGCACACCACCATGCCTGGCTAATTTTTGTATTTTTAGTAGAGATGGGTTTTCATCATGTTGGCCAGGCTGGTCTTGAACTCCTGACCTCGTGTGATCTGCCCGCCTCCCAAAGTGGTGGGATTACAGGCATGAGCCATCGCCCCTGGCCCCAGCCCTTTAATTTAAATGTAAAAAGCCATATGTACCTAGTGGCTACTGTATTTCCAGCTCTATGTAATAAGCTGTAATCCCATGAACAATCGTAAATAGTGATTTAATGTTTAAGATTAGCAAATAAGCCAAATTTTTAAAATGCATATAAGAAAACATTAGAGGAGCTTGTTTTTTTTAATTTTACTCACAATAAAGTATGTTTTTGTTATATCTAGTCTTTTCTGTCCTATTATTTCACCCCTTTTTAAAAGCTACATTAGTGAGATAGTTACAGAATTTGGAGGTTGAATGAAACCAAATAAAAAAAAACCCAACTCCATTTTATATATGAGTAGAATGACTTCCAAAGAGCTTTGAAATGACTTCCCTAAGGTCCCCTGGCCTTGTCAGAAGCAAGGTTAAAACTAACATCTTTTTGAAGGAAATCCTGCCATTTGCAAAAAACATAGATGAACCTGGAGGACATTATGCTAAATGAAATAAGTCAGACACAGAAGGACAAATGCTACATGATTCTACCTACATGTCGAATCTGAAATAGTCAAATTTAGAAGCAGAGAGTGAAATAGTGGTTGCAGGGGCTGGTGGGAGGAAGAAGTGGGAGGTATTAGTCAATAAGTACAAAGTTTTAGTGATACAAGTTGAAAAGTTCTAGAGATCTACTGAACAACATTGTGCCTATAGTGAGTAATACTGTATTATCTACTTTGCTAAGAGGGTAGATCTTCTGTTAAGAGCTGTTATCACATTAATGCTAATAAATAAATAGGGAGGCAGGGGGAACATTTTGTAGGTGATGGTTAGGTTTATGGCATAGATTGTGGTGATGGTTTCATGAGTATGTACTTAATCTCCAAACTCATCAAGTTGTATACATTAAATATGTACAGATTTTTATATGCCAAAAATACAACTAACTTATTTTTCTAGATAAATATTGTTTTGTTTTGGTGAAAATATATATAATATAAAATTTAACATTTTGACCATTTTAAGTGAACAATTCAGTGGAATTAAATAGATTTTATTTAAATATACATTTAAGTACCAAATGGTTTTTAAATGGTTGTGGATCGTTGTGCAACCATCACCAACCACTATCGACTTCCAGATTTTTGGATTCTGTGGATTGTAAAGAGTCAGTGGGAGGGATTTCCAAAAACAAATTTTAGCTACTTTAAAATTTTACCTAGTAGAATACACAAATGGAGACAGAAAATAGAATAGAGGTTACCAGGGGCTGAGAACAGAAAAAAAATGGAAAAACTGACACCTTTGAACCTCTCTCAAATATTCTTTCTTTCCCAGAGCTAAGTTGTTCAATGGCTGTAACTTTTTTAAAAAATAGAATACTCTGTTTCACTATCACAAATATTTTATTTTTAATTGTATATCCTATGTGTACTAATAATAATGGTAATTCTGGTTAGTGAATATTAATATTTAATATGGGAAAGACATTGCTTTTGGATATACTGTTTGATTAAGTCCTCATAACAAGCCTTTGAGGTAGATTTCAGTATTATTCCTATTTTATAGGTGAGAAAACTGAGGCACAGGGAAGCTAAGTAAGTTTCCCATAGTCACAAACCTAGGAAATAGCAGAAGAGTTATCTGTAACTACCTGAGGACTAGAGGTTGATAATTACTATTACTTACACTAATTGTTCCACTGTGCAATTATAGTCTCCTGCAATCTGGTGTCACTCTTGCCTACCCAGTCTGTCACCTGCTGCTAAACAACTCTGCAATAGACATTGAACAGACTGGTCAGCCTTTCATTGTTCATAGATATCTCCTGTGCATTCCAGGCTTTGTTCTTGTTGCTTCCTCCCTTCCCATTCACTCATCAGCCAGCTCCTGTGTACTTCAGCCAGTGCTCTCTAATGAGTTTGCTCTTATCAAGGTACAAATGAACTCCAAGTTAACATACCCAATGGATGCTTCCTATTCACCCCTTATTAGCTCTCTCAGAAGCACTCAATGGTGTTGATCACTCCCTTCTATTTAAGTAGTTGACTCTCTGGTTTTTGTGATAACGTTAACTTCTATTTCTTTACTGCTATCTTTGGCTTTTCCTTGGATGCTTCATTTACTGGCTTTTTCTGCTCTATCTGACCCTTAAATATTGCTGTTTCTCAGAGTCCTTTCTCATTCTTTCTGCAACCCTTAGAGAACCTCATCCTTCTCCACTCCTTTAAATACCAGCTTGATGCTTCTGACTCCCAAATTTAATCCTCAATCCAAGTTTTCCTTAGTCTTGTGCATACATCTCTCTATCTGATATTTCTATTTGGTAGTTTTTCAAGCACCACAGATTGAAAACAATTTGAGGGGTTTCCTTCAACCAAAATTTTCCCTAGTCTTTTCTATTACAGTATCTGGTGCCACCTAAAAGGACTCCCAGATAAAATATGTTGTAAGAGCCAGTTTTTCTCTCCCCTACTCAGCTCAAATTGCCCCAGTTACACTGAAATAGACCCCAAACTCATTCTTTCTTCCCCCATCCTGGTCCAAATCATAACCACACCTTTCCTGGAGCTATCTCAATGATATTTCAAACAGGTCTCTCCTGGCCTTATTTTTCCCCTAAATCTCTCTTCTATGTAGATACCATATTGATATTTTTAAAATATATGTCATATCGTCATTTTCCTTGCTTAAATCTCTTAAATGTTACACTGAAAATGAATTAGGAGCTTCTTAATTTCATCTTGTCTACAATTTCATTTTCACCTATCATGTACTACTCGTTCCCTCAACCATGGTAGTCCAGCCACACTGGCCTTCTTTCTCTACCGCAAACATTTTAAGGGCCTTCTCATGTGGGAGCATTTGTATATGCTGTTTCCTATGTCTGAAATGCTTTTGTGTGGGTTCTTCTCAGGGCTAGCTCTTTTTCCTTTTTTAGTTCTCAGATAAAATATCTCCACTGTGGAAAGGCCTTCGCTGAACATCCTATCTAAAAGGGTCAATTCTGTTGTTCTCTATCAAAATACACTGTTGTCTTGCTCATGGCCTTTTGCATTTTGTAATTATTTCTTTCTTTCTTTTTAGTAAATGATCAGCTTCAGAGAAAGCAGAAGCAATGTTTTGTTTTTCTGCTGAAGACCCAGCACCTAGGAGAGTGCATTGCACAGAGGAGGTTCTCAGCAAACATTAGTTGAATGTGTTTGAAAAAATAAAATAAATCACATAAAATAGTAGAGACATTATTTTCAGGCATTGTTCAGGCATTAAAATTTGGGCACCCTTGCTCCACTTAGGGGTGAGTCTTTTTGTGGGGGAAGGAACTGTGTGAACAATAACACAAAACCCCTGAGATTATTTTGCTCTTTATATCCTCCAGAGCTTGCACAATAAATGCACTGCATTAGCCAGTTTTCATGCTGCTGATGAAGACATACCCAAGCCTGGCAATTTCCAGAAAAAAAAAAAGAGGCTTATTGGACTTACAGTTCCACGTGGCTGGGGAGGCCTCACAATCATGGTGGAAGGAGCAAGTCACATCTTACATGGATGGCATCAGGCATAAAGAGAGGGCTTGTGTGGAGAAACTCTCATTTTTAAAACCATCAGGTCTCGTGAGACTCATTCACTCAAGAATGGCACAGGAAAGACCCACCCCCATGATTCAATCATATTCTACCAGGTCCCTCCCACAACACATGGGAATTATGGGAGCTAGAAGATGAGATTTGGGTGGGGACACAGAGCCAAACCATATTATGCACACTGAGTATTTACGTAATTGAAATATGCAAAATATACTTTAAAGTTCACCTTTATATATGCCCTCGAATCATCCATATTAAGGACTAGAGGGTCATCCATTTAAGCATATTTTTTGTTAAAGCTTTTCAGTGTTTTTAAGAGGGTTTTAAGTCTTCTCTCTACCTGTGTGACCCTCAAAGCACATAGGCCTCTTTTATCAATATCTCAGAACACCTGCTCTCTTGAACCTTGCCAAAGATTACTCCTTGAAATTCTCAGCTATATCCCCTCCCCACCAGCAAAAGGTGCCATCTGGAAGAAAGACTCAGTTTGCCTTGTTCCTCACTCTTTTCCAGCATGTAGTATAAAACCTGATACATAGTAGGTACTCAATAATGTGCAACAGTTGCTAAATAAATAAATCAACAGATTCTTACAAAAAAAAAACTCATTTGTTGAAAAAATACACTAGAAATAACCTTAAGTAATATAACTTTCATTTGTTTCTGTGGAGTCTGAAGTCTTGATATTTTAGATATTTCTGCAGAGAAAGGATTTATAAATTATATTCTTAAGGCAGGCCATCAAAAAACTCTAATTCTATAATATAGTGTTTATTATCTCATATAAATGTCTTTAATCAATTGTGTTTAGATGATGTTTTCAGCTTATATAGCATAACCTGGAAAGATTATTTATTGATATTTAGTCGAATTGAACATCTAGTTTTTGATTTGATGGAAAATTCGCTCTCTCCTTTTAGGAGAAATATGTTGATCTTTTTCATATATAATTTCATGTTGAATACACATTAAAATATAGACTATTATGTAAACATAATTCAGTATATGTAAGTTGATATTAAAAACATATTCTAAATTCATATTCTAAGATTGTATGCCATATTTATATCCAAGCTTCAGAAGCATGATCTCCTGGTTCTATGAATTTAGAGTTGACATATGCAAGGTTATTTCATAAGGTACAAGAAACCATGCATAAATTGATATATCTTCCTGAATAAATTTATTCACTAGTAAGTAATTTAAAGCAGTATTTTAATATTAACATACAGTTTATACAGTAGAATGCAAAATGCAAAATTCACATGAATTTTTAAGATAAAATACAAAGAGTTCAAAGGAATTTTATGCCTAGAGAAAGCAGCTCTGAGCTAACCTTTTGGGACCCCCAGAAGTATACATACTCCTTCTCTGAAGTCAGGAATTATTTGGTGGAAGAGTTTGAGATGCATTAAACCAGTGCTGAAAAAAAGAGTCATCTCAAAACTAAAAAAGAGGCCCATCTAAGATGACAGAACTAAAGAAAGGCTTTAGAAAGAGGAGCATCCCAGAATTCTTCAAGGAAGTAGGTATGAAGAAAAGTCTAATTGAAGATGAGAGAAATGAGAAAGCACAGGAAACCACACCCAATCCCAAGAGCCCCTTCTAAAAGCTCAGCAAGATGAATCCCTGAATGCAGACTAGAACTCATTCTGAAAGAGTTCATCCTCTTCAGGCTTGAATCTCCCACTCTCCAGTCCCTCCACTGCCCAGGTTCTCTAAGCTACGACCCAGAGCATGAAGTCTTCACTGGATACAGTGTGAGATGAGGCTGGAGGAACAAGCTGAGTGAGAATTCCACAACCCGGGACTTGATTGTTCACATTGAGGAGGAGCATAAGAAAGGGCCACTGTGGTAGACTTGGAGATGCACTGCCCAGATGCAGAGAGGGCAGTCAGCATGTCTTTTCAGTTGTCAGCTCCTTTAGTGGCTGCCTCAGCTAAGGACAGCCACCTCGCCCAAAGCCACATCCTTCGCAGGGCAGCCCTCATCTGCATACTGAGCCAGGCAGGAACAAATGCCTACCGCTTTGGCCCAACAAGAGGAATTCTGATGGGAAATATACCTTCCAGAGTGTTGAGTTAGTGGAGCCTTTTTGGGGCCTGTACACAGTTCAATTTCTCCTACAAGCCAGGCACAGTGGCTCACGCCTGTAATCCCAGTACTTTGGGAGTCTGAGGCGGGTGGATTCCTTGAGCCCAGGAGTTTTAGTCCAGCCTGGGCAACACGGAGAAACACTGTCTCTATAAAAAAAAAATACAAAAATTAGCTGGGCATGGTGGCATACATCTGTGGTCCCAACTACTCAGGAGGCTGAGGTGGGAGGATCAACTGAGCCTTGGAGGTCGAGGCTGCAGTGAGCCGAGATCACACGATTGCACTCCAGTCTGGCTGGCAGAGCGAGACCCTGTCTCAAAAAAAATTTTTTTTAATTATCCTGCATCCTAATCCTATTTCCTCCCCTTCCTCTCAGAGGTGTTGACCCCTCATAAACTCTGTCTCAGCACGTGCTTCTGGGGAACCCAACTGAGATGGCCTGACATACTGGCAGGGCCAGAGGCAGTGCCTGGTATTGGAGGGCAGATCTGTACACATGGCAGAAAGGCAGTGAATGAAGAGAGGCTGGGAACAAGCAGATGAAGGGGAGGGGATGTGTGAAACAAGAGGGCTCCTGTTGAATTGCTTTGAATTTTAGCTAAATTTTGAGGCTAGCTTTTCTGGGCCAGCAAATGTGTGATGGGTGGAGGACAGGTTTATACAGCCAGGCATAGGATAGACAATTCCATCCTGTTTGCTTTAGTGCTTTTTTGCCTAAACAGGAATCTCAAGTTTTTGACCCCATGTTCATGTTGTGGGAGGAAGGTTTTCTTGACTAATTTTCAGCCCCATACTTCCAATTTTACCTGCTGCTGGAGTCAGCCTTCAGACTAATGGGAATCTAGCATTTCCCCTGCCACACATTCTCATTTCTCCATTTAGCTTTCAGGGTTGGATGCAGGCCTGGGCAGTGAAGTGTGGGGCTTTGGTGAGCCAGGCATGGCGGGCAGCAGTAGAAGACAAGGTGGGTGTATGGATAGACACAGTTGAAGGGCTGATGATTCCTCTGACCTTAAATGACCCTAAGTAGCAGTTGTGCAGTATTCTGAGCAAGAGCAGATGGTCTGTGTAGATAGGAGTAGAAACAGATGGCATCTCACTGTCAGATTTTCTCTCCTGAGACCTGGTGCCTGTCGTTGTATGCTTTATACTGCTCTTTGGCATGCCAAAGGGAGATTTTAAGAACTCCTTGAATAGCCAGTGGCTCTCCCAGGATCTTGATGGCCTTCTGCTAGGGTGATACGAGGCGGTTTGGGTAACGGATGTAAGTAAATGCCGTAGTTACGACACAAGGATAAATTTTAGCGGAAGTAGTATAGTAAGCAATAAGCAAATTCCCAGGTGGTGAGTTAGATAAACCCATGCTGTCGTCTGTGTGATGTGCAGCGATGACATGATCACAGGGAAGTGATTAAGCATGCAGACTCTGGGGCTCCACTCACAGCAATTTTACCACTATGGTGCAACCTTGGGCAATTTACTTAGCCTTTCTGTGTCTCAGTTCCTCATTTGAAAGTGGATGTAACATCATAGCACCTACCCCTTTTAGGTTTGTGAAGATCAAATGAGTTAATACATGCAAAATGCTTGCCACAAGGTAAGTACTCGGTACAGATGCTCCTCGACTTGTGATGGGATTATGTCCCAATAAACTCATGGTAATGTGTCAGCATGGCTGACTGGGAGCTGTGGCTCCCTGCTGCTACCTAGCATAGTGAGACAGTAAGGTACAGCATATCTCTAGCTTGGGAAGAGATCAAAATTCAAAATTTGAAGTATAGTTTCTACTGAATGATGTTGTGCCAAACCCCTATTGACTCCAGTGTATGGATGGCATCAGGTTTAAGAGGCCGAAGAAGAGACCCAGAGCCTGCAAATGAGACAGGGGGTTTTACTGGGGGCTTACACGCAGGAGAGAGGGTTCAATGGCAGTGAGTTGGACAGGATAACCACATAGCCAGTGGTGATGGGCTGGGCAGAAGGATACAACCACTTGAAAAGGCATGAAGTTTTTATATAACATTTTCACTTAGCACCCTTTCCCTAACCACCTCCACCTGGCAACCTTCATTCAACCCAAACACAGGGCCTCTATCCCCTGTAAGGCCTGTGTTCCATGGGATCGGCCAGAGGCTCATATGTTCCTCATAGACAAGGAACCAATCTCCAGGTTGGCCACTCCCGAATTCCCTAGCTCGGAACGCACTTTCAGGTGCATCTGCCATACAAGGTCATTCTCAGGGTGTGCTTAAGTTATTGCTATCAGGTGTGTGTAGCATAAAAATGCATATCCCTTTCATACTGCACCATTGTAAAATAAAAATTATAAGTCAAACCATCATAAGCTGAGGAGCATCTTTAAATGTTAACTATTATTATTATTGATTCATTCCATATGGCTATTGGCTTGAAAGTAAAGCACAGATAGATTAAACCAGAGGTGGATGACTCAACTACTTCTAGAATTGGGTCATGATCTTGGACTATGTTCAGAAATGCTGTTGCTAGTTAATAGACATGTTGAAAGCATCCTTAATCAGTGGAGGATAGGGGCTTGTTGACAGAGTGCGGGCAAGAAATAAATTGTGCCCTGTGAGGGCAACCATTATCACAATAATGGGTGCTGGTCTTAGCAGGGCTTGGCAATGAGCCATCATGAGACAGTTCCATGAATATCTGAAGGTTATAAATGGGCATGAAATTTCTTCAAGCCCCTTAAATGTGCCCTTGGCCTGAACATGTGTCACAAATGCTGATGTATCAGAAAGCATCATGCAGGATATCAGGAGTCAGGTGGCAGCACTGAGTGTGGGTTTCCCCCACAGGGAGGAACAGCTGCTGTTTCAGCAGAAGGATGCTCTCCATCCCCCAGCTCTACCCTTGCTTTCTCTTCTCACATCCCAGAGCACCCAGACCCTGCCCTGGACCCCAAAATCCCCTTACAGGCACAGCTTTTCTTAAGCTTCTGTCTCTTTGTCTTGCCAGATTTCCTCGATTCTCTGCATTTACTGCTGGATAACTAGAGAGTTACCAAGGAGAGAAATTTCTTGGGAAGAGTTGTATTTATTTTCTGATGTTCTGGTATCTGTGACTGAATGTTTAATAATTGGTTTGGGCTACTCAGTACATTCATTCATTCACTCATTCATCTACCTCCTATGTTAAAATATAAACATATATACCTATACATATATATATATAGTCACAAAAAATGGAAAACTGTGGCAGAATAGTGAAATGAAGCCATGGAATAAACTTTATTTTAGAATGCATATTGTTTGGCTAAGAAAATTGGGTGGGCTACCAATTCAGCCAAAACAGTGCTTTTCAAGCTTGACTGTGAGTTATGATTACCAGATACTTTCTTTTTTAATTCCACTTTCAGTGATTCTGATGTAAATGAACTGGGGTGAAGCCTGGGCATTGTAGGTTCCAAAAGCTTCTCAGATGAGGCTAAAGGGCAGCCAGAATTTCAAACCACTAAAAGCAAAGAAAAAAAACAACTGGTTGATCATGAAAATTACCAGGTTCCTTCCTTGGATATTTTAATGCTCATAAGTCATATGAGTTTAATGCTCATAAGTCATTAAACAAGCAATTCAGGTGATTCTAATGATTAAGAAGTTTTGGAAGAACAATCAATTTTTGGGATTCACAATTTTATTTGAATGTAAAACATTAGTTTTCAGGAGGTGTTTAGCTTTTCTTGGCACTTAGGCATGAGAGAAATTTTCCAACAGTCCTCAGAAGGGAGATACTATGAAATTCATGAACAATATCCTCAAAAACATCCATTCAAAAGCAATAATAAATGTCCTACAGCTGCTCCTGATTTATCTCAGTGTAGGCAGAGGGCATAGCACCAAAACACAATGTTGTTTTGTTTATTTCTAAATTATTCTCTAAGAATAAAGATCCAAAGCAATATAATGTAGATTCACAGCTCTCTGGTTAAAAGCAGGCATATATTTTAAAATGACTTATTTGCTTTACTAATTATAAAAGTAGAATATATACATTTTGTGGAAAATTTAGAAAGGTTAGAGACACACTTTTTAAAAAAATTAAATAACCTGTGCTTCAATTAGGACTTAATCAATTGCAAGTAATAGAAACTAACTCTAAAGAAAAACAGGAACGTTATTGGAAGAATATCAATAACTCACAGAATCGACATGACAAACTTAAAATGGGCAGGAGCAAGGTTCCAGAGTGTCGAGAAGAACCAAATACTATTTATACCTGGAATAGCCTCACCCAATGCTGCCACCCACTGCAGATACCACTGATGTGGGGCTTCTCAGATGTTAATACTCATGCAGGTCACCTGAAGATCTGGTTAAACCCTAGGTTCTAGACTGGGCACAGTGGCTCATCCTGTAATCCTAGCACTTTGAGAGACTGACGAGGGAGTATTGCTTGAAGCCAGGAGTTGGAAAGCAACCTAAGCAACAGAGTGAGACCTGCATCTCTGAAAAAAAAAAAAAAAAAAAAAAAACAAATAGAAGAAGAAGAAAAAAAAAAACTAGCTGGGTATGGTGATGCATGCCTTTAGTCTCAGCTATTTGAGAGGTTGAGGTAGGAGGATTGCTTGAGTCCAGGCTGCAGTGAGCTATGACTGTGCCACTGTACTCCAGCCTGGGTAACAGAATGTAACTGTCTCTAAAAATAAATTTAGAACACACACACATAAACTCAGGAAAAACTCAGGTTCTAATTCAGTAGGGCTGATGTGAAGTTTGAGAGTCTGCCCCACTCATGTAATATGAGAATGCATCACCAGTACTAAATCAAAAAAGGGTGAAGCATCCAAAAGCTTGAGCATTTTTCTGTTTACAACTTCTTCAGTTTTTATAAGTGTGTTGACCCAACTGTTTTTTTGATTTAGTAACAATAAAGAAATCACTAATGGTAAACAGCTTTTTTGTTTTAGTTCTTTCTCACAGGGAGGAATTTGTTGGGAATCTGGAAGAATTTACAAGAAGGTGGCATTCAAGAGCTAAGTTATGAAAGAGAAGTGGGAAAGATTTAAAAAAGAATAACTTCATAGAAAGACTAGATCTTAGTGGGAAGGATCTGATGTAAAGGAGAGCTAGGAGTGAAAGACATGAAAGTTGAATACTTGTCACACAACCTGCTTAGTTTGTCCAACTCGAGACCAAAATAGAGCAGCATGTGTTGCACAGCAAAACTTGTAAGACACTGAAAAAGTCTTTAATAACAACATAGGCCTCAATAAGTGAGTCGTAGCATTTGATGGGACTTATTTAGAGTGATGTAAAGGAGTAATTTTTAAGAATATGCACAGAAGACAGAATGAGTTTAAATTTCAATATGAAAATTCAGTTATACAAAAATGCCATGGTAATATATTTACATGAAATAACAGGAAAATTACAATATCTACATTTCTGGAAAGGGAAATGGCAGCCATCTATTTTTGTTGTTTAAAACTATTCGGTGCCCTCTCCATTGCCCTGAAGAAGAAGCTCAAATATATTGTTTCACAAGCCCCTTCATAATCTGGTCTCCTTGACCTTCCAGCTTCATTTCTCATTGCTTCTACAACCCTCCTTCTACTCATTCTCCATTTCAGTCACGATGAGCTGCTTCTAGTTCCTCAAATGCATCATGCATGCTCTCTTGCCTTTTCACATTCTGTGTTTTCCACCCAGAATACTTTTCATATTACCTTTCCCCTTTGTATAATAATTCTTTGTGTTTGCTCAGATCTCGTGGCAGTGATCATGGCCCTATTTTAAGACTTCCCTGGTGCCTGCTTTCCCTTATTCAGGTATCATTCCAATCTTCCCATAGC
Source organism: Pongo abelii (assembly GCF_028885655.2). Taxonomy (NCBI): domain Eukaryota; kingdom Metazoa; phylum Chordata; class Mammalia; order Primates; family Hominidae; genus Pongo; species Pongo abelii. The sequence goes on from NC_071992.2 coordinate 107,541,203, forward strand.
TCCTACTTCCTCATGGTAGCATTCAACATATTATACTGTAAATGCATGTTTACTTACCTGTATCCCCAACTAGACAGTAAACTGTAGGAAATGGGACCATGTTGAAATTATTGACAATTTATTTAACCAATATATATTTATTGAGCATCTGCTAATTTGCCAAACAATTTCCTAGGACCTGGCAATACAGCAGAACAAAGATACAGCCTTTATTGTGCTTGTATTCTGGAAGAATAAATAAATAGATGCAGAAATTAAATGAATGAACAAAGTTCTATAGGTACAAGATATATCAAAGATGAATCAGCAAGAGCTTATTATTCAAGCACTTAAAATGTGTCCTGACATCCTCAAGGTGCTATGTATGTCAATTAGGATTTTTTTTTAAAGACAATGTGTGATCGTAAGTAGCTTCCAATGTAGTTGGTTTAGGAAAATACTAAAGACAGATACATCATGTGTTCCTCTAATCACAATTTCAATAAAATGTATAAATGAAAGAGCCATAGTTGACTCACAGAGTAGGGAAGGGTGTATATTCATGGAGAAATTTAAACTTCAGTCAAATCATGGAAGATAACTAGCATTTGGCTTTACAGAGAGAAAGGGAGAAAGGATATTTTCACAAGAAAAATAGCTGCAGCAAAGCCACAGAGAGCTGAAACTGAGTATGACTTAAAGACTGTTCCAGTCTGACATCTCAGAAGCAAAGATAGGGGGGCAGGAAGCTCGATTTGTGTGCAGTTCTCTACTTTGATTTGTTTATTCATTCAGTAAACATTGAGGATCACTCTGTCCATTCACAGTGTAGTTACTGAGGGATGGGATACCAAGGTGAACAAACACAGGCGTGAACCCAGCCCTTGTGGAACTTCCTACACCATGTAATTGGTGGCAGAGGGACTTCTGTCATCATACCAGAAAAGAGTCTAATCATGAAGGGGTTTCTGGAACCTGGTATCCTTACTCCTCCTCTAATATTTTCTCAGTAAACTTGGGAGTCCATAAGCCATTCAAGATGCTTTACATTATCAAGATTTCATCCTGACCTTTTTATTTCATAAAGGATCGTATGGCACATTTGGTTTTACTTCATGCAAGTACGAATTTCCAATCTCGAAGTTATTTTCAAGATTGAGACAAGGGGAAAAAATATCTTTTAATCTGAGAAGCATTTTGTTCAGATGGTGAGTTCTATCACTCAGTTTGTCTTTTTGATTGATCCTGCTAAGGCACACTGAGACTGAGTGCTGAAATACTCCAGGTCCAATTCTCAGTCCAGGGTCACAACGCTGAAAGTGGATCTTTTCTTCAACAGTGCTTTTAATAACCAAAAAACTTGTAGTGCACCAAAACAGGCATTCTGTTAGAAAGCAGTTTGCATAAGTCAAAATTAAGCCTATTTCATTACTAATTCAATGAATTCATAAAATATAGGAATAATTTTACCCTTATTTTAATTTGAATTAGAAAATGTTTTCAGATGTGTTTGATTAATTAATTGTGTCTCTGGTCTAAGAGGATGATAAAGCTGAACATATTCTCTGAGGAAATGCTCACAGCTTTTTCTGTAGGGTTTGAGGCATCCAAAGGACCTGTCTGTATTCTTACAAATTTCCATCTTGCTTCAGGAATGTTCACTGCATCACCAGGAAGTTACTCTTAAAATGCAAACATGGTAATGCTAAAAATGAAAAGATATAATTATTGAATTTTAAACATTGATTGTAGCAGTAGATGGGAGGTAGATAGCTTCTTGTCTTATCTACATGAAGAGCTAAATTTTAACCAAGTATGTATGTCTCCGTCATAAAGCAGATTCCAATGCCACAGAATCCAAGTCTGAGAAATGTGTTACTGATGCAATGTTTAAGTCATTTCACTAGATTTTTTTAAAATGCTGGACAACAGAGGAGACTCTAAGTCACCTCCCCTTATCCCTTACAAGATCTCTCTCCAGGCTACGTATTCATAGTTGAGATAAGGAGAAGCAATGCCCCGAATACAAGTGATTAGATGTATGATTTTCTTTTCATGTGTTTCAGTAGGGGGCAATTGTGTTGCCAGTAAGAAGCAATGGTGTTTAAAATCAATTATCAGGACAAAAATCCTTCCAGCTGGCTGAGATGTCCAGAAAAGTTGTTTCTTAGTGAACATAGCTCATGTCAAGCATCTCCTTGCTTAACTAGGGAGCAGGTTGAGGCCTTTAGCACTAGGATGCAAGGTCTCCTGTTGAAGCAATTAGTCATTATTGATTGATTATATGTATTTGTTGTGTGTAGTAATGTTTTGAGTGTGTGTTTGTGTGGATATGTGTTAGAAAAAAGGGAGAATGGGAAAGAGAGAGAGGATAGGAGAGAAGAAAGAGAAGACAACGAAGGAAGAAATATTACACAAAATATCAGCACTGCAGGAGTTCAGGTGGCATATTCTAACCATATAGGGTCCGCAGTGGCTTAAAAACTGCAGAATGGTTTTCCTGCACTTTCTTGTAATCAATACAGAACTCCCACTTCCCCTGCTGTCTTGGACCATCTACTTCTCCTCATTCAGCATCTATTGAGCTGCTTTACCATATTCCTTTTGCCTTCCTCCCTCCACATGCCCAGGAAGATCTTCTCCTCTTATGCTAAACTGACTGTATAAGTTGTCAGTCATTGTAACACTCTTGTTGAAGATTAACTTCCTAGCTCTGATGACGGAATTGAGAACTGGTTATATTCTTTCTAAGAATATGGGTCTTTTCTCAGGAAACATAACCCATAAAAAGAGAAGAAATGTTATCCTGAATGTTACCAACCATCTTCTCTAGACTCAGTATGTAGAAAAGGAGCTAATTCATACCTACATCTAAGAGTATAGGTTTTCCTGAGGTTGCGCTGATACCACGAGGTTAGTGGACATTATCCAAGTCCCTATGTGTCTCTGAGAAGTGCTACATCTTTCTCCTCCAGGGAGATAAGGAACAAAATTCTTTCAGCAGGTACCAGAAGGTGTAACTGCAAGAACAGAGACTGGAATGTGTGTCCTGTCACTTCAGCTGCCATGGATTCTTCCCCGTATAGGGCTACCTGATCATAATCCAAATTTTTGCAAGAACAACCAGGCATCAGCTAGGCTTTCAATTCTTTACAACTATCTTGCAAAAAGTCAAATCTTCTTTATTTCTGACATTGCATTATCTCTGTATTATAAAGATGCCGGATCATTTTTCTTCAAATATAAGTTTTGACAGATTTTATTTAATTTGGGTCACAGTCTTCTGACCAAAGGAAGAAAAGAATTTTATCTATATAGTTACTGCTTAAGAGGCTCTTAAACAGGATTGTCTTAGGGACCCTCAATAAGATGGTCATTTGTTTCTCTGGACTTCCCCTCCAGATATGGCTATAGATCCTGAGAATGGAAGAAAAGAGTGGGAAGAACCCACAATGTAGGATGGTTTCCTGTTATGTGAAAGAAAACCAGACCTTGAATATAGTCAAGACTAGCCTCCAACTAACGTATTCCTGTATCCTATTATGAAAAAGTGGCCCCCTTCACAGCTCTAGCACAGGTAAATGGAAGGAAGGGAGATGAAATCCACCCTGCTATACCTACATTTCCTCATCTCACCTTCATAACAGCTATATGAGGTAGCTATTATCATCCTCATTTTATAGATGAAGAAACTGAGAGTTGGAGAATTTAAGGGCTTTGCCTTTGGTCACATAGCTAATAAATAGCAGAACCACGTTTTGAAACTGGGTCCTCTCCCTCTAAAACCAATGCTCTTCACCACAGAAATACTGGCCTTTTAGACCAGAAAGGTGATATTATTTTCATTAATTTCTTCTTTTGTTCATCCAATGAGCAATCTTTTCTTGTTGTCTAATATGTGCCAGTGAATAAAACAATTTGGAAATACAATAATTATAAAACTCACAAGGTCTCAGGGCGTAAGGAACTCCTCCAGAACTTCAGAAACTCAACAAAAGATCTTCAAAAAGAAATGCTTGCTGCACTCAGGCACCCTGGAAGACAGAGTCCTTGAACGCTGCAGGAGACTCCAGTGTCCTGCTCACTTAATCATTATGTCCCAGATTAGACTAAAGATCATATGCTAGAAAAATGAGTTTGTATATAAGTTCACTTTCCCCCAGACTTAAAGCTTATACACTACTAAAAGCTGATGTCTGTACCAAAGTCAGAACAAGGGCTATTTGGGGAATTCAGGGTTATGCAGGTGGAGACTCTCACCATTGCTTCCCAGCCCTGTCACCTGGCATCTGAGTCCCATAAGCAACAAGTCCGGGAAAGATAAATTGAAGAGGGATGTTTCTGTTCTCCACGTCCAGGTGTGGAACAGCTGGTAAATGCCAGGGGACCCCAAAGCTGTAAGCAATAAATTCTGCTGAAACTCTGGCCGCTTCACATCACTCTGGATTTCTCACATTAATAATCACAGCCCTGAGCAAAATGGAAGCTCAGGTGTGTTCTGTCACTTTGCTTTCCAACATATCCACATAGTCACCTGGTTTGGATTCACAGCGGGGTCTTGAAAAATGACAGGCAGAAAGCTGTGATTTATACAGGGAGTGGGTAATTAAGGCAAAGTGCCTGGAAGGATAGACTTAGTTGAAGTTCTTTCACAATCTTTGTTAGAAGCCACCAAAGTCCAAAGAGTCAATGTGTGAATATCCTAAATATGCAGATATGCACACAGATGCACACACACACATGCACACGTGTGTGCACACACACACACACACAGCTAAATGTTTGCTTGTCAATTGAGCTTTTTAGGTTACTGGCATTAACTCAGGATATTATAAGGTTATGAGCTATAACATCAGATTACATTTTTCTTTTAAAAACTGCGTAGGCAAAAATAAAGGGAAAGAAAAAATAGCAATTTATGGAACAAAATAATTTGGCAGTTTTACTGCACTGAAAATTAAACTGGTTTAATGTGTAATTAATTTAAAATATATACATTGATTAACTTCAAGTGTCTCCTCTATGAAAAATTCTTTTGCCACATTTTGATCTTCTTAGTCATATGCATCTCTGCACACAAATATAGGGACATAGATGCAATCTATGGAGTGTAGATTTTTTTTTTTATTTTGGGGGGTTACTCAAAAAAATACTCTTCTGATTTTTCTACTGTGTTAATTTGTGATTAGCTGACCAGAGTATTGAAGTGATAATGGGACTAAGCAAATTTTATATACTTTCTTCATTTTATTTTTCTCATTTTGTATATTCAGGAGAAAAGAGAAATACATTGAAGCAACCATTTTTTAAAGTGAATTGTAAATATAAATGACACTGGATTACAATGAATTGCATGTGCTCTGAATGCATAGCTCATGAATAAAAGACAGATCAGAGGACATCAAGACCCAACCAATTTTCATGGCCGTGAACTCTGATCACTATACTAAAAATTTTCAAACCTATACCTAGAGATTAATGATAATACTAACAACTACCACTTGCTGAGCAATTACTATCTTGTAAGCACTGTGCTAACATTTCATTTAATGTTCATCACCACTGTAGTGTCAGTTTTTACAAATGGAACTTGAGGCTCAGAACACTTAAGTAACCTGCCTAGAATTCAAATATTAGTATGTAATGAAACCAAGGTTTGAGCTTAGGTGATATGACTTCAGACCTCAAGCTTGTAGTTTCTATGCCACTCTGACTCCAAAAAAGTCAAGGGAGAGTAAAGCCTCCAGATGATTAAGAACACATGTGAACATGTCAGCATCTTTTCTCTGTCATGCTATCTTTGGCAGTTGAAATCTTGCTCCTCCTTGGAGCCCTGTCCTTCACGGCTTAATTAAAGGTTTGGGAATCCTATGGGTATGAATTAAAATACAGTTTGGTCTTCTACATTATGTGATCTGAAATAGATTGCTTACCCTCTCTGAATCTGTTTTCTTACCTAGAAAAAATGGGAATGATCATTCCTACCTTACAGGAATGTCGTGAATAATAAATACATTGGTTTATGCAGTGTTCTCTTCATGACAGGCACATAGTAGGTCTTTAATAAATGCAGTTTCTGTCTGCCAATTATGCCATAAAGACTACTCTATTATTCAGAACTAAAACTATTTTCTTACCTCATTGTTTCACAGGTCATTGTTTTATACTTTCTTATAAGGATAATGTGGTTACTTGGTGTTCCATTTCCCCAACTAACTTGTAAAGTATCTGATGTCAAGACTGACCTCTTATAACCAATCATATTTGCATACACGTTCCAGAATATGTACTTTACTAACTTATAAAGTACCCGGTGTCAAGATTGACCTCATATAACCAATCATATTTGCATACACATTCCAGAATTCATTAAAATTCTGGCACAGAAGTTCAGTGAGGGCAGGAAGAGACAATGTGAACAATTCCTTGAGTATTTTAAAACTTCAATTAGTCAAAATTAGCAGATCCCTATGAAAACTAGAAGCTGAATGTAAATAATTAGAATTTGAAGAAATATACATAGGATTAGAAATGTTCCATAATCATCCTTGGATCTAATTGGAAATATTGTAGGTGACTTTGCCATGAAAATAACACCATCTGAAACAATGGTGAACTACTGAAATGAATGAACTAATTAGGTTATTGGGCCATCACACTGATCTGTGCACATTGCAAAACTATCCAACTGGCTGCATGACTGATATTAATATTAAACTACATTGTGATTTGAAATATTGCGAAGGCCGCCAACTGACATCACCCCAAGTTATTGGTTTTAAGGTGGAATAAATGAAGATATATAGATAAATTTTCATGGGCACAAGAACATATAATAATTATTTTTCCTGATAAAATATTCTCAAAATCAATTTGCCAGTTGATATCTTGCTCCTCCTTGGAGCCCTGCCCTTGACGGCTTTTTTGAGAATTTGGCAAATTGTACTCTTATATCATATAAGTAATCAAGGACTCAGCATAGGGTAAAACATTAAAAGAAATCTGAGGACTCTATTTTTGAAGTAACAGTAAAATGAAAAAGGGAAAGTACTCCTGGTTCTTAAGAGTAAGAAATTTACAAGAAAGTATAAAACTATACTATTTTATTTGTGCAAAAACTATTTTATGGAACATGGTTGAACTAAAGGAATTCAGTCTCTTTTCAATTGTGCCTAAGAAAAAAATGAACCAAATAATTAAATGGGAGATAAACAAAAAGTTGAAAAGCTTGACCTGAAAAAGCTTATTGAAAAAATATTACTATATCAAGGGCCATATTGCAGGAATAGCTGTAAGAATAGCATAATAACTTCTTTAATCATTAGAAATTAGAACCCTACAAAATACCCAGGTGACCTGACAAAGTAGAGTAAGTGATCTTTAATAGAACCCTTCTTTCATTTATTCATGCATTTATTTATTTATTATGTTCATTTATCGATTTATGCACACATTTGGGTTAGCATTTACTGAGCACATGCACATCTTGTGCTAGATGCTGGAGATAAAATACTTCAAACCAGGTCACTGCCCTTAAGGTAGATTACAATTTAGTGGGGGTTCCAGGCATATAACCAACTAATTATAATACACAATTACTGTTGCTTTAATTTGGAGGTGAATAACTCTGCCTAAGGCCATCAAGAAAAGCTTCTCAAAGAATTGACATCTTATCTAAGCCCTGATAAGTAAGGAAATGGGAGAGAGGGTGTTTACCAGATGGAGTAGGTTAGAAGGAAGGCTATCTCAGGCAGAGTATAAAATAGCACGAAGCATTTGGGAAACAACAGCTTGGCTCTGTTATAGACATTAGAATAGGAATGACAGGAAAGAAAGTTAGATTAGCTTGGGAATGGTCTTTAAGGGTCTTGGTGTTAGTCTAAGAATGTGGTTGGGCTTTACTCTTTAAGCAAAATAGCTTAATATTTTTAAAAAAGAAAAAATGTTACTGGAAGGTCTCTGTTTAAAAACAATTCTTGCTGAAGTGTGCAGATTGAATTGCACTTCGAAAAGACTGGAGAAAGAGAAAATTACTAAATCCAGTAATAAGATAAAAGACATATTTATAAACCTAACCTGTATGCAGTAGAATAATTATTTAATTAAGTTCTTTCTTGACTCCTTGACTGGTTTAAATGAAACAGATATTATTTGAGAGCTTAAAATTATTTGATCAAAAGTTAAAATTAATTTATAAAATGTAATTAATTAAAGCTGATGAAAACAGCTAAAAGAAAAATACTTTAGACAAAAATATATTGGACTGAGTTTTGTTAAACTATAAGTCATCATTAGAGATATTCATGTGGTAAGTGATGAGATGGTAGACAATAACAAAATGCTTCATTTTAGTAGGAAAAAAATTTGCTCAAAGTAATGTATTATCATTGACTCTTAGCAGACTTTAATTATTTTTAAAATTTAAATTTTTTATTTGGAATTTGTATTTGGAATATTTATGTAAATCCAGACAGAAAAAATATCTACATAAAATAAAAATTATCATATATAAAGAGAGTAAGTTCAAAGAAAGACACAGAACATTAAGGTTGCTGTCCTTTGGGGACATTTTAGTGGGAAAAATGTCTGAATTATGTTAACCTAAGAAAAATGCTCAATTTCTGAATATTAGTGATATGGTATCTGATCGAAGAGAGTCAATCAATTGGCTAAACTAAATCAATCAGCTTCTTTAGACTAGGAATTTAAAATTGGTATACAGGGACACTAGTGGGTTGATCAGAAGTGCAGAAGCTGTAAAGGCAAGTAAAGGGATGGAGTTGTCCTTTGTATCACAAGTACATGACAAAGAAGAGAAAGTCAGTTTAGAGAGGAAATGAAAGTAAATATTCAGAAAAAAAAAAGAGGTAAGAAAGCATGGGACACTGAAAGGGGAAAAATAAAAGAGCTGTATACTGCGTCAGATGTCTTCTGTGCCCTAGATTCTATGAGATTCCCACGTATCTTTCTAATATATTTTCAATTATTTTTCTACATTGATTTGAGTGAGTTTATTTTTGAAGTCAAATAACCCCTAACCACGACATACATGTTTCCTGTATCTACAACAACAAAATTGTATCCACGGACAGCAAACTATTTTGAAGCTGAATATACCAACAAGTTAGTAGGTTGGTGCAAAAGCAATTGCAGCTTTTGCCAATCACTTTCAAAGAATATCTAATTTTTTTAATGGATGCATTATGTTTCTATGGCATCTTATAGAGCTCCAGAGGCATTTTCTTGAAGCATCTTCTAGAAACTCAGCCTGGTGTAAAATCACATTCTGCCCTGAGTGGCAAGGCTGTTGAGCATCTGGATCTATTCAGGGCTTATTTTTCCAGAGCAGTAGTGCCTGCTCTTAGTAGACCCCACTTTCCTTGTCTAAGGGTGCAGCCTATACAGATCTATGCCCACACTCTTAGAAGGTAACACCTTTAGAGGTGAGGAGGACAAAGATGAAAAGTAGATATGCAAATGGACCCTTGTACTGATACCAATAGTGAGAAATAAAATCATCATGCACTCAGGTGCAGGAGTCATCATAAAGTATTTTCTCTGCTTTTGGGATAGATTTCAGAGCACCTCTATCATTCTGCCCTAATTATGGGCAGTGTCTCAGAAAAGGTATAGTGACTTCTCCATTTAACTCACCTGATCAAGAGTGATACTTTAAAAATCCAAGATATTAGACTGTTTCTTTTTAATTGAGAAGCAACATTTAATACAGTAAAAGTTTCACTCATTATTTTGTAACCAAGGAAGGATTGATCCCATGGAAGCTTTTACTAAATCTGTGGGAAACCAGGTTGACAAGTTTCACCAGTTTTTCTACTCAATTGTGGATAGCCATCAGAGTTCTGGAATTAATTGGGTCCAAGTTTTGAAAATAACACTATGTAAATTCTTTAGCAGGGGAGGACCCCTGGAAAATCTTAACTGGCTTGTCTGACATTAAACCCTGGATGATAATTAATACTTTTGCACATATTTATATTATTTTTGCCTTCCAAGCAACATATGAGTCTAAACAGAAGGACAGATATATTATAGCTACACAAGGGACATTCAAGAATAATTAGTAGGGTAGTACCTCCTACAATAATATAAGAATGACTGCATGCGTTTTCATACTTCCTATGCTTAGAAAAAAATTCCTGACACAAAGTAGATTCTCTAGAACTACAGTTGACTCTTAGGTTTGAACTGTGCAGGTCCACTTAGGTACAGATTTTTTTCAATAAAAGTTGCAAAGAGTATGCCGGCTTCTTCTGCCTCCCCTTCTATTTCCTCTACCTTTTCCTCTTCTGTCATCCCTAAGACAGCAAGTCCAACACTTCTTTTTCTTCCTCCTCCTCAGCCTATTTAAAGTGAAGATGATAAAGTATTTTATGATTATCCACTTCCAATTTAATGAATACTACATATATTTCCTTATGATTTCATTATTAACATTTTCTTTTCTCTAGCTTACTTTATTGTAAGAATACAGTATATAATACATATGCAATAATGTGTTAACTGACTATGTTATCAGTAAGGCTTCCAGTCAATGGTGACTATTAGTAGTTAAGTTTTTAGGGAGTCAAAAGTTATACAGAAATTTTTGACTACATAGGGGTCAGTGTTCTAATTCTTGAGTTGCTCAATGGTCAATCGTATTTGCTAAGTGAATGATCGAATGAATGAGTGAATACACAAATAAATGAACTAATGTGTAAGTTACATAAAAGCAGAAACAGTCATGTTCATTACTGTAGCCTCAAGTCTAGCACTTTTTAGTATCATTTTTCTAGCACCTAGTATGCCTAGTACTAGGAGTGAATGAAGGACTAATAAAAGCCTTAGGCTGTTAAAGGCAGGGCACTGCATTTGTCACCTGTAGTTACAGACTCACTGTAGCTAATTAAATAAGTGGAAGGTTTAACAACTACCCACAAAAACTTAAAAATCTCCCTGTAACCTATTCTATGATATAAAGCTGCAGTTAATAACTTCCCACCTAGCAGTGAGCCTGTAACAGAATAATTGCCCTCAACAGTTCTAAACAGAGCAAGGCACCTCCTGCATGTAATTGTAGGGAGGAGACAGAGAATCCAGAAATAAACCAAATACGGGTGATAAAGAACTGGCTTCTTCAATCAGTTCTAACAGAGATTTGTATTTATTGCTTGTTATAAAAACTTTATTACCCTTTTTACAACTCTAGCTGTCCAGTGTTTGATTTAACCCAAAAACATGCTAGTAATTTGCTCTTTGGTATGTACGTATTTTTCAAGATCTAGCAATAACGGACATGACTTTGCTCTTCTGCTTTTCTTACATGAATCAGAATAAAAAGTGCACATCACACACAAGATACTGAGGAAAGGCCTCTGTCAGGTAAGAAAGTGTGCTGTTAGATTAATTTTAGACAACTTGCTCTGGGAAACTTACCTAAGTTAAATATAAAGTGTATTGCAATTTTCTATATGCAAGATTACCATTAGCTACAGTAGTGATATGAAATATGCTACCTATTTGAACGAGAATTGGAGGGATCCTATACATGTTGATTTTGCTGCATGATTGGAAACACGTGCATTAGTGAGTCTCACAATAAAAAATTCCATCTATCCTTCCTTTTCTCTAGTCCATCACTTATATCATATATTTCCCTGAAGCCTGAATCCTTTGGGGATTTCACATTGGCATTGATGTAAAAATGATATTAAGGCATATGTTTTATTAGGTGCTACTGCATGTTTGTATCCCCAAATGAGGACTAGATTTAGTATCGCTCTAGAGAAACATTAATTATTTATAATTATAGAATTTGTTTCACTCTGAGGGAAGCAATTAGAACATTTACATGTAATAGAAAAATAAGCAATATATAGTAAGTTCTATCATGGGCTTCTTTCCCCAATTTTATCTCAAACTGAGAAGATTCTAACAAAAACTTTCCTATTCTAAAAAATGTCTATTTGCCCAATGTGATTAAATTAGCTGTGTACCCTGTGAATCTGCTGCTGCTAGAGAAGCCCTTTGGGGTCTGGGGAAGAGACTAATGGGAAACTATAAAGCTCTTGGAATAAACAGGAGTGTAAATCATTCATGGGTTCAGTCAGTTCTAACCCCAAGAATGTACGGGCTTGGGAAAGGATTATCCAAACAATATTTCTTTTCCAGGCTGCTCTTCAGAGAAAACAGCTGGCTTGGATTAAAAGAAATGATTTCAAAAGGAACTAAATAGAAATGTTTTGAGCACCTTTCCAGATTCCAGAAAGAAAGGAAAGGGGAATGCATTTCACCATGTCCCTTTATGTCTTCCCCTTTTGCTTTCCTGAAGGAAAGGGGATAGGAAAAATATTACTTAGGTTGCTTTAGCTATTGAATTACAGGTTTTTAGCCCAATAATATACGACAGATTTACAACACCCCACTGAAAGATAAAGCTACACTTCTCTTATCCAACTATTCTGAAATCACAGTCTCCATAGAAAAGGAACACAAAACAAGTAATTTGATAAGATTGTGCCAAAACGCCAATTTAGTGCCTATGTAGTCTTCATTTATTTATTCCATATTGAATCCATCTGGGAAAGTATTGCACTAAATAACAAGCTTTTTCTAAGCCCTGGGTTGGTGCTCCTTGTGGAATGAATAGCTAGGAGTGCCAACCAGCAAATGGAGTTAGTAGTTTAAACTATGGGAATATGAAGTTTGAAACCCAGGAAAGAGTAGAGGAGGTGAAAGGTGATAAAGCAAAAACACCTGCTTTAACAGACTGGAAAACTTCATAACAACCGACAAGGCTGAATTCCTCCATACCTTCAGATACCTTGAGGCAATACCACAGTTAGAGTTCATTGTGTCTAAAACGTAAGAATATTATTTTTAGGTGACTTTTCAAAAGCAGGAGTAATACCATCTCCTTGTATTCCTGAAACTGAGAAGAAATGGAATTTCAGAATCTGGACTCTGTATGTAGCTGTAGTGTCTTTGTCAGCTTCACTTTTCAGGCATTCAATGCCACGTTGTTAATAGCACTATCTCTCTTCTGCTTTCAATTAACATGAGTTACTGGACGGATGCTCCTGTAAAGAGACACCTTGTTAAATTCAGTGTAGCTGCAATTGTAGCTCTTTGTAAAGCTTAAATAGGTGTACTAAGGTTGTATGGTGATAATCTGAGATGTTTTGAAAAAAATTTTAGCTTCCTACTATGTCTGAGACTACTTAATCAGTTTAACAGAGACTCCAGTGAATAATTTTTAAAGGGTTCAGGCCATTTCCTATGTCTATGGCAGCCAAGGACACATCCCAGTTTCATTGCTCTGCACCTAACAAAAAGAGCTTTGGGATTTGAGAGTTAAGCCCTGGATTTACAATGCACTGATGTTTGTTATACCTATTAATGACAAAGCTGTGTGATTTAACATACAATGGTAAGACATTTAATTTTATGAACACGGTTGAAATTTTGCTTCCAAAAATAACATGACAGGTGGGTTCTTGCCTGAGAGCTAAGGAAAGCTGAGAGCTGTGTCAAGATAATTGTCCTCCTCTGAATTAGCAGATATCTTTCAGCTGTTTTCAGTTCTCCTTATCTCTAACAACCCAGCAGCAGAAACTAAAACTATTTAATCCATCAAATTGCTCATCAAAAACAAACACCAGGAAAAAGAAAAAAAAAGACAGTGTGTATGCTGTATGTCTTTGCTTAAAAAAAAAAATCCTAGTTAAAGCTCATACCTACCTAGAAAACAGATTCCCCCTTTGATAAACATACCTAAATTCCATGGAAGCTTGACCCATACTCAGCAGTCAATAATTATTAAATAATCATTTCTTAACCAGTGGTGCACATCAAAATTATTCATTGAACTTTTAAAACCACCTCTTCCCTACTATTCCCAGTCCTAAGGTTGTGGCCCCAGTTTCTAATTGTTGTTAACATATCCACAGGCGATTCTCATATGTCCTACTATTCATTTGTTTATACTGAGGTTCCTTATACAGCAATTATGATTTTTTAGCTATTTGTACATCTTGTCATTACTCTTAAATTAGGTCTAATTCTGATCAGTGTTAAGTGCCACCGAGACTAAACTCAGCCAAGGACAGGCCAGCCAAAATGTTTGAATTGAAATCTCAGGGTCAGGCAAATCCATCATGATAAATGCCAACAAACAGTTCAAAAATATCAGAGCGGAGAACTTGGTAGAATCCATAAGCAGATTCTAAAAAGGAAGTCTCAGAGCAAAATCAGCACCAAGGACAGCACCACGTGCCCCAGAGATCCTTAACTTCCCTAGGGCTTCACAGGTCATTCAAAGTTACTACCAGGCCTGACTCTTGTGCACTTCTGCAGATCTTTGATGGTGCTGAAGCAGAAGTGTTTATCATGTGGAGCTTTTTAAACCAATTCACATGTCCTACTTCCGATCCTCTAATTCAGAAGCTCTGGGGCAGATACAAGGACAAATATATATATATATATTTAACAGATGTGCACCACTGATTAAGAAGAACTTGATTCTGTGATTCTAAAACTTGAACACGCATTATAATCCAGAACTTATTAAACTTGGATTGCTGTTGCCGGGCCCCACAGTTTCTGATTCAGAAGCTCTGGGATGAGACCTAAAAACACATGTCTAATAAATTCTATACTGCTTGTTTGAGGAACACACTTTGAGAACCACTGAATAAAATTATAATGGTCGGTCACAGCAGGCCCAGCTCCAAATGAAATAATCTGCCTCATTTACCATGGAGATCTCTGTGAGGGATCCAAAGGTAAAATCATATTATCATAGTAACTTTGTTATGCCTCTGGAAAACCTCTGGTGTCCTCTGAGGCCTCAAACATATTATCATTTAATTACTGAGCATGATGATACTGCCAGCTTCAGAACAGGTACAGAATGGGACAGAACAACCCAACAATATTTTGGTAGGAGGAATCCTGACTATCAATGAGGTTTGTCGTAAAAGATTTTCCTTTATTATCCTGATATTACTTGCTCTTTACTGCTTTTCTATTTCTTTCTTTTCATTCTCTTCCCTAAGCATTCCTTTTAGCACTACCCCATTCTTATGGGTTGAGTTTTGCCACCCCCCACTGACACCCAAAAATATGTTGGAGTCTTAACCCCTAATAAGAAAAATTTGACCATATTTGAAAATAGAGTCTTTACAGAGGTAATCAAGTTAAAATAGGTCATTATGATGGACTCTGATCATTATAAAAGGGAAATTTGGACACAGAGATAGACCTATACAGAAGGAAGATGATGTGAAGATACACAAAGATATCCATGTATCTTTGGGATGTCTCTACAAGTCAAGGAATGCCAAAGATTGCTGGAAAATACCAGAAGCTGGAAGAAGCAAAGAAAGATTCTCCCCTAGGGATATTAGAAAGAGGATGTCCCTAACAATACCTTTATTTCAGACTTCTAATTTCCAGATCTATGAGACAATAAATCTCCCTTATTTTAAGCCATCTAGTTTTCTGCTACTTTGTTATGGCAGCTGTAAGAAACAAATATACCTGTTATAAGCTAAATCAGTGAACCCATAAGTATTTATGTACTGTTTCATATGTTAGAAAGCACTCATATTATCACAGTCAACGTAAGTAGCTGAATGAGAGAGATTTTGGTAATATGCTTATTTTTACAGATTAAGAAACAGGCTCTGTCTTTTCTGAATTAAGATTCAGAAAAGCTGAATGAGGTGATAAACCTTAAAATAAATAGGAGAGAGTGGCATCAGCAATATGGCTTACTAGAAGCCCCTTGCACTTATCTCCCTGACATAAACACGCAAAGCAACAAATAAAAAGCTGTGTTTCAATGAAAATAACCAAAGGAGAGCACCAGAGTGCACAAAAAGAGTAGCAGAAATCCTGTAGAGCATAAAAACCCAGGATTTCTGCATAAAGAAGGGAAAAAACATCTGCCTTTGTGACCCTATCCCCCATTTGGACCAGCTTGAAATCTGGAGCAACTTCTCGCTGCAGGTAAAAGTAATGCAGCAGCCCCCATCACCCACTTCAGTCACCTACCGTTCTTGCCACTGTGGACCCCTGGAGTTCTCACAGGTGCTACACTCAGCTGAAGAAGTTGCTTGGAGTCCATACATCTGTACTTCCTGGAGAGAAGAAGCCAACACTGTACCTCACCCCCACCATGGCCTATTGTGCTGTGCTAGCTTGGAATTGGAACCACCACTGGCACGTGTCCTGTCCTGAGGGCAAGTAGCCATTGCATCTTTCCATCCCTGAGGCTCTGTCACAGCGGCACCACCACCCACGTTGGCTCACCATCCATGAATCAAACTGCAGTTAAACTCTATCTTGTTGGGCCAAACTTCTGTGCCACCTTCCTCCAAAATACAAGCTGATAGAGTAACAGATCCCAGCTTGTTGGCAATCTGCATCTACCCATGCCTCAGCGTGAACCTGCACTCAAAATCCTAGATGCCATAGTTGGTTGGTGAGACCCTGATGCCAAGACCCTAACTCCACAGCACCTGTGTCCTAGAACCTAGTGCTGTTGCAGATTCTTGTAGCCTACGACAGATGCAATCAATGCAGAGGCTTCCTCTCAGCTAAGACTCCCCATTGTGGGAAAAGTGAGAACAAGAAGACCCCAGAAACCCTTGCCACTGAGAATGCTAACAGCACAAGCAAGCTGCCACTGCCGCTGCCATAAACTCCTGTAGCCAAGGGCAATGAATCACCCATAATCATTGCTGATATTGATCACAGCTAAAGAAGCTGGCATGGAGGCTATACCACTGCATCCACTTGGTATCAGAGCCATTGCATCCCTACCAACTGTTACCCTAAGACCCATCTGAAGGTGAAAGTCTTTTTCTAAAATAAGATATACCATAAAGTTTGGAAGACAAGACTGTTTAACCAGATCCATACACATTAACACAGTGACTGAAGAAGCATGAGAATGCAATACAAGGAAACATGACACAACCAAAGGAACACAATGATTTTCTCGTAACTGACCCCAAAGAAATGGAAATTTATAAATGGCCTGAAAAGAAATTCAAAATACTAATTTTAAGAAAACTCCATGAGATACAAAATAATAAACAATTCAATGAAACCAGAAAAATAGTTTATGATGTGAGATGGATATACCATTTAAACTGATTTGATCTTTGTAAATCATATGAATGTATTAAATGATCACATGTACCTTAAATATATATATATATAATGTATTGATTAAAACAATAAAATTAAACAAAGAAACTAATGCATGATCTGAATGAGAAATTCAACAAAAAGATAGATATCATAACGAAGAACCAAACAAAAATCTTGGAGCTGAAGAATTCAATGAGTAAAATAAAAAATACAGTTGAGAGCTTCAACAACAGATTAGATTAAACAAAAGAAAGAATCTCTGAACTTGAATACAAGTCTTTTGAATTAACTCAGTCAAAGGGAAAAAATGAAAAAGAATACAAAATGTATATGGTACTTATGGGACACCATAAAGCAAATAAATATTTGCATTATGAGATTTCCAGAGACACAAGAATTGAAGGCAAATAAAGATTATTTGATAGAATAATTGCTAAAAATTACCCTGGATTCTTAGACGAGATATGGACATTCAGATCCATGAAGCTTAAAGTTTCCCAAACAGGCTCAACCCAATGAGGCCTTCACCAAGGGTACAGTATAATTTCAAAATTTCAAAAGTCAAAGACAGAATTTTTAAAGCAGCAAGAGAAAAGCATCAAGTGAAATACAAGGGAATCTCTGTTAAACTAATACCAGATTTCAGAATACTCCATTACTGTAAGGATGGTGTGTAAATCTTTCCAAAATCTGGTAGGAAGGTTAAAAATCAAAATGGCTAACAATAACCCTAGCTACAATGTTTAATTAAGGAAAGCACAATACAAAAACATGTAAACAGTGATAACAAAACTATAAATTGTGTGTGTGGAAGTAAAAGTCTAGAGTATTTGTATGCAACTGAAGCTAAGTTGTTATCAGATGAAAATAGTCTGTCATAACTATAAGAATTTTAATGTAAGTCACATGGTAATCACAAAACAAAAAACTGTAGCAAATACACAAATGAAAAAGAGAAAAGAATGAAAACTGAACGTTACATAAAATCACCAAATCACAAAGGTAGACAACAAGAGAGGAAGAACAGAAGGAAGAATGTACAAAATAAGAAAACAATTAACAAAATGGCAGGAATAATTTCTTACCAATCAAAATTACCTTAAATGTAAATAGACTAAACTCTTCCATTAAAAGACATGAAGTGGTTGAATGGATTTTTCAAAAATTCCGATTATATGCTGCCTACAAGACACTCATTTAAACTGTAAGGACACACACAGGCTGAAAGTGAAGGTATGGAGGAAGATATTTCATAAAAATAGTAACCAAAAGAGGGCAGAAATGGCTTTACTTATATTAGATAAAATAGACTTTCAAAAACTGTTATGAAAAACAAATAATGTCATTATTTAATTATCAAGGGTCAGTTTAGCAAGAGTACATAACAATTATGAATACATATGTGCCCAACATCAGGTCACCTAAATATTCAAAACAAATATTAAAGGATTTGAAGGGATCGATAGACTGCAATACAATAATAATAGAGTACATAAATATCTCACTTTTAACAATGAATGATCAATTAGACATAAAATTAATAAGGAAACATCAAATTTGTACTACATTTTAGACCAAATGGACATAAAAGACATATACAGAACATTCCATCTAACAGAAGCAGAATAAACCTTCAAGTGCACACAGACTATTTTCCAGGATAGACCATATATTAGGCCACAAAATAAGTCTAAACAAATTTAAGAGGATTAAAATTGTATCAATTATATTTGCAAATTGCAATGGTATGAAACTAGAGATCAATAGGAGAAGATCTTTAATAATTCACAAATACGAGGTAATTAAACAACATGCTGCTGAACAACCAGTGGGCCAAAGAAGAAATAAAAAATAAATGAATGAAAATATTGAGAAAAACAAAAATGGAAACACAACATACCAACACCTATGGGATGAAGGAAAAGCAGTTTTATGGGTGAATTTTATAGCAATAAGTGCCTACATTAAAACAGAAAAAAAGAGGCCAGGCACAGGTACACCTGTAATCCCAGCACTTTGGGAGGCCGAGACAGGTGGATCACGAGGTCAGGAGTTCAAGACAAGCCTGGCCAAATGGTGAAACCCCATCTCTACTAAGGATATGAAAAATTAGATGGGTGTGGTGGTGCATGCCTGTAATCCCAGCTACTCAGGAGGCTGAGGCAGGAGAATAGCTTGAACCCAGGAAGAGGAGGTTGCAATGAGCTGAGACTGTGCCGTTGCACTCCAGCCTGGGTGACAGGGTGAGACTCCATCTCGAAAACAAACAAACAAACAAACAAAAAACCAGAAAAAAAATCCAAATAAATAGCCTAACATTACACCTCAAGGCACTAGAAAAAAGATGAATGAGCTAAAACTAAAGTTAGCAGAAGGAAGAAAATAATAAAGTCAAGAACAGAAAGGCCATAGAAAAAAATTAATAAAACCAAGATTTAGTTATTTGTAAAAATAACCAAAATCAACAAACCCCAAGTTAGATTGACTAAAAAAAGAAAGAATATTCATAAATTAAATCAGAAATGAACTAGGGACAGGTGCCTCATAAATAAAAGAGGTCATTAGGAATTATTATGAACAATGATGTGCCAAAAATTTGATCAAATAAAGTAAATGGGTAAATTTAAAAAATATATAACCTATCGTGATTGAATCAGGAGAAAATAGAAAGCTTGTACAACTGATAACAAATAGATTGGAGAAGTAATTCAAAACCTTCCAACAACAACAAAAAAAGCCCAGGACCGCATGACTTTACAGTTGAATTCTACTAAACCATCAAATAAAAATTATGACCAGCACTTCTTAAACTCTTCCAAAAAATAGTGCTAGAGTGAACACTTCCAAATGCATTTTAGGAGGCCAGCATGACCTTGATCCTTAAGCCTGATAAAGAAAAAAAACACAGGTCAATATCTGTGTTTTGAGCTATCTCTATCTCTGAGCTATGTCTCTCTCTGATAGACATTGATGCAAAAATCCTAAAAATATTAGCAAACCAAATTCAACAATATATCAAAAAGATTATGTCATGACCCAGTGGGATTTATCTTTGGCATGCAAGGCTGGTTTAAAATACACCAAATCAATCAATGTGCTGTATCCTATTAACAGAATAAAAGATAAAAACCACGTGATCATTTCAATTGATGTAGAAGAAACAATTGACAAAGTTTAGTATCCTTTCTTGATAAAAACTCTTAACAGTTCAGATATAAATGGAAAGTTCCAGAATATAATAAAGGCAAATTATAAAAAAATCCAGAGCTAACATTACAATCAATGGGAACAACTGAAAGCCTTTCCAGTAAGATTCAGCTCAAGGTAAGGATGTCCACTATTTCCACTTCCATTCAACATAGTACTGGAAGTACTGGCCAAGCAATAAGACAAGAAAAAGAAATGAAAGGCGTCCAAATAAAAAAAAAAAGAAGTAAAATTATCTCTGTTTGTAGAAGATATAAATCTACATATAGAAAACACCAAAGATTTCACACACACAAAAAAAAATCTGTTAGAAGTAATAAATTCTGTAAAGTCACAGGATATAAGATCAACATAGAAATATCAGTAACATTTCTATACATAAATAATTACCTACCTGAAAAAGAAATCAAGAAAACAATTTCCTTTATGATAAGATCAAAAAATTAAAATAAAATACTTAGGAGTAAATTTGACTAAAGAGGTGAAAGATTAGTACACTAAAAACTATAAAATATTGATGAAATAAATTGAAGCCACAAATAAATTAGAAATACACTGTGTTTATAGATCAGAAGGTTTAATATTGTTAAAATGCACATGCAACCCCTGAACAACATATCAATTTAACACAATTCTTTTCAAAATTCCAAGGCCATTCTTTATAACAATAGAAAAAAAATCCAAAATTTGTATGAAGCCACAAAAAAAACCCTCAAATAGCTGACGCAATACTGACAAAAATAAAGTTGGAGGCATAGCAATTCCTGATTTGAAATTATGGTACAAAGCTATAGTGATCAAAACAGTATGGTACCAAAATTAAAACCGAAAACATAGACCAATAAAACAAAATAGAGAGCCCAGAAGTAAATCTAAACATAGATAGTCAACAAATTTTAAACAAAAGCAACCAGAAGGCACAATGGAGAAGAGACAGTCTTTTCAACAAGGATATCCACATACAAAAAAATCAAATTGAACTTTTATTTTTACACTCTGACAGGGCAAAAACTCACTCAAATTCGAAGTGCATTTCTTTATTCTCTCACCCAATAATTAACACAGAATACCTCTATGACAAAATGTGTTGGGAGTTCTCCCTGCAACAAGCAAGCATTAATTTTGCAAAGGACACAAGTTGGGTGTCCTTCAATCCAATTCCATTTTGATGCAATATACCTGGAGATAGTATCAGTTTCCACAGGGGAAGGCTCAGTTCCACAAGACTGTGCCCCACTTCCAGTGCCAATTGAAAGCCCCAGGTTGTTTTACCTGTGCTTGTGATCAACTGGCTATAAATTGGTAATCCTATTACTACCTTCTTGGGTTTAGTTAATTTACTAGAGTGGCTCACAGAACTTAGGGTAACACATTTACCAATTTATCATAAAAGATATTACAAAGAATATAGATGAAGAGATGCATAGTTGAGGTTTGGAATGGGGTGTGAAGCTTCCATGTCCTCCCCAGGCGTACAGGTCTCCAGGAACCTCCACATATTCAGCTATTAAGCTGTTCTTTTGAGATTTTATGGCAGCTTCATTACGTAGGTATGACTGATTGAATCATTGGCCATTGGTGTTCAATTTAGCCTTCAGTTCCTCCCTTTACCCTGGATGTTGGGGATGGGGTTGAAAGTCCCAATCCTTTAATCATGTCTTGGACTTTCTATTGATCTGCCCCTGTCTTGAAGCTACCTAGGGGCTGCCAGCCACCAAGAATTAACTACAAAAAGACATCACTTTGGAGATTCTATGAATTTTAGGAATTGTATGCCAGGAAACACAAAGACCAAATATATATTTAACAAAATTATAAATACTATACCAAAAAAGTCAACTAAAAGTAGATAAAATGCCTAAATATAAGATCTGAAACCACAAAACTCCTAGAAGGAAACATAGGTGAAACGTTCCTTTACATTGGCCTTTACAATGATTTTTTTAACATTACTCCAAAAGCTCAGGCTACAAAACTAAATACAAATAAATGAGGCTACATCAAACTAAAAAACTTTTGCACAACAAAGGAAACAACCAAAAGAAAAAAAAAACTAAAAGTAAAACTACCATTTGATCCAGCAATCCCACTACTGGGTATCTACCCAGAGGAAAAGAAGTCATTATTCAAAAAAGATACTTGCACATGCGTATGTATAGCAGCACAATTCACGATTGCAAAATCATGGAACCAACCATAAGGCCCATCAACCAACAAGTGGATAAAGAAACTATGATATGTATATATATATATAATCATATATATGTATGATCATCATCATACATATATGTATATATGTACATGCATATATATGATGACATATATATATGATGATATATATAACTATTATATATATGATTCCATCATATATATATATATATGATAGAATATTATGAGGCCAAAAAAAGGAATAAATTAGCAGCATTTGCAGTGACCTGGATGATATTGGAGACTATTATTCCAAGTGAAGTAGCTCAGGAATGGAAAAACCAAACATTGTTATGTTCTCACTGATATGTGGGAGCTAAGCTATGAGGACACAAAGGCATAAGAATGATGCAATGGACTTTGGGGACTTGGTGGGAAGAGTGGGAGGGAGGCAAGGGATAGAAGACTACAAATATGATGCAGTGTATACTGTTCAGGTGATGGGTGCACCAAAATCTCACAAATCACCACTAAAGAACTTACTCATGTAACCAAATACCACCTGTACCCCAATAAGTTATTGAAAAATTAAAAAATGAAGAAAGAAAAAAAACAAAAAATCAATCTACAAACTGGGGGAAAATATTTGCAAACCACAGATACATAAGGTGTTAATATCCAAAACTTACAAAGAACAATTATAACTCAATAGCAAAAAAACAAATAACCTGATTTTTAAAATAGGCAAAAGATGCAAACAGACATTTTTCTAAAGAAGACATAAAGATCACCACAGAAATAGAAAAAAAGTGCTCAACATCACTAACCACTAAAAATGCAAATTAAAACTACTGTGAGATATCACTTCACACCCATCAGGATGGCTATTACTAAAAAGACAATAGATTACAAATGTTGGTAAAGGTAGGAGAAAAGGGAACCTTTGTATATTGTTGATGGAAAGTTAGATTGGTACAACCATTATGGAAAACAGTATGGAGCTTCCTAAAAAAAATAAAAATAGAACTACCATCATGTGACCCAACAATCCTTCTTCTGGGTATATACACTAAGATGAAATCTCTACTTTGTAAAGATATCTGTATTCCCATGTTCATCCCAGCATTATTCACAATAGCCAAGATATGAAATTTAAGTGGTCATCAACAGATGTAAAGAACATATGGTGTATACACAATGGAATATTATTCAGCCTTTAAAAAGAAGATTCTGCTATTTGCTACAACACAGACAGGCCTGGAGGACATTATACTAAGTGAAATAAGCCAGACACAGAAAGAAAAACATTGTATGATCTCATTTACATGTGGAAGTTTTAGAAAAATGCATAATATACAGAGATAGAGAATAAAACTATGGTTACAGGAGGGAAGAAATGGAGAGGTGTAGATCAAAGGATAAAAGTAGTAGATATGTAGGATGAACAAGTCTAGAGATCTAATGTACAATATAAGGACTATAGCCAATAATATTGTATTATATTTGAGACTTTTTTAAAGTAGATTTTAGCTGCTCTTGCCACAAAACGTAACTATGTGAGATGACAGATATGGTAATTTTCTTCACTATAGTAACCATTTTACTATCTATATGTATCCCATAAAACTATGTCATAAACCTCAAATATGCACGATAAAATTCATTATAAAAAAAGAAATAGTTGAGTGGTAGGAATAAGACCTAGAAGCCTGTGCTCATTATCTTTTACCATCTTTTACTCCAATCAAAATGAGAGAACACTTACTTCTATGGTGCTAATGACTTCATAAAACATACATTTCAAATTCTTTAGTTTTGACTCAAAGCCATTAACAACAAAAATGAGCAAATGTCTATTGAATGTGGTGTGGGGTTGCAGCCAGAGACATGTGAGTTTGTATCTCATCTTTGCTACTAATTATGTTTTTGGCCACAAACAGGCAACTTATCTGAGTCATAGTTTCTTCATTGTTAAAAGTAGAAACATGGGCTGGGTGTGGTGGCTCAGGACTGTAATCTGACCACTTAAGGAGTTCGAGACCAGCCTGACCAATATGGTGAAACACTATCTCTACTAAAAATATAAAAATTAACCCAGTGTGGTGGCACACACCTGTAGTCCCAGCTACTTGGGAGGCTGACACACGAGAATCACTTGAACCTGAGAGGCAGAGGTTGCAGTGAGCCGAGATTGCGCCACTGCACTCCAGCCTGGGCGAAAAAGCAACACTCCATCTCAAAAAAAAAAAAAAATAGAAACAATAATAATTACCACATGAAGCTGTTTGGAGATGTAAACGAGAAAACACATAGAAAGCTGGTAGCAGAGGCCTTGCAGATGGATGTTAGTGTCCTAGTTCTTCCTCTTGCTTCAGACCAATTGAATGCCACTGAAATGAGAACTTGGATTTCTGAACACATGCCTAGGAAACAAAGATTCACATTCATATATGGACTACTTAGCATTAACTATTTATTAAAGCCTTATTGTTGACACAAGGAAATTCCTGGGCCACTTTAGTTTTACATTCTTAGAGGCTAGGTGGGACCAGGTTAAGCTAGAGACTTTTCACTTCTTGATTTGAAGACATTTAACATTTGGTTGTCATTTGCCCAAGAACACATATTCCTGTCTTTAATCTGGAACACACAAAGGAAATAGGCAAGAGGTCAAGATTTTGATCACATTGATTATTGCTGGGTCCTTGTGCTGCAAAGCAATCACTGGCAGTGATTGTTTCATGGTGCTGCCTCATAGCCCAGCATTAAGAAAAACTAAAGGTCAGAGAAACTGTCATCACCTACTTCAAGAACCAAACCATCATTTACAACCTCAGTCACAGAGGAGTCTGATGTCACAGGTGAAACACAGTTTAAGCACAGTCACAGTCTCAACACAGAAAATGGAGCCCAGGTTGCCTCAGATAAACTCTTATGCTTCATTCTCTACACTTCGACCAGTTATCATAACACAATACTAATCTTTTAATATTTAAAAGTATACTTGCTTGCACAGTGAGGTACTTTGATGGCAGGTGATGGGAGATTAAATATTTCAGTAAAACGAGTTGAGACACTGCATTTCTTAAAATAAATTGTTGTGTGTTAATATAAGGTTTCCTAAACTTTTGTTTTCCATTTGGACATACAGAGTATAAAAGATTAGTAAATATCATTCTACATGAGGTTGTATAGTGACAGAGTAATGCAGAATGAGTCATTAATAATTTAAAAATAGAATATAAATAATCCAGGGACTGGTGCTCTGTATGTGAAATGATATCCCATAAGCATGGTGGCCACTGGGTTGATCCAAAGAGGAAGTATTGGCACTGGAAGACTGAATTAAGAAAACAGGAAAAAATTAAGTAGGCCTCACTTTGATATACTGCTCTCAAACAATCTCCAGTGCAAACTCTAGGCAAAGAAAACAGATTTTAGTTACTGTGTGTAGCAAAATCAATGTGACATTCATGGCACATGAATGGGTCATAATATTTTATTTCATTATTTCTGAAGTGCTTTTTTTTTAAATTTTACTTTAAGTTCTGGGATACATGTGCAGAACATGCGGGTTTGTTACATAGGTATACATGTGCCATGGTGGTTTGCTGCACCTATCATCCCGACATCTAGATTTTAAGCCCTGCATGCATTAGGTATTTGTCCTAATGCTGTCCCTTCCCTTGCTCCCCACCCCTCAATAGGCCCTGGTGTGTGATGTTCCCCCTTCTTGTGTCCATGTGTTCTCATTATTCAACTCCCACTTATGAGTGAGAACATGCAGTGTTTGGTTTTCTGTTCCCATGTTAGTTTGCTGAGAATGATGGCTTCCAGCTTCATCTATGTCCCTGTAAGGGACATGAACTCATTCTTTTTTATGGCTGCATAGTATTCCATGGTGTATATGTGCCACATTTTCTTTATCCATTCTATCATTGATGGGCATTTGGGTTGGTTCCAGGTCTTTGCTATTGTAAATAGTGCTGCAATAAATATACATGTTCATGTGTCTTTATAGTAAAACCATTTATAACCCTCTGGGTATATACCCAGTAACAGGATTGCTGGATCTAATAGTATTTCCGGTTCTAGATCCTTGAGGAATTGCCACACGGTCTTCCACAATGGTTGAACTAATTTACACTCCCACCAACAGTGTAAAAGCATTCCTTTTTCTCCACATCCTCTCTAGCATCTGTTGTTTCCTAACTTTTTAATAATCGCCATTATGTCTGGCATGAGATAGTATCTCATTGTGGTTTTGATTTGCATTTCGCTAATGACCAGTGATGATGAGCTTTTTTTCATATGTTTGTTGGCTGCATAAATGTCTTCTTTTGAGAAGTGTCTGTTCATATCCTTCACCCACTTTTTGATAGGGTTATGTTTTTCTTCTAAATTTGTTTAAGTTCCTTGTAGATTCTGGATATTAGACCTTTGTCAGATGGGTAGATTGCAAAAATTTTCACCCATTCTGTAGGTTGCCTGTTCACTCTGATGATAGTTTCTTTTGCTGTGCAGAAGCTCTTTAGTTTGATTAGATCCCATTTGTCAACTTTGGCTTTTGTTGCAACTGCTTTTGATGTTTTAGTCATGAAGTCTTTGCCCATGCATAGGTCCTGAATGGAATTGCCTAGATTTCTTCTAGGGTTTTTATGGTTTTGGGTTTTACATTTATGTCTTTAATGCATCTTGAGTTAATTTTTGTATAAGGTTTAGGAAAGGGGTCTAGTTTCAGTTTTCTGCATATGGCTAACCAGTTTTTCCAGCATCATTTATTTAATAGGGAGTCCTTTCCCCATTGCTTGTTTTTGTCATGTTTGTCAAAGATCAGATGGTTGTAGACGTGTGGTGTTATTTCTGAGGTCTCTGTTCTGTTCCATTGGTTTATATATCTGCTTTGGTACAAGTACCATGCTGTTTTGGTTAATGTAGCCTTGTAGTATAGTTGGAAGTCAGGGAGCAAGATGTCCAGCTTTGTTCTTTTTGTTCAGGATTGTCTTGGCTATACAAGCTCTTTTTTTGGATCCATATGAAATTTAAAGTTGTTTTTTTTTTTTAAATTCTGTAAGGAAAGTCACTGATAGCTTGATGGGAATAGCATTGAATCTATAAATTACTTTGGGCAATAGGGCCGTTTTCATGATATTGATTCTTCCAATCTGTAAGCATGGTATGTTTTTCCTTATGTTTGTGTCCTCTCTCATTTTATTGAGCAGTGGTTCATACTTCTCCATGAAGATGTCCTTCACTTCCCTTGGAAGTTGTATTCCTAGGTATTTTATTCTCTTTGTAGCAATTGTGAATGGGAGTTCACTCATGATTTGGCTGTTTGTATATTGTTGGGGTATAGGAATGCTTGTGATTTTTGAACATTTATTTTGTATCCTGAGGCTTTGCTGAAGTTGCTTATGAGTTACTTGTCAAGGTAAAATTTAAATTTGCCATTTATTTCTTGAATCCTCATTTTTTTCTTTGTTTCAGCTTGTTTTCTCAACCAATTATTTTATCTTTAAAACAATATTTCTTGATCATATCAATCATTAATTACAGTAACTGCTTATTAAAAATAATTTTAAAGCAATAATCATTGGTTATAAAAACTGGGGAAATAAAAATATGCACAAAGAAGAAAATAAAATATATTTATAATCACACTACCCTCAGGTATGAAATACTGTGTTTGAAGTTTTTACTGGTTTACACATTTTTAGAACATTTTGGATAATAATGAATATAGCTATTAATGTTTCTTTTCTCATATAACATTACCATACATCATTGTTTTCTTTGAAACATACTTCAATATATGGCTCTGGAATAGTTCATATGATTGTATCATTATTTTTAAGACAATTCTACTGTGGTGGGCATTTAAATTCTTTTATTCTGCACTATTTTCAATAGTGCTGTGTTGAAGGGTTGTTGTGCATGAATCTTGGTTGGAATCTCTGTGAAACTCTGGGATAAGTATGTCAAATGACTATTTCTTAGGAGTCTTAGAACATATTGCCAAATTAGCTTCAAGAGTAGTGACACCTATTTACACTTTTAAATAGCAAGATGGTATGAATATGCTTATTATTAAACTCACACACAGACATATACATAGAGCGTAAAAATGTATTTAATCATTGTATCTTTTTTACATGTATTTCTTTGATAATATAGTTTTTTCTTCTTCAGAAAGTTACAATATTTAAAGCTAGAAGAAAACTCTTTCTTTTACCTATGAAGAAATTGAGAGAAAATTGTGTCACGAAACCTGCTCCCAGCCATGTGACAAGCAAGAGGCAGATTCAGGACATGTGACATCCAGTTTGCTACCCCTTCCACTTCACTGCAAAGCCCTTAAGTCATTATAAGCAAGATGCATACAATTATCATCCTTTCAGATCCTCTCCTAATGAGAACGTCTAAGCCAAAATTAATGTTTTAACTATGCATGACATTATTTTTACTCATATGACATGAATAACTTACAAAATTACATCAAATAAAAGATGTACTGTTGATTTCCTTATAAAAAGCACTTGACTCAATCAAGGAGCATGGTTTTATGAAAGAAACATAATTCCCAAACACTCAAAGAAATTGGGGGCAGTTGAGAGAATGTATTACTCAGAGCTCCTGCTGCTGAGTTGTAATTTTTTGATGGCCCCTGCTGCCGCGAGCTGAATCTGTTGCTGCATATACACCAAGGCCACACTTCCCAGGGGCTGCTTCCAGAGAACTGTGTGTGGCAAGAAACAAAGGTTCTTGAGAGATGGGGGACTCTCCTAATGGGTGACAGTAGCTTTTCTATTTTCCTGACTGACTTGTTCTTGAAACTGTGCTGCAATTTGAAACTCTTTTCTAATCCTTCCTGCTAGCTCTCCTTTCACAGGCATCAATTCTGCCCCACAGTCTGAAGATTCTCCCTTCTCCTACTTCTTCTTCCATTATTCTCAGGTATTTTTTATTTTTAATTTGCATAGATACATAATAGGTGTATATATTTTTGGGGTATGTGAGATGTTTTGATATAGACATCCAATGTGAAATAAGCACATCATGAAGAATGGGGGGATATCCAACCCCTCAAGCATTTATCTATTAAGTTGCAAATAATCCAACTACACCCTTTAAGTTATTTTAAAATGTACAGTTATTATGGACTATAGTCACTCTGTTATGCTATCAAATAGTAGGTCTTATTCATTCTTTCTAATTTTTTTGTACCCATTATATCCCTGCCTCCTCCCCAGCTTCCCACTACCATTCCCAGCCTCTGACAATCATCCTTCTACTCTATGTCCATGAGTTAAATTGTTTTGATTTTTCGATCCCAAAAATAAGTGAGAACATATGACGTTTGCCTTTCTGTACCTGGCTTATTTCACTTAACATAATGACCTCCAGTTCCATCCATGTTGTTGCAAATGACTGGATCTCATTCTTTTTTATGGCTGAATAGTACTCAATTGTGTATCTGTACCACATTTTCTTTATCCATTCATCTGTTGATGGACAATTAGGTTGCTTCCAAATGTTAGCTTTGTAAATATTTGTGCTGCAATAAACATAGGAGTTTAGATATCTCTTCAATATACTGATTTCCATTCCTTTGGGTATATACCCAGCAGTGGAATTGCTGGGTCATATGGTATCTCAATTTTTAGTTTTTTGAAGAACCTCTTAACTGTTCTCCATAGAGGATGTACTAACTGGCATTCTCACCAACCGTGTATAAGGGTTCCCTTTTCTCCACATCCTCACAAGCATTTATTATTGCCTGTCTTTTGGATATAGGCCATTTTAACTGGGGTGAGATGATATCTCATTGTAGTCTTGACTTGCATTTCTCTGCTGATCAGTGATGTTGAGTGCCTTTTCATATACCTATTTTCTGTTTGTATGTCTTCTTTTGAGAAATGTCTATTTAAATCTTTTGCCAGATTATTGATCAGATTATTAGGATTTTTCCTATAGAGTTGTTTGAGCTCCTTATATATTCTGGTTATTAACCCCTTGTCAGACGGGTAGTTTTCAAAGATTTTCTCCCATTCTGTAAGTTGTCTATTCCCTTTGTTGATTGTACCCTTTGCTGTGTAGAAGTTTTTTTAACTTCATGTGGTCCCATTTGTCCATTTTTGTTTTGGTTGCCTGTGCTTGTGGGATATCGCTCAAGAAATTTTTGCCCAGACCAATGTCCTAGAGAGTTTCCCCAGTGTTATCTTGTAGTAGTTTCATAGTCTGAGACCTTAGATTTAAGTCTTTAATCATTTTGATTTGACTTTTGTATGTGTTGAGAGATAGGGATATAGTGTTTTTTTTCTGCATGTGGATATCCATTTTGCCCAGCATTATTTATTGAAGAGACATTATTTATTCAACAGAACACTTTTCTCCAGTATGTGTTCTTGGCACCTTTGTCAAAATTGAGTTAACTGTAGGTGTGTGAATTTGTTTCTGGGTTCTCTATTCCGTTCCATTGGTCTATGTGTCTGTTTTAATGCCAGCACCATGCTGTTTTGGTTACTATAGCTCTATAGTATAATTCGAAGTCAGGTAATGTGATTCTTCCTATTTTATTCTTTTTGTTTAGGATAGCTTTGGCTATTCTGGGTCTTTTGTGGTTCTAGATAAATTTTTGGATTTTTTTTTTTTTATTTCTGTGGAAGAATGTCATTGGTGTTTGATAGGGATTGCAGTGACTCTTTAGATTGATTTGGATAATACGGACATTTTAACCATATTGAATCTTCCAATCCATGAACATGAAACCTTTCCATTTTATTGTGTACTCTTCAATTTATTTTATTAGTATTTTATAGTTTTCATTATAGAGATCTTTCACTTCTTCAATTAAGTTAGTTCCTAGGTATTTAATTTTATGTGTGGCTGTTGTAAATGGAATTACTTTTTTATTTCTTTTCACATTGTTCACTGTTGGCATATAGAAATGCTACTGATTTTTGCATGTTGATTTTGCATCCTGCAACTTTACTAAATTTGTTTATTAGTTCTAATAGTTTTCTTGAGGAGCTTTAGGTTTTTCCAAATATAAGATTATACCATCTACAATCGAGAATAATTTGACTTCTTCCTTTCCAGTTTGGATGAGCTTTACATTTTCTCTTGTCTGATTGGTCTAGCTAGGACTTCCAGTACTATTCTGAATAACTGTGGTGACAGTGGCCATTCTTACTGTTTTCCAGATATTAGAGGAAAGGCTTTCCATTTTTCCCCATTCAGTATGATATTAGCTGAGAGTATGTCCTCTATGGCTTTTATTGTGTTGAGGTATGTTTCTTCTATATCCAGTTTTTTGAGAGTTTTTATTCCGAAGGGATGTTAAACCTTTATCAAATGCCTCTTCAGCATCGATTGAAATGATCATATGGTTTTTATCCTTCATTCTGTTGATGTGATGTATCACATTGATTGATTTGCATATGTTGAACCATCCTTGCATCCCTGATATAAATCCCATTTGGTCATGATGAATGATCTTTCCAATGTATTGTTGAATTCGGTTTGCTAGTATTTCATTTAGGATTTTTGCATCAATATTCATCAGAGATATTGGCCTATATTTTCCTTTTTTTGATGTGTCTTTGTCTGGTTTTGGTATCAGGGTAATTCTGGCCTCATAGAATGGGTTTGGAAGTATTCCCTCCTCCTCCATTTTTTGGAATAGTTTGAGTAGGATTGGTAGTAGTTCTTTCTTAAATATTTGGTAGAATTCAGCAGTGAAGCCAAGTCCTGGGCTTCTTTTTTATTGAGAGAGTTTTTATTACAGCTTCTATCTAATTACTTGTTATTGGTCTGTTCAGGTTTTGCATTTTTTTCCTAGTTTAATTTTGGTAGGTTGTATGTTCTAGGAATTTGTCCATTTCTTCTTGATTTTCCAATTTATTGGCATATGTTGCTTATAGTAGCCACTAATAATCCTTTGAATTTATACAGTATCAGTTGTAATGTCTCCTTTTCTATTTCTGATTGTATTTATTTGGATCTTCTCTCTTTTTTCTTAGTCTGGATAAGGTTTGTCAATTTCGTTGAACTTTACAAAAATTAACTTGTTTTATTGATCTTTTGTATTTTTTGTATTTTTTTCATTTCAATTTCATTTCTTTCTGCTCTAATCTTTATTATTATTTTCTTCTAATAATTTTGGGTTCAGTTGGATCTTGCTTTTCTAGTTCTTTAAGATGCATCATTAGATTGTTTGAAGTTTTTCCTCTTTTTTAATATGGGCATTTGTAGCTATGAGCTTCCCTCTGAGTACTGCTTTTGCTGTATCCCATAGGTTTCAGTATGTTGTGTTCTATTATCATTTGTTTAGAGAAAATTTTCAATTTCCTTTTTAATTTCTTTATTGACCTGCTGGTCATTCTGGAGCATATTGTTTAATTTCCATATATTTATATAGTTTCCAAAATTCTTCATTATTAATTTCTAGTTTTATTTCATTGTGGCCAGAGAAGATGCTTGATATTATTATAATTTTCTGAATGTTTTGGGACTTGTTTAGTGACCTACCATATTGTCTATCCTTGAGAATGAGCCATGAACTGAGGAAAAAAAAATTATATTCTGCAGCTCTTGGATGAAATGTTCTGTAAATTTCAATTTGATCAATTTGGTCTATAGTGCAGATTAAGTCTGATGTTTCTTTGTTGATTTTCTGTCTGGAATATATGGCCACATAGAAAGTGGGGTGTTGAAGTTTCCAGGTATTATTCTATTCGGGCCTATCTCTTTCTTTAGCTCCAATAATATTTCCTTTATATATCTGGGTGTTCCAATGTTGGGTGCATATATATTTAAAATTGTTAAGTCCTCTTGCTGTATTGACCCCTTTATCATTATATAGTGACCTTCTTTGTCTCTTCTTACAGTTTTGGTCTTGAAATCTATTTTGTCTGATATAAGCATAGTGACTCCTGCTACTTTTTTGTTTCCATTGGCATGGAATATGTTTTTCCATCCCTTCATTTTTAGTCTATGTGTGTCTTTCTAGGTGAAGTGTTTCTTGTAGACAACAGATCAATGGGTCTTGTTTTTCATCCATTCAGCCAGTCTATGTCTTTTAATTGGAGAGTTTAGTCCATTTACATTCACTGTTATTATTGATAAGTAAGGACTTATCCCTGCCACTTTGTTGTTTTCTGGTCGTTTTATGATCTTCTCTTCCTTCTTTCTTTCATTCCTGTCTTACTCTAGTAAAGATGATTCTCTCTGGTGGTATGATTTAGTTGCTTGCTACCTATTTTTTACGTATCCATTGTATGCTTTTGGGTTTGAGGTTACCGTGAGGCTTGCAAATACTGTCTTAGAACCCTTTATTTTAACCTGTTAATTTAACACTACTTGCATAAACAAGCAAAAGAAAAAAAAAATCACCCTAACTTCATTTCCCTGCTTTTTAACTTTGTGTTGTTTCTAGTTCTATCTTATTGTACTGGCTATGTTTTGAAAAGCTGTTGTAGTTATTATTTCTGATTGATTCATTATTTAATCTGTCTACTTAGGATAAGAGTTGTTTACATTAAACAGTTATGGTATTATAATATTCTGTGTTTTCCTGTGAACTTACTATTGCCAGTAAGTTTTTTACCTTTAGGTGATTATGTGCTTCTCATGAATGTCCTTTCCTTTCTGATTGAAGTATGCCCTTTAGCCTTTCTTGTAGGATGAGTCTGGTATTGATAAAATCCCTCACCTTTGTTTTTCTGGGAAAGTCTTTATGTCTCCTTCATGTTTGAAGAATAATTTGCCAAATATAATATTCTAGGGTAAATGTTTTTTTTTTTCTTCAGCACTTTAAATATGTCATGCCACTCTCTCCTGGCCTATAAGGTTTCCACTAAAAAGTCTGCTGCCAGATGTATTGGAGCTCCATTGTATGCTATTTGTTTCTTCTCTTTTGCTACATTTAGGAATCTTTCTTTATCCTTGACCTTTGAGAGTTTGATTATTAAATGTCTTGAAGTACTCTTCTTCAAGTTAAATCTGCTAGGTGTTCTATAACCTTCTTGTATTTGGACATTTATACCTTTGTCTAGGTTTGGGAAGTTATCTGTTACTATCCCTTTGAATAAACTTTTTACCCTGCCTCTTGCTCTACCTCCTCTTTAAGACCAATAGCTCTTAGATTTGCCCATTTGAGGCTATTTTCTAAATTCTCTGGCTTTTTTTTTTTTATTATTCTTTTCTCTTTTGTCTCCTCTGACTGTTTATTTTGAAATAGTCTGTCTTCAGGTCCATTAATTCTTTCTTCTACTTGATCCACTTTGCTATTAAGGGACTCTGATGCTTGTTGCATTTTTCAGCTCCAGAATTTCCACTTGATCCTTTTAAATTATTTCAGTCTCTTTGTTAAATTTATCTGACAGCATTCTGAATTCCGTCTCTGTTTTATCTTGAATTTCCTTTGGTTTCCTCAATACAGCTATATCGAATTCTCTGCCTGAAAGATCACATACCCCCATTTCTCCAGAATTCATCCCTGGTGTCTTATTTAGTTCATATTGTTAGGTCATGTTTCCCTGGATGATGTTGATGCTAGTAGATATTCTTTGGTGTCTGAACATTTAAGAGTTAGGTATTTACCATAGTCTTCACTGTCTGAAATTATTTGCAGCTGCCCTTCTTGGGAAGGCTTTCCAGACATTTGAAGGGACTTTGGAAAGCCTTAATAATCAAAGTTAGCTTTGTGATCTAAGCTGTTTCTGCTTTAGGGAGCATCCCAAGCCCAGTAATGCTGTGGTTCTTGCAGACTCATAGAGGTACTATCTTGATGGTCTTGGACAAGTTCTGAGAGAATTTTCCAAATATTAGGCAGAGACACTTGTTCTCTTCCCTTACTTTCTCCAAAACATAGTCTCTCTCTCTGTTCTGAGCCACCTATGTCACTCTGAGTGGAGTGACATAAGCACCCCTCTGGCCACCACCACTATGACTGTGCTGGGTCAGACCTGAAGCCAGGAAAGTGCTGGGTCTCACCCAAGGCTTGCTGTAACCATACACTGGCTACTACCTATGTTCACTCAAGGCCCCGAGGTGCTACAATCAGCAAAAGGCAAAGCCAGCCAGGCCTGTGTCTTTCCCTTCAGGGTGGCAATGTCCCCCAGGCCCCAGATGGGTCCAGAAGTGTCATCTAAGAGTCAGGGACTAGAGACAAAAAGCTTAGAAGTCTACCTGGTATTCTATTGTACTGTGGCTGAGATGGCTCTCAAATCACATGATGCAACTTTTCCCGTTTTTTCTTCCTCTTTCCAAAGGCAGAGGAGCCTCACCCCATAGCCACCATCAACCCTGGCCACAAGGAGTACTGCCAGACTACCACCAATGTTCCTTAAGCCCCAAGGGCTCTTAAGTGAGCTCATGGTGAATGCTGCTTGGCCTGGAACTCACCCTTCAGGGCAATGGAGTCCCCGCTGGCCCAGAGCAAGTCCAGAAATGCTGTCCAAGAGTGAAGTTCTGGAATCAGGGACTCCAATAGCCTGCTTGGTGTTCTACCCTTCCATAGTGTTGTTGGTACCTGAAGCTGGCAAGTCTCAGAGGCTCACCAAGGCCTTCGATGTTCTGCTTGGGTATCACCGCTAGTTATTCAGGGCTCAAGGGCTCTTCAGTTAGCAGGTGATGAATGCTTGCAGGACTAGGTCTTTTCCTTCTGGCCCAAGGTTTCCTTCTGTTTCTAGAAGTGTTGTCTAGGAGCTAGGGCTTGAAATAGGGGCCTTGGGACTCTGACTGGTGCCCTATCCTGCTATGGCTTAGCTGGTATCCAAGATGAAAGACAGCCTTCTCCACTCTTCCTTTTCCTCTCTTTGAGCCCAAGGAAGGAGACCCTTTTGGAGCCATGGGCTGTGCAACCTGGAGCTATGGGAGGGGTAGTGCCAGCACTCCCTTGGCTGCCCCAGCTGGTGTCTCAGTGTGTTGTGTACCCCACTAGTACACTGTCTCTGGACCTAGTTCAGCACTAAGACTCACCAAAGAGTTGCAGTCCTTATGGCCTAGACTGCCTTTCAAACTTAGAGACAGAGAGGACTTTGGCCCTCGGTGTGTCTGTGTGTGTGTGTGTGTGTGTGTGTGTGTGTGTGTGTGTTTTAAATCTCTTCAGTGCCTCTTTCAGCCATATGAGTTAAAACTAGGTACTATGAGTGCTAAGCTGATTTTTGGTTCTTGAGAAGGTTTTTGTGTGTGTGTGTGTAGACAGTTGTTAACTTGGTGACTTTGTGGTGGTGGTGGGAACGATTGATGGAGCTTTTTATTCCACAGTGTTGCTCTGCTTCCCCCTCAGGTGTTCTTTTTACTTTTAATCCCATCTTGCAGGTATTGCAACGAGGACCTGAACTAACACAGAACACAAAGTGTGCAAAGGACTACTAAATCCATTTATAAGCTGTGGCTTTCTTTGCATAGAAATAAGATGTCCCCGTATCATAGAAAAGAAAAACATCCCACAGCTGATGAGATGTCTTCAATGTTGACCCCTGAACTGAATTTAGTGCTCCAGATAAAGTTTTAGAAAATCAAGGCCAGCTTTTTGTTTTTGTTGTTAATTAGGAGGCCTTTATTCCCAAGACCACCAGACCACCTGGCAATATTAACTTCTATACATCTGCCTTGACTCTCAAAAGGGGAAGGTGGTAGAATGAGTGTTATCCTGTCAGTGCATTTACTTAAAAAAATTACTTCAAAATGCAAAGTGTATGTATGTGTTTAATTGAACTTTATGCCCTAGGGGCATGTATTAGTCCATTTTCGTGCTACTGATAAAGACATACCTGAGACTGGGCAATTTACAAAAGAAAGAGGTTTAATTGGACTTACAGTTTCACATGGCTGGGGAAGCTTCACAATCATGGTGGAAGGCAAGGAGGAACAAGTCCGGTCTTACATGGATGGCAGGAGGCAAAGAGAGAATGAGGAAGACGCAAAAGCAGAAACCCTTGATAAAACCATCAGATCTTGTGAGACTATTTACTACCACGAGAATAGTATGGGGGAAACCACCCCCATGATTCAATTATCTCCCATAGGGCCCCTCCCACAACACATGGAAATTATGGGAGTACAAGTCAAGATACGATTAGGGTGGGGACGCAGAGCCAAACCATATCAGGGCAGTTAGTTGTACGTGAATCAAAAATCCAGAGGTGACAATAAGAAGTGCTTTTATGTAAATCGTCAGCAGAGGATTTGTTAATTAGTGCAAGAGATGTTAGACATAATATTCACTGATGAAGTAAATGTTCTTTTTTAAAAGATATATGGTTGGCCAGGTATGGCGGCTCATGCCTGTAATCCCAGCACATTGGGAGGGTGAGGATGGTGGATCGTCTGAGGTCAGGAGTTCAAGACCAGCCTGGCCAACATAGTGAAATCCTGTCTCTACTGAAAATACAAAAAATTAGCTGGGCATGGTGGCAGGTGCCTGTAATCCCAGCTACTCAGGAGGCTGAGGCAGGAGAATTGCTTGAACCTGGGAGGCGGAGGTTGCAGTGAGCCAAGATTGTGCCATTGCACTCCAGCCTGGGTAACAAGAGTGAAATTCTGTCTAAAAAAAAATATATATATGTGTATATATATACATAGAGAGAGAGAGAGAGTGGAGTTTATAAAATCTGGTCAACCACATGTGTGTGTGTGTATATATATATATTTAAATATATACATATATTTAAATATATACATGTATATATTTAATATACATGTACATATATTTTTACATATATATTTAAATATATATTTATATATATTTTTACATACTCTCTCTCTCTCTCTCTCTCTCTATATATATATATATATATATATATATATGTTTGACCAGATTCTATAAACTCTACTCTCCTTGAATGAACCTTCAGGACAGAGTACAAGAGCTACAGTTTTACTCGGTTCGCAGGCACACACACAGACACACACACACAGACACACATACACTCTCTCTCTCTCTGTCTGTTTTTCTCAGCGAAGGGCTCCAAAGCCTAACCAAACAGAATACTGGCTGATCAGACATCAGCATATCATCAGTCTTGGAGGAAACCTTCCTTTCAAGGTGCTTATCTTAATGCCTGGAGAAAGAGAACAAGCAGAGACTTAACCAAACTTATGAGACCAGGTTAGGAGTGGTTTTTGTATACTGATGCATGTTCTTGTGCACATGCATACATGCCTGGCTACTAATACATATTTGTATTTGTGGCAAAATTTAGACAGAGATCTGATAGTGAGGTTGTAGTGAAGGATATTCCCTACCTAGGTCTGATTGGAGATTATTAGATCTGACATTTGTTGAATGACCAAATTTACTTATGTCAGTTCACAAAAATGAGATCTCTGTTTTATGCCAGGTATCTGAAAGTTCAGGATATCTGTGAATTATGATAAAAGTGGTTGGGGAATTCTTGAATTTCTTTCATCTATAACCTGTCTCAAGTTATTGAGATTTGTACTTAGAAACTCTTATAGTTTTGTGAGATGTAGCAGCTGCAGTTGGACTATTACAAAAAGAATGGAGCAGGACTTGTTCTTACTGTGTTTCTACAGCATGAAAATGAAAATTGTTTGTTTTGGTTTTGTTTCTTTGCTCACTCAAAATCTCCCAGAAACAGTGGACACTTGGTTAATGACAT
The DNA here is from genome assembly GCF_028885655.2 of Pongo abelii. NCBI lineage: Eukaryota > Metazoa > Chordata > Mammalia > Primates > Hominidae > Pongo > Pongo abelii. Next base: position 107,580,328 of record NC_071992.2, read on the forward strand.
AAACCCAAATTACTATTCTACTCTTCAGAGAACCTATTCATATAGCACAAAAATATTGGTCAAATCCCTTTACAGAAGTGCTGCACTGGTGAAAAGCATGGAAGAATAAAACACTGGAAAGCCCCAAGTTTTAGTCAATATATCTATCTTCTCACCAGGGCAGATATAAACCATCCCACAGGAAATGTAACGAATTAGAATCATACAAGATTATGTTTCAAGAATGAAAAATTATCTAAGATTGCTTTAATAAAAATCTCCCTCAAACAAATGCCAGGTCCATGCTAGTTAATGTTATTAATAAACTGAATTATTTTGGCTAGTACTGGAGAGAAGGAACAAAAAAGATGTAAGAATGAATAAAATAGCAAAACTCAACTGAATGCCACCTAAAATAAACTCACTTTTAATAAGAAGATACAGACAAGTTGAAAATAAATAGATGGACCAAAATATACTATATATAAGAAAACAAAAGACATTTAATAATGGTAAAAGGATCAAAACATCTGGAAAACAACAATTATAAATGTATATGTAGCATCAAAATGGAGCATTAAAACACATGAAGGAAACCTTAACAATTTAGTGAAGAAATGAAAAATTGTATAAACATTTGGGCATTTAACAAACCTCTTTCAGCAATTTATAGAACAACTATGCACACACACAAAATAATAATAATAATAATAGAGATATAGAAGATGTTTAGAACACTGTCAACCACATTGAACTAAATAATATATATAGAACACTGCATCCAACAACCATAAAATACTAATTATTTTCAAGTGCACAAAATATATTCACCAAGATAGAAGGCTTGCTAGACTATAAAACAAGTCTCTATGATTTTCAAAGTGTTAAAATAATGTATAATATGTCCTCTAACCAAAATTGAATTAAATTAAAAGCTAATTTTAAAAATTTATTGATATGGTTTGGCTGTGTACCTACAAATATCATCTTTAATTGTAGTTTCTATAATCCCTGCATGTTGTGGGAGGGACCTGGTGGGAGGAAATTCAGTCATAAGGGTGGTTACCTTCATGCTGTTCTCATGATAGTGAGTGAGTTCTCATGAGACTTGATGGTTTTAAAAGGGGCTTTTCTCTTTCGCTCAGCTGCTGCCATGTGAAGAAGCATGTGTTTGCTTCCCTTCCACCACAATTGTAAGTTTCCTGAGGACTCCCCAGTCATGCTGAACTGTGATTCAATTAAACCTCTATCCTTTATAAATTACCCTGTCTTTGGAAGTTCTTTATAGCGGCGTGAGAATGAACTGATACAGTAAATTGGTATCACAGAGAGTGAGATGCTGCTGTAAAGATATCCCAAAAATGTGGAAGCGACATTGGTACTGGCTAACAGGGAGAGGCTGAAATAATTTGAAGGGCTTGGAAGAAGACAGGAAAATGTGGGAAAGTTTGGAACTTCCTAGAGACTTGGAGGGCTCAGAAGACATGAAGATGTGGGAAAATTTGAAACTTCCTAGAGATTTGTTGAATGGCTTTGACCAAAATGCTAATAGTGACATGGACAATCAAGCCCAGGCTGAGGTGGTCTCAGATGGAGATGAGAGACTTGGGAACTGAAGCAAAGGTGACTCTTGTTAGCTTTAGCAAAGAGACTGGCAGCATTTCCCCTTGCTCTAGAACTCTGTGGAACTTTGAATTGAGAGAGATGATTTAGGATGTCTGGCAGAAGAAATTTCTAAGCAGCAAGTATTCAAGAAAAAGCAGAGCATAAAGTTTGGAAAATTTGAAGCCTACTATGTGGTAGAAAAGAAAACCCTAGTTTCTGGGGAGAAATTCAAGCTGACTGCAGAAATTTGCATAGGTAATGAGGAGCCAAATGTTAATCACCAAGACAATGGGAAAAATGTCTCCAGAGCATGTCAGAGAACTTCACAGCAGCCCCTCCAGTCACAGTCCTGGAGGCCTAGGAGGGAAAAAATGGTTTCACTAAATGATCTCAGGGCCCCCCTGCTCTATGCAGCCTCAGGACATGGTGCCCTGCATCCCAGCTACTTACTTCAGCTCTAGCTGTGGCTAAAAGGGGCCAATGTATAGCTCACGCCATTGCTTCAGATCAGTGAACTTATATTTGCATGACTTAGCAATAGAAACTCTTCAATCTGAAGCTACAAAGAAAAACACGGAGAAGAATAATCAGAGCCAAAGTGACATATGAGAAAACATAAAGCATTCTAATATATTTGTAACTAAATATCCAGAAGGAAGGCAGTGGGCAGGAAAAAACACACAAGATTTAAACAAATAAATGACCAAAATTATTTTAATTTTCTTTTCTTTACTTTTCTTTCTTTTAAGATGGAGCCTCACCCTTGTTGCCCAGGCTGGAGTGCAATGGTGCAGTCTTGGCTCACCACAACCTCTGCCTCCCAGGTTCAAGTGATTCTCCTGCCTCAGCCTCCCAAGTAGCTGGGATTACAGGCATATGGCACCACACCCAGTTAATTTTTGTATTTTTAGTAGAGATGCGGTTTCACCATGTTGGCCAGGCTGGTCTCAAACTCCTGACCTCAGTGATCTGCCCACCTCGGCCTCCCAAAGTGCTGGGATTAAAGGCATGAACCACCACATCTGGCCAAAATTCTTTTAACTGTAATAACAACTTTAGACTCACAGGTCCAAGAAGCTCAGCAAACTACCAACAGAAGAAACATGAAGAAAATCACATAAAGGCATGTCACAATGAAATTATGTGATAAAGATAAAATATTTAAAGCTGCTACAAGAAACGTTACGAACATGAAAACAGAGATGAGAATGACAACAGACTTCCTGTCAAAACTATGCAAGTCGGAACAAAATGGAGAGACAGTCTAAAAAAATCCTGTCAAATTAACTTCCTTACCCATTGAAAATATTTATTAAAATTAAAATCAAAATTAATATATCATCAGGCCAACAAAAGCTGAGAAAATGTATTGCCAGAAGACCTGAGTTAAACAAATGTTGAGAGAGTTTTGCTAGCAGAAGGAAAATGATACCAGCTAGAAAGTTAGAGGTATGGAAAGGAATAAAGAGGGCCAATAAGTGATAAATATGTAGGTAAATATAAAGAATTTTTCTTATCTTTAAATGTATTTTCAATATCAAAATAAGCTTCTATAAGAAAACCCTTTAAATACAAAACAAACATAGGTTGAAGAAAAAGTGTATATATATGTGTATGTGCATATAGATACACACCATAGAAACACAAAACAAAATGACACTGGAGTGGCAATATTGATGATATCAAATAAAGCAGGCTTCAGAAAAACAAATATTACTAGGTATAAAGAATATAATTATATAATGATGAAAGGGTCAATTCGTCAAGAAGAAATAACAATCTTAAATGTTTATGCACCCAACAGCAGAGCTTCAAAATACATAAAACATAAACTGATAAATTGAAGGGAGTAGACAAATCCAAAAGTATCATTGGATATATTAACATCTCTTTATTAGCAAGTAGTATAATAGGCAGAGAGAAAATCATAAAGATATAAAGGGCTTGAACAACCAGATTGACCTAATAGGCATAGTATATACTTTTAAGTGCAAAAATTGAATTTATACAAAGTATGTTAATTGACAGCAACAGAATTAACCTAGACATCAATAACCAAAAAAACCTGGAAGTTTCCCAAATATTTTTGTGTTAAACAGCGCATTTCTAAACAGCCCATGGGTCAGAAAAGAAATCAGAGAAAAATTAGAAAATATTTCTAATGAACAAAAATAAAAGTTTTTACATAAATTTTTGTGAGATACAGCTACAGCAGTGCTTAGAGGGAATTTTTGTTAGATGAGAAGAAAGATCTCAAAAACAATCACCTCTTTTCACCCAAGAAACTAGAAAAATAAGAACATAATAAATCAGAACAAGAAGAGGAAGAAATAATAAAGATAGGAGCAAAAATCTAGAAAATTGAAAACAAGTATACAATACAGAAATCAATGAAATAAAAAACTGGTTTTTTGAAGAACTCAGTATCTCTGATGAACCTCTAGCTAGAATGATAAAGAAAATGAGAGAAATAGAAAAGAAATAAATTACTATTAACAGAAATGAGAGAGAAGACATCACTATAGACTCAAAAGATGTTGTAAGAATTAGGGAATATTATAAACTACCTTATGACAATACATTTGTTAACAGACGAAATAGGCCAGGCATAGTGGCTCATGCCTGTAATCCCAGCAGTTTGAGAAGCCAAGGTGGGCAGATCACTTGAGGCCAGGAGTTCAAGACTAGCCTGGCCAACATGGTGAAACCCTGTCTCTACTAAAAATACAAAAATTAGCCGGATGTAGTGGTACAAACCTGTAATCCCAGCTACTTTTGTGTGGCTGAGGCAGGAGATTCGTTTGGATCTGGGAGGCAGAGATTGCAGTGAGCTCAAATGGGGCTACAGCCCTCCAGCCTGGGTGACAAAGCATGACTGTCTTAAAAAAAAAAAAAAGAAATATACAAATTATTTGAAAGACACATTCAATTCAAGAAGAAATAGTTAAACTTAATATTCCTGTATTATTAAATAAATTAAATTTGTAGTTGAAACCCTTCCCACAAACAAAAATATTTATGCACAGATGTCACAATTGGCAAATTCTATCAAGTATTTCAAGAAGAAAGCATATCAATTCTACACAAACTCTTCCATGAAAATAGGAGAAATAGCCTTTATGTTTTATAAGGTTAACATTACCCCAAGTCAAAAAACAAAGCCATCAGAAGAAAAGAAAACTACAGACCAATATTTCCCATGAACACAAATGCAAAGATATTTTTACAAAAGTAAAATTTAGCAATACATTATGACCAAGTGAGGTTTATTCCAGGAATGCAGTTTAGTCCAACACTGAAAAAATCATATAATGTAATTCACCAAATAAATTAATAAAGAACAAAAATCATATTATCTCCATAGGTACCGAAAAAGCAACTGACAAAGTCGAACAACTGTTTCTGATAACGATTCTTGAGAAGTAAATAACTTCCCACACAAAATGAGGATACCTACCGAAAAATGTTTGTTAACGTTATATTTAATGAAGAAAGGCTGAATATTTTCCCCTTAAGATAAAAAGCAAGGTGAAGAGGTTCGCTCTCAGTACTTCTTTTCAGCATTGTGTTGGAGGGCTAAGCATTCTAAGAAGGAGGAAGAGGAAAAGGAGGAAGGTAATGATATGCAGATTGAAAAGGAAGAAGAAAAAGTGTCTATTGGTACGCAGATGACATGTCTGTTAGAAAACTTAAAGGATTTTTTAAAATTCTACTAGAACTATTTGGTAACTTAGCAAGGTTTCAGAATGCATAGTCAATATGCAAAAATCAATTTAAGTCTGTATTAACAGCAAACAATTGGACACTGAAATTTTTAAAATACAATTTGCAATAGCATGAAAATATGCAATATTTAGGGAAAATTTAACAAATATATGCAAATATTGTACATTAAAAATATAAAAATTGAACAGAAAAATTATAGGCATAATAAAATGAAGAGAAAAACATATTCATGGATTCAATTAATCAAATGTTAAGACTTTAATTTTCCCTAGATAGATATAGAGATTGAATATAATTAGTAACAAGATCTCATCAGATTTTTGTATAAACTTAATAAACTTATTTATTTAATAAACATGTTTTCAACTTTATATTAAAGTGTAAAGTCTCTAGAATGTCCAGTTTTTTGAAAATAAAGAACACAACTGAATAATAAGGCACGAAATATAAAATGGAAAAATGTTTGAACAGACATTTCACAGCCAAAGATAGTCAATGTCATTACTTAGCATCAGGGAAATGCAAATTGCAACCCAGGTACTGCCACCCACACACTGGAATGGCTAAAATTATAAAGACTGACAGTACAAAATTTTGTAGGAGATGTAGAGCTACTGGAACTTTCATGCATTGCTGATGTTAATGTAAAATATTAAAACAATTTTGGAAAATATTTGGCAGTAAAATTAATGAAAATAAACATATATGCCACCCATCAATTCATTCCTAGGAATTTACTCAAGATAAATGAAAGTATATGTCCACATAAAGAGTTTCAGGTTTTCTTATGTAGTACAGGATCTGAAGTGTATATTTATAAGCCATATTAAAATATTTGTAGCTGCTTCATTTATATTAGCCAAAAACTATAAATAACTTAAATGTTTATCAAGAGGTGAATGGGTAAGAAAATTGTAGTATATCCATAATACATAATACTGCTCAGGTATTAAAAGAGGTAAGCTACTTATACATGCAATAAAAATGAAAAATAAAAACATTGTGCTGAACAAAAGAAGCTGAACCAAAAACACATTCTGGTTTATTCTATGTATATGAAATTCTATAAAAGGGAAATCTAATATCTAATGACATAAAGCAAATCTGTGGTTTCTAGAGACCAAAGGTGGAGAGAGGGGACTAACTGAAAAAAAAGCCACAGGGAAACATTGTTGAGTGGCGTTTCTGTACTTGGTGGTGGTAGTGCATGCATTTGTTAAATCTCATGGAACTACACCCTTAAAATGGGGTGCATCTTATTGAGTGTCAATTATATTTCAATAAATTTTATTAAAAATAAATTCTTTTAAAAATATTTTTATTAATATTATTATTGCAATAGTTTTTGGGGATCAGGTGGTGTTTGGTTACATGGATAAGCTCTTTAGTGGTGATTTCTGAGATTTTGGTACACCCATCACCTGAGCAGTGTACACTGCACCCAATGTGAAAAAAAATAAATGAAATTAATAAAAATCTACTCTTAAAAACAAAATGGCAGCGAAAGAGAGACCTGAGTTGGTATGTTCTTGCCCTCTCACCATGTGATGCTCTCAACCACGTTATGACTCAGCAAGAAAGCTATCCCCAGATGCCAGTGCTGTGCTCTTGGACTTCTTACTATTCAGAACCATGAGTTAAAGAAACATACTTTTCTTATAAAAATAAAATAAAAATAAAAATGGATATTTTAAAGGAAAAGTCTTATAGTGGCTTATGTAATATCAAAGTACTAGGAAAGTGTGATATCATATTATGTTGTGAAAACTATAATATTGTCTGAACTTTAGTATCTCACTTTTCCACTTTAGTTTTTCCTAACATTTGTATTTTTCAAAAAGAAAAATTGCTAAGTGTGGGCATAGAGTCAAAATTCTAACATGTTTTTCAATAGCTAGAAGACCAGATAAAGTATCATTTTATAAATACATAGAAAGGAAGAAAGTTTGTATTAAAGTCAGCATGAATTTGATAACATGCCTAAGAAGTATGGCTGATTTCATTATCTAAGGACTCAAAGCTTTTTACCACAAACATACTAGTCATTCTTCCTGAAAACTCCTCAGGGGCAAAGTACCCAAATTTCACAAAAGGCTGTCATACTTCTCATGTTTTAGAAAGATTCGAAAATATAGATGCCATTTACAGATCTTGACTTTGACTTCCATTGTTCCAGCCTTCTCCATGATTTGGAATCTCACATTCCTGTGTTCTAACCCTTTTCTGCTCTTTGCTCTTAAAAATCAAGTTAAGTTCTGACCAGCTGTCTCCAAAAATACACAAATTTAGGATAGAATAACGTATATATTTAGGAAGATGGATACACATTAATTTTAAAGTCCCACCTTAGTACCGATCAGCAATAAACACGGATATTTAAGAGGATTGCAAATCAAACACATTTATTTTCCTGTGTGTTAGATATACCTATGTTTCTATGTAGAACAAATAAGGGTACAGAGAAACATAAGTGCATGGTTATATTACTATAAATACCTAGTCACATGTTCTCACTTATAAGTGGGAGCTAAACATTGGGTACACATGGATACAAAGATGGGAACAATAAACACTGGGGATTCTAAAACCAGGGAGGGAGGAAGAGAGGTAAGGGTTGAAAAACTACCTGTCAAGTACTATGTTCATTACTTGAGTGACAGGATCATTAGAAGCCCAAACTCCAGCATCACGCAAAATACCCATGTAACAAACCTGCAGATGTATCCCCTAAATTTTAAAAAATAAAATAAAATAAAAAGTAAGTAAATAAATACATATCTAGAGATTTGTGTCTACATTGAGAGAAAATATATTTTCTGACATCTTAGAACAAGAATTATATACTATTTCCCCCAGTCACTTAAAAAAAATTTGAGAAACTCTGCAACTTTTATTTGTGGAAATAACACATTAATTCAAGTTTGCTTATAAAATAGAAAAATATTTCACAAAAATGGATGCATTTCAAATAGAATAAATGTAAAGTAGTATTTATAAATTCATAAATGTATCCTCCTAACATTATTTATATTCTGTAAACAGAAATTCTATGCATTCTATTCACATTAGAATCCATTTGAGATAGAAAATAGTAAAATAAGAAACCTTTGGTTTCTTTAGAAAGTTGCCTAGGTGACAATAAGAACATAGAGAAGCAAAAATTAAATAAATAAAAGAAAATAACATACAGGTTCAATAGAAGGAAACATATGTGTGGTAGAACAAGACTGAAATGTCCAGTAGACGTTGGAGCACTTTCACAAAAGAAAAATGTCACAGACTGTTGTAATAGTTGTAAGATGTTTGGTTTACGGGAAATATTATGCCATTAATCAGCAGTAAATCATAGTGGTTAAGAGGGTGTGATTTGGACTCAAGCTACTTACATCAAATTCTGCTTGGCCACTTAGTGCTTATGACCTTGGGCAGCTTTTAACCCTCTGATCTTCAGGGACTCCCTAGGGTTTTGTGTAGCTTAAAATGAGAAAATGCAAGTAAAGTGCTCACCATAAAACTTGGTATAATAAGCACTTGCTAAATGTAAACTGTTAGTGGTAATAGTAGTAGTAGTAGTAGATTATTTTTATTAATTACAATTGATAGAAGTGACCAAAGAAAGTGAAAAAGAACCAGAATCATTCTTGTCATGATTCTTTTAGGAATGGTGACTGAAAAGGATTTCAGGTTTTCTCCTATAGCAAATGATCTAAACTATAGGTTTATAAGCTGTACTGAAACATCTTGAAGGACATAAAGAAAATTCCATTTTCTTACCTTTAATGACCAGAATTTGTTCCAAGGTTACTCAATTTCCAGTAGGAGTGGGACAGGGATAATCTAAAAAGTGGATACAAAAGAGCAGTCTTCCACGTGGTAGGCATTGACCTACCTGAAATCAGAGGGGTTAGACCAGATTACCACCTGTATGGCATATTTCCTTTTGATCCCAAGGCCTTTAACAATTATTTGTATCTCTTGGGATATAAAATCCTGCCAAATGAATTCAAAGCTGTAATTATAATGCCTCTACACAAGACAAAGGTGGCAGATTGGAGTGTGAAAATAGCTTGGGAGATCTCCTGTCAATCTACACTTGATACTGCTCTGGCAAGAATCTTTCTCAACTGGCTGCTTCCTCATGTGCTAAAATGCACTTTTACCAGAGAGCCCGCATGGCTGCAGAGGAGGAAGTGTTGCCGCCAACTTGATCTTTACTCTCCATAAGCTCCAGGAAAAGGCATGTGAAAAGTGCCATCTGTGGTACGTGGCTCTTTCTGATCTAATGCAGGCCTTTGACAGTATTAATAGAAGAATGTTGCAGCAACTTCTCAGAAAATACAGATGCCTGGAAATTTTGGAAGGCCTTTCTTTTTAAATCCACCATTACCAACTAACTCTAGAAAAATTGATCTGGGTAGGATCCAGTATTGTCTTTCTCAGGTTATGTCACATTTAGAAAGGAGGGGAGAAAGCTCTGTGCATCTGGTTGTATTCATATCCTCCTACCTGGTCTCTAGAGATGTTATTATTGAAACCATTCAGAGATCTTCAGATGTATTTTTAGCTCTACATTTGGAGTGGGAGATGGGTAAATGAGCAGTGAGGTGAAGGGTATTACTAGACCTTGGGTCCACAGAATTGTGTATCTTTTTTGTATAAATAATTTTTGTCTGTGTGTCAGGAAAGCAACAGTTTACTAAAGAGCCACTTTATCTCAATTAAATATCTTGACAGACTAGTAATTAATTGGGCATTCAAATTATATTCTGCCAGGACAATAGCTGTAAAATTTATTCTCCTACCTGTCTGCTAGCAATTAGGGATTAGCAAGCAGCTAAGGAAGAAAATAAATTTAATGTGCATTCATTGGTCATTTTTCCTTGACTACAGTTTATTTGTTCCACCTGGCATTACAGGCCACTAATTGCTGAACTATTCATTTTCTAAGAGATCTCAGACACATTTCCAATGCTATGGCATAATAAGTTCTTGAGAATTCACATCATGACATTTTATTAGCAGGGCTTTTTGGAGAAACTTAAAAATAGACATGATATATGGAGGAGCATAATAATGAGGTGCTAATGAGAAGTCTGGGACAATAGCACCCTAGAATGGGATACATGGGATAATGAGGAGATAAACTTGTTATCCAAGTTTTTTGTTTTTTTTGTTTTGTTTTGTTTTTGTTTTTTGAGACGGAGTCTCGCTTTGTCGCCCAGGCTGGAGTGCAGTGGCGCGATCTCGGCTCACTGCAAGCTCCGCCTCCCGGGTTCACGCCATTCTCCTGCCTCAGCCTCCCAAGTAGCCGGGACTACAGGCGCCTGCCACCACGCCCGGCTAATTGTTTTTTTGTATTTTTAGTACAGACGGGGTTTCATTGTGTTAGCCAGGATGGTCTCGATCTCATGACCTCGTGATCCACCCGCCTCGGCCTCCCAAAGTGCAGGGATTACAGGCGTTATCCAAGTTTTGCTGCTAACAAAATTCCATGTCCTGTCTGTGTGTAATATACCCTTCCATACTTTTCAATTCAGGGGCAACTAGGGGTTTTTTACTGGGGGAGGAGGGTCTGGACAAAAGAGTAGAGATGGACCCAGAGGAAAATATACACTAATTGTACAGGGAGAAAAATCCAAAAGGAACATTTTGTGAGATGTCTTAGCTGAAGAAGTAAAGAATCGATAGAGCAAAAGTCATTTTAAAAGGGATTAAATTTTTATACCTATGTTCATAGCAGAATTATCCACAATAGCCAAAATGTCAAAACAACACAAATGTTCAATGATAGACAAATAAATAAACAAAATGGGATATATGCATATTATAATGGACTATTATTTACCCTTAAAAAGGAATGAAATTCTGATACATGATACAACATGGATGAACTTGAAGATATCGTGTTAAGTAAAATCAGTCAGACATAAAAGGACAAATATTGCATAACACAACTTATATCAGGTACCCACAGTAGTCAAATTCATAGAGACACAAAGTAAAACAGAAGTTACCGGGAGCTGGAGGGAGGAAGGAGGGAAAAATTATTCTTTAATGGGTGTGGAGTTTCACTTTGAAATGATGAAAAAGTTCTAGAAATGAATGGTGGTTATGATTGCATAATGCTGTGACTGTATTTAAAGCCACAGCACTGAACACTCAAAAATGGTTAAAATGGTAAGTTCTAGATTATATATATTATACTATAATAAAACATAGAAATCAAAACACATTTAAATGTTTCTCAAATTTGTCCTAAAAGCTTAACAAAGATGGAATACTCCATGGGTTATTCTATTTCTAGTTTGCACAGAAAATCATTTTGTTAAAATGCTTGATCACTCACTTTTTTTATAATTTCAACTTCTATTTTAGATTCAGGCACATGTGCAGGTTTGTTACATGGGTATGCTTCTTGATGCAGAGGTTTGGGGTATGATTGAACGCATCACCCAGGAAGTGAGCATAGTAGCCAACAGTTAGTTTTTCAACAATTGCCCCCTCAGTTCTTTCCCTCCCCACAGTCCCCAGTGTCAATTGTTGTCATCTATATCCATGGGTACCCAGTGATAAACCATATTTGGTTATATCTTTGATAAGACAAAAAAATAACGAGAAAAAAACGTTTAAAAAAACAAGATAGTGGAATTCCTTTTGAGTTTGATAACACAACTGTTTGTCCTTGTCCTTATTGAGAAAAACAGCAGACAGGATTAACAAAACTCCTTATCCTTTCCAGTAGTTATTACTATTTGGGGAGGGTGGGAAATTTAGTGTGGATAAGCTTTTATTAAACTGTAGCATACAGTCTTTCCATTATCTTTTCTACTGCTTCATTTATTTTGCACCCTAATCATTTTTTTTTGCAATCAATTAAAAGTCCTTTCAGAAGATGATCCATTAAATAACTCCTAAGACAGTTCTCAAATGGATGTATTCTACCTCCTTACAATACTAATTCTTTAAACAATGGACAAGGCACTAAACTTTAAACCATAAAGTCATTAAATTTCAGTTCCCCATTTGTGAAGCTAAGCTGTAATGAGGATCCAAGTGTGTGGCAGAACACAATACTAAATGAGTTAGATAAGATCCAAAGAAGTATAGATCAGGTTTACCCTACTCTGCAAGTAATCCAAGAAAGGAGTGAAAAAATAGACACATGTTTGTATGAGAAAAGATATCAGACATACACACATGCGTGAGAAATTTGATCAATTATATAAAATAGGGATATTTATTTATGATGCCTTATCTTAAGGCAGTGACTATCTGATCTTAAAAACATTCGGTAAAGGAAATTCAGTCACTAATCTGAAAAATAAATACCCCATCATCATCCAAATGATCATCTATAATATAATGCTAATGTTGTGGCAATTACATGTCTACGCCCCCATAGTGCTGTAGAGAAATAGCCATACTCTGTGAATAAAAGTGTTAGATAACAGATGGAAAAGCAAAACATGCCATATGAAAGACCTTCTCAAGAAAGAAAATAACAGAAATAGAGATTGCTTAGAATATAGGTTTTAAAACAGACCTAAATGTAAAATGATTCGTATTTTACAAATCTTCCTTGTAACAAACAACAGCCCAGTTCTATTAGTTGACACTATAAACTTTGCAAATAAATGCAAAAATGTTGTAAAGTGAATTAGCTAAAATTTATATGCTATTTCTTTTGAAGCAACATGATCGACCAACTAAATACAGAATATGTAATTACTCTTACAGGATTAAAAGCAAATTACCATTGTGCCCTAGGTAAAACTTTTAGAAACATTTGATTGTACAACTGACTGAATCTAATCATCAAAATAGGATGCAGCTCTAAATTGCATAATCTCTAGTTATTAATAAGCAATATTAATGTCTTCTGTTGAATAACAACACAAAACCAAAATAGCTAAATGAAAAGGAAAAAAGCAATTATCTACATGTTTGAATCCATATGTTATATCTTATGAGTTAGAAATCTACATATCTTAACCTCATGTAGATAACACTTGCCCATAAATTTTAAGTGTCATCTTTCCCCCTCCTCCCTGTTTTGGTCTTTACCTGACATGCATTTCCAGGAATATTTTAGTTTATAGATTTCTGAACTCTGGTATGTATGCACCTGAGATTATCATTCTTAATATTGGTGGTCCATGGTATCACTCTTCATGATAATCTGTTCTCCTGTCATGGTAATATTTAAAGATTTTCTCTTTTTTAAAAAGTGTGTTTTAATTGTGCTGACAAAAAGAGTAAAACTCTGTAAAATATTTAAAGTGGTTCATTCTGAGCCAAATGTGAGTGACCAAGGCCCAAGGCACAGTCTCAAGAGGTTCCAAGAACATATGCCTAAAGTGGTTGGGTTACAGCTTGGTTTTGGGTTGTAGGGAGACACAATACATGTAAGATATGCAGTGGTTCAGTCTAGAAAGGTGGGACAGCTCAAATTGGGGGTCTTAAAGGTCATTGGTAGACTCAAAAGTTTTCTGACTGGCCATTAGTTGATAGAGTTATTATTTAAAGACCTGGAATCAATAGAAAGGAGTGTCTGGATTAAGATAAGGGGTTGTGGAGACCAAGGTTCTTATTATGTAGAATTGGTGGTAAATGCCTCTTTATCAGGCATTAAAATGTGCCAGCCTCCTAGTTAAATCTATCCGGAAAAGGGAAGGGGATTCTCTACAGAATGAAGATATTCCCCACAAGGGACAGCTTTACAGGACCATTTAAAAATATGTCAAAGGAATATATTTTGGGGTAAAAATACTTCAGTTTCTTTCATGGGCTGCTGTCAAGTGATGCTATATTAAAGTCAGGTTGGAATTTGGTATCAGATAGCTACAAAGTGTCTGTTTTGTCCGTCTTAAGATCTCTATTTTAATGTTAATGGTGATCTGTTGTGCCTAAATTCCAAAGGGAGGAGGGTAGAATGGGGCATGTCCAAAACCCTCTTCCCATCATGGACTGAACTAGTTTTTCAGGTTTTCTTTGGAATCCCCTTTGCCCAGAGAAGGGGTAGATTCTGTTGATTGGAGGGCTTAGATTTTTTTTTTTTTTTTTTTTTTTGAGACAGAGTCTTGCTCTGTCGTCCAGGCTGGAGTGCAGTGGCGCAATCTTGGCTCACTGCAAGCTCCGCCTCCCGGGTTCATGCCATTCTCCTGTCTCAGCCTCCCAAGTAGCTGGGACTACAGGCGCCCGCCACCACACCCAGCTAATTTTTTTTGTATTTTTATTAGAGATGAGGTTTCACCATGTTAGCCAGGATGGTCTCAGTCTCCTGACCTTGTGATCCACCCACCTAAGCCTCCCAAAGTGCCGGGATTACAGGTGTGAGCCACTGTGCCCGGCCAGAATTTTATGTTTAGTTTACAACTGGCTTGAGGTAGATTATGTCAATTTTTCCTTGATTTGGGGTAATGTTCTTCCTGTAAATATCCTCCTAATAATCCCTTCCACGCAGAGGGAGCTTCATTCTCCTGTTTATTTTGGTACCTCCCAGTCATCTCCCTTGGGTAGGAGATATGACATATTTGATTAGTATGTTTGAGAGATTAATCAGGGTTGCGTGTCTCAACATTTGCTGCCCACTTTTTCTTTGGGCAATAGCTGCCTACAGGAAGCAAGTTTTCTCCTACAATCTAGAAACACAGAGAAGGCTACCGTTAGAGGACACCACGAGTTGTCAATGCTCCCTGTGCCTGGAAGACTATGTCTAGTAGTTTATATTAGGTTGGTGCAAAATAATTGTAGTTTTTCCCATAAACAAATGGCAAAAACTGGCTGGGCACGGTGGCTCATGCCTGTAATCCCAGCACTTTGGGAGGCTGAGGCGGGCAGATCACCTGAGGTCAGGAGTTCGAGACCAGCCTGACCAACATGAAGAAACCCCGTCTCTACTAAAAATACAAAATTAGCTGGGTGTGATGGTGCATGCCTGTAATCCCAGCTACTTGGGAGGCTGAGGCAGGAGAATCACTTGAATCTGGGAGGCAGAGGTTGCAGTGAGCTGAGATCGCGCCATTGTACTCCAGCCTGGGCAGCGAGAGCGAAACTCCATCTCAAAAAACAAAAAAACAACAAAAAAAAAAATGCGAAAACTGCAATTGCTTTTTCACCAATCTAATATTATAAAGCCTACTATTGCCACAAACCTAAATCACATTATCCAATATCAGCTTTATGAGCAATAAGGGCTCTACATCTGATATGTTTCTATCTTATCTTTCAAATAATTCAGGAATTATTTGAAAAGGGGATGTTACAATTTATTTATTCCCCTCAAGATTCCATTTCTGAACCCTCAATTCATTTTTGTTTGTTTCATGGTTGCTTTGAAACTGCCTTTGCAAAAGTTCTAACAGTGAGAAAATTATGACAGTGAAAGAGATCTGACCTAACAAACTTCATCTTCCCTCTAACTCCAAATTGCCCTTCATCATTCCTGGGTGAGGGCCTAGCTAACTTTAGGAAAAATGTAGTTTATAGTTTAAATAACAATAGCCCTTCTAAAAACTAAATTGCCTTTATAAACTAATAAAAGGCCACATGTTCAGAATTTTGAGAGGAGCCTGAATTTTGATAAGATGGAGGCATAAACAACAGCCATTTCTGCAGAAGTCACTAGATTTGTAACTTCCCCAATTATTTCTATAACATCATTATTATAGAACCTAAGAGTGACCTTTTAAGGTGCCTTTTCAGACTTTTGCATTACTGAGGACCAAATGACTCCTCTGGGACCCAAGACAAGACTCAACCAGTCCTGTGGCCCTACCTGGAATCAGACTCAGTGCACAACGATCATTTTCTATACCCCTATGATTGTATCCTCAACCAATCAGCAGCACCCATTCCCTAGCCCCTGCCTTCCAAACCATCTTTAAAACACCCTAGCCTCCAAATTTTCAGGAAGGCTGATTTGAGTAATAATAAAAGTTTGGTCTTCCGTTTAGTGGGCCCTCTATTACACTTTTTCTCTATTGCAATTTCCTTGTCTTGATAGACTGAGTGTATCTGAGCAGTGGTCAAGATGAACCCGTCAGGTGGTTACATTTTCAGCAAGAGGCAAGAGAGACTCAAGAAAGTACTTTTTTCACCAAGTAGATTTTAAAAGTTCCAGAAATGTAGGAGAGTTCTAAAAGCATAAGGATCATGACTGGGGGAAAAAATAGAAATTCACTTTTAGTGTCAAATTCATGTGTGTCAAAGAATTTGATTTTAGGACAATAGTACCTTTCTTAAACGAACCAATATAACAATATTTATTAAGCAACTGCTACACATTATTATGTTTGTAAAGTTAATTTACTATTTAAGTACAAGAGTTCCAATGGTATTTGGTAAAGCCTGTTTTCACTAGGAATTCATTTTATCTCTTAAAAACTCCATCAAATATTTTAACAATTAATTATACACTGATTATGAATTTTTCATTAAATCCCATTAGGAAAATTACCATATTTCTTAATAAGAAAATGTATTTTGGTTACAAAAGCTAAAAGGTTAGTTCTTCTCTGATGCAATGAACCCAGGAACTTGACTTGAAAGGCCAGAGAGAATCACAAAGGGAGACTGCCAGCCACTCCGTGCATATTTATGGACTTGTTGTTCTGGTGGTAAGTACTCTCCTGACAGCCAGTGCTAAATCTAATCAATCATCCCTTAAATACATCATAGTGTAGATTCACCTCACTCCTTCATTAGCATTCATTAGCAATTAATCAACACAGCAGGAGTCTCTAGAAAGTTCAACAATCCATAAGGTACATTTACATTAAAGATGAGCAAACATGAGGAGAGATAAAAAGAATCAGGAGATGAGTTGTGTCAAATCTGTGGTGGAAAACTAAATTTTGATGTGATCGTCAAAAAACAAAAATCAACAGAATTTGGTTATTCAGCCTAAGACTTAAACTCTTGATTAACAAGCAGTAGCCTGCGTAACTCTATTACAGTTGTAACAGACAGATTTATGCTCCCATCAGCCTGCTGAGTACATTTGTTCCACTTCAAGTAAGCCTTATGTATTGTCATTATATCTTCAAAAGGAACGAAAAGACGTTGCATCCAATTTTTTGCAATTGTGGGCAATAGCTTAATTCAGTCCTTAACTGTGTTCTTGCCGAGAGTTGAGAGTTATAATGGAAACCTATTTCCCTGCAGGATGAAAAGGAGTCCTGCTGTGGCATATAATACCCTGAACCCATGGCTGAGAGCTGTATTGTGCCCACTGAAGTGTCTCTCTTTAAAAGGAGAGCCATAGGGAGGGGTGTCCTTCACTGGTCAGAGCACTAGCATAGGCTCAAGAATCATGGAGTCCTCTCCTGCCTAACCTCACTGAATTCCTCCGAGCCTTGAGCCAAACTATCTTCCGTTTTCCTGTCAGGTAGAGAGATATTTCTTGAGGGTGAAAAAATAATAATACAAAGAAGTATTTTGCCCACAATTATTTTAATGCTTTGGTTTAATTATTCCAATTTATCATCTGATTTTAAAGTAATTCAAAATCATTATGCTCAAATGAGAAATATATAATGGCTGGATGATTTCTCAGCTTCAAAATATTAACTGACAAATATATGTTTAAAGATATATGCCATAAAAATGGCAACTATTGGAGCCATCCTGAGCTAATTTAAATAATGCCAATTTGGAATATTAATGTTAAATGATAACTGGTAGATGTTAAACATGTGATACATTTAATTTTAGACATACAGAAGTGTACACGATTGTAAGAGTGTTACAAACAATATTCGTTTGGTCCACATAGGTTGAAATCTTTGACTCAGACCACGTATTGGAACCATTTTTTTTCCCAAACAAATACCTCAAACTTCAATATAATCCAAATACCCTGCATTGGTAAACTTATCTCAGCAAGTGTGAGCAACGAATTGCTACCAATGGGATTGCTTTATTTTGGGAGTCGTAAATGGCTCTGAAAGATTTTGGTCTCATACTGCAGTGGAAATAAAGACCTATATATTTTTTTTCTTTTCTCTTTAAAGAAAATTTTACAAATGTCACAGTTTGTTGGATTGGTCCAGTCTGGTTCTCCATGGCTATAATTCAAAAGAAGAGTGAAGTAGCTTGCAGCCCAGCATGGCTCATCATTTGATTTTCAGAATAGATTTCCAAACTCTTCTGAACCACTACCACCTCAATTCTTGTTGAGTTTATCTGGATATTTTCTAAAAGACTAAATTCTGGATTTATTTATTTATTTTTATTAGTCTTTAAAATGTCAACTTTTCTTTCAGATTCAGGGGGTACATGTGCATGTTTGTACCTGGGTATATTGTATGATGCTGAGGTTTGGGGTTTTTAAAGTTTTCTCTCAATAATTTCTCTTCAATTTTTTTTTTCAAATGCCTTTTGAAAAGGGTTCATTTTAGGGGTCAAGCTCATTTCTAGTGCACATTTCAGAAGCTGATAGAGTTATGCTTAGAAATGCTTTGTCTTATCCTGCTTCTCCATTTTATCCCAGCTATCTACTGTAACAGAAGAAAACAATACAATCTAGATAGGAAACTGAATTAGCTGATAAAAGCATTAAATTAGAGGCATGTTAAGATATTAGTCAGGCATGAAGACTCTACAGTGCTCCAC
This sequence comes from Pongo abelii, assembly GCF_028885655.2. NCBI lineage: Eukaryota > Metazoa > Chordata > Mammalia > Primates > Hominidae > Pongo > Pongo abelii. Next base: position 107,599,252 of record NC_071992.2, read on the forward strand.
TTAAGTCCAGCAGCAACTCAGATCCTCATCACCTGAGTCTCTGACTGCAGCCATCAGCAGTGACTGACAGGTTCACATCAGGAGGCATCAAACCTTCATACATTTTTAAACACCCCAAATGATCCTAATGGAGAATTTAAAACAATTTGGGAATTCAATATTAGGGAAATGCATTCAAATGCAAGATCAGACAAACATATTAGCCAATATTCAAAGTATTAATGGACCTTAGAATTAAGTCTGTCCAGTTGAAGATAATTCATAAGGCCTTCTGGACACCAGGGATGGTCTTTAGGGTGGGGGTGGAGAGGACACATTCAGGAAATGGGAATAAAAGGTGAACAAGATGGGGGAAGGGGATGGAGGTCAGCACCACTGTGATAGATGCAGACAGAGAAGTGATTGGTTATATGCTTTTGTTTTTCAGACAGACTGAATGGTGCATTATATCACTTTTCAGCCATTCAGTTAGATAAGTTAGCATTTTCAGTCTCATAAAATCATGAGATTAAAACACATTTTTTAAAAAAGATTTTACGTGGTCACCAAATTCACATTAATAAAGCAAGGAGCTTCCATATTACTCCAGAGATAAATATTCCTAAGACAGAGATGCTGCCCATTCTTATTTCTAAGGAAACTTATGAAAGAGAGAAAGCAAATTGCCCAGATCAGTATGATTTTAGGCACATTATCTACTATCTCTGCTTTAGTTTTCTAATATGTGAAACAAAGTCAATAATGGTACCAACCTCCCCAGGTTGTTGTGAGGGCTATGGGATCCTTTTTTTTTTTTTTTTTTTCTTTTTTTTTGAGGTAGAGTCTTGCTCTGTAGCCAAGGCTGGAGTGCAGTAGCATGATCATGGCTCACTGCAACCTCAAACTCATGAGTTCAAGCAATCCTCCTGCCTCAGCCTCCTGAGAAGCTGGGACTACAGGAACATACCTCCATACTGGCTAATTTTGTATTTTTTGCAGAGATGGGGTCTCAGATTTTGAGAGATATTGCTCAGGCCGTTTTCGAACTCCTGGGCTCTAGTGAGCCTTCCACCTAAGCCTGCCAAAGTGTTGGGATTACAGACATGAGCTCACTGTGCCCAGCTGTGATTCAATTTTGTAAAAGCCTTAAAAGAAGTCTGGCTGTATAGTAAGCATGGTACATGTATTGCTGCTGTTGCTACTGCTATTAAGGTCTCAAGACTTGAAATTTCTCAAGTGCAATATAATAAAGATATTTTCTGGAAAAAAAGGTTTAGAACATACTGGAAAGTCTTAAAAGTCTTTAGACAGAAGGTTAGTTTTATCTCTTTAGATTATTGATACTTATTCCTAAGTGAAGACATGGGAACGGCTTCTTATTTTCCTGATCCCTGTGTTTCTATGAAGCACAAAAAGGAGAAGTTTTGAAGTGTAAAAATGAGGAAGTTAATTCCACCCTCCTGGAAACGTCACCCCTATGAAAACTATTAACAGGCTTCTCCATGAGACATGCATGCAAGCAGGTGGTCTGGCATAGTGGAGAGAATGTGGACACGTGCTCCCACCTTCTGGCTTCTGTGACTGTGGGGAAGCAGCCCCACTTCTTTCAGAATTAGCTTTTTTATTTTAAAAAGAAGTTTTCCTGAGAATCAAATGTTATTATGTGTATTAATTTTGTGCTTTTAATATCTGGTTCATTAAATGGTAGCTATTAATTTATTATCATTGTATCTACCAAAAATACATTAAGCAAAGAGACCAGAGGCAAGATTCAGGAAAAAATTCAGGAACACCTTGATAAACTCTTAGTTACAACGTACACAGAAGTAGTTCCAGTTTTTTATTTGATAAAAGAAATATAGAGTGACTATTCTTATATCCACGGTTTTCAGTGTTTTAAAGCACATAGATGAGTTTATCAAAGCAACGGATTGCATGAGCTCCTCACTCCAACTTTCTGGGTAAGAGGACTTTGGAAGAGAGCAACACATCTAATAAACCTGTGATATAGCATGTTACAAGGCAAATATTGTTGTACCAGAATTTAAACTATAGGTATTTCTATACTGTGAAATTAAATGCTAGAAGAGTTTGCCAATAGACTATTTGGAGTTCTGTGGGCCACAAATTGTGACTCAAGAGTGAGGACTCTTTTCACTAAGTATTCTCATGCATCATACCAGGAGAAGCAGAAAATATAAAAAATATAGTTGTCCTTTCCTATTTCTTGGGAAAGTGTCATAATTGATACTGGAGAATGGAAAAGATAACATTCTTCAAAAATGACAGCACTGAAAGTTCAAATGAGTTCAGCTTTTAGGCTAGGACAGGCACACATAAATATGAGTTCAATTACAGGTCACAAAATCAGACAAAGAAGGGATATCACCATCAGAACATGTCTCAAACTTAGTGGAAAATCCAAGTGGATAAGGAATATAGAAGGCTAGGGTAATATAAACAACCAATGAATTTCCAAAACCAAAAGAAGAAGGACAGGAAAGCAGATGGCCAGTGTCAAAACTCAAAGACTAATGTGAAGCCTGAACTTCAGGGACAGGATGCAGTCACTAGAAGCAAGAGATGTTGGATACTTGCTCCTCAGATAATTCACCAGCTAAAATACAGGGAAGAGTAAGAGAAAAAAATAAGTCATTGGAGAACCAGAGTGTAGGGTAGAAACCTGCCGCCACAGAGATGGCATATAAGAAGGAAGGACTTGGCGGGGTGTGGTGGCTTATGCCTGTAATCCCAGCACTTTGGGAGGCCGAGGCGGGTGGATCACCTGAGGTCGGGAGTTTGAGACCAGCCTGACCAACATGGAGAAACCCCATCTCTACTAAAAATACACAATTAGCAGGGCATGGTGGTGCATGTCTGTAACCCCAGCTACTCAGGAGGCTGAGGCAGGAGAATCGCTTGAACCCGGGAGGCAGAAGTTGCAGTGAGCCGAGATTGCACATTGCATTCCAGCCTGGGCAACAAGAGTGAAACTCCGTCTCAAAAAAAAAAAAAAAAAAAGGACTTAAGACATAAAGCAATCACAGAAGGATTAGAAGACTAAGCAAGAGCCCAATTTCCAGAGAATAGGGTACCAGTTTCTTGTTAGAAGCAGCAGCCAATCCTACTGAACCCTAAATCGCTGTACCACCCACCCAGAGCTCCTTCTGTCTATGCCCAAGACTAGAGACAAGACTAGTTCCAGAGTCTTAGATAAAGGAGAATCTTATGGATAACAAATGTACCCCAACTGTTAAGTTTAGGGGTGGAGTGCCTAGCTGAAGGCTCCATTCCTTACATGATTCAGCAGCCTCAGCTCAGCTACTTCCTTTGTTTACTTGACTTCTTGGTACCTGACATTCACCTGACCTGGCTCTCATCCTGCTTAAGATACAATTTTCATGTAAATGCTTTGGGTTAAGTGAAATCAGAATTACTCAAGCTAGAGCTATAAGGATATTTAAAATGAAAAAGAAGTCAGGGATTCAGCTATTTTCCAGAAGCTGACATACTGCCCACTTTGGACTGAAGAATCCCTACCGATGCTCCTGCATGCTCAAGTGCCCTGCTAGGTCTCAGTGGTCATAAGTCATTTGGTTGATCTTAATTTTTATAGAAAAAAAAAAGAGATAAAAGCACTTTGCAGATAAAAATCTTAAAAATCATTTTGGGAAAGCGAATCCTTTCTGAATCCTTCACATGCAAGTTAGAAATGAGAAAAAAATAACTTAAGAGTTATAAATAGAATAAGAGCTTGGAAATAAAGAGAAACTCCCATGAAAGAGAAATAACAAAAGGAATATGAGAGCTCTCCTGTCTCTGTTCTTACTCATTGTGTTTGCTGGTTGTTAAAGTATAATTTTTAAATGTAAATCACGACACCAGGTAACTGTGAAATAAACACATCAAAGATTGATTTAATTTAGAAATTAATAAGGGAACCAGTAAGATGCTAAAGCTGGTCAAAATTTTTTAGAAGATAGTATATACAGGCAATTTAACAAATTTTTAGATATGATTGCAACGTTAGATATAAAACTGATTAGTGCCCAACCAGGCCAAACACTGCAACATTTGAGGTAGCTTCACTGGACAGGCCTTATTTGCATGTCAAATGAAAAAACAAAGACTCTACAAGTTAATCTCTGTTCTTCATGCTGAAAATTGCCCAGCCAAGAGAAAGTCAAGCCAAGTACTGTAATGAAAGAATACTCAGTAACCTCATTTGCCTATTTCTAAATTTTGAATAATTTTATGACACTACTCTCACTATATGACATACATGCTAACTTTAAGAAAAAGAAAATCCATGTATATTTTAAACAGATGTTTTTACTAATAGCATGACAATAACTTACTTGCTGTCAGTGTAAAGATGTTAATAGGATGTTCTGGTACAGAATATCCATTTTCCCTAAAGTTCTGAGTCATTGTTTTGTTGAAAATACTAGACTTGCTGAGCAATTTATTTAGAAAGCAAATCAATTTCATGAGTGGAACTCATGAAATCATATTTTTCCTGTAATCAAAGGTTGGTCTCCACTAATTCAAAACTGGAAAAAAATGTTAAACATTTCACAGTGAATAATAATCACAGTTTAAGTAAGGATTTAAGTGTTGTTTATAGTTTTATGTGCATAAACATGTAGGCTAAAACTGGATCTTTGCTTTATAAAGTAAGATATACCCAAATTAAAATACTTGTGGTTATTAATTACTTTGGAATGGCAAGATATAGTATCATGAGAAATGAATACTATACCTGCTGAGAATATTAAATTTCTCTATTAACATTAGTCACATAAAGAAATTATTAACCAGACAGGTTTAATTTTAGTTCTATCTTATGATAGAGAAAAAATTGGTTAACGGATAGTTGTAAAGTATCATACTTGTTAGAAATGTTTTTCATATTTGGTTTTTAATGAGACCAGTTTAGCACTAATGAATATTAATCAGAGTCATAAAACTAATTTTTATATAATCCAGCCTCAAATACACACAGACTTGCCTGATTTTAGTTTAGGGAATCCAGGAATAGTGCCTGATGCATGTTGCATGTAAAAGTAATTTGGGAAGGTTGTATCCTAAACAATAACTATAAGCAGGGTCTGGCTATTCTCAAATATAGAAACTGAATCAGCCCTGACACAGTCACAAGAAAGAGTTCGAAACCACCATTGGGAGCAATGGCATTCGCATGGCCATCTGATACCTATGTACGTGTGTCCTTTTCACTGCACAGATTCTGATGCTACAAAGAATGCGAAGGCAGTGGTAAGTATATTCATTGAGATTTATTTTGATAAAAAAATTTCCTAAAACTAGTACATTGTGATTCAATTTTCAAAATTCAACTTACTCAGAATTATTAATTATCACATTTATTTCCCATAGCCAAGTTATCAGAACATTTGTGTAGGTTCCATGTAAAAAGATTCAATAAACTGACTTGATAAGCTTCAGAAATAACATCAAGGTTTAAATTATAATGACATTAATTTTTAAAGTATCTATTGAACTTTAAAGACAAATCCATAAACAGCAAACAGAAAGTTAAACTTTTTAATCTCATGAAGGTATCCTTACTAATTGCAATGTTTTCACTCTCTAAATCCTTTTTTAAATAATTATTTTTCAACTGCCTGCTTGACTCTTTATTGTAAGCTCCAAATGAAAATTTTCTTTACACTTGATCCTTGGACTTGGCAAATTGTTTCACTTTGCGTACGAATCTTGATGCACTGTCACAGACTTATGGCTACCCATTAGCTCCAGGAACAAACATGAAAAAACTATTTACCCTCAAGATGTTTATATTCAAAGAGGCTCCATATCCTGTGAACTTTATGGTTTTCTCAGTGTGTTATCTTGCTTCTTGTTATATTAAATGACAGTCTAGCAATTAAATCACCAGGGGTTACTATTTTTTGCTATATGTCAGTGTGTTAGGAAGGCTCCCAATACTGGTTTATGTATTTCACACTGGGTAGAAGAAAAGTGAAAACCCCAATTTTGAAGGGCTGCCTCTGGTGCATGTACTTGAACTTTGTGATGGAGCATGTGTTCCCAACTATATCAATTCCAGATTTTCTGGTTTGCTAGAAGCTGCATGAAAATTTAAATTGCATAGTCCCCTGTAACCACTCTACAAATAAATGCCAACTATGTGTATTGGTCAGAAATGCGAAAAAGGGCATGATAATCTAGATTTTCATACCCATCATGAATTGTATAGGTATCATCACGTTTAGCCGTCTTCCTCAAATGTCTAATTAGGATAACTCCTACCCCCCTTGAAAGATCTAGAGCAAATTACAATTATCTGGGGCATTCTCAAATGAGAATGAGTCCCAAGGCCTTTGACTTTCAAGATATGGTGCCAAGTATAGGCCTAGAAATAAGCAATGGGTTTGAAAGGGGAAAGTCCTCTCTGGAGTCCTTGTGCCTACTCTTTGGTATATGCTTTCTTATGTAATGATGCGATTCAGTCCAACAAAACAGGCTGCAGCATACTTATGGCTTCAGGTATAGCATATTAGAGCCACTTTTTTTTTTTTTTTTTTTTTTTTTTTTGAGACAGAATCTCACTGTCACCCAGGCTGGAATGCAGTAGCACAATCTCAGCTCACTGCAACCTCCGCATCCTAGGTTCAAGCGATTCTTGTGCCTCAGCCTCCCAAGTAGCTGGGATTACAGGTGTGCACAACCATGCCCAGCTAATTTTTTGTACTTTTAGTAGAGATTGGGTCTCACCATGTTTTCCAGGCTGGTCTCGAACTCCTGGGCTCAGGCAATCCACCCACCTCAGCCTCCCAAAGTGCTAGGATTACAGGCATGAGCCTTCACACCCAGCCTAGAGCCACATTTGACTTCTTGACTTTGCATTTGAAATTTTCTTAGTTAATTTCTTCATCACTGTACTCCAGGCACCTAGAACACTGTGTGCACATAAAATCATTCAATAAATGGTTATGAAGTGAATGAATGAATGAATGCGACAAGACACATGAACCAATTAGAAAATAAGAAGAGCCAATTTAAAATATATTTCTGGTCTGAATACAATCTATGAGTTACACACACAAACACAAACAAGAACAGGCGAGAACATCAGAATTTAATAGTGTTAAAGGAAAAGCTTCAAGAAGAAAGCATTATTTGCAATGGACTGGGTTGACTGATAAAGGAGAAAGAAGTGGTGAGGCTCTAGAATGTAAATGGGGAGACTCTTCAGTATAAGTGGCTCTATGGAGCATGCTTCAATTATAGTCACTGAATTTTGTGAGTTTCATAAAAATTCCATAAAATTCAACTATTGTAATGCCAGAAATTCAATATGAAGCCTTATTTGGAGATTGCCCACTTTGTTTTCTTTGAAATAGTAGTCACTGTTATTTATTATTGTATTTTGCTTATGAATTCATTCAATTAAACATTTCTTAAACACCTACAGTATAGGGGGATCTGTGCTAAAAGCCAAAGATTCAAATAAAATACCATCCCTGTCCTTAAATATCTCACAGTCTCATGGGGGATGACTGACAAGTGAGCAGAATGTTACACAGTGTTATAAACAACATGAGAACTCTCTAAGGTCACATCTCTTCACCCTCACAAAGGCCAAAGAGCTCTCATTTCATTTCTTTTATGAGATCAATTTCTTTCTTTCTTTTTCTTTTCTTTTCTTTTTTTTTTAAGTGACAGTATCTCACTCTGTCACCCTGGCTGGAGTGTAGTGGTGAGAACATAGCTCACTGCAGCCTCCAACTCCTGTGCTCAAGTGATCGTCTTGCCTCAGCCTCCCGAGTAGCTGGGGTTACAGGAGTGAACTATAAGATTAATTTCTATGGGGGTTTATGTGTAGCTTATTTTATTAAAGAGATAATCTTTAGGCAGTAGATAAAATTTTATTTTCCCATCTTTTCTGAGTTTGCAGCTAACATAGTGTTATTAATTCAATAGACTAGCATATTCAAGATATAAGAAGAAATGGATGAGTATTGAAGGCCATTCATCCATAAACTGTTTTCCTTTCAATAAACTCTTCATAATCTTCCACTATTAGCTACTCAAGAAGTGAGAAATCTCAATTAATTCTGTCTAAATGTCTTTGATTTGGCAAGACTGTTAAATTATGATTAGGGTAAGAGAATCTAACTTTTCAAGAGCATTTAAACAGCTCTTAATGTTTTTTAAAATCTCTGTTTCTTCTTTGGTTAAACTTATTGTGGATTGGAGATAATGAATGCAACACACCTGGCCCATAGGCAGCCTTCAATTTAAATGAGATATTATTAAGTAATAAGTAGTCTGACTTGGAACTTACTTCTCTGCTCTGTTGGAGATGCAGATGTGATGAGAAATCATAAACTGCCTATTCCTCTTCCTCTGACCTCTGAGATGGTGGTAGGCTGCAACACTGCTGTCATTTCTTGTCATTTATTGATCAGTTACTTTGTGCCAAACTCTTTACATACATTATCTCCTTCAATTCTCAGACAACCCTTTAAGGTAAGAATTATTATCCCTATTATACCTTAGAGATAATGAAATAGAGGCTCATAGAGTTTAATTAACTTGCCAAAGTCCCCAGAGATAGTAAATGACAGAGCAGGGTTCAGTCCCAAGTGTTTCATGCCGCTAAACCCTGCCGACTACCACTTCCTGAACCTGTGAGTTCCTAAAGGCTTTCTGGACAAACAGGGAGACACAGCTCAAGACTTTTGTATTCTTTTTCTACCCAACTTGATCCCGTTTAATTTGATACATACAATTAAAGAGGCCTTCTCTAGAATTTTAATTTAGAAGGACAAGAAAGCCAGTTCAAATTCTGTGCAGTAAGAAACCTACACCACCGAGACTATGATGTAAGACATGGCAATGCTTCACTAGGACAGATGAGTGACTGGAGCTTTCAGAGAAGGAGCTATTGGTGTGCCTTGCTTGCTACGACTCTCAGAGGCAGAGGTCATATAAGCGGTACATGATGGGCATGCCATACTCCTTGGGGTAGACTTTGCTTGTTGCCATCCCAAACCATTCTCCGTCTTACCTTATTAACTAAAACTAGATCTTGTTCAGGGTGTGTTGAATGTATTCATCTCAGCTAGGGAGATGTAAACAGAAGTCTACTGAGTGAAGCTTTGGGAAAGGCCATTGTTTTCCTGATGAAAGATGACAGCCTCGGCTATACTTCTTTCTACCTTTTGCTCTTTCATTTTTCTATCTGAAATGTAGATGTGATGCTTAGAGAAAGAACAATTGTTTTGTGACTGTGAGTAGCAAACTTTTTCAGTAAAGATGACAGAGCAGGAAATTACCAGAAATGTGGGTCCTTATTGAATTGCTTGAGCAGATACACCAGCCTGGAATTGTTTATTTCCAAAAGTGAAAATCTCAATTCTTATTTTGATAGGCAGTTCTAGTAATGTTTATATTACATGTACTTCCAAATTATTTAGTTCCTGATCTTATTCTTACTTCAATACCTGTATTTGTTGTCAGTTGTGACCTAGGGAAAAAGTTGAAAATTTTCCTTATTAGAGTGAATCTTAGCTATTGCCTTCACTCATGAGCACACACAAATATAGGTCTCTAGCTTCCTCTTAAATACCATCTCACACCAGTTAGAATGGCAATCATTAAAAAGTCAGGAAACAACAGGTGCTGGAGAGGATGTGGAGAAATAGGAACACTTTTACACTATTGGTGGGACTGTAAACTAGTTCAACCATTGTGGAAGTCAGTGTGGCGATTCCTCAGGGATCTAGAACTAGAAATACCATTTGACCCAGCCATCCCATTTCTGGGTATATACCCAAAGGACTATAAATCATGCTGCTATAAAGACACATGCACACGTATGTTTATTGCGGCACTATTCACAATAGCAAAGACTTGGAACCAACCCAAATGTCCAACAATGATAGACTGGATTAAGAAAATGTGGCATATATACACCATGGAATACTATGCAGCCATAAAAAATGATGAGTTCATGTCCTTTGTAGGGACATGGATGAAATTGGAAATCATCATTCTCAGTAAACTATCGTAAGGACAAAAAACCAAACACCACATGTTCTCACTCATAGATGGGAATTGAACAATGAGAACACATGGACACAGGAAGGGGAACATCACACTCTGGGGACTGTTGTGGGGTGGGGGGAGGGGGGAGGGATAGCATTAGGAGATATACCTAATGCTAAATGACGAGTTAATGGGTGCAGCACACCAGCATGGCACATGTATACATATGTAACTAACCTGCACATTGTGCACGTGTACCCTAAAACTTAAAGTATAATAATAATAAAATAAAAAATATCACATGGCAAGGCTTTGGACAAATAAGCTGAACTTTTAAAATTTAATTTTTCTCCCATTTAGAATGAAATTAGTCATTCTTAAGGGTATTCTACCCCAAGGCCTCATGTGAGAATGAGTTAAAAATATGGAAAGTCATACTTGAAGAATGGGACTATTTCCATATAAAATACAATCATTAGTAATGCATTAATAGTTTGCTCTGATTACTGCCTGCTATTTTAAATTTGTTAAAGACTCTTCCAATATGAAAAATGTTATGAACATTTTAATGAATTATGAGTAAAAGTCCTCCAGAACATGGCATTACTTTTTTGTAATGAATATGAATGCAATCAGTGGGTTTCTGTAGACACCAGAATTGAGCAGAATTAGACCAAAAAAAAAAAAAAAAGATTAGTTCTAGAAGTAAGATAAAATAGAAAGACAGCAAGAATGAGAAAAAGGAGAGAAACAGAGACAGGCAAAGGGTAGGATAGGATTTTGAAGAAGGAAGAATTTTCCCAAATACAGGATTAAAGTTATTATTTAAGAATAGATCTCATTAAAGTGAACATAATTACCCTATGAATAATGTTATCATAAATGTGATAGCAACACTTAAATAATTGTCCTAATAAAGTATTTTAAAACCACTAAGTATCTTTTGCAGAGAAATTTAAGCAAGAAAATGAATATAAAAACCATAAAGGGATAACTTGCCAGTGAATGCAACTAAAATTTCATAAAATCCCAGCTCTCATTCATCTAAATTTAGGGACCTCTATATTTTGCACATTGATGCTCAATAAATGTTGGATATTTTTGGGTATTTTACATTGAAAAATAATACTTGCTCCAAATCAGTGAGTAATTATAAAATGACTTTTAATGATAACAAGAAAGGTTAGGAATAAAAAAATGCTACATAAATGCTTTCTTATTAATATTTTTGAAGACTATCATACAGCAAAAACTTTTTAAATAATTGCTATAGAACAGTCAAGAATATGCAAACAACTACATTCTTGACCTTAAAATATGAAATAAAACTTTGAATTTCTGCTTTTAAATGACCAGTAGATTTGCAAAACCTGTGATCACATGAATGTCAGTTTGGCGGAATGGTCATAAATAATGGTTGATGATAAATGACAATGTTCAGGGTGTGGAGCGATCTCTTGTGGAGGGCCACAGGGGTTGGCGTAAAGCTCTTGTCTTCTCTAACATCTGGATTATTGATGGTTAGCATTAATGATCTGAAAGACAGAGCACACAGCAAGCTAATAAAATTTGCAGATGTTACAAATTTGGAAGCTGTTGCACACACCAGGAGACTAAGAATTAATACAAATGGATCTAATGAGATTACAAATACAGAAAGAAAAGAGGAAAATTAGATTCCATTTAGAAAAGTGCGACTAATCAATCTTGGGGGAGGTAATCGGAAACATGTTCACTCAGCAGGTCTGAGGACAAACCTGGGAAGTAATCAATTTAAACAAAATGCAAAGCACAATAATAAGGCTGCTGGGATCAGTAAAAGAGTATTTCTCCAAGATCATTCAGCAGTTCCATACGAGAGCCTTTCTTGGTCAGAATTGCCCATGGAGGGAGTAGGTCTAAGGGGAGAGGCCTGAAAGCAGGGACTATGAGGATAAAAGCTAAGAAGTAAGATCCCTGGTGCAATGGCTGCACCAACAGCCACTTCCAAGTTCTGGGTGGAGCTGCCGCATGCACAGCCACTTGCTCCAGTATTAAAAGAATGGGCACCAAAACTTGTATCAACCTAACTTGCCTAACCTAGGCCCATTAAGGTTCATGGTCCCATGCAGCTATTTTTCTGGTGCCAAAGGAACTGAGGACTTTAGCAAGGGTAGGGCTATCAAATAGTCTCAGTATTACCCAAAGGTATACATATAGCCGAAGGGAAAGCATCCCAGCTAAAAAACACAGACCCTTGGTATCCACTCCATCGGTTATGAGCTCTGTAACTTTAGGAAAATGATTTGCTTTGCTCTAAGTTATAATATTTAGCTTTCATATTTTTAACTGCTCTGAGCTTCAGTTTTCTCCTTTGCAAAATGGGTATAATAACATCTTCTTAGAGTTCTGAAGCAAAAGGAAAAATGTCTATAAAGTTATTGACACAGTCAATGCTATCAATTACTATCACTACAGATTATTTTATGCAGTTATAGTCCTGAAGGAATTTTTTTTTTTTTAACAAACCTATGAAGTTCTTTGAAGGCAAAATGCTAATTGGAAGTCCTTGATCAGTTATTTTGAGGATATATTGGTTAAAATTTAAATCATTGCAGCCCACGGAAAAACAGATTTAGACTAGAAATTGTCATAGTCAAACTAGAGGCTTTCACCAGGCCACGATGTGCAATGATGCAATGATTACAATGGTAATTGGAAAACCAAGTCATCCTGGCCAGCATGTCCTTGGACAGGAAGAAGGAAAATAAGGAGGCAGTGTAATACTGAACACTGTGAAACCTTGAAGCCAATCAGGTGGCAAGCAGGCCACAACCCCAAAAACAGCATAGTGAGATAGCAGGAATAGACATAGGCAAACTGGAAAAGTTCAAATGTGGTATTCAATAAACAAATGGGAAACTTAAGGCAAGATTGCAATAGTGAGGCCTAGGAGATCATCTTCTGTCACCACTGAAGAAGTGTTTTCTGTATCAGAAGTTTTCTGGGTGGGGTCCACAAAAAGAAAAAATAACAGCAGGAATCCCAAGAATTTGGCATCAAGACAGATGAAATGTGGTTATCCATAGCAGAGTGAGCAGAGGCCAAACTAAAGACCAGGAGGTAGTTCAACATAAGCCCAAAACAAGAAACAGCTTCCAAGACAGTTAGAGATGATGGGCTGGGAAGATGGGCAGATGCAGTCTCAGGTGTATCAAGGCTCTGGAAATAACAGCAACAACTGAAGGCCCCAAGCAAGTAACAACCTGGCCAAATCCCTTACCCAGGATAATACTCAGCATGTCGCTCTCCATTATCTCCCCACATTGAATCTTTCCTTTGGTCCTGATGATTTCACCACGGACAGATCTCTCAATATGTCCTTTGTCCTCCCCTTTATGCTGTCTCTACCATAATCCAAACCAGCCAACTTCTCTTACCAGCAACATGCCACAGCCTCCCAACTGATCCTTGCTTACTCATTCAGCTTCCTCCTGCTGACGTATCCTTCCTAATCCATTCTTCAAACTATAGCAACAGTGATATCTTCAAAAGGCCAAAATAATCACATACATATACTCTATTTCAGGCTTGTGTTTAGCACACACCCATGACAATCTGCCGAGTTTAGGATAAAGGTTAAATGAATGAATGTGGTTGCTAGGCCCCACATGGTCTCTCTAGTTTCCTCACATACAATGCTCCTCACAATCTCTATCCTTCTTTCTGTTCAACCCTGTGCCTGCCTTGACCAGGGCTGTTATCATCCTTTCTCTCCCTTATTTGCTTTCCATCTAGTTTAACTCTCTTGTTACAGCTAAGCTCAATCAACACTTCCTCAGAAAAGCCTTTTCTAAGTGAGTCACTGATCCTTCTTTTAGACGCCACATATCTCATCATTGTGACATTTGTCACAAGTGAAATTTTACATCTTTTATAGGATTCTGTGACTAGAATCTACTCTCAACCCCTTCCTTCAGGCTTACTGAGGGCAGAGCCATGTTTTTTTATATTACCCAAAACATATCTAGCACAGGTCATTACTGGAAGTGTCTATAGTTGTCTGGAGCATTCAGCCAGAATCCCTGGTTCTTTTGTCAGTTTTCTTGGTGGATATTTCTTCTCTCTTCAATGATACCTATATGAAAAGACTGGTGTGGTGGGTAGAATGACGCCTGCCCCCAAAGACGGTTATGTCCTAATCCCTTGAACCTGTGAATGTGTTAAATGTCAAAGGGGAATAAAGGTTTCAAATGAAATTAAGGTTTTTCATTAATCAGCAGATCCGAAACAGGGAAGATTATCCTGGGTTACCCAGATGGTCCAATGTAATCACAAGGGTCCTTGTAAGTAAAAGAAGGAGGCCAGAGAGTCAGTCAGAGGGAGATGTGGCTACAGAAGATCAGAGTGATGAGGCCAGGCACGGTGGCTTATGCTTGTAATCCCAGCACTTTGGGAGGCTGAGGCAGGTAGATCGCCTGAGGTCAGGAGTTCGAGAACAGCCTGGTCAACATGGCGAAACGCCATCTCTACTAAAAAACACAAAAATTAGACGGGCATGGTGGAAGACACCCAACACTTTGGGAGGCTGAGGCGGGTAGATCGCCTGAGGTCAGGAGTTCGAGACCAGCCTGGTCAACATGGTGAAACGCCATCTCTACTAAAAAACACAAAAATTAGCCGGCATGGTGGAAGACACCTGTAATCCCAGCTACTCAGGAGGCTGAGGCAGGAAAATCGCTTGAACATGGGAGGCGGAGGCTGCAATGAGTTGAGATTGTGCCACTGCACTCCAGTCTGAGTGACAGAGCAAGACTCCATCTCAAAACAAACAAACAAAAAATTCAAGTGATGAGATAGGAGAAGAAATTGACCCACCACTGTTGGCTTTGAAGATGGAGGAAGGGTGTCAAGAGTAGGCAAATTCTAGAAGCTAGGAAAGGCAAGGACACAGATTTTCCCTAGAGCCTCCAGAAAGGATGCAGCTCTGCCAACACCTTAATTTTAGCCAGTAATACCCAAGTCAAATTTGTAACCTGCAGAACTGCAAACTGTCTAACCAGCAGACAATAAACTCCTGTTGATTTAAACCACTAGGTTTGTGGTAATTTGTCACAGAAGCAATAAAAAAAAAAAAAAAAAAAATACAACCTCTACCTCTCTTGAATGTAAGTAACCTTGAAGGCCATTCACACTGCCCTACCAGGGTAGTGATTCTGCAGTGGATAAGAAGGCCGAGCATGGCCTTCTCAGTCAGACACTCTATCTTCTTTTCTCATGGATGAATTTTAACAATGAAACTGTTGGTGAACTCCCAGTGACTATTCCTACTGGACATCTCTAGGCTTCTTTCTGCAGGGGCAATTGCAGCTTCTTTGAGGGGCAGCAGCTGCCTGTGACTATTCCTGTTAGAGGATCTGCTTTCTGCTTTGGCTTCTATGGTTTACAGTTCTTAGGGGCTTCTGGCCTTGGCAGCTCCCAGTAGTTCTTGTCAGTGGCTCTTTTAGCATTCTCCTTCTTCCAGTGTACCTGAGCATTAGTCATATCCCACAGCAACCAAATAGATCAAGAGTATTTCCTCCAGGGAGGTGGCTCACACTGGGAGACTGCCGTGTCAATGTCGGTTTTGCACAGTCTTCCCCTACTGTATGAAAGAAGTGAGGCCATGCAGCACTGCACTGCAACACCAGACAGCAGCCCCTTCTCACTCCCTGCCTTTGCTTTTCCCTGCTTTCTGCTAAGGTGGAAAAGAATCACTAAATCTCCACTGATTTAAGATTAAAGCTCTAATATCAGTTGAAATCATCTAGGAGACATGCAGAGAGAATCTACCTCGTAGGTACTCAAAAATCATGACGTACCCCAAATTCCTCTAAATATGTCTATCAATTCATGGGCCACTGGGACCACAAATTCAAATCAGACCCAAAAGTGGCCTCTAGTTCCATGAGGTAGATAAGAAAATGATACACTAATAACTATTTGGTTACCCATTCAACCAAAACTGACATATCATGAGAGGCTTACCAGCTTCGGCACCAAGTCAAATTCCAATAGTTAGTTAAGAGATTGAAATCTTATGAAGGGAAGTAGTGGAGCATCTTGGGAAAAGTACAGGTTACTAAGCATGGGTACACTCGAATCAGGCATGTCTGGCTTCAAATACTACCTCTCCTGTTTACCAGTTATACAACTTTGAAAAACAACTTTTATACTCTAAATGTATGTTTCATTGTTGTTAAGAATTAGGCAATATGTGTAACATATTTACCAAATTTTTTTGACATTCCAAAAAATGAGTGCTTGATGCTCCTAGAATAAACAAGTTTTGTCAGTGAATTCTTTCTAACCTACAAAACTATTCAGGAGTAAATTCCATGACAGTGAATTATTTATCATTTATGATATAGTAGGTAGATTACATTTGTCATCAGAAGCCCTCAATTTGCCCTGTTTCTGTATCACCCCTTGAGGCCATCTGTCTCCTTTTTCTTCCATAACTGATCAAATACAATTAAGAAGTGCCATGTCCCCTTGGACTAATTCATGACCCATCCTAAGATTCTGCCTGGCCTTTCCTCCTCTGATCAATTTATCTGGTCAAGATGTTAATGTGATTACATCTGTCTGGTGAAGTGGATTCAGGGAAGTTCTTAGATTACAACTCACTTCTCTCATCCAATCCAACCACTCTACACACCAAAATGCACATGTTTTCAAAAATTTAAGGTTACTATGAATGCTGAAAAAGCTTAATATAGCACTTTCTACAATGTCCTAGAAACAATGTTCTTGCTTAAGGCTTAACTGTACTCTGATTCAATCAATTCCATCAAATAATAATTAAAACCAGCATTTACTGGGTATTTTACATGTGGCAGTCTCTGTAGCATGTATCATCTCATCTAATCTTCACCACAATCATATGAGCTAAATATGATCATTATATCCATTTTAAAGATGAGACAATTGGGGTATAGAATACTTAACCAGGCTTGACTGAGTTAGTTCCTTAAGCAGGAAAGCCATCTGTTTATTGTTTACCCAAACTTCCCAATTTTCAAATGATTCACATAGATTTCTATAGCTTATAATGCTCTCTATGCAAGTGAGTTAAAAGCAATTTCTTCTAATGGCACCTTAAAACAGAATCACTCATTTCTTTTTAATCAGGGCCCTTAAACTCAGAATTTGGATAGTTAAGAAGAAAATGAAAACTATAACAAACTAAAGACTGCAGCGGCTATTATCACAATTGTAAAGCTTTAAGCGTTTTATATTTTCATATTTATTCCTCACTTTTAACTACTATATTTACTTTTTATTTAAACACTGAAATGTGTCAATATAAATCCTTGCTATGTGCAATGAACTGGCAGGAGTAATTTAACTTTAAAACATTATAAAAATCGTAAGGAAAAGAACTATTTTTACATTTTTAGAAACTTTGATGGACTATTTTGCTGAGTGACAGTCAATGGGAGTAGACAAGCAGTGCAACGTGATTAGACAACTACCAACATACGGAGCTGTTGGATTTCTCAACCCCACGGGCAACAGAAATGGCAGAGCAGATTTTTGGGAAATTTTACACATTAGTACATAAACAGTCTGTCAAAAAATCACACTTTTCAGATGTCTACCTCCTACAGTCTTAAAGACATTACAAACTATCACAAATGTGATTTGCAAGGGAGAAGTTTCCTAGCCTCAATATAAAATGATTGTCTTCACTGACAAAGTCCAGGAATATCAAGGGAAAAATAATAAATCCGTTAAAAAATTGATCTCGCAAGTGGGTTGTGCACCATTACAGCTAAAAAAAAAAAAAAAGAAAAGAAAAACTCAATAAAGTTTTTGTGTGTGTGTGTGTGTGTGTGTGTGTGTGTGTGTAAGATTCAATATATTGCCAGGAAGAGCAGATTTGAGCTATGTTGAGTTGGAAACCAGATTTGAAAAAGGACATACTAAAAAAATAAAAAGTATACTGTAAAGCAGCCCTGGAAGTATATAAAAAAGCAAAAAAAAAAGTACTTGGCAACAGTTTGCAAAATGAGATGAATCAAAAGCCAATTAAGAGATCAAAATATATGGAGCCAATAACATAAAAGTAGGGGTGACAATATAGTCAGCTTGGAAGCTAATTAGAATGGAGAGGTGATAATTGTATGCACTGGAGGAAGGCAAACTGTAGAGTGTTGAATGGAAATGAGGCAGAGATTGAGAAGGAAAAGATCTCAAACACGTCTGCAGTGTCGTAGTAAATAGTCAAAAACAAAAATGTGAGAAATGAACCCCTTGGTGAGGTGAAGAAAACTTCCTTGCTAACCCTAAGGTTCATGCTGTAATAGACTCTACAAAGATTATGGTTCCTTGAAAAAAGAAAATATGGGCTAACTCCTCCCCCCCCACCGAAAGGAGATGCTCTTCAGTCATCTGTGCTCCCCCTCTTTTTCTTTTACAGTGGGCTTGAGTGAGTCTGAAGATTGGGGATTAGAGATCAAACTCCACTTCATATTCTAAACTGTTATCATGGGCCTCTTAACAACGTTTGTTTTTTTTTTTTCTTTTTGGCTTATCCGGTCTCCATAGTTTTGGAGTTTTTTGTTTTTTTCCACAATGAAGTTTGATCTCAGCCTAACTTACTGCTATTCAGTTTTTCTGTATATTATTGGCCTTTCCCAGAATTTCTGTGAATTCTTGTTTCATATCTCTCCCTGATGATGACCTGCTTGGTCAGAATGCCTGTAGAGCTTTACTCCAGATGACAAATGAAGCAAAAACAATGCCTTTCTTTTAATAAGGTTGCTGAAGTGACAATCCCCAAATCATGGCTAAAAAGCACCTTGAAGTTTGGTAAGATCTACAAGTGAATATGTTCTCATACTCTTAACTCTCTGAGTCTCTGAACACAGCAGTTCTTAGCATGGCCTTTGCCAAAGCAATGATATGCTTACATAAACACTTTTGCAGGTCAACTTCTGCCAAGCTGCTGCCATGAGCTCTGCCTCTGTAAAGTGATTGGAAGGATGGTTGCTTCGAGGTGAATATTAGATTGCTTTTTGTTTACTTACTTGTTTGACTCTTGCCCAGGGAAATAGTGTTACATATGAATATCTGAAAGTATTACTTAAAGAAAAAATACCAAAGCCACACTTTGTAATTTTTTCAAAATGAATGAAGTGTCAAAATACTTTTAAAGTACACGTGGGAAGAAGAACACAGGGTAGCAGGTATGCAATAAAATAGTTATGATTCTAGCAAATAAAAAATCAATATAACATATTGAAAAAGTAAGATTTGAAGTATACTCAGGAATTAATTTAATGATATACTGAAAAGAGATAAAACATAATTGGGTAATTCATTTTCTCCAAATAATTTATTCCTTTGGAAGACAGCTCTTATCCACCCTAGCAAACTTTACAATTCTTTACTCCTTTTAAACATAAGCATTCTTACCCTCTAGAAAATATGTATTATAATTACGGCCTTACTATAATCTTTTTAGTGACCACAAAAGCAAAACAAAACATAAATCAAAACCACACTGCCAACTTTCACTTCTGATCAAGATGAAATAGTAGAAAATAGTTTACTCTCCCACCTAAAACAATTTTTTTAAGCTAGACAAAAATATGAAACACCCATTTTAGAGCTGTGGAACATCATGCAACATCTATCCTGTTTCCATGAGAAACAGTAAACAAAAGAGTTAAATCTTGTAATTTTCCTAGAAAATGGCAGAAGACACATGTCTTGGGAGAATTTCCTCCAGGACATGCATAGGGTATGGGAACCAATGTGGAACCTGGCAGACTCCTTGAGTTGAAGAGACAGAGCTGAGAATTCAGGGAAACCAAAGGGACTAATGTCTGCCAGGCAGAGCACTGACAAATAGAGATCTGAACACAGAGAGAATCCTAGAGATGTGTGAAGGTTCCCTTTGGGTATTCAATAGAATACTGGTCAGTGCATGCATGTTAGCAAACTACCCAGGGAGAGGGAAGGACCTCCTGGAAGAATTAGAATGAGGAATACCTAGAGATTGCACAAGGCTGGGAATAGTGCCTGTTGCCAACAGCCAGAATGAAAAAATGTATGGGCCATTGAATAGAATACTCAGAACGACGTTTCTTCAATAGTGGGGGACTAATTAGGCCTAGATGACACACAGCTGTAGACCTCCATAACAAATCTTCAAAAGAAAGACCTGAAAGGATCCATCTGATTCTAAGTAACTTAACTGTATCCTACAACAAAGCTTAAAGATTCTTACAGGAATACGTAGTATTAAGCACCCAACAAAATAAAATGTACCATATCTAGCTTCCAAAGTAAGATTATCAGAGTGCAAGAGGCAAAAGAATATGTTCTGTGATAAAAAGAAAACTATATTAATCAAAACTGATCTAAAATAGACATAGATAAAAGCATTAGCAGACTAGAGTCCAAAAAGTCTTATCAAAACTCTATTGCATATGTTCAAAAGAGCAAAAATTGGATATGTTAAGTGGAGATGTGGAAGACATTTTAAAATGTTTAAATTGAAATTTTAAAATGGAAAACTATAGTATCTGAGATAAAATAAAGTACAGATGAGATCAAAAAGAGATTAGTCATTTTAGGAAAAAAATAATGAACTTGAAAACATTAGCAGTATTAAACACACAGAAAAAACTTTCAAAAACATAAACAAAAAGAAAAATAGATCATCCATGAGCTGTGGGATAACATCAAGTGACCTGATATATGTGTAATAGGAATCCCTGACTTTGGAGAGGGGACACAGAGAAAAATAATTAAAGGAATAATGGCTGTTCCATGGCAAGTATAGTAGAGACAACTAACTTGCACCAAAAATTCTTTCTCCTCTTCTATAAGAGTTGTTTGTGCAACTGTGCCATTAGCCAAAGACTACATTTCCCAGCCCCCTTTGTATCTAGTGTGGCTGTGTGACTAGTTCCCACTAACAGAATATGAACAGAGTGATGTGTGTCACTTCTGGTCCCACCCAGGGCAAGAGATTCTCCCTCACTTCATTCTTCTGTGGCAACCTTGGAAGTCACAGGTTGATGATGGTTGATTATATAAGCTCCAAGAAGGTGGGGATTTATGTATCAGTTGTTCACAGCTGTATCTGCTGGGTTTAGAACAGTGCTGGCATGTAGTAAAGGTTTACTGAATAAATGCATGACTCAGTATGCAGAATGGATTAGATGGAAAGACAGGACACAATGAGCACAACTAATAGAATTTATTAAATGCAATAATCTAAAGGACAGAAAATAAAAACTTTAAGTAGACCAATGACAATAGAATTGAAACACACTATGAAGCACACTATGGAAGACACCCTTTTAATAAAGAATTTGGATTGCCTTTGTGCTCATTTCCTTAGAGGTAGCTTCTAAACTCTTGGAATTTCCAGGGTGACCAGATGTCTTAGTTATTTGTGGTAGGTTTCTACATAGTTTATGCTGATGACATGACTCAGGTTGGGAATGGTCATGCCAGAAATACCAATCATGTGATTAGAGGGTTGGAACTTTGAGCCATGTGACATCCATCTGGGAAGGGGAGAGGCACTGGAGGTTGCCTAACATTGCCAATGGTTCAATCAATCATGCCTACATAATGAAACCCCAATAAAAACTATGGAGAGCTGGGACCCTCATAGACCTTGCTATTTGCATCTCTCTTTTTGACTAGTTCAGATTTTTATCTTTTTGTTTTAATAAAACTGTAATTGTAAACATAACACTTTCCTGAGTTCTGTGAGTTGTTCTAGTGAATTATCAAACCTGAGGGGGTAAAAGGAACCCCTAAATTGATAGCCAGCTTGTCAGACATGAGGGTGCTTTGGGGACCCCAAAACTTGTAGCTGATGTCTGAAGTGAGGACAGTCATGTGAAGGACTGTACCCTTAATCTGTAAGGTGTGGCCTAATTCCAGGCAGTTGGGTCAAAACTCTGCAGAAACTATATCCTGAATCACCACATGGAAGGCTATGAGTTTTCCTGCATTAAACTATTATGTGAGCAAAACCCACACATTTTAAAACATTCAGTCAATGACTTTGGGGGATTTATATGTTATACCAATTACAGTTACCCTAACTAACTGTATACCTCTTTTTTTCTGTTTTGTTTTCCCCCTCAAAATTTATCTCCTAATGAGACATTCTTCTGTTACTCTGTTTAAAATCTTAGCCCTCTTTCCTAACTTCTCACATCTCCCTCTGGTTTGTTTTACTGTTCTCTTTCACACTTATTAATATCACATCCCATATATTTTATGTAAGCTCCAAGAAGGTGGGGATTTATGTGTCAGTTGTTCACAACTGTATCTGCTGGGTTTAGAACAGTGCTGGCATGTAGTAAAGGTTTACTGAATAAATGCATGACTCGGTATGCAGAATGGATTAGATGGAAAGACAGGACACAATGAGCACAACTAATAGAATTTATTAAATGCAATAATCTAAAGGAGAGAAAATAAAAACTTGAAGTTGACCAATGACAATAGAATGGAAAGAAGGTGGTAAATGCTCAAGTCTTTCAGAGATAGAAACCACATGGCATGAAACGTATTAGGGAACAAGGTAGTGAGAAAGATGCTAATGAAATCTTCATCTTCAGCAACTAGGCTGACTAGAGAGAATATGAAGCAGTTAGCAGAATGATGGAAGTCAGTAATAAATATAATTTAGGAAAGATTATAAGCTCAATTTTGGATCTGGCATTTAAATTCCTTCCATAATCACATGGCCTAATCACATAGTCAAGAATGCTGCAATCCTAAGGATAAACCCCAGGAGTTAGAGGTAGAGGAATGTTGTGGGAGATATTTCCAAATTAAACAGGGATATCACAGTTTTATGCCAATGAGATATATTGAATAACTTTCTGTGGAATGAAAAAAATTGTCAAACCAACCAGTTTTAATTCAAGTTTATTTCTCTATTTAGTTTATGTCTTTTAGAGACCCACAAGTGAACACTTAGAGAGGATTACAACGTTATTGACATCATTACATTAGAAAATCTTAGGCATAGAAATTCGTTTATAATAGACCAGTAGGGATAAGTTTACTACCTTCAGTATCTTCAAAACTCTTGAGAATTGAATGGATCTTATCTTTATGGCTGAAAATAAACCTAGAGTACTTCTTTACTGTTTCTTAATAACAAAGCCCTTTTGCAAACAAGCAGGCCATGAGCAGAACTTAAGATGAGTAATCACATCCATACAGTTTAGATGATCAATCATCTTCTATATGCATAAAATATTAAACATAATGAACATGTTAGGGCACTATTGATCTATTCCAGTCCAACTCACAGCAAAACATGAATGGTTTCTTAGTGATTGAGAGCATTTATTAGACCCTAGGGTTTATACACATGAATAAGTAGAAAGTCTTCAATGTATGACTTCCAGTAGAGATTGGGCAGCTAAACTCCTAACTCACCAAAGAGTACAGGTAGCTCTAGCTATTGAATTAATACAAAAAATCTTGTCTATAATAGACCATATATTTACAGCTGTCCTATTTGCAGTATCAATGTTATAGCCTTGAATTTTATTCCATCTACAAGTATCAGTAATGAGGGATAGTCTGGCTGCCTAGCTTCCATTATAGAAATCAATCTGCACCATCTAGCTTTTTTTCTCAACTTCCTTGCTGTCTGCTTTTCGCCCTTGCTTTTTCTTTATCCACCTTGTCTCCTTCCCTCCACGACCCTGGGGCCACGTTGTACACTATCTTTATCATTGTACACTATCTTTATCATTGTATTTGTTCATGCTCTATCCTAGTCTCTACATGTGGGATGTTTGTCTTTTCCTTCTTACCCAGAAAACTCCTACCCCTCCTTTAAGGCAGAGTTTCTCCAAGTATGGTCAAAAGAATCTAAAGCACTTGAATTCAAATAATTTGGAAAAAATGTTAATTTTGTCCAGAAATTTTTAACAATTTAACAATCTCCTTTAGAAGACCTGTTTCTGGGCTTGTGATGATCGGTTCCATTCTGTCACTGTGTTGCAGCAGATAAGCAATTGTTCATGCTAGTGGGCCAGCCTCATATACGTACCTGCAGTCTGACTGTCCATACAGGATGCCTAATAATTACTACATACAGGTTGTTAGGCTTGGCAATGACAGATTCTGCAGCATTAGAGTTAATTATCCCAGAGTGTGGGGAGGGGAATTCAAGTGCCTTAGAATTGTTTGGGTCTCCCCAGACCCAGTGGGCTCCTTGATCCACACCGGCAAGCTGACTATTGCCACTATATCCATGTGCCTCTCTAAGCAGTTAAAGAAAGCATTAAGGAGCTTCCCGATTCAGCTGAATTCTTCATTTGGCATTTATCCTTTTCACTCTTCAATGCTTATCCCATAGAGAAAAGTAATGATAACAACTTCTTCCAGGACTTTGTTATCAGTTTTGCCAATAGTAAAATGAGATCAGTCTGGTAAATCAATAACTCTGGTGATTCTTATGAACACAAAAGTTTAAGTACTTGTTTAAGATCTTGGCAGACTGCTGCAGTAATGAGTCTGTCTCAATTTATTCATACCTCTCTTTACTATGTGACTTGCCATCCCTCCTATCAAGAGCTGAATCTATTTCTCCATTCCTTGAATCTGGTCTTGGCTATGTGAGTTACTTTGACCAATGGATCAACAACAAATGTGACACTAAAAGAAGCTTGATACAGGTTTGTGCATTAAAACTTTCCCTTTCTTGCTGGAGGAAATCCTTTCTCCACGTGCATGACCCCAGGCTAGCTAGTTGGCTAGCTTGTTGGAGGGGAAACTATTTGAGAGAGGATCCAACCATTCCAGCTGCCTCATCTATGCTATCCATCTTAGCTAAGGCCCCGGACATAACAGTAAGGTTATTCTAAACCTCCATTCGCAGCTAATGAAGCCCAGACTAGAAGCACTACATAGCCAATCCATAGATGTGTAAGATATAATATATATATATTTTAAGCCACTATGTTTTGAGGTGGTTTGTTTAGGGGTAAAAACAAACTGATTCAATGGCTTAGTTCAAAAGAACTTATTTCTTCACCTCCCTCCACTGCAGAGCACACTTACTCTGTCTGCTCTGTTCTTCCAGAATATTATATCTACAATATTAATGAAATAAATCACTGTTCTGGGTATGAAGTTCTAGACACTGCACTAATACCATATCTATAGGAAAGTTAATGGCATCCCCACTTTATAGACATGGAAACTGAGACTCAAGGAGGTTATTTAAATTGCTCAAGGTCATACAGGTAGAAACAATGGTGGATGCAGTATTTGAATCCAGCTCATGTGTTAGTAACTAGGATTCATATTGAGTCAAATCTCATGTATTTAGTCACCGGGCTTTACAGAATTGAACTACAATAATACAAGTTGAATATAAGTTTGCCTTCACTGTAGATTCCAAGTACTTTAAAATTCAAGATAGTTTTTCATTTGTCATTTTAATCAGATACTGGGCTCAACATCTGTTATAACAAACATGTTTAATACATACTTATAGAATAAAATTGATCTTTAACATTATATTTACCTTCCCTATCCCTATTTCTTGTTTGTCATTGTTCAACTTTTTGCCTCCCACCCCACCAAATAAACAAAACAAAAAGACAAAAACTACATTTTTATGGCTCCAAGTACTCTGAACTGTAGCATCCTTTAAGATGTCTTTCACAGGTCCATGCCACTTTTAGGTCTTTTTACCTTGGTTTTATGCCCTTGCTGTAATAGCCACATGGAAATGCTTCTGGATGTCCAGATAGTTCTATGGCTCACTTAGATATCAAGGCCTTGGTGTCTACTATAAAGGAATATTACAAGAACAAGATACAGGTACAAACTGTAAATATCAGGCTCTAACTTTACATAGGAATAGTATTTATTAAAATTTTTATTCTGGTTCAAATTTCCTCCGTCTCTATTAAATGAACCCATCACTTTAAAACCATCCATGTTGTGTTGTCATTCCATTTAAATGAGGACTGTGATACTATACCTGGCTTAAGCACAGTACATTCAAGACTGGTTTTTTTTTTTTTTTTTTTTTTTCTCTACGCACACTGCTGACAGCATTATCCAGTGAATTTTCAGTGTCGTGTATGTGTGTGTGTGTGTGTGTGTGTGTGTGTGTGTGTCTTCGGAAGAGAGAGAACAGATGATATCATTTATGTGAGAGATGAAGAAACAAGAGTCTGGAAGTCTTTTTAGCTCTTCCTGAAAGGACATGAGCAGGAAAACAAGACAAAAGTCACAATTCCCTTGAATTAAGTCCCATTTTTCCTCCAGGCAGACCTGGCTTTGATTTAAAATCAAGATCTTCAGGTTTTTTCCCAAGGTTTTGGAGTCTTCAAAAAATGGATCCTGTTTCCAGGCAGTTTTCCCTTTATTTTAGGGGAAATTTAAACAAATCCAGTATTTCTTATTCAAGTAAGCTTAAATCATTTTTAAAAATTAAAATGTACTCAATGCCCAAAAGTGTTTAAGAATTTTAATTTGTCTTTTGTCCCATTCCTTAGAATTACTTTTCAAATGGTTTGGATTTAGCCAAACCTAAAATAGATTTTTGCCAAGAGTCTTTTCTCCCCCCTTAATTTTTAAACCCATGTGTATTTTAAGGGAAATTTAATACATATGCTTCTAATTCATGTGCACTTAACTCATCAGAATGTTCTTTTGTAAGACCTGTTTGAAGTTTAAGAAGTCTTTTTGGAGCCTCCTTTTAATAAGTCTTTTCAAGCCTTTATTCTTAGAAGCAGGAAGTCACATTTTGCCAGGAGTAAATGAGTTTCAACCCCCAAAGTTTCACATTTAGTCCAAAACTAGCAGCCAAGCCACTTTGTGAGCAACTTAAAAAAATGAGTTACTTTGCCCCTTGGATGAAGTTGTTTTATATTTTAGGCCTCAAACTCAGAAAACATAAACAGACTTTTATTCATCTTATTTCCACATATTAAGGTTGTCAATGATATTTGTGAATGAAGATAACTTTAAAATAAATATAACTCTAAATGCATCCTAACACTCCCTTAAGATTTACTAATAGATTTTGTGAATAAGCTGATAAGATTATTTCCTCAAAATAAAAACAAAACAAAACACAAAATGTAGTAGATATTGAGTCAAAAATAAATGATAATGAGAGGGGTGGAGTGAGATATGGAGAGAGATTGCTTATAGAGTAACAGATGACAACAGCTCAGTGCGTAGAAATACAGCATAACAAGGGCTTTGATGAGTTTTTATCACAGCTCCATGCGTCAGAGAATCTGACATACATGAAATATGAGGATTAAAGAAGAACAAAGGGACTTAACACAAGATGCTGAACAAAATGCCATTAATGAATTATAAAGACAAGAATGACAACGGAGAAATCTCAGTATTTAAAAAAATTACTAGTTGGGCTAGGATAATATCACCTCAGATTTATTTTTCACTTCCTGCTTACGGCCACAGCTGTTCTTTCTGGTTTTCTATCTCTCAGGTCTGGAAATGATGCCCAGGAAGACCAGTCTGCATCTGGTCCACCAAAAGAAGGGCTAGTGAGAATCACAAGATACAGAAAATCAGTTACTTTGATTTCTTTATAATGGATGATCTACCCCTGTTAAATAAAGCAAGTAATATTTGTTATTATCAGCAGAACCATAAACATTACTTTTTTTTTTTTTTTTTGAGACGAGTCTTGCTCACTTGCCCAGGCTGGAGTGCAGTGGCGCGATCTCCGCTCATTGCAAGCTCCGCCTCTTGGGTTCACGCCATTCTCCTACCTCAGCCTCCCAAGTAGCTGGAACTACAGGCGCCCGCCAGTATGCCCAGCTAAACTTTTTTTGTATTTTTAGTAGAGATGGGGTTTTCACCGTGTTAGCCGGGATGGTCTCGATCTCCCGACCTCGTGATCCGCCCACTGTGGCCTCCCAAAGTGCTGGGGTTACAGGCGTGAGCCACCGCGCCCGGCAACATTACACTTTTTATGCTGCATTCAGATGAACAGAACATATGCGTAAGCCAATGACTACCATTAAGAAACTTGTGGCCGGCCAAGGGGGCTCATGACTGTTGTCCCAGCACTTTGGGAGGCCGAGGCGGGTGGATCATGAGGTCAGGAGTTCGAGACCAGCCTGACCAACATGGTGACACCCCCATCTCTACTAAAAGTACAAAAATTATCAGGGCATGGTGGCGCGTGCCTGTAATCCCAACTACTCAGGAGGCTGAGGCAGGAGAATTGCTTGAACCTGGGAAGCGAAAGTTGCAGTGAGCCAAGATCAAGCCATTGCACACCAGCCTAGGCAACAGAGAAAGACTCTGTCTCAAAAAAAAAAAAAAAAAAAAGAAAAAGAAAGAAACTTGTGTGCTATCTGGCCTGGAACAATAATCAGAGGTTAAGGAATATTTACTCATTAAATTATTCAAAAAGTTATGCATGTACTAAAAAGATTTTGCTTGACTCAAAGGAAGATCTCAGTCCACCTCTCCCTAAGAAAGCTGAGAGAGACAGAGAGACGTGGCCCTATGGTGAACAAGGGACAGGCCTGCCAGAGACGCTCATCTGCAATAACCCGCACTGTGACATTTTGGAGGGAGGGCTCCTGCAACAACAAACGTTCTCTTCTTGCTCTGTTCCCTACTCAGGGAACAAGGCGCTTGATAAAAAACAAAATATTGCTTAGTAAATTGTGCTTGTTCCTCCTTTGCTTTGCATTCCCTCTTTTTGCTTTTCATTATCTCCCTCTGATTTTATCTAATTCCTTTCTTGGTTTCCATCATTATTTTTATTTTCTTTCCCTACCATCTCCTTACTTCTTCCAACTTTGCATATACTTCACCCCGTTTGCATTTCTCACAAATCTGTTTCTCTGTGCCCTCCTCACATTCCATCTGTTCCTTGTCCCCAGGTTCACCTCTCCCCCTGCCTCTGACTGGTCTGGCCTGCTTTTTCTCTGCCTAGGAGCACAAAGGCAGCTGCTTTTTTTTTTTTTTTTTTTTTTTTTTTCCTAACATCCTCTTCATCCCAAGCCTCAGCTCTGCACAGTAAATTGGCAATGGCAGGAGGAAAAATTTACATTAACTCTTACTCGACAACAGAGAAGACAGGGAGAAACATATACATTCATTAGGAATCAGCTCAGTGTGCACATATAGATGTACTTGGCAAACTAGCAGGTCAACTGTGACGTTAATAATTAAGTTCTCACCTGTTGATTATGCCACCACCCTGCTGAGGCATCTCAGCATCATAACAAGAACCAGGCTTAATGCAAACCAACTACCCCAGCTTCCCATCCCCTGCAGGAATTAGACCTGTAGCCTCCTGACAGTCATGCCACCTCTTACTGAAGACTTCCAGCAGTGACCTTACTATTTCAAGAGGCCCACTGTTCAGCAGTTAGAAAGTACATTTGATCCTTGAAGAACTCAGGGACTAGGGGCACCAACCCCAGGCACAGTTAAAAAATCCAAGTATAGGCTGGGCATGGTGGCTGATGCCTATGATCCTGGCACTTTGGGAGGCCAAGGCAAGAGGATCATTTGAATCCAGAAGTTCTAGGTCAGCCTGGGCAAGACCATGTCTCTACAAAAAGAAAAAAAAAAAAGGTATAGTGGAGCTCACCTATGGTCCCACCTACTGGGGAGACTGAGGCAAGGGAATTACCTGAGCCCAGGAGTTTGAGGCTGCAGTGAGCTATGATTGTGATGCTGCCTCAAGCAATCCTTCTCTACAAAAATTACAAAATAAACAAATTAACCAGGCATGGTAGTGTGCACCTGCAGTCACAGCTACTCAGGAGGCTGAGGTGGCAGGAGTGGTTGAGCCCGGGAGATCGAGACTGCAGTGAGCCATGTTGTTCACACCCTTGCACCACTCCAGCCTGAGTGACAGAGCAAGACCCTGTCTAAAAAAAAAAGAAAGAAAGAAGGAAGGAAAGAAAAAAGAATATCCAAGTATAAGTTTTGACTCCCCCAAATTTAACTTAACTATTAATAGCCTACTGTTGACCAGAATTCTTACTGATAATATAAACAATCGACTACCATATATTTTGTAGGTTATATGTAATATATACTGTATTCTTACAATAAAGCAAGCTAGAAAGGAAAATGTTATTAAGAAAACCATGAGCGAAAATATATTATTCACTAAGTGGAAGTAGGTCACCATAAAGGTCTTCATCCTTGTCATCTGCATGTTGAGGAGACTGAGGAGGAGGAGGAAGATGAGGGGTTGATCTTGCTGTCTTAGGGGTGACTGAGGCAAAGAAAACTGACAAACAAGTGGATCCACACAGTTCAAACCTGTGTTGTTCAATGGTCAACTATACTTATTGTCAAAGAGCTTCCTGTCACTAAGTTCAAAACAACCTTACTGTGTGCTATAGACTGAAGGTTTATGTCTTCCCAAACTTCATAGGTAGAAAAGTAATCCCCAATATGATGGTATTAGGAGGTGGGGCCTTGGGAGGTGATTCAAAAGTGGAGTACTCATGAATGAAGTTAGAGCCCTATAAGGGGGCTGAAGAGACCAGAGCTCTCCCCATCTGCCATGTGATGTTACAGTGAAAAAATGGCCATCTATGAACCACGAAGCTGGCCCTAACAAGACATGGAGTCTATTGGTGAGCCCCCAGAACTGTGAGAAATAAATTGTTGTTGTCTATAAACCATCCGGTTTATGGTGTTTTTGTTATGGATGGACTGAGGCACTGTGATTCCATTTATTGATCATAGGTCTCTCCTATTGAGTATTGGAGAGGCAATCTTTTGAACATAAGAACAGTTCTCTTACCATCCCAAGTTTCTAAGATTTTTCCAGGAGAGATATCACTGGCTTTCCTCATCACACTCTAAGCCCTGTGCGGGTAGGTACTGTATCTCTTTTTCACCTCGGTGTTCCCAACTCTCAACAAGGTGCCTAGCATATAGTAGGCACTAACTAAGTGTATGTTGAATAAATGAATTAACCCTTCTTAGAGAAGAGGCAATCCTAGCTCAAGTTCACACAGCTTGAAATTGGGAGAGCCCAGATATGCATCTATCTTCTTTTCTTAAAACCCACATTTAGCCTCTTTGCTGATTTGCTAACAACTTTCTTTGTTTATGGTGGTAATGGCTATGATATATGGAGATGCTAAGAGAACTAGTAGAACTAAAGAGGCCTGGAGTTGGGATCAATGGCCACAGACAGCAGAGATCTTTCCAGTGGAAACTGTGGCAGGGATGCAGCCTTACCCAGTGAACACCAGCCTTACAGTGAACACCACAGCCGGATGCTCAGAGGCAGATACAGCCAACCACAACACACCATGTGGGAGACCGTGCTCAGCCAAAGGAGAAGACGTGAGCCAGGGGCCCTCTCCAAAAGTCATTAGCATATGAAAATGTCCATAGTTCCTGAACATCCTCTAGAGAAGGAAAAGAGAAACTTTTTAGAGAGTCAAGTTGAAAGTTGGATTGACAGAATATTAACCCAATGAGAGTGAGTTAACCTGAAATAAGCTCTCAAGTGTATATTCTGTCTCATTCCCTTATATGGGGAATGGGGCTTCCTGAGCGAAACAAGCTACTTTTATTTATTTATTTATTTTTGGCACACTTGTGAATAGTTTAAAAACTTCAATCCTTCTGTGAGGTTATGCAGTTAGTTATGATGCCTTATTATTACCCACCCAATATCACTGTAATTTATAAGATATTATTAAATTTCTGGTCAAATATACATATATTGGAGTGAAATACTCACCTATATCTTATATATATGACTATAGGATGCACTTATATAATATAAAAATATATGTCTTTCATTCTAATGCTGGTTCTCTTTTTCCCCTTTCTTTTATTTCTTTTTCTTTTTTTTATTTTGTCTTGAATAGTTCTCTCTCATGACAGTCTTAATAAACTGTGTAATATTAACATGTGGGTATCATCCCGTTACATATCTATTTTTATTTGAATGATGAAATATCTAATAACCTTCATCTGCCTGTTTCTGAATGTGTCAGATCATATTGATAAGTATTCAATAAACTTAAAAGCATACCTTTACTTTTGGTTTCTCAGGCAACTTCTAGCATTAATTGCAAATTCAAACAAGTATCATTATTTTAGTTAACATAAAAATACTACAGGTATTTGTTTCATATTGTTGTCTGTTTAGGAGAAAAAGATTTTGGTCAATTTGTATTTCTTTTTATGTTTATTTAAAACAAGCTGAGAATGAGTCATGATTGTTGTTCACTCAATCTTGGGGAACATAAGACTCTCTCCTCTTCTCTCATCTTCCCTCCACTCCCCATCTCAGGAGAGGTTGTAATGACCCAAGACTAAATGTAATCCTCGATACGTTGCGATGGGGCACTAATGTGGAGAGTAGAGCCTTTAGTGGGAGGATTAAAGGATTATATGTAGAACTAGAGAGAAAAATCTGTTTTCATATTCTTTTCCTTTGTTTTTCTTTTTTTTTTTTGTCCATCTTTTCTTCCATTTAAATGGTTGGAAGGGAGATACCAGCTGGAAGAGCATGCTGTCATCCTTGGGAAGTCAAGCAGAGCACTTCTGTGTAGGTCTTTGGGGAGAAATCATCCTTTGTTCTTGATTCTTCTCCTTGTGTAACTTTCTTTTTCCTCCATCTCTGGGGTAGCTAATGGGGTAGAACAGGTCCTGGAGGTGCCTCCTTCTTTTCTGGAAACACTCATAGCTTGAATGGATCGGCACTCAGGTCTAGAGAAGAAAATATGTGGAGGAGGGACTTAGGGCAGGCTCATCTCTAGGTCTTAAAGGAAATAGGTTCTCTTTTTGACATCTTGCATTCTTGTAAAGAGAGAGACAATGTTTCCATTTTATAGAAGAGTAAAATTATGTTTAGTAAGATTTAATAATTTGCAGAATAAGTGGCAGAGATTAATCCAGGCAGCTAACTAGGAAAAAGAATCAGATAGAGATTTGCAACTAAAGCTCACCTAATAATATAAAATTTCATTTGCCTACAGCATCATCTACTCCAGGGTCAGTAGTGTGGAAGTGGCTGTATGAGGAAGCAGTGAAAAATTCAGGTATTTAGTTCAGATCACAGAAGTCTGCTTAGAGTTTCAACTAACGAGGTAGAATGGTTCCTCATTGCAAACAGGGGATGAGAAATGTGTTTTTTTTTCTTCCTTCATGCCTTTCTGGGGAACCTCAGTATTACTCAAACATTTGGTATCCAAATGTTCCCAAGATCACTGGGAGTAACCATCTGCTTCTCAATATCCCAAGTCTTCCTTTATAGCAAGAGAGATGTTCAGTGTAAGATTCTCTGTCATATTTAGGAGTCTCAGAAACTCCTCCAGACTTGACTTTTTAGAATGTGATTTTTTTTCCATTAGTCCCATATAACTTTTTCAAATAATAACTGTTTATATATAGATTGTCAAGTTCCAAAAGTACCTGAAGTTCTTTTTACTTACCACAAAAACACATTAAGAGATATTTAACCAGCATGATGGAAGGAAGACTATTTTCAAAAACTAACTTATAATTTCTACATGTGCTACTTACTATTCTTTATTTTAAAATAGTCTATTTATTATATTCATTGCTAAAAAAACAAGAATATCTTCACTTGATAATTATATCTTCAAGAATCATTATATATCTACAGATATTAAGCGTATATAAGTCAGGGATAGAGTTGTTTAATTTTCAAGAAGAGGTCCAAGGCCCTATTCATCTCGGGGACTTGTTAAACAAGGTGTTTTTGTATCTAGTATGGTTATCTTGGATGCAAGATTGCTTTTATTTTTCCTTTTGACTGCATATGTGTGCATTTAATTATAACGGTGGCAGGGCCAGGGCCAAAGATCTTTGTGTATGATCTTTCAGTCCTCTGTAGTCACCCTGTGTCTTTTCTTTATAAAGTCCTTGTACATACCACTCCCACTGCCCACATGCCCTAACTATCTCATCCTCTAGCAAAGTCAGTTTCTCCCTCAGATTAGTTTTGACTAGAGCAAGAAGGCTTAGATGTGAATACAGCAGGAAGGCTTACTCTGACTTACAACCTAGATCAGATCAATCCCCACTACTCCATGTTCTTCATCTCACCTAAATATACAGCTTTGCTTATTTCTCTTCTTGTAGTAAGTAGCAACTGCCTTGTGGTGGTAACTAACTTTTGTTTAGTACTTCATTTTTACAAAAGACTGCCACATAATTCTGAGCCCCAAAACAAATTCATGTAGAGAGTGAATGGGTTAATGCTGTTGTCTCCACTATACAGAAGATGAAAACAAATCTCAGATCAATGAGGAGATGTGCCCATGATGAAATACTGAGTAGTAGCCACAGTAAGATTTAAACACAGAACTTCTGATGAAAAATCCCATTATATTTTCATCCCACTACCTCCAACCTATTGGAGAAGGAAGTTATATAGTGCACGAATTTTCTTTCTTCTCTAATGTATATTAATATTTTGCCCACATTTTAAAAAGTTGTTTTATTTAATCTCTAGTGTGGTTTATGAAACAAGATTTTTTTGTATCGTTAGAATAACTGTCACAGTATTTGATATTCATATTATAGTATTTGAGTATTTGTCACAAAACAAATAAATACTCAGTCAGTTTTCAATTTTTACAACAGCCAGAGGCAGTCATAATTGATTTAGTATAAAAGGGAGATAGAAAAAGAGGCTTCAGGGATACAGCAAGAATCTAAAACCACTGTAAAAAAAGAAAAAGTAAGCAAAAGTTAAGAGCAAACAAAATGATTTTTCTCAAAACTTCCTCTAGTCTAAAGATTCTTTGATGTTCCAGTGCTGCACTGGTGCCAGTTCACTACCAGCTCCTGAGAGCCAATCATGAAATAGTCAGAAATTTTGTGAATTGGTGCCTTAAAAATTGGCCATGGTGAGAATATTTACACCACAAATATCAGCAAACATGAACCAGGGTGTTTACCCCTGAGGGCAGGTTTACCAGCACAACATTGGGTATTGTTCATACATAATACTAGAGAATATATGAGAAAAAGCAATTGAATAAAAATAAGATTAAGATAATAAATTTTCCTAACATTTATTACATCTTAGAGGCTCTCATATATAATCTAATTTAATCTTCACCAAAAGCCATTGAAGGTGGCAGAGAAGGAACTATTTATTATCTCATTTTACACTTGAGGAAACTGAGGATCCAGCTGTTAGAGTTGGTACTGGTGGTAGTGAGGCTGGAATCAAACACTTCTGTGTTCTTCCGCAATGTCCTCTCTGTTCACTGGGAGTACTTTATTAGGGTAACAATTTATGCTTTGAGGGAACAGGGCAGAGACACACAAGTTTTGTGCACACTTTGCCATACTTGGAAATGGATGGGAATTCTGTTTTTGTTTTTCCACTGAAAATCTGTGGAATCTGGAATGCTTTTCCTGAAAAAAGAATCCACATGACCATGTGCTAATGTGGGTTTTTTTAGCCCTGGTTTGCCACAACCCTCTGTTTGTTTTCTCTTAAATGTTAATTTCTAATTTGAAAAACCTGCTCAGAGAATAAACACTGAACTCTTCAAGACTATTTTTAAATATCTTCTTGGTTGCTTGGTTAATTTGAGTGTGTATATATGCTGGATTGACAGTTCTAAAGATTGAAGCCATTTATTTATCCCTAGTTTAGAAATAGTACTGAAAATGTTTTTTTCAGACATGCCCAGGCAGGCTTGTGGGGTGCCTCACACGTGGTATCATGGCAGTTACGACATTGAGAGACAAGAAAATAGTGCACGTGTCTAGGGCTGCCTTTAGTTTTTTTAGTTTAGCATCCACAGAGGTGGGACATAGACAAATAACTGTTGGTGTTCCCTGATTATGAGGTTTTGTGCCACATGTTGGTCAAAGAAAGTGGCAGTGTCAGAATGAAAACCTCAGATTTATAAAAATATAAGCAAATTTGCACAGATCCAATTGCACTCTTTACCACATTTCCCTCTACTGCCATGCTTTCTCACTCAAATTTGACAAGCATAATAGAATTTGTTGAACCACCATGAGTTGTTTATTATAGTCATACTCTGTAACCTCATTAGATATTCAAAACCATATTAAGAAGTGGGTATAGAATCACCAATTCTCTTTTGCCATCAGAATATCAAGAAAAAACTGTGACCCAAGAGTTATCTTAGAGCATAGTGTTGAGACTATGCAGTATAGAAGCATTAAAACATTAGTATCAGAAGATATGAATTCTAATGCCCAAAAAGTATTAATTGTGTAAATAAGTGAATGAATAAATAATTTGTGACCTCATGACTCAACAAGGGAATGATACTAGACCTGTCATCTCAAATTTCAGGCATGGGGTTATGATAATCCTTACTTTACAGGGTTGTAGTAAGTACTAAGGAAAATAAAGTACATGAGAGTGCTTTATAAATTGATCTATATTGTATAAATATGGTATTTTATGTGAATGTTTTTCACATCCTAAATAACAGGATGAATAAAAATTCACAATGTATCATTTCTCAGATAGGTTGGTTATATAGTCCTATTTATTTAATACACTATGGCCATTTTCCCAAACAATAGAGTAAACTCTACTTACTATTTGACTGCATGAATCAGAAAGAATCAGTTTTCCATTGTTGCTGTTGGTAATTGTTATCTGTATGTATACTTTGAGATGAATTTAAACATAAAACCATGTCACTAGATGTCTAATACATTACATTGGACTATGCAAGTTCTTTCCTTTTTCTTCAATGCTCTCAAGTGGCAAAGATTAATTTACAGTGTGTATGTGTTTTTAGCATCTGTGAGGTTCCCCTGTGGGTTGCTCCATTGAGAGTAAAGCTTTACAAGCTGAAATGTGAATGAAGTAAAGCAGTTGTTAGGAAGAGATGGAAAACATTATGTGCATAATTATGTTTCCACACCTGCGTTTATGAATTCCATTTTTGTAGAGAGAAGGAGATGTGGAGGCAATTAAAGTTACTGTATGGACCCTATTGGCGATGAGTCATTAGAGAGTTCACAGGGCCATTACAGTATTGAGGGAAATCCCAGTGCCTAGAGAGATAGAGAAAAGCACCAAGTACTTAATTACTGGTTGTGGAGGTGAGAGTTAAAATGAAATCATGGCACTGGGTTAATAAAATCCAGATTAATATTGCTGCTGATGGACACACTCCTGTTTGAAAAACTATTTATATAAATAAATGAATATAATTTTGTTATTTTTAAAATAGTAATTTTGGATTCTGCTAAGTCAGTTATTTAATAAAATCCAGATTAATATTGCTGCTGATGGACACACTCCTGTTTGAAAAACTATTTATATAAATAAATGAATATAATTTTGTTATTTTTAAAATAGTAATTTTGGATTCTGCTAAGTCAGTTATGAACTTGTGTAAAGACTAAGAGGTCATATTTCAAAAGTGAACTTGTTTAATTAGCCTTCACATTTCACCAACATTTGTCTTAGTTCAGGCAACAAATTCAATGCAACATATATTTGCTGAAGGCCTACTGTGTGGTGCTATGACCAGTGGGGTTTTGGTTGCTTAACATTTTATCCTAGGGGGATAGTTTCTTCTTTTAGGTACTTGTTCTTTTGAAATAACTGAAAAAGCAATGTGCTTTCTGACTCATGGTTCTTATTCCATGCTCTTAGAGCAAATGCCAGCTTGCTGTGTAACACTGTTTGCACAAAGTTTGTTTTGCACTAGGCTCGTTAAGTCCCCAGAGCTCTGGTCCATATGGCGATGAATGAGTTTCAGGTAAAATAAAAAGAATGTTGTGATTATTTTGTGAAAGAAAGAACTGTTTCTCAATATTCTCAATAAGAGCATTTTTGATAGTGCTTAACCAAACAAGACGTGGATTGGAGTGCAGGAAAAAGCCATCAACAGTATCCTCTCATCCACGTTAGGCTGGAGACGTGTGAACAAGGATATTCACTTATGTGGACATGAAGCCATTCTATTAAAAATTCATGGAATGTAAAGATTCTACTACTTTCCACATCATAAATATTATCTCATAGGACATTTAAATTACTTTTCATTCATTATAAAAAATGACTGATAGAAAATGCTATGAGGCAGATGGTTAGGTCCCATTTTGATGTCATTAAGAGAGGATTGCACATATTTTGCTCCATGCAGTAATATGAGAGGTCATTTCATGCAAAACACATTTACTAAATAAACATTTTCTGTGGAATGTGTTTGGGTATAAATATTTTTATTGTAATTGAATTTCTTTGCTATGTATGGTACTCATATTTTTAACAACCAACTAGCTGACCTTGATGTCTAGGTTGCTTTTATTATTGTTATAGTTGCTGAGGTGCTCAAGATAAGAGTTTTACAGGTACCAGTCAAGGGCCATAAATGTCTTCTCAGTGTGCTTGACTTTTTTCAGGATCTTAAGAAACCATACCTCGTGTTTCTTTTAGTTACCATCACTCTCGAATTTGCATCAACTAGTGTATGTGTGAACTTATCTATCTTCTAATCTTGTTAACTAAAAAGTTGAACTTGTGGAAGTCTAGAGTAGAACAGTAGTTAGCAGAGGCTGAGACAGTGGCGAAAGAGGGTGTTGGGAAGATGTAGGTCAAAAGATGCAAAATTGCAGTTAAACAGGAGAAATAAATTCAATAAATCTACTGTACAGCATGGTGACCACAGTTAATAATATATTGTATTTGTAAAAATTCTAAGAGAGTAGATTTTATATTCTCACCACAAAATTGAAAACTATGTGAGGTAGTATGCATGTTAGCCCAATTTAGCCATTCTACAATGTGTGTATATATTCTAAAACATCATGTTGTAAATGACAAATATGTATAATTTTGTCAATTTTTAAAAACGTATGTCTTTATTGGTTTTATATTTAAGAAAAGTTTAAAAGCTTTCCTGTCATTTGTAACATTTTAGATCATTATAAACTGGGCAATTTGTTTCAAATTTATTCGGGGAAAACTTCTTCTGGATTTTCTGGTAAGGCCAGACTCTCACCATGTTGGCATAATGGGCACCTGTGTCTCTTTCCTAGAGCAGGAGATAGCCATGCACATTTTTTTTTGGGGGAGGTGCAGTTTGTTTTAGAATGTATTTCTTAGGAGTGTAATAAAGATTAAATAAAATAACCCAATTCTAATACCTAACAGAGGGTAAATCTTGTAAACTCTCAATAAATGTTAGTTTAATATACACACACACACACACACACACACACACACATACACACACATACACACACACGTATACACCTCAGAATATAGTAATGCTATTTGGCTTCAGATTGACAAGACCCTCCCAAAGCCGTTATAGGAGTCTGTGAATTGTTTACTGGGCAAAGCACACTGACATTAGTTCTTTACTTTTCAGTTCTTCCTGATTCATCAATCACATATTCGTACACACCCTACAATGTGTATAGAACTTTTCTGGGTGCTTAGCAAGATGCCAAGTAGTACAAAATAGTCATTTCCTCCCTCCCTCCCTCTCTCCCTTCCTTCCTTCCTTTTTTTCTTTTGAGACAGAGTCTTGCTCTTTCACCCAGGCTGGAGTGCAGTGGCATGATCTCAGCTCACTGCAACCTCCGCCTCCTGGGTTCAAGCAATTCTCCTGCCTCAGCCTCCTGAGTAGCTGAGATTACAGGCATGTACCATCACACCTGGCTAATTTTTATATTTTTAGTAGAGAGGAGGTTTCACCGTATTGGCCAGGCTGGTCTCGAACTCCTGACCTCAAGTGATCCGCCCCCCTCGACCTCCCAAAGTGCTGGGATTTCAGGCATGAGCCACTGCGCCTGGATTTTCTAAGAAGTTACAATCTAGCCACAGAGATACCACTTTCTTATAAGAAAAAGTAATTAATTCTATTCAGATTAATTGCAATTGCTTTCTTTCTCTTAAGTCCTCAATTATAATAATAGACCTATATTTTCAATCATCACCAAATAATTTAATCAAACCTCCAAAATTCTGAAAATTTTCATTCATTGATTTTTGATTTTTCAAAGACCTTAAACCTTAAGGTTTTTCCTCCCTAGTAAACACCACTGAAGTTCTAGAACTAACTCCTTAGTTCCTGATAATGGTATGGTCATACAGAGGAAACAGTGAACTAAAACTTGAGAGATCGTGAATCACCCTTCCCAGAACCGCTATCGAGCTCTGTGACCACTAAAAAAAAAAAAAAAAAAAATCATTTCACCTTTGTGAAACTCAGTTCTTATTTTTTAAAACCAAGAGGCCAAAAAACAAAAG
The DNA here is from genome assembly GCF_028885655.2 of Pongo abelii. NCBI lineage: Eukaryota > Metazoa > Chordata > Mammalia > Primates > Hominidae > Pongo > Pongo abelii. The sequence goes on from NC_071992.2 coordinate 107,639,540, forward strand.
ACCACAAAGCTCTTTGGCAGCCGTAGCAAATGATGGCAACTTGGCTGCCCAGGATATCATGAAGCTGTTTGAAAAATTTATCTCCATTTTTCCTAATATGGTACCAAGCCATCTTGATTACTCAATAATATAAGCTTAAATATTATCCTTTTAAGCTAACCACAATATACAGAAGTTAATATGGATGTTATTGGCTAAGATATAATTATGAGTTATTTCTAAAACTAAACAGAAAAAGTAGGCGGAATGTGAGGAGTGCTTCAACAGAATCACACATTTCCTATTCTCACAACTGCAGACTTTCCATCTATTTGGAAAAATGGAAACAAAGAAATACAGATAAATCTTATATATGTTTGAGTGAAAACATGAATGTATCATGCTTCAGAGTTTTTTATATCTAGGGTAGAGAAAATACCATCATATTAGAAGCTAATGCCCTGAGAGATATAAACAAAGAAAACTAGCAATCTTTAAAGGCCTCAAGGAAGAGCTAATAAACTTTTTCTCTGGGAGTGATTTGAAAAGACTATTTACATCATCAAAGAGTAAAAGTTTCACCTTTCATTGCATTAGAATAATTCAAGGCAAAGATAATTTTTCATTGTTAACTCAAGAAGAACCAGCATGTATGTTTATCCATGCATACATACATCTAGAACAAAATTAGTCACATTTTAAAACAATTTTCACTATTTTGGCTGCCTTTAAATCTAAGTAAAGATACATTTTAAGAGGTGAGAAGATAACTGCTAAATAGAAACTATACCTTTTCATCTCCATGTTGTTCTTTTCAAGAACTCAGGCTGCAGGCAAGAATCTAGTAACCCTACTAAGATAGAGAGGAGTTTGTTCATGTCTGTGGAGAGGCAACAATTAGTTTTCACACTGAGAAGCTCTTCCCAGGGAACATCTGAGTGTTGGAAACAGTAGACAACAATTACCAAACAAACAAAAAACACCTAAAACCCAAAATATTGCTTAAGTTCCCCTCACGCCATCAGTGGGCCAAAGACATGGGTCCAGCTCCACTGGTTAGCATATAGGAGAGGGTGGCCACAAAGTATAGTAGCTCATTGTGTTCAGGCCATCAGTAAGAATTATGAGACTATGTTCGGAGCGCAGTAGTGCCCCAACCTCATCCCTCCGAAAAAAAAAAAAAAAATTCCATCAGTAGTATCCAGCATGACAGCAGAAGACTTAAGGCAAATGGTCTATGAGGACACTGGCTCCCTAATCCTCAAAACCTGGCTCTAATCCTTAGTTTTGTCTCATGCATGTCCCTCACTAGCAAGTGCCAGCATCTCACATTTCTCTGGAAAACCAATTACCGCAATCTTATTTCCAGCTCCAGCACAATAGTGGCTGAAAGATTCTGCACTTTCTGTCTCGCCAACCCATTTCCCCATGTACCTATGAACTGAAACCAGGTACATCTTGGATGGAACAGTCACTCAGGAAGTACCTAAACACCCTGCATTTAAGGCTTAGCCATATTTTCTGGGATGTAATGTCTCTTACCTACTCAGGCTCTAACTCTGGAATAGTCAGTACTGAGCTTTTGGATACCAGACAAGTAGATTCAGGTCTATAATGATCCTGCCTCCTGGCCACAAGTAATCATGTACCAGTTCATGGACTGCCTGCCTTGAATTTGTGAGTTAAATACTGGTATATACAGGACTAAGATGGATAAATCTTAGACTTATGGATGCCTTACATAAGTCAAGGCAGAATGTCTGAAATAAAGAGATATTGGTGACAGATCTAAAATGAGACTAGCACTTAGCTAATAACAATAATAGTAATATTAAATTAATAAAATAAAAAATAGCTACCTCTTAGGCACTCTGTTAAGTGTGCCACATGCATTAATGTGTTTAATCTTCAGAATAATCCTATGAGATATGATATCCCAAATTTACAGGCAGTTATGTTTGGAATAATGGGATTGTGTAGGTAGGATCAAACAAGCAGAGACTTTTGAAAGTCCTTCAGGTAAAAATTTAAACAAGAACTTAGCAGTTGAGTTCTATCTGGCAACTGGCTAATGTCCAAGAGCAATCAGCAAATTAGTAAATCTTTCCCATGTCAACCAACCTAATGTGTGTTCGCAAGGGAAAGGCTCACACATTTCCTTGATAATGTCTTTATCAGAGCCAACTGCTACACTAGAACAATCCTAAGAATCCCCCAGAATTGAGGAAGAACTGCCAATTCTGCGCAATTGTGACTGCTGGAAGACAGTGGCTATGAATCACCTGCATGTATGCCTCTCACAGAACTTTAAATCTAGGCTTACTCAGTATAAGTTCAGCCAGAGTGTTGGAACATCCTGCCGCTGCAGTTTAGCATACACCATAAAAGATCCTGAGCAATCCTTTGGCATCAGGGGTAATACAATGAGAACTACTCAACTCCCAGATCTGGAAAGTTGGGATATTTGTGACTAAGACTTAATGAAATGACTTGTTCATGATTTGGTGTACTGAATTTCTTTTCACAACTTGGAGGGCTGAATTTCTGCCAATAAAGGTATATTTTACAGAAAACTGTTATAATAGAAAGCAAATACAAATATTTATGAAGTTGGCAATGTATTGGAAATAGTAGAGATTATCATTTGCTTCCATCCACTGTGATAAATGATTGTTTTCCTGTTGTCCTTCTAGGTCTGCTCTGTACCCTTTCCATCTGTCCTCAGCCAGGAAAACTGACCTATAAGGACCATGTCACCTGGGTTCCTGTGACTTCTGGCTTCGAGTTGAAGACCATCAATGGGGAACATGATTAGCAGACTGGGGCAGAGGGCAAGGAAGAAGAGTAAGGGTGGGGTATTTATTCCTTTTGCTATCTGTCTGCAATGTTGTCTTGGGCTGGGCATGCCCCTTGACTGAAGGTCTCTATCCTTCCGGGTTCAGGCAACTGACTCCTCTCGCTCATTTCTTCAAGCCTAGGAATGTTCCACCTGTCTCCAAGTTCCTGCATTTTCCCTTGTGGTAATGCTATATTCACACTCAACCTGTTGTAAATAAATCCTTATTAAAATCACCTTGAGTGTACTCTCTGTTTTCAGATGGAACACTGATTGACAGAACCATTCACACTGCTCCCCCAGACATAAATCAGCCCTAGATTTATTATGAGTCTATCTTCTCCACAATCCTTTTATAGAATAACTTTTAAAAACTCCCAGGTTGAACTCCCTGATCTCTTCTGCCTTCAACTTTCTCTCATCTTCCAAAAGGCTACGGTCACCTTTCTTTTTATCCATTGCTTCCTGTTAACTTCAAACCATATTATTCCTGCTCTTGCTATTCTCATAATTTAGTTTTCTAAACATAAAAACCTTCTACAGCCAAATGGATTACAAAGATTCAAAATTCCCTGTGAACATAAGCTGCGAATGGCATAAATGACTTTTGCTAGTTGCAAGCGGCCTTGATAACACAAGTAGTGCTATATGCAAATGAGTGCTAATGTGAAAGTGGCTTTGTCACTTGAGATTAATGTGTTTTAGGTGAAAAAAAAAGTCTAGGAGTACAGAGATTTATGATAATTCTTATCTACATCAGGTGCTTTGAATCTCTTAACTGACCTGGAGTAGTCATGGCAATGGCCTTTTTGCATCTACTGAATTTAAAAACAAACATTCAAAGCTTTAGAGAAATGTTCATCTATTTATTCACTTGCCAAATGTATTTGGTGCCTTCTGTATGTTAAGCACTATATTTGATTTTATATGTTTCAAAAATAAACAGGACACAATGTCTGCCTTCAAGAACCTTACAGCTAGTGGTGGAGGCAGAACCATAAGCAGAAAAGACAATACAGGATGATAAGAGCAATAATAGAGAAACAAACTATTGTGAGAGCACAATAAGGGAGTAACCAACTCACCTTGGGTGATCATTGAAAGTTTTCCAGGCCGGGCGCAGTGGCTCATGCTTGTAATCCCAGCACTTTGGGAGGCTGAGGCGGGCGGTTCACGAGGTCAGGAGATCAAGACTACGGTGAAACCCCTTCTCTACTAAAAATACAAAAAAAAATTAGCCGGGCGTGGTGGCAGGCGCCTATAGTCCCAGCTGCTCAGAGAGGCTGAGGCAGGAGAATGGCGTGAACCCGGGAGGCGGAGCTTGCAGTGAGCCGAGATTGCGCCACTGCACTCCAGCCTGGGCGACAGAGCGAGACTCCATCTCAAAAAAAAAAAAAAAAAAAAAAAAAAACAAAAGAAATTTTCCAGAGAAGACAGTTCTTGAACTAAATCAACAGGAGTGGACATGTAGAACTGCCTGCTAGATATTTCCTCCTGAATATCCTGTAGAAACTTCAAACTCAACAAGTTTCAAAGTAATGTATCATCATTTACTTTAAACATGCTTCTCTATTTCTCTGTTTTTCAGGTTCTATTCAGTCACCTAAACTACAAACCAGGTCCCTTAAGCATTTCTCTGTATTGGTTATTCTAGTTATACATTCATCTAAAGTTTTTTCAAAGTTTTCAACTTCTTTGCCTTTGGTTTGAATTTCCTCCTGTAGCTCGGAGTAGTTTGATCGTCTGAAGCCTTCTTCTCTCAACTCGTCAAAGTCATTCTCCGTCCAGCTTTGTTCCATTGCTGGTGAGGAACTGTGTTCCTTTGGAGGAGGAGAGGCGCTCTGCTTTTTAGAGTTTCCAGTTTTTCTGCTCTGTTTTTTCCCCATCTTTGTGGTTTTATCTACTTTTGGTCTTTGATGATGGTGTTGTACAGATGGGTTTTTGGTGTGGATATCCTTTCTGTTTGTTAGTTTTCCTTCTAACAGACAGGACCCTCAGCTGCAGGTCTGTTGGAGTTTGCTAGAGGTCCACTACAGACCCTGTTTGCCTGGGTATCAGCAGTGTCTGCAGAACCGCGGATTTTCGTGATCTGCGAATGCTGCTGTCTGATCGTTCCTCTGGAAGTTTTGTCTCAGAGGAGTACCTGGCCGTGTGAGGTGTCAGTCTGCTCCCACTGGGTGGTGCCTCCCAGTTAGGCTGCTCGGGGGTCAGGGGTCAGGGACCCACTTGAGGAGGCAGTCTGCCCGTTCTCAGATCTCCAGCTGCGTGCTGGGAGAACCACTGCTCTCCTCAAAGCTGTCAGACAGGGACATTTAAGTCTGCAGAGGTTACTGCTGTCTTTTTGTTTGTCTGTGCCCTGCCCCCAGAGGTGGAGCCTACAGAGGCAGGCAGGCCTCCTTGAGCTGTGGTGGGCTCCACCCAGTTCCAGCGGCCAGGCTGCTTTGTTTACCTAAGCAAGCCTGGGCAATGGCAGGCGCCCCTCCCCCAGCCTCCCTGCCGCCTTGCAGTTTGATCTCAGACTGCTGTGCTAGCAATCAGTGAGACTCCGTGGGCGTAGGACCCTCCGAGCCAGGTGTGGGGTATAATCTCCTGGTGCGCCCTTTCCTAAGCCCGTCGGAAAAGCGCAGTATTCGGGTGGGAGTGGCCTGATTTTCCAGGTGCCGTCTGTCACCCCTTTCCTTGACGAGGAAAGGGAACTCCCTGACCCCTTGTGCTTCCTGAGTGAGGCAATGCCTCACCCTGCTTCAGCTGGCGCACGGTGCACTGCACCCACTGTCCTGTGCCCACTCTCTGGCACTCCCTAGTGAGATGAACCCGGTACCTCAGATGGAAATGCAGAAATCACCCATCTTCTGCGCCGCTCATGCTGAGAGCTGTAGACTGGAGCTGTTCCTATTTGGCCATCTTGGCTCCTCCCAAGACTAAACCAGGAAGAAGTTGAATCTCTGAATAGACCAATAACAGGATCTGAAATTGTGGCAATAATCAATAGCTTACCAACCAAAAAGAGTCCATGACCAGATGGTTCACAGCCGAATTCTACCAGAGGTACAAGGAGGAACTGGTACCATTCCTTCTGAAACTATTCCAATCAATAGAAAAAGAGGGAATCCTCCCTAACTCATTTTATGAGGCCAGCATCATCCTGATACAAAAGCCTGGCAGAGACACAACAAAAAAAGAGAATTTTAGACCAATATCCTTGATGAATATTGATGCAAAAATCCTCAATAAAATACTGGCAAACTGAATCCAGCAGCACATCAAAAAGCTTATCCACCATGATCAAGTGGGCTTCATCCCTGGGATGCAAGGCTGGTTCAATATACACAAATCAATAAATGTAATCCAGCATATAAACAGAACCAAAGACAAAAACCACATGATTATCTCAATAGATACAGAAAAGGCCTTTGACAAAATTCAACAACCCTTCATGCTAAAAACTCTCAAAAAATTAGGTATTGATGGGACGCATCTCAAAATAATAAGAGCTATCTATGACAAACCCACAGCCAATATCATACTGAATGGGAAAAAACTGGAAGCATTCCCTTTGAAAACTGGCACAAGACAGGGATGCCCTCTCTCACCACTCCTATTCAACATAGTGTTGGAAGTTCTGGCCAGGGCAATTAGGAAGGAGAAGGAAATAAAGGCTATTCAATTAGGAAAAGAGGAAGTCAAATTGTCCCTGTTTGCAGATGACGTGATTGTATATCTAGAAAACCCCATTGTCTCAGCCCAAAATCTCCTTAAGCTGATAGCAACTTCAGCAAAGTCTCAGGATACAAAATCAATGTACAAAAATCACAAGCATTCTTATACACCAATAACACACAAACAGAGAGCCAAATCATGAGTGAACTCCCTTTCAAATTGCTTCAAAGGGAATAAAATACTTAGGAATCCAACATACAAGGGAAGTGAAGGACCTCTTCAAGGAGAACTATAAACCACTGCTCAATAAAATAAAAGAGGACACAAACAAATGGAAGAACATTCCATGCTCATGGGTAGAAAGAATCAATATCATGAAAATGGCCATCCTTCCCAAGGTAATTTATAGATTCAATGCCATTCCCATCAAGCTACCAATGACTTTCTTCACAGAATTGGAAAAAACTACTTTAAAGTTCATATGGAACCAGAAAGGAGCCCGCATCACCAAGTCAATCCTAAGCCAAAAGAATAAAGCTGGAGGCATCACACTACCTGATTTCAAACTATACTACAAGGCTACAGTAACCAAAACAGCATGGTACTGGTACCAAAACAGAGATACAGATCAATGGAACAGAACAGAGCCCTCAGAAATAATGCCACATATCTGCAACTATCTGATCTTTGACAAACCTGAGAAAAACAAGCAATGGGGAAAGGATTCCCTATTTAATAAATGGTGCTGGGAAAACTGGCTAGCCATATGTAGAAAGCTGAAACTGGATCCCTTCCTTACACCTTATACAAAAATTAATTCAAGATGGATTAAAGACTTAAACGTTAGATCTAAAACCATAAAAACCCTAGAAGAAAACCTAGGCATTACCATTCAGGACATAGGCATGGGCAAGGACTTCATGTCTAAAACACCAAAAGCAATGGCAACAAAAGCCAAAATTGACAAATGGGATCTAACTAAACTAAAGAGCTTCTGCACAGCAAAAGAAACTACCATCAGAGTGAACAGGCAACCTACAAAATGGGAGAAAATTTTCGCAACCTACTCATCTGACAAAGGGCTAATATCCAGAATCTACAATGAACTCAAGCAAATTTACAAGAAAAAAACAACCCCACCAAAAAGTGGGCGAAGGATATGAACAGACAATTCTCAAAAGAAGATATTTATGCAGCCAAAAGACACATGAAAAAATGCTCATCATCACTGGCCATCAGAGAAATGCAAATCAAAACCACAATGAGATACCATCTCACACCAGTTAGAATGGCAATCAATAAAAAGTCAGGAAACAACAGGTGCTGGAGAGGATGTGGAGAAATAGGAACACTTTTACACTGTTGGTGGGACTGTATACTAGTTCAACCATTGTGGAAGTCAGTGTGGCAATTCCTCAAGGATCTAGAACTAGAAATACCATTTGACCCAGCCATCCCATTACTGGGTATATACCCAAAGGACTATAAATCATGCTGCTATAAAGACACATGCACATGTATGTTTATTGCGGCACTATTCACAATAGCAAAGACTTGGAACCAACCCAAATGTCCAACAATGATAGACTGGATTAAGAAAATGTGGCACATATACACCATGGAATACTATGCAGCCATAAAAAATGATGAGTTCATGTCCTTTGTAGGGACATGGATGAAACTGGAAATCATCATTCTCAGTAAACTATCGCAAGGACAAAAAACCAAACGCCGCATATTCTCACTCATAGATGGGAATTGAACAATGAAAACACATGGACACCAGAAGGGGAACATCACACTCTGGGGACTGTTGTGGGGTGGGGGGAGGGGGGAGGGATAGCATTAGGAGATATACCTAATGCTAAATGGCGAGTTAATGGGTGCAGCACACCAGCATGGCACATGTATACATATGTAACTAACCTGCACATTGTGCACATGTACCCTAAAACTTAAAGTATAATAATAATTAAAAAAATAAATAAATAAATAAAAAACAAAAAAAGAAAAGAAAAGAAACCCTACAAACCAGGGCATCAGCCCTATCTAATAAGTCCTGCCGATATAACCTCTTCAATAAATGAAAAAATAGAGCTGACTAAGCCCAAAGTTGTGGTTGATGAATGTAGTGAGCTCGACTGTGGTTGAAGATTAGAATGGACTAATCTTTATATTTACAGTTATTCCTCTGATAATATCCAAAGATTTAATAAAAAAATAGCAAAACTAATCATTTAATGATTAAAGTTTTCAAAGACAATTTAGGAAACATTTATATCAGACTATCTGGGATTTCATTTTTACACCAGTGCCCTTGGAGATTTAGATATTCTCCTCCAAGGTAATAGTGGGGAAAGTAACTATCTCTGACATACCAGGCTGATATGTACTGTTTTTTCTCCAAGATGTTACCTATGGGAGTATGTTTTATATAAGAATATGTTTGAATCAAAAAAAAATTCAAGACTCAATGAGCAAAGCTAAGAGAATAAAAGGAACTAAATGTCTCTGGGTACCTATCACTGGCATAATTCTAATCTGTTTCTCAAGACAGAGATTATTTCCGTCTAATTTCCAGTTTTGTGATAAAGTCCTTCTTAAGATTTGAGTAAACATAGGACATAATGTAATTTCATCTAAAACAGATTGTTATCAAGACCAAAGATTCATTGAAATGCCTACAAAACACTAAGAAAGTCTATTTGGAAGTGATAGCAATTTAAAAAAAAAAAATCAAATCAATCCATCAAGAGTATGTTAACAGTCCTGGGAAAGTAATGCAATTTGAATACAGTATTAGAGAGAAATAAATGAAGTTCACAAATTACTTAGACTATATATATCAACAGAATGTTGATGCTTAATGCAAGCTGCATAATATTGCTGCTGTTCAGTTTTTGTTCATTTTGCAAAGTAACTAACCCCAAATGTGAATGTTCAAAAACTGCTTATGCTAAATAAAATGGATTCTGCTTTCCTTTCACATCAGCAGCAAGTGCTTAGTAATTATTGCTGTCACTGGATGTTATACTGCATTGATCCAGGCATTGAACTCTGATGATATTGATTTGTGCCTAAAGCTTGAATAAAGTTTAGTGAACAGTCTCAAATTCCCAAGAGTAGGTGCCTCTTGCTCTGTATGTTCCCACCATCCCAAGCAAATGCCACACAACTTAAAAACTGTAAGCAGATTATGACCTTACATATTTTAGTTTAATGTATGCTAATTCCTTACTTATATGACAATTTTTCTTAAAGACCATTAAAGGATCCACTAAAGGTTATTCATCTTAAACATGACCATGTCGTAGTGGAGAAGGAAGACAAGCCAGATCTTAATTATTCAGCTGAATAACTTCGAAACATAGAAATAAAGATTTGTCAAAGATCTCTTTCTCTTTTCCTCTCTCATATACATACAGGGAAAATAAAACTCTCATAAAATTATTTTTTTCAGTCTCAAATTAAAATATTGCTTTTCTGTCCCTTTCTTATGCTTTAAAAAATACCCACTATTTCTCATTTTTGACTGTTTACCTTTTTATTACATTTCCTTTTATATTTACAAAATTTTTTTTGAAATATATCTAAGGTAAAAAGCTTTGGGAAAAGAACACTTCATAAGACTGAAAATTAGCCTCTCAACCAGTGTCACCATAGAAAAGGTGATTATAGAAAGACTGTAAATTATTCTCCAAGAAAATGGGAAAGTACAAATGCCACTCCCTTTGGATAGATCTATTCCCCCAAATAGCAGGTTTTTTTTTTTTTTTTTAGATGCAAGACAAAAGTGAGGAACAATTTGGGCATTTAATAGTAAGATTTAACCTCAGAACATATAGCTTCAGCCAGTGATGTCCAGCAATAAAACCATAATACAGCTTAACGGAATAGAGACTTCACAGAGCCTACAGATCCTGTTGACTGAGACATTTACATGAAACACTTTTTCCTTTTTGATACTATTGAGATTAATAATATGTGATATTTGATGCTATCTAAGTTTATTAGGAAATATTTGTTGATTATACTTCTGAAAATGATAGAAGAAGCATTAATCCATTAAATTTGAGAATCTCGCACTAATTTTCAACATTTCTTGTATCTTCTATTGCTTTATAAGAATCTTTTTTCAAGGATTCTAGGGGTGATTCTCTATTGAAGTTGTTTTCATAATGGAATTAGAAGAGAAAATGACAGACATATGCATCCTACAGTATTTTACTATGTCAATACAAATGAAGTGAAATAAATAAGAAATTGGAAGTTTTCAACTCTATTCTTTGATCACCACACCAATTGTTCCCAGCTAGCTCAACTATAAAACAAATTTAGATAATGGGAAAGTAAAAATGCCACTCCCTTTGGATAGATCTATTCCCCCAAATAGCAGGTTTTTTTTTTTTTTTTTAGATGCAAGACAAAAGTGAGGAACAATTTGGGCATTTAATAGTAAGATTTAACCTCAGAACATATAGCTTCAGCCAGTGATGTCCAGCAATAAAACCATAATACAGCTTAATGGAATAGAGACTTCACAGAGCCTACAGATCCTGTTGACTGAGACATTTACATGAAACACTTTTTCCTTTTTGATACTATTGAGATTAATAATATGTGATATTTGATGCTATCTAAGTTTATTAGGAAATATTTGTTGATTATACTTCTGAAAATGATAGAAGAAGCATTAATCCATTAAATTTGAGAATCTCGCACTAATTTTCAACATTTCTTGTATCTTCTATTGCTTTATAAGAATCTTTTTTCAAGGATTCTAGGGGTGATTCTCTGTTGAAGTTGTTTTCATAATGGAATTAGAAGAGAAAATGACAGACATATGCATCCTACAGTATTTTACTATGTCAATACAAATGAAGTGAAATAAATAAGAAATTGGAAGTTTTCAACTCTATTCTTTGGTCACCACACCAATTGTTCCCAGCTAGCTCAACTATAAAACAAATTTGGTAAATTCCTGATTTGCTTAAATGGGAAACAATGACATTTTCTTGAGGCAACTTAAATTCCATCAGGTGTTTCTCCCAGTAAGGAAAACTAGTGTTGAGTTACTTTATCTCTACTACGAACAAAGACAGATTTCACGTGATCTCTAAAGCCCAAAGAGAAGAACCTAGGTACTCTCCTCAGTCCTTGGCTGAAGTTGCTTTATTCTGTATTTCTACATCTACCCTAGCATGGAAACAACTTTTTCATATATATATATATGTGTATTTTTATTATTATACTTTAAGTTTTAGGGTACATGTGCACAATGTGCAGGTTTGTTACATATGTATACATGTGCCATGTTGGTGTGCTGCACCCATTAACTTGTCATTTAGCATTAGGTATATCTCCTAATGCTATCCCTCCCGCCTCCACCCAACCCACAACAGTCCCTGGTGTGTGATGTTCCCCTTCCTGTGTCCATGTGTTCTCATTGTCCAATTCCCACCTATGAGTGAGAACATGCAGTGTTTGGTTTTTTGTCCCTGCGATAGTTTGCTGAGAATGATGGTTTCTGGCTTCATCCATGTCCCTACAAAGGACATGAACTCATCATTTTTTATGGCTGCATAGTATTCCCTGGTGTATACGTGCCACATTTTCTTAATCCAGTCTATCGTTGTTGGACATTTGGGTTGGTTCCAAGTCTTTGCTATTGTGAATAGTGCCGCAATAAACATACATGTGCATGTGTCTTTATAGCAGCATGATTTATAATCCTTTGGGTATATACCCAATAATGGGATGGCTGGGTCAAATGGTATTTCTAGTTCTAGATCCCTGAGGAATTGCCACACTGACTTCCACAATGGTTGAACTAGTTTACAGTCCCACCAACAGTGTAAAAGTGTCCCTATTTCTCCACATCCTCTCCAGCACCTGACTTTTTAATAATCTCCTGACTTTTAATGATCTCCTGACTTTTTAATGATCGCCATTCTAACTGGTGTGAGATGGTATCTCATTGTGGTTTTGATTTGCATTTCTCTGATGGCCAGTGATGATGAGCATTTTTTCATGTGTTTTTTGGCTGCATAAATGTCTTCTTTTGAGAAGTGTCTATTCATGTCCTTCACCCACTTTTTGATGGGGTTGTATGTTTTTTTCTTGTAAATTTGTTTGAGTTCATTGTAGATTCTGGATATTAGCCCTTTGTCACATGGGCAGGTTGCAAAAATTTTCTCCCATTTTGTAGGTTGCCTCTTCACATGGAAACTGAACAACCTGCTCCTGAATGACTACTGGGTACATAACGAAATGAAGGCAGAAATAAAGATGTCCTTTGAAACCAATGAGAACAAAGACACAACATACCAGAATCTCTGAGACACATTCAAAGAAGTGTGTAGAGGAAGATTTATAGCACTAAATGCCCATAAGAGAAAGCAGGAAAGATCTAAAATTGACACCCTAACATCACAATTAAAAGAACTAGAGAAGCAAGAGTAAACACATTCAAAAGCTAGCAGAAGGCAAGAAATAACTAAGATCAGAGCAGAACTGAAGGAAATAGGGACACAAAACACCCTTCAAAAAATCAATGAATCCAGGAGTTGGCTTTTTGAAAAGATCAACAAAATTGATAGACTGCTAGCAAGACTAATAAAGAAGAAAAGAGAGAAGAATCAAATAGATGCAATAAAAAATGACAAAGGGGATATCACCACTGATCCCACAGAAATACAAACTACCATCAGAAAATACTATAAACACCTCTATGCAAATAAACTAGAAAATCTAGAAGAAATGGATAAATTCCTGGACACATACACCCTCCCAAGACTAAACGAGGAAGAAGTTGAATCTCTGAATAGACCAATAACAGGCTCTGAAATTGAGGCAATAATTAATAGCTTACCAACCAAAAAAAGTCCAGGACCAGATGGATTCACAGCTGAATTCTACCAGAGGTACAAGGAGGAGCTGGTACCATTCCTTCTGAAACTATTCCAATCTATAGAAAAAGAGGGAGTCCTCCCTAACTCATTCTATGAGGCCAGCATCATCCTGATACAAAAGCCTGGCAGAGACACAACAAAAAGAGAGAATTTTAGACCAATATCCTTGATGAACATTGATGCAAAAATCCTCAATAAAATACTGGCAAACCGAATCCAGCAATACATCAAAAAGCTTATCCACCATGATCAAGTGGGCTTCATCCCTGGGATGCAAGGCTGGTTCAACATACGAAAATCAATAAACGTAATCCAGCATATAAACAGAAGCAAAGACAAAAACCACATGATTATCTCAATAGATGCAGAAAAGGCCTTTGACAAAATTCAGAAACAACTTTTAAAACAAAATGCCTCTTGTTGTTAAAAAGTCATATTTGTTGTTTACAAACATAGGAAAAATATCAACATCACAGTAGAGAAGCCTAGTAGATAGCAGGACAAAGTGCCTACTGATGTGAGGCTCTGAGGAAGACCCAACATAATCGATGTGTCATTTCTGTCCAAAATGCATAACCTGGAATCTACTCATGGGGAAACATCAGACAAATGTAAATTGAGGAACAGACTACAAAATAAATGGCATTCACTATTAAAAAACACAAAAGCTAATAAATACAATAAGCATCCTGGGATTGGATCCCAAGCCAAAAAAAAAAAATCACCATAAAGGATATTATGACAATTGATATTTTTAAAATAAGGTCTTCAGATTTGATCATGGTATTGTACTAATGTTAAATTTCCTGATTTTCATCAATGTGCTAAGATTATATAAACAAATATCCTTGTTCTTGGGATACATACCCTGAAATATTTAAGAGTAATGGAGCGTGATATTCTCAACTTATTCTCAAATGGTTCAGAAAAGAAATACAGATACACACAAATATACATGCATATGCACACATACACACAATAGGGGTGTGAGATGGAGACAAAAAAACAGTAAGTATAGCAAAATGTTAACATTAGGTGATTCTGAGAAAAGGGTATACAGAACTTCATTTTATTCTAAACTTCCCAAAAGTTTGAAATTATTTCAAAAGAAAAAGTTTCTTAAAAATTATGTCAGTTAACTGTAAAGGGGTTTTATGTCTACTTAAAAGTGTCATGGGATCCCTTGCATTTCTGATGGTGAATGCTACGCTGATTTAGGATAGGAGCAGATCAAAACAACTTTTTGCTCCAGATAATGGTTATTTTGTTGAAGATCTGATGATTTCTTTTCTGTTTACTGCTGGCCAACACAATTTCCTTGATTTCCCTTGCACTGTGTAAAATAAACCATACACCACAAAAGAATGATGTCCTGTCTAGATTTTTTTCATATATAAAAAAAATTCTTATTCTAATTATATAAAGAGTAAATGGTTGGTAGCTATTAGCACTTGAAAAAGATCTTTTGATGTGAGCTGAAACAAAAACATTAACAACCTGATATTTATTCCCACATTCACTGTAGTTACTATCCCAGAGATACCAAAACAAATACAGCACCAACAGTGCACTGAAGCCAAACAATTGGCCTGCACTTCCTGGGCAATCAGGGGCAAGGGTTGGAGCTGGAGGCCATGGGATTCACCCAGCTTCCTAAAGCTGGCTCAGTACTAGCCTTGGCCATAGGCACACAGAACATTCGAGGAGAAGTAGAACAGTATTTTTACACATGAATACCTTTGGCAAAACCCACTGTTTATTCTTTTGATTTTCTTTTATAACAATTGAGAGTCTCTTCAGTTGCTAAGTGAAGGATCTAAAAGTAGAAATATGTATTTTGCTGGACGTGGTGTCTCATGCCTGTAATCCCAGCACTTTGGGAGGCCAAGACGGGTGGATCGCCTGAGGTCAGGAGTTCAAGACCAGTCTGACCAACATGGTGAAACCTCATCTCTACTATAAATACAATATTAGTCGGGAGTGGTGTTGCATGCCTGTAATCCCTGCTACTTGGGGGGCTGAGACAGGAGAATCACTTGAACCCAGGAGGCAGAGGCTGCAGTGAGCCAAGATTGTGCCATTGTACTGCAGCCTGGGGAACAAGAGTGAAACTCTGTCTCAAAAATAAATAAATAAATAAATAAATAAAATTAAAATAAAAGTAGAAATACATATTTCTATAACAGTCAATTGGATTATACCTACAATAATTCATAGCTACCTAGATAAAAGAACAGGATCACACATATTATGAAATGTAAAATACTTAATGTGGCCTGGTTATGGCTGACAACAAATGGTGTCTGATTCTAAAGGGTTCACTACGGCTTGTCCGGGAAAAGCTGTTCAACTTCCTCATTTTCCTTTTCCTTGAATTGTTCCTTGCACTAGAATAACTAGTTTTTTTTTTTTTTCCGAGATAGAGTCTCACACTGTCACCCAGGGTAGAGTGCAGTGGTGCGATCTCGGTTCACTGCAACCTCCGCCTCTTGGATTCAAGCGATTCTCCTGCCTCAGCCTCCCAAGTAGTTGGGATTACAGGTGCCCACCACCATGCCCAGCTATTTTTTTTTTGTATTTTTGGTAAAGATAGGGTTTCACTATGTTGGCCAGGCTGTTCTCAAACTCCTGACTTCGTGATCTGCTGGCCGTGGCCTCCCAAAGCAGAATAACTACTTAAGATGAATGAATCCTTCATTCAGATGCAAAACATCAACAAAAATAATGCCACTGAAAGTTTGTGCTGTTGTGCAGGTAAAGGGAGTGCTTTGATATAAAATGCTCAGAAGGTTGTGATTAGTAGATTTAGTGCATACAACTGTCAGAGGTCCATATGGTCTTTCATAATGTTAAGATTAAACTTACTCTCAAAGAAAAATCCCTGCCCATGAGAGCTGAACTCTTTCCAATGCCTGGGTTATACCTTGCTAAGAAGCCATCCATATTAGATGATTTCTTATTTCTCTTTGGCCAGTGGAGTCCCAGTAGCTATATCATATTCTCATTCATAAATGCACAATGTCCTAAGGAATTAAGAGCTTTTATGGACCTAAGTTCAAATCTGACTATTCCAATAATAGGCAGTATAAGTTTTGCACCAGTTTTTCTAGTACTTACTAAACCTCAGTTTCTCTTCTGTAAAATTGATATAAAATAATATATGTTATAGGAGTATTGAGAAGCTTAACTGAGTCAACAACAGTCAAGTCTTTAGCACAACGTGTGGTATTTAATTAGAGTTAAATATTGGTCATTTTTCTACACACGGGAACATAAATGGATATGTCAGGGTGATCCCATTGTCTATACAACCAAAGTCTCTGCACTAGTATCATCAAATTGGAATATGAGAAAACAGGAAGGCCTAACTCTTTTAACATCATTATCTATTTGCTTACCTTGATTTTCGTAGTACCTGAGTTCTCTCATGCTTATTTATGCATTCAGACACGTTAATTCTTAAAAATGGTTTTAACATGTCAGTTGGTTTATAACCCATATTTCTTTGCCATTCCTTTCCGTATCCTACACTTAGTCCCTAGTTTCAAGACAAAACAAAAGAAAATTGAAATGAGGTAGTGCCTCACCAGCCTGCCTTCCCTCCCCAGGGTAGCAAGACAAATAAAGGTTTTGTTGTTTGTCTCCAGTTAGCATCAACACAGCCTGCAGCAGCCCTGTCAGCACCAGCCCATGATGCCAGGGAATTGCTGGGAGTGCCAGCATGCTGGTGCCAATTTGCTGCCTGGGCTCCTTCAAAACCACATCAAAGTATCTGCCAGTTTCTAAACTTCCTTCCAAGGCTCATGGAGGAACATGGGGACCTCTAGATGGGATCAGATGTGTGGTTTTTCACATTCCCCCCCTCCATCTCCTCTGCCTGCCAATTTGGGTGAGCCTCCAGTATTCTCTGTGTTCACAGGACTCTTCGGTTGCCTATAAAATAACATTCATAATAGTTGAAACCTGTAATAGTTTGTGAGAAAGATCCAATAAATTATATAATTTATGTATCTTCTCTATTACAAAAGGCCTGACTCCTACAAATATTTCAAAATTTAATAAATAATTCTCCAAGAATTCAAATGCACATAGTTTGTTTTGGAGGTACAGAAAATACCATTATTGAGAGGCTTATTGGAGTGGTCTAGTGATAAAAGGAAGAGAAGAAAGACAATAAATAGTTTATTAAGTCATCACAGTGGACAACTAAATCCTATGGGAAAATGCTGTGAAATAGTGTAAAACATAAGCCATGTGTGATGGCTCATTTTATATGTCAACTTGGCTAGGCTATGGAGCCCAAGTGTCTAGTTAAATGCTAGTCTAGATGTTGCTGTGAAGTCTACAATCAGTAGTCATCAAAGCAGAAGACTACAGCATAGACAACCTGCCTGAATTTCCAGCCTACTGGAGTGTCCTGAAGATTTCAGATTCAAGACTGCAACATTTAACTCTTACCTGAACTTCCAGCCTGCTGGCCTGCCTTACAAATTTAATACTTGCCAGTCCCTACAATCACATAAGCAAATTCTGTAAAATCTTCCTCTCTCTCTCTTTCCCTTTCTCTCTCTCTCTTTCTCATGCATATGTGTACATGGTTCTGTTTCTCTGAAGAATCCTGTCTTAATACACTACACAAGAAGTAAAGATGCTAGGTTAGTGATATACCAATGCCCTCCAAACATTGGTTGACAGCTGTGCTCAGGGGTAGTAGAGTCCTGGACATTTCTAGACTGTTGCATGCACAAGCAGAACATCTTTTTCAGCTCTGGAAAAAGCCTAAAAAGCCTTTAGGCACAGAAATAAATATATTGCTGATTGGAAGTGGGCTGGAGCATGCCAAAATGGTGGGTCCAAGGGATATGAGTGAGGCAGTAACTTATCTGCTTAGTCCATCCCTTGTACCTCTTTATTAAAACTGATAACTTGTCACAATTTCTAAAACAAAAACAAACAAGTTAATAAAAATGTGGAAAGTCTAGTGGGTTAAACTGTAGCTCGTGTTATTACAGTTGGTTGCTTCCCACTACTTCTTCTATATATATTCCTTTTCCTTCAGCATGCATTTCCACTGGTGTTGGTGGTTGTTTGCCTAATTGCGTAGCCCAGACCATCATGCCTGAGAGGTCTGAGCTCCTAATTGTCAAGCCCGTGTCAGGTCACAGTTGCTGCAATTATCCATTTATGGTTTTTACTAAATATGGAAAGAGCAAGCGATGTCTCAGTGAATCTCCTGAGTTCCAGACATACTCCACCCTGCTGCCATTATTATAGGCACACCTGTCTCTTCCTGATTCTCAAAGTCCTTTCTCTGCTTGCTGATCAACTGGCATGAGGGTCTCAAAATGACCATGCAGTGGCTATAACTTTAGGTTTACTAAAATCATTGCTTTGTCCCTGGTAGAAGGAATCCATCCAGGAACAAGAACCTTTAGGCAAGCAAGTAGTAAAGTTGTGTGGGGTATGAAGCACAAAGTCACCATGAAGGCTACTGAATGACAGAGGCCACTCTGACTTCCTCCCCTTCAGTACCAGGTCCATGTTTTCTGTCTATCAGAGGTACATCATTGTATAACATCTGTGGCTTCAACATATATAACACATCTTGAATGACAGCACCCCGAATCACAGGGTGTCATGGCTATTCTTGTGCCTTAGCTGAGCCTTCATGAGGCCATTGCAATGTTTTATCAGGTTGACAGCATAAGGATTTATGATGTATGTGTACATAGTAGGACTGATGAATGATCTGACCATGTGTCCATTGTGGCATTTTCTTCATCATAACGTGGATTCCTTGGTCTGAAGGAACGTTCTGCAGGATTCTATTACAATAACTCAGACACTCTCAGGGACTCCTGGGTCTGTGACTTATGTGTGCCCTCCATGCCTGCTTGGGCTTCATCTCAAATGTACCATTTCTGTTGTGCAGTGGATTGCTGCTGTACCCACTTTATCTTATGATTTGTTGGCCTGACAATACCTGGGACATGATAAGCAGTTCTGGTCACTTAGTCACTTGATGTTCTGTAGTCAGGCATTCAGGATTCTACAATCACAGAACTAACATATGACGACTATCGTTTCAGTGTATACACCACATTGTTAAAGGGCTTTTCCCAGATCTGCAGGATATCCTCGCCAAGATAATGCCTTAGTTGAGTCTTGAAGCCATTACACTCAGAATATGGCATTTTTATTAAACATGTTGACTGTGGAAAAGGGACCATTTCAGGGGCCTCAACTTGTTTTTTTCCTGATATTATAGCTCTTATTCCACTAGTCCTGGAAGCAATGTGAAGGAACTGCCTACTACTAAGGATATCCATCGCAATTGTGTTAAGGCACTGAGAAAATGATCACTGGACCAACCGTAAGGTACAGGTGGGCCAAGACTCCATACTTAGGTTGAGGCTCCCTTCCACACACCACGTCTTAACAGAAGGCCATGATGGGACCCATCCACTGCTACATACTCAGTGTAGGGTAGAAGAAGACATATGTTCTTAAAATATATTCTTATCTATGTAGATGTCTGTATTTTTATTTAATAATTTAGAATTTAATTTTTTTATTTGTATTTAGAGCACAAGGAGCCACAACTGAACCTGATAAAAAGATAAGAAGATGATGTATCACCTTGACTTTGAACTGGGTGTAGTGAATGGATGGAATTCGAGATTATCCTCCTTAGGGAATGGATATATTCTTTCTGAGGGAAGAAGATTGAAACATATATTGTGATGAGAAGAGAAGATTCTGGGATCTAGTCCTATTGCAAGATGAGCATCAATTCCATTTTGTCTTCTTGAACACACAGGAAGATTATGTCTCCCAACATCCCTTTGTGTTAGGTTGAGGCCACCAGGTTAGATTCTAACTAATGAGATATACATCATTTCCTGGCCTTGGCATTAAACATCACATGATCCTCTCCCCTCTCTTTGTTAGTCAGTGTTACAGCATGGAAGGAGCTGAAGTTCTTGTCACAATGTGGACAATGATATCAGGAGTAAATAAACTTTTATATGTTAAGCCATCGACATTTGGGGGAGTATATTTTTTGTAACAGTTAACATTATGTGAATATAAGATCTTTTTTGGAGTATCTCTATTCATTACTTGGTTGGCCAAAGTCACTTGTCTAGTACTTTTTTCAAGGAAATTTAACTGAAAGTATATTACTTGTTTACTGTCATATTTTAAAATGTTTATCTGTGCTTATGTTTAAATAATAGTTTTGTTAGATATGGTTTGCATAAATAAGCAAAAATATAGTTTTGTTTATTTACACTTTCTTTCCCCAAGAACTTCACAGGCAATACTAAACTCCATTCTGGCATTTAATGTCACTCTGGAGAAGTCTGGGGCTGATCTGAATTTTTACGCTTCTGGGTGAGTTGATCTTTCTTTTAGCTATAGGCAGAGACTATTTTTTTCTCATTCTGTATCGTTCTGTGTCTATTTTTAAAGACAATGTGCTCTTTCAAACTATAGATTTAATTCTTCCTCTATCTTGGAAGAATTTTAAAATTTATTTTATTTTTAATTTTGTATTTGACGTATAATAATTGTACATATTTATGGGGTATATAGTGATATTTCATATATAGTGATCAGATCAGGGTAATTATTCTATCTATCATCTCAAACATTTATCATTTCTTTGAGAACATTCAGTATCATCTCAAACATTTATCACTTCTTTGTTTTGAGAACATTCAGCATTCAGGAGGAATTTTTTTATAGTTATATTCTTTCAGTAGGCAGGATTCTAAAAATAATTCCAAATATTCCACACTTTAAGCTCTGTAACGTGTGATAATGATAAATTATCTTTCCTGTGATTATGTTTTGTTGTAAGGCACAGTTGATCTTACAATAAGTAGCTTATTTGGGTGGCCAAAATCCAATCTCTCGAGCACTTTTGAAAGCAGAGAGTCTTCTCCAGTTGATGGCTGAAGACAAAGTCAGAGAGAATAGAAGCATAAGAATTTGGTAGATGGTTGCTGGCTTTGGGGACAGACAGGCCACATGACAAGGAACAGAATGCAGGCAACCTCTGAACATTATCAGTGGCCTACAGCTAGCAGCAGAAAACAAGGACAGCAGACCTACAACTCAACAAATGGAATTTAACCAACAATCTGAATCAGCTTAGAAGGTGATTCTTCTCCAAATCCTTCAGATGAGAGCACAGTTGGTCAACTCTCATTTCAGACTGCTGAAACCCTAATCAGAGCGCCCAGCTGAGCCACACTGGATTTCTTTCTTCTTCTCCTTCTCTTTCTCCTTCTCCTTCCCCTTCTCCTTCTCCTTCCCCTTCTCCTTCTCCTTCCCCTTCTCCTTCCCCTACCCTTCCCCTTCCTCTCCTTCTCCTTCCCCTTCTCCTTCCCCTTCCCCTTCTCCTTCCCCTTCTCCTTCCCCTTCTCCTTCCCCTTCCCCTTCTCCTTCCCCTTCTCCTTCCCCTTCCCCTTCTCCTTCCCCTAACCTTCCCCTTCCCCTTCCTCTCCTTCTCTTTCCCCTTCTCCTTCCCCTTCTTCCCTTTCTTGCTGCTGCTGCTTCTCCTCCTCCTCCTCCTCCTCCTCTTCCTCCTCCTTCTCCTTCTTCTTCTTCTTCTCCCTCTCCTTCTCCTTCTTCGCTTTTATTTTAGATACAGGGGTACTTGTGCAGGCTTGTTACATGGGTATATTGCACCCAGGTAGTGAACATAGTACACAACAGGTAGTTTTTCAGTCCATGTTCTCTTCCTTCTCTCCCTTCTCTAGTGCCACAGAATCCATTGTTCCCATGTTTATGTCCATGTGTGCTCAGTGTTTAGCTCCCACTTATAAGTGAGAACATACAGTATTTGGTTTTCTGTCCTGTGTTAGTTCGATGAGGATTACGGCCTCTATCTCCATCCATGTTGCTGCAAAGCCTGGATTTCTAAACTGCAGAAATTGTAAGATAATAGATGAGTCTTGTTTTGAGTTGCTAAATTTGTGGAGTTTGTTATTATATAGCAATAGAAAATAAATACAATATTAAAATATTTCTTCTATTTTGTATTTTCTTCTTCAAAGCCACCTATTTTCTTCGTGTCCTGAATTTTCTTTGTGCTCAGTATATTTCTATTTTTAATCCTTTGTTCATTACCCCTTCATCTTGAATAATTTTCTCCATCCCATCCTCCACATACTTTACTGTATTTTCAGCAGTGCCTAGTTTCAGCAGTGCTACTTAAAAACTGGTCTTTATAACTAGAATGGTATGTTTTGTTCTCCTCCTTCAAATATGAATCATAGTTCTTTCTATTTATCTCCTTTGGTCATCATTATATCTTTTCTATGGGCCCAGATTTCTACTTTGAAATCACACTTGTAAAAGATTTATGTTTTATTTGTTTTTTTAAGTCAAGGCAATATGTTTGGTCTCAATTTTTATACACTCCTTAGTAACATTTTTCAAGTGAATGTTCTTTGTTATTTGTTTTCCTTGTTCTTTTCTTTATTTTTACTTGTAGTATTTTTGTATAGATCCTGTGCTTTCATCTTGTTTGTGTCATTTTTGAAAGATAATACTTCTCCATGGACCAGCAATTTGGAAGTGATCTGTAAAGTGGGAGAGATCGAGTTACGGTTCCAGGCCAGCAAAACTCCTCCCTGATACAACATGAGCTTTCTTAGAATAAAGGCTTGTTCATTAAGTGAATTGTTTTCATTTTTAAACCTCCTTATCAAATATGGATTGTCTATAAAGGGCTCCTACTAACTCAGATTCCCTCTTTCACTCTACCTTAACTAAAAATTTCTTGCAAAGATAGAATGAGGTTTCCTCATCAAGCCCACTGCATCATCCCTCCCAAAGAGGATGGAAGCACTGACCAACAGCCTATATACACTGTTTTTATTTTTCCAAATAAGCAACTTTTTCTTTTTTCTTTAAAGTTGTACCTCCTGCTTTGTAGAGCTATTCTCAACTGGTTTGTTTTAGATCTGTACATTTCTGCATGTTTTATAGACATTTTTCTAAGCCCTCTTCAATCTTAACTTTATTAGACACATATTATAATATAAGCCAAGCCTAGAAATTGTGTGCATGAGTGGAAGGAAGTTTTGACCAGGTACGCAAATTTAAGATTATTGGAGTTTTGTGAGATTTGGTTTGTTGTTTGCTTGTTTGCATTTTTTTTCAGGCCAGAGATGCAGGGGATGGTCAAAGAAAACAATATTTTTAATATACTAAAATACAAGATGGCCGAATAGGAACAGCTCCAGTCTACAGCTCCCAGTATGAGCGACGCAGAAGACGGGTGATTTCTGCATTTCCAATTGAGGTACCAGGTTCATCTTACTGGAGCTTGTCAGACAGTGGGTGCAGGACAGTGGGTGCAGCCCACTGAGCATAAGCCAAAGCAGGGCAAGGCATTGCCTCACCCAGGAAGTGCAAGGGGTCAGGGAATTCCCTTTCCTAGCCAAGGGAAGCTGTGACAGACAGCACTTGGAAAATCAGTTCACTCTCACCCTAATACTGCGCTTTTCCAATGGTCTTAGCAAATGGCACACCAGGAGATTATATCCCATGCCTGGCTCGGATGGTCCCATGCCCATGGAGCTTCGCTCATTGCTAGCACGGCAGTCGGAGATCCAACTGCAAGGTGGCAGCGAGGCTGGGGGAGGGGGGCCCACCATTGCTGAGGCTTGAGTAGGTAAACAAAGCTGCCGGGAAGTTTGAACTGGGTGGAACCCACCGCAGCTCAAGGAGGCCTACCTGCCTCTGTAGACTCCACCCCTGGGAGCAGGGCATAGCCGAACAAAAGGCAGCAGAAACCTCTGCAGACTTAAATGTCCCTGTCTGACAGCTTTGAAGAGAGTAGTGGTTCTCCCAGCATGGAGTTTGAGATCTGAGAACGATCAGACTGCCTCCTCAAGTGGGTCCCTGAGCCCCGGGTAGCCTAACTGGGAGGCACCCCCCAGTAGGGGCAGACTGACACCTCACATGGCCAGGTACCCCTCTGAGACGACGCTTCCAGAGGAATGATCAGGCAGCAACATTTGCTGTTCAGCAGCCTCCGCTGCTGATACCCGGGGAAACAGGGTCTGCAGTGGACCTACAGCAAACTCCAACAGACCTGCAGCTAAGGGTCCTGACTGTTAGAAGGAAAACTAACGTACAGAAAGGACATCCACACCAAAAACCCATCTGTACGTCACCATCATCAAAGACCAAAGGTAGATAAAACCACAAAGATGGGGAAAAAACAGAGCAGAAAAGTGAAAATTCTAAAAATCAGAGCACCTCTCCCCCTCCAAAGGAACACAGCTCATCTCCAGCAATGGAACAAAGCTGGACGGAGAATGACTTTGACAAGTTGAGAGAAGAAGGCTTCAGACAATCAAACTTCTCCGAGCTAAAGGAGGAAGTTCAAACCCATCGCAAAGAAGCTAAAAACCTTGAAAAAAGATTAGACGAAAGGCTAACTAGAATAACCAGTGTAGAGAAGTTCTTAAATGACCTGATGAAGCTGAAAACCATGGCACGAGAACTACGTGACAAATGCACAAGCCATTCGATCAACTGGAAGAAAGGGTATCAGTGATTGAAGATCAAATGAATGAAATGAAGTGAGAAGAGAAGTTTAGAGAAAAAAGAGTAAAAAGAAATGAAAAAAGCCTTCAACAAATATGGGACCATGTGAAAAGACCAAATCTATGTCTGATTGGTATACCTGAAAGTGATGGGGAGAATGGAACCAAGTTGGAAAACACTCTGCAGGATATTATCCAGGAGAACTTCCCCAAGGCAGGCCAACATTCAAATTCAGGAAATACAGAGAACACCAAAAGATACTCCTTAAGAAGAGCAACTCCAAGACATATAATTGTCAGATTCACCAAAGTTGAAATGAAGGAAAAAATGTTAAGGGCAGCCAGAGAGAAAGTTCGGGTTACCCACAAAGGGAAGCCCATCAGACTAACAGTGGATCTCTTGGCAGAAACTCTACAAGCCAGAAGACATTGGGGGCCAATATTCAACATTCTTAAAGAAAAGAATTTTCAACCCAGAATTTCATATCCAGCCAAACTAAGCTTCATAAGTGAAGGAGAAATAAATTCCTTTACAAACAAGCAAATGCTGAGAGATTTTGTCACCACCAGGCCTGCCTTACAAGAGCTCCTGAAGGAAGCACTAAACTTGGAAAGGAACAACCGGTACCAGCCACTGCAAAAACATCCCAAATTGTAAAGACAATTGATGCTAGGAAGAAACTGCATCAACTAATGAGCAAAATAACCAGCTAACAACATAATGACAGGATCAAATTCACACATAACTATATTGACCTTAAATGTAAATGGGCTAAATGCTCCAATTAAAAGACACAGTCTGGCAAATTGGATAAAGAGTCAAGACCCATCAGTGTGCTGTATTCAGGAGACCCATCTCACTTGCAGAGACACACATAGACTCAAAATAAAGGGATGGAGGAAGCTCTACCAAGCAAATGGAAAACAAAAAAAGGCAGGGGTTGCGATCCTAGTCTCTGATAAAACAGACTTTAAACCAACAAAGATCAAAACAGACAAAGAAGGCCATTACATAATGGTAAAGGGATCAATTCAACACGAAGAGCTAACTATCCTAAATATATATGTACCCAATACAGGAGCACCTAGATTCACAAAGCAAGTTCTTAGAGACCTACAAAGAGACTTAGACTCCCACGCAATAATAATGGGAGACTTTAACACCCCACTGTCAACATTAGACAGATCAATGAGACAGAAAGTTAACAAGAATATGCAGGAATTTAACTCAGCTCTACACCAAGTGGACCTAATAGATATCTACAGAACTCTCCACCCCAAATCAACAGAATATACATTCTTCTCAGCACCACATCACACTTATTCCAAAATTGACCACATGGTTGGAAGTAAAGCACTCCTCAGCAAATGTAAAAGAAAAGAAATTATAACAAACTGTCTCTCAGACCACAGTGCAATCAAACTAGAACTCACGATTAAGAATCTAAATCAAAACCACTCAACTACATGGAAACCGAACAACCTGCTCCTGAGTGACAACTGGGTACATAATGAAATGAAGGCAGAAATAAAGATGTCTTTGAAACCAATGAGAACAAAGACACAACATACCGGAATCTCTGGGACACCTTTAAAGCAGTGTGTAGAGGGAAATTTATAGCACTAAATGCCCATAAGAGAAAGCAGGAAAAATCTAAAATTGACACCCTAACATCCCAATTAAAAGAACTAGAGAAGCAAGAGCAAACACATTCAAAAGCTAGCAGAAGGCAAGAAATAACTAAGATCAGAGCAGAACTGAAGGAGATAGAGACACAAAAAACCCTTCAAAAACCAATGAATCTAGGAGCTGGTTTTTTGAAAAGATCAACAAAATTGATAGACCACTAGCAAGACTAATAAAGAAGAAAAGAGAGAAGAATCAAATAGAAGCAATAAAAAGTGAGAAAGGGGATATCTCCACCGATCCCACAGAAATACAAACTACCATCAGAGAATACTATAAACACCTCTACACAAATAAACTAGAAAATCTAGAAGAAATGGATAAATTCCTGGACACATACACCCTCCCAAGACTAAAACAGGAAGAAGTTGAATACCTGAATAGACCAATAACAGGTTCTGAAATTGAGGCAATAATTAATAGCTTACCAATCAAAAAAAGTCCAGGACCAGATGGATTCACAGCCGAATTCTACCAGAGGTATGAGCAGGAGCTGGTACCATTTCTTCTGAAACTATTCCAATCAATAGAAAAAGAGGGAATCCTCCCTAACTCATTTTATGAGGCCAGCATCATCCTGATACCAAAGCCTGGCAGAGACACAACAAAAAAGAGAATTTTAGGCCAATACCCCTGATGAACATCAATGCAAAAATCCTCAATAAGATACTGGCAAACGAAATCCAGCAGCACATCAAAAAGCTTATCCACCATAATCAAGTGAGCTTCATCCCTGGGATGCAAGGCTGGTTCAACATATGCAAATCAATAAATGTAATCCAGCATTAAACAGAAGCAAAGACAAAAACCACGCGATTATCTCAATAGATGCAGAAAAGGCCTTTCAATAAATTCAGCAGCCCTTCATGCTAAAAACTCTCAATAAATTGGTATTGATGGGACGTATCTCAAAATAAAAAGAGCTATTTATGACAGACCCACAGCCAACATCATGCTGAATGGGCAAAAACTGGAGGCATTCCCTTTGAAAACTGGCACAAGACAGGGATGCCCTCTCTCACCACTCCTATTCAACATAGTGTTGGAAGTTCTGGCCAGGACAATCAGGCAGGAGAAAGAAATAAAGGGAATTCAATTAGGAAAAGGGGAAGTCAAATTGTCCCTATTTGCAGATGACGTGATTGTATATTTAGAAAACCCCATTGTCTCAGCCCAAAATCTCCTTAAGCTGATAAGCAACTTCAGCAAAGTCTCAGGATACAAAATCAATGTGCAAAAATCACAAGCATTCTTATACACCAATAATAGACAAACAGAGAGCCAAATCATGAGTGAACTCCCATTCACAATTGCTTCAAGGAGAATAAAATACCTAGGAATCCAACTTACAAGGGATGTGAAGGACCTCTTCAAGGAGAACTACAAACCACTGCTCACCGAAATAAAAGAGGAAACAAACAAATGGAAGAACATTCCATGCTCATGGGTAGGAAGAATCAGTATCATGAAAATGGCCATACTGCCCAAGGTAACTTATAGATTCAATGCCGTCTCCATCAAGCTACCAATGACTTTCTTCACAGAATTGGAAAAAAACTACTTTAAAGTTCATATGGAACCAAAAAAGAGCCCGCATTGCCAAGTCAATCCTAAGCCAAAAGAATAAAGCTGGAGGCATCACGCTACCTGACTTCAAACTATACTACAAGGCTGTAGTTAACAAAACAGCATGGTACTGGTACCAAAACAGAGATATAGACCAATGGAACAGAATAGAGCCCTCAGAAATAATACCACACATCTACAACCATCTGATCTTTGACAAACCTGACAAAAACAAGAAATGGGGGAAGGATTTCCTATTTAATAAATGGTGCTGGGAAAACTGGCTAGTCACATGTAGAAAGCTGAAACTGGATCCCTGACTTACACCTTACACAAAAATTAATTTATGATGGATTAAAGACTTAAATGTTAGACCTAAAACCATAAACACCCTAGAAGAGAACCTAGGCAATACCATTCAGGACATAGGCATGGGCAAGGACTTCATGTCTAAAACACCAAAAGCAATGGCAAAAAAAGCCAAAATTGACAAATGGGATCTAACTAAACTAAAGAGCTTCTGCACAGCAAAAGAAACTACCATCAGAGTGAACAGGCAACCTACAGAATGGGAGAAAATTTTTGCAATCTACTCATCTGACAAAGGGCTAATATCCAGAATCTGCAAACAACTCAAACAAATTTACAAGAAAACAAACAAACAATCCCATCAGAAAGTGAACGAAGGATATGAACAGACACTTGTCAGAAGAAGACATTTATGCAGCCAACAGACACATGAAAAAATGCTCATCATCACTGGCCATCAGAGAAATGCAAATCAAAACCACAATGAGATACCATCTCACACCAGTTAGAATGGCAATCATTAAAAAGTCAGGAAACAACAGGTGCTGGAAAGGATGTGGAGAAATAGGAATGCTTTTACACTGTTTGTGGGACTGTAAACGAGTTCACCCATTGTGGAAGACAGTGTGGTGATTCCTCAAGGATCTAGAACTAGAAATACCGTTTGACCCAGCCATCCCATTACTGGGTATATACCCAAAAGATTATAAATCATGCTGCTATAAAGACACATGCACACATATGTTCATTGCAGCACTATTCACAATAGCAAAGACTTGGAACCAACCCAAATGTCCATCAATGATAGACTGGATTAAGAAAATGTGGCACATATACAACATGGAATACTATGCAGCCATAAAAAAGAATGAGTTCACGTCCTTTGTAGGGACATGGATGAAGCTGGAAACCATCATTCTCAGCAAACTATCGCAAGGACAAAAAACCAAACAGTGCATGTTCTCACTCATAGGTGGGAATTGAATGATGAGAACACTTGGACACAGGAAGGGGAACATCACACACCAGGGCCTGTCATGGGGTGGGGGGAGGGGGGAGGGATAGCATTTGGAGATATACCTAATGTAAATGATGAGTTAATGGGTGCAGCACACCAACATGGCACATGTATACATATATAACAAACCTGCACGTTGTGCACATGTACCCTAGAACTTAAAGTATATTAAAAAAAAGATACTAAAACAAGAAATGGATGAGGAATATCTACATGTGAGTGTATCTATAGCAAGAAGAGATAAGGAAGAATGATTAGTCTATCAAGTGGAGCCAACTAGACGACAGACAACCTGGCCACATAGGCCTTTGCATTTTGATATGCAAAAGCATACACGTCAACATTTTACCTGTTTTCCAAATACATAATGTGAAGTAGTCCTCAGTGGACATCCGAAAACTCTGATACAATAGAGAATAAGAAGAATATAAATGAGAATTTAAAAGAATTTCAAGAATGTACATAAAACCATCAGAAGAATTATTCCAAATAACTTTATTATAGTCAGAATTTTTTGCTGGCAAAAACTGCAGATGTTGTCTATTCTCATGACTGTTAGAATAATTACCCTTGAATGTTAAAAATTCAGAAATACCAATAAAAAGAGATGGTAGAATTGTTTTATTACTTATTGAAATCACAAATAAACTCCACATATTTTAGCCAATATTTCTTGTCTCAACCAAGCAATTGTTACTATAAGAAAGAACCAAATAACTGGTTTCTTTCCCTTCCTGAATAAAGGTAAAAAAAATCAATAGAAAGGGAAAATACCAAAACATGCAAAAATCTATATATCCAAAAGTTGTATCATGTGTTGTATCATGTAAATGTGTTGTATCATTTGGCTAGAAGAAGAACCCAGAACCAAATTGGCCACAAGCAGAATTGCTATTAAAAACCTAAAGGTTTTGTATATCTTCACTATTTACTAAGTAAGATCTTCCCTTGGGAACTTTAGGAACAAAACAATTTTAAGACCTCCAGTATTTGTCTTATTTACACAAAAGCAACCTCTGCACAGTTTCCTCTAGTGGTCTCATTGATCCACTCACCAACAGTCACTACTTGAAAAGTCATTTTTATCTTTCCATCTTTTTTCATTTTGCTTTTTTTAAAATAAGAGTTTAACTGTTTACTATAGGCTACCCAGATGTTCTTTAAACTCTATCAGCTCATTTTAGAATTATGTCTTAAAATCCTCTTCTTTTTGTTGTCTTTTTTTCTCTAACCAAATAATCTTTTCTTTTTTTCCTCCTCTTGTTAGCTTTTTGCTTTGAATGAACACATCAGTAATAATCTCGTTCTCATTTCATGAGCAGCAGAATTTATTAAATAATTCTTTGGGAGACTTCCAATGTCTTCCAACAGCCTTAGAAATACTATTCGTTCTGCCACATCTGCTACAGTATGTTTTAATCACATGTTTAAATACCATGAGTGCAATGCAATGTACCTTATTAAGTCAGGGATAGTAAGAATTAGAGTAATGTGATGATTTCTTTGAGCAGGATGAAGAGAGCTAAGGAGAAGGGAGTGAAGGGAAGAGAATAAGCAAGTGTGTATCAAATATGCAGATGAAGATTAACTCACTCTCTGTCCTCTAAGTGGTTCCTTTTAGATTATTTAAGAACTGAAATCAAAGGAGCCAGAAAAGCATAAACTCAGACCTAAATGAAAAGATACAGAAATTTCCAAAATAAGCCTATTCCTTGTTTAGGGAAGTGGCTCAATGACCTCACTCCTTCCTAGATGCCCTTTTACATGTAACAACAACAGAGTAATGGTAATAGAAAGACCATAAATGCTCTCTACTAGGGTGCTTTCCCTAAATAAATGCTTCTTCTCAAGGCTTGAGGCTGATTCTTGCACCAGGAGAAGCATGCTCAGCAGTGGATGAGAGCTGCACAGATCCTACTGGAACACTGAGCCTGTGGTGACTGCTGCCTTTAACCATGCACCAGTCACACCAGAGGTCCAGTCATATGCCAGAGCTGTGCCTCATTCTGCTATAAACAGTCTCTGCGAGCAACCCCTTGAAATTTCACCTCTCTCAGGACAACAGAAGTCATAGCATTTTATGGATAAATTCATTAGAAGTTTTGGTTCACACTACACCATTGATTCCTGACTTATGTCGCCTTTTGCATTTTTCAAGCTCTTCATGTGCCTTTGTTGTCTTTATAAAGATTGGAAACTCCTCCAGATAAAGAACGTGATTCATCTCTCATGGTGTTCTTGCACAACTGTGCATATCATAGAACTCATTTGCTCAATATAGAGCTAAATCTGTTTTGGAATTTCAGTATCCTACCTTTGTCTCTAAATGCAGATTTTATTCACAAGATAGAACCAAGAAGTTGTCAATAAAATGTCTTCTTCCTTAGATGAACTTTTTATGAAGGCAAGTCATGGTGCATCCCTTCCCTTTAAACTTTCTCTTTCCTTTCCTCCACCTCTTAAAAACGAGTTAAGAAATATGAGTAATACCTGTATTAATAGTTAAAGGCTTATATGCCCTTAGAACTCATTGAACTCTGCATAAAAATAGAAATTATTGATTTAGACCATTAATCACTGATCTGATAAATCAGTACAACTTTTCACAGGGCCCAATAACTTCTGCAGTAGTGTAAGAAATAAAACATATTATTTGTTATGCTAGTAGAAAGAAAGAAAGGAAAATTTTACCATTCTTGCATTAAATTTAAGAGACTTGCCATAGATTCTTGCTTTCTGCCATTTGACAGACTATCTCATAATAATCAGATATTAACTGTGGTCTTTAAATCAACAGTCATTTATTGAGTACCTTCTACGTTCCAAGCACTATGCTAAGTATGAGAGGGAAAACAATTAGACATGGTTTTTCTCCCAAAGTGGACAAAAAGTGGGAAAAAATAATGGAATTATTATAATAGAATGTGATCATCATTATATTGTAAATTAGGACGTACTGAGGAAAGACAAAGAAAGGGCATCTTTATCAACGTGCAAGGTCATGGGAGTCTTCTTAGAAGAAGAGACTCTTGGCTTATAAATTTAGTGACAGGTGGATATCGGATACTGTCTTGGGAAGTCTTACCTTAAGTTAGAGGTTAAATGAAATGATCTCTATGGACCTCTTCTGATTTTTTGTCCTAGAAGATTCAAATACTTTTCAGACTAATGCAATTAATTAATTTTTAGGACAGATACAGCATAGATTAATAAATTATAACAAAATACATGAGTCTTCCTTGGTCAAATAAATGTTATCTTTATCAGCCACCTGTAGTAAGAATTTAAAGAAAATTTGAAGTGAGAATCATGACAGTGAAGTTATCAACTATTTAAAAGGGTGGAATGGAACTAAAATCACATTAAAATGAGAAAACGATGCAGCCACTGGTACAACACAAATTTCATCAGATGTCATCAGCTTACATATTTTAGTGAGTCATGATAACAGTAACAAATCAGGTTTGACTGGGCTTTGTTATAAGATGTTGCTATAGGTACTTTGAGTTTCTGAAAATTCCCACTACCCCGCTGCAAGTCCTCAGATTATTATATATGCTTATTGATCATAAAGTCCTTTCCTTTCAGATGTTGCTGCTGTTCCAACAGGCATTCCAACATCTGTCTTTAGACTGACTTCCCATGGAGTCATTGTCCTGTTGGACAATGTATGTACGTATGACTTGTACCAAAGTTCTTTGTGGAGCACTGC
Source organism: Pongo abelii (assembly GCF_028885655.2). Classification (NCBI taxonomy): domain Eukaryota; kingdom Metazoa; phylum Chordata; class Mammalia; order Primates; family Hominidae; genus Pongo; species Pongo abelii. Next base: position 107,672,788 of record NC_071992.2, read on the forward strand.
AGCCACTCATATGAGCACCATGGTCTCTCACTCATTACTGATATGGCTCCCAGTATCTTACAGAGGATTCTGGCTATCCCTCCCAGGTTGAGTAACTAACAGAACAAACAAAAAATTTCAACGTTCTCCAGATAATGATAATAGATTCCGTAGTCTATATAAGAATTACAATGTTATTTATGCTAGCATTGACATACAAAAAGAGAGAGAAGGAGAAAGAAGGAGAAAAAAAAAGATGTGCTCAACATCATTGATCATTAGAGGAATGCAAATCAAAACTATAAGATATCATCTTATCCAAAAGACAGGCAGTAACAAATGCTGGCAAGGATGTGGAGAAAAGGGAACCATTTGCACACTGTTGGTGGGAATATAAATTGGTACAACCATTATGAAGAACAGTTAGGAGTTTCCTCAAAAAATGAGAAATAGAGCTACCATACAATCCTGAAATCCTACTGCTGGGTATATACCCCAAAGAAAGAAAATCAGGATGTCAAAGAGAAATCTGCACCCACATTTTTATTGCAGCACTACACACAATAGCCAAGATTTCGAAGCAACCTAAGTGTCCATCAACAGATGAGTGGATAAAGAAAATGTGGTACTTTTACATAATAGAGTACTATTCAGCCATAAAAGAGAACAAGATTCTGTCATTTGCAATGACATGGATGAAGCTGGAGATCATTACATCAAGTCAAATAAGCCAGGCACAGAAAGACAAACATCACGTTTTCATTTATTCATGGGATCTAAAAATCAAAACAATTGAACTCATGAAGCTAGAGAATAGAAGTATGGTACTAGAGTCTGTGAAGGGTATTGTGGGGTGGAGGTGGGGTGGTTAATAGATACAAAAAAAATAATAGAAAGAATGAATAAGACCTTGTATCTGATAGCACAACAGGGTAACTATAATCAATAATAATTTAATTGTATATTTTAAAATAACTAAAAGACTATAACTGGATTTTTTGTAACACAAAGGATAAGTGCTTGAAGTGATAGATAAGCCATTTTCCATGATGTGATTATTATGCATTGCATGCCTGTATCAAAATATCTCATGTATCCCATAAATATATACACTCACTATGTGCCCACAAAATTAAAATTTAAAACATTAAAAAAAAAGAAAAAACCAACTTTAAAACAGAAAGAAAAAAAAGAATATGATGGATTTTCAAGAGAAAAATCAAACCTTGAGATGATCCCAATGTTAGAGCTATAAGACAAGCAGCTGTTACAACTACGCTCAGTGAGGTAATGGAAAACTAATTAAAATAAATGAAAAGATAGGAACACAGCTGATAAATGGAGACTGAAAAACAGATAGGTGGAGATTATAAAACAAAAAAACTCATTAAAAAAGACTGACTGTATGGGCTCAATAACAGAAAGAAAATCACAGTGGGAAGAATGAGTAAAATTGAAAATGAATAGAAATTATCCAATCTGAAGAATAGAGAAAAAGATTGAAAAAATAGACAAAGCCTATGGAATCTGTGGGAAAATATCAAAAGGTATAATTTAAATGTAAGTGGGATTTCATGTGAAAAGGAAAAAAAAATTGGGGCAAGAAATGTACTTGAAAAAATCATGGTGAAATTGTCCCAGATATACTAAAAGGTATAGATGTACAGATTTAAGAAACTCAACAAATCCCAGATAGGATAGGCTGAAAGAAAATCACACATAAATACACTAGAGTCAAACTGCTAAAAACAAAAATAAAGAAAGGAATTTTAAAAATCTTAAAAGCAGGTAGAGAAAAATGAAACAATCCAAATGCCCCAGGATTTATCAATAGAAAACATGAGACCATAAGATAGTAAAACATCTTTAAATTATAGAAAAAAAATTGTCATATTTCTGTATCTGCAAAATTATCTTTAAAATTAAAGACATTTGCAGATTCAGTGAAATTAAAAGAACTTCTTACCAGTATAGTTACTACACAAAAGATGCTAGAAGGTTTTCAGGATGAAAGAAAATGTTATCAGAGGAAAACTGGATTTCTAGGAATTGGAGGAAGAGCAACAGAAATGGTAAATAGTAGAGTGTTGTGCATTGAATTGTGCCCCCCAAAAGACATGTTGAAGTTCTTACCCCGGTACCTGTGAACGTGACATTATTTGGAAATAGAGTCTTTGCAGATGTATTTAAGATATAACTTAAGATGGGGCAGTGCTGGACTGGGGAGAGAGGTCTTAATCTAATATTACTGGTGTCCTTTTAAGGAGAGAAAGGACACAGAGACAACATACGGAGAAGGGAGAATGCCATGGGAAGACACAGACACAACATGAAAGATGACCATGTGACAAAGGAGGCATTAAATGGTCTAGAAACTCAAATTAAAATGCAGAGAATGACAGAACAGATTTTTTTAAAGCAAGACACTACTATATAATACCTATGAGTGAAACACTTTAAATGTAAAAACCCAGAGAGTTGAAAGTAAATTTACAACATACAATATATTACTCAATCAGTAAGCATAAGAAGGCTGGAGTTACTATTTTAATATCATTATAAAGCGACTTTGAGACAAAAAAAAGTTATCAAATATAAAAAGGGAATTTTTAATGGAAAGGGGACAATCAGAAAAAAATTATCAATATGTATTTAATTACAAATGATAGCTCAAAATATATAAGGCATAAATTGATATAGTTTAAAAGGATACAATACAATTCCAAGAACACAGTAGAAGATTTTAACAGCCCCTCTCAGAAATTAAAACAACAACCAAAACTCAAAAAAGATTTAGAAGAACAATATTATCAACCACTTGATGTGATTGACATGTACAGAGAGATAAGCATTATTTTTATCAGCTTCCTTGAGAAGTTATGTGACTTGTCCAAATTCACACAGCTTTTAAATAGCAGAGCTGGGAATCAAACCCAGAAATCCCAGCTTCAGAGTTTATGTCCTAACTGCCTTATGTAGTGGTCCAGCTGTTAAACTGTCATGAATTCTAAAAATTCCCTGAAGAAAACGTTAGGCTTCAAAAAACATGTCAGAACGTTTTATACATATTTAGCATCATTAGTTGAATTCATTGAGGTGTAATATAAAGGACACTGAAAAGATTATTCCTATCCTCAAAATATCAATAGATTCATTTCCTGATTCCTAGAAGCCATAATTAGAGAATAATTGTTTTGTCATAAAGTTTGATTATAAGCTAAGTGTTCTTGGGAGTGAGAAAACATTGATTTTATACTTTATTATAAAGAGTTCTATAAAATACCTCTTGAGTTCTGGTTCAATTAAGAATGTGAACATTTATACACAGCCTTGATAGTAGGGTAGGTAACTGAAGTGGGTTAGGAAAGAGTGAGAATACCGCTGTGTCGGAGAAAGGAAGAAAAAATTAGTTGAGATTGTCAGAGGACTTTTCTGACTCAAGATTTTATCCTAGAGCAAACTCTAAAGAAAGCATTTTTTCTATTAAACATGACAAATGAAAATATAAACATATTCTTCATCATATAACTTACAGTTTCATCACTTGATGAGAACACTGGAAGCTAGATCTCAGCTACAGAAGCACCTCAATGGCAGGAGCCGCAAAGGTGCTTGGAATTATGACTAGAGTGGAAGCGCAAGTTGGTTTTGAACAATATTGCACCCCAGGTCCTGCCTTCAGCAAGTGATTTGTCTTCTGTAAATTTTAAAGAAGTGTTCAAGATGCAGGCAGCATTCACACAGCATTCACACACTAGCCAATCACAGTTTATCTAAGCTGACATTTATTCAAATATTCAAAGCTCTTCCTGAGCATTAACTCACTCAGCATGCTCCACAATAACAGGAGGTGGCTAATCTGCCCACCCTACAGATAGAAAGATGGGGACTCTGACAGGCTAAATGCTCCTGGCCAAAAACATGATGGGGAAAGTTTTCTGAAAATAAATACTACTTTTAAGAAACAAGTGGAAAAGTAGTTTAAAAAATTTGAAATAAGTTTGGGCTATTTAATAAGCCCCCTACAGCTCAATTCCCCATCTTTGCATTTTTTAACTTACTAAAAATTTAAAACAACTGAAAAAGCAGGTATGACAAAGTAAATAGAAGCAAGAGGCAACAGTGCAAAGTGAAAAGGAAGATGAGATTCAAACCTTTCTAGCATCCAGTGAAACAATCAGGTTAAAAACAAAAGCATATAAGAGAAAAATCTCAAAAATGTGCATGCCAATAGTGTAGTGTGACAGAAGAATAACAATAATAGGCATTTTTAACATTTTAAAAACTGATATATTGTAAGAACATTGTTCTGTCACAGAGCAGAAAAACTAAAAATAAAACTCTTCTCTATGCACACAAATACGTAAGGAGACTAAGAGCTAACAAATGAAAAATATCAGTGTATCTATTTTAAGAAGAGAAAAGAAGGAAGGAAAAAAGATATTTAAAAAGAAGAAAGATGTCATATTGGACCTCTGCCACCATCCCTCCTGAATTCACTTTCTAAAGCAAGAGTAGCAGATTGGTGAACTGGTAAGCCTCCTTTGATTTAAACCCCAACAACTTTGCCATTCCAATCATTTTTATTAAAATAAGTATTCTAGTGCTGCAAAGAGCAACAATGTTTACTGCTTGCTAATAAAGCAATCACGTTTACTAATTTTGATTGATATTCAAAGCTACCCTTTAACAAACCACAATTTTACAGCCATCTGTCATATAATATGACATCCCCCAAAGGGAGTGTTTCATTTCTAGCTGCAGGACTGGTCACATGCTCCCGTGGTCTCCATCTACACACCAAAGTAACAATTTTGTTCATGCATTTATCAAATATTTACTGAATGTACAGACTATGTCTAGGTTTGTATTTAAAACAATGAATAAGAAGCTATTCCTGTCTTTGAGGTGCTTACAGTCTAGTTCCTACAAGACCCCTAGGCAGACAGTTCTAATTCTGTGTGATTGGCGCTATGAATACACGTAAAGAGGAGGCTCAGGAGCTTGCAAGAGAGGCTTATAGAAATGACATCTGAGTAGAGACTTTGAGGATGAAGAGGTTTTAGCCAGGCAAGTTAGGCGGAAGACTGTCCCAGGCTTAACGAATGGCTTGTGTAATCCTAAGGGGAACAACTGTAGTGCATAAAATGTAGACTTTTCTTTACTTGGCCAGTTAATTACAAACTCCAGCAACTATTTATATGGGAGCTGTATTAACAGGAAGGGGAAAGAAAAGACTGAAAAGTCAGAAAGGAAAAAAAGGCCTCAAGTTTAAGGCAATTCAAGTAATAAACACTGCGTATTAATTTGCATCTGTTTATGTTTGTTAAGCACGCAGCCTAACTGACTGAATGCTCAATTTGTTGAATGAATGAAAGATCAATGCATAATTGCTTTGAGGCTATTACCTTCACAACATTTTTTTTAGTTTTTAATTTTTTCAAATAAATGACATGAAAGCCCAATTTTTACCAATAGCACAAAGCAAGATGTTCAAAACTACTCCCAAAATATGTAGGAAAAGAAGAAAGGCATATTTTTTCCCCGGTGACTTATAACTTGAAGGAGGAGTAGTTAAATTTAAGTCAGTTCCATTCAATATGCATTTGAGCATCCTGTATGTCTAGTAGCATAGTGTTAGGCTCTTTGCCAATGCTTTATGATTAGTGTTTTCACTTGCAAATACTTATGTATATGAAACAACCCAAGGGAAATACATGAAACACGAAATAGTACAGACAGCAATGAAGTGCCACAAATACAGATTCAGAAAATTCAGTACAGTGACATTGAAAAAGGAAGGAGTTGTTTTGAGCTGGTACCCTCAGGGCTGGCTATGCAGAGGACGCAAGGTGTCTTCCAGGTTCCAAAGGATGCATGAGATTGATCCAAGCCTGAAGGAGGACTATACCCAAATATCAGATAAAGAACATGAGACTGAAAAGCCATCTTTAACTTTTCTTGGGATGCAGGTTGTGAAAGAAATCCTGGAATAAAAGAACAAAACCAAAGGGATGTCAGTGCAATTATGGAAAGGGAGCTGAACTGAGATTGGGAAAATCTAGGTTTTACCTTCTGCATTGTCACTAATGCACTGCATGACCCTAGTCCCAGGACTTAACCACTGGGAGGGTCAAGTCTCCTCATCTGTAAGATAAAGGCATAGGGCTAGATGAATGCGAAGAGTTCCTTCCCATTTGAGAGTCTGTGATTCTCTTATTCTCAGAACTAAATTTAATGCTCATCTGTGATAATCAATTTATACTAGGTTCCTCTGATTTATACTGATGCCTCAATGCCAAATTTATGCAGACTTGGCTGAAAAATATTTGGTAATCTTCTGAGCAGATTTCAGATAAATTTGAATATCTATCTCAATGGTTCTACAAAATGTAAGAAACTGCTGCTTCTTCAGACAACTGCTGCTTCTTCTAGCATCACCTTGTGCAAATCATGAAACAATCCACACTATCTTATTACCATCTGGTTATGTGTCTGCTTGTAGGTAGATTGTGAACTCTTTCACGGCAGTAACTGCGTTTTATGCATTTTTATGTCTTTATTATGTAAGCTTAGAGCTTGGCTTATAGTGATAATTAATCATCATGTGATAATAATTAAAACATACCAAATATTTTGAGTTATCAATATGTTCCAAGTACTCTTTAAAGTATTGTTTCATTGAATCTTCCCTCAAATTCTGTAAGATAGATATTATAATTATTCCCACTTTGCAGATGAGGAAAGTGGAGCATATACAGACAGAGGTTTAGCAAATTTCCCAAGTTCACCCAACTAATAAATCTGGCAAAGAGTACTCACACCCAAGGCCTCTGGCCCCAGAGCTTATGCTTTTAAGTACCTGGAGATGCTTGAGAGATCCTCATTGAATAAATAATGCAGCATATTTATTACAACTAAAGCACAGAGGGAAGGCATCAGGGATGGAAGAAGAAGTGGCAATGGGAGCAGGGAGGAAGAGTATGTCAGTGAGAGGAGAGTACTACAGATGAAGGTGTGGAGGAAAGGAACTACTCTATGTTAGGGAAGAAGTAACAAGCAGTTCAGTATTGTTGGAGAAGATAGGAAGAAGGTGTTGCTGGAGACAGTGGAAAGAATCATAACACAGAGAACCTATGCCTTGTGAGTACTCTGGGAAACCAGGGGCACTGATGGATCTGACAAATATAAGTAATCTCATAGAACAATGAGACAAAAACAGTTCAGAACAGTGCCCTTCTGAAAAATCCTGGCTATGCTGAAGTAGTAGCCCATGAAACTCCTTGAAGTCCCTCTATTGACTTTTTGTCTTTCCTATTTCTTTTGCCTGTAATATCCTTTTTCTTCCAGTGTTCCTTCCTCATTACTCCTGGGTTTTTCAAACGCAGCTGAAATGTCATTTTCTCTAAGAAATGTTCTTTCTCTAATTTTCCCCAGCATCTACCCTGCATGGCACCCTGTTGTAACACTCATGACACTTCATTGTAGTCATCTCTTCACTTGCATTTTCAGTCTTTTCTCCCAGGCTGTGGATACTTTGAAAGTCCACATCACCCTTCATTCTCTTCATCCTCTGTCTACCAGTTTCTGGAACAAGATAAAACTAAGTAATTTCTGTTTGATCAATCAGTTTTTAATTGGAATTATATTACAGTCATTTCATTAAGGTATTTGTATATATTCTTGGTATAATGCATTGAAAATAACCTACCTACATTATGTCTACCTCTTATAATACCAAAATGTCCACATAGTACAAAATTAAGTGCAAAGGTTAGCAACAATATAGCAAATGTATGGAACATCCTAATTCAATTTTACCAACTTAAAAGCATAAAAGAAAATAGCCCATACTGCCCAGTCTCTTCTTTCTCCTTTTCTAATAAAGGCTTATTTCCTGTCAATACACTGCAGCTTATAAACCACCCTAATAAATAATAGAGCTTCCTTATTTTGTCAGTTCCCCATTGTACAAGTTTCTGGTCTTTCACCCAGTTCTCTCCACTCAGTCCGTGAGAAAATTTTCTGAGGGCCTGAATGATCTCAGTGCATTTCCTACAGTCCTAGTGATATTCCTGTGCTTGTTCCAACCATTGCTCCCAGTCACTGTTTGTTTGCTGTCCATCTCATTCTTTCAATGTTCAACAAATATTCACTGCTCAGCATGCCAGGCACTATGATGAGATATTAATTGAACAAGATAGCCACATACCCTACACTCCCAGGATGCACACCCCTCAGGGAAATCATAGATACTAACACTGGTGAACCCAAGGTGCTACGAGAGCAGAGACAAGGGTACCAGCCCCATACTTAGTTGTCAGGGGAAGTTTTAGCATCTGGATGTTAAATTCAACTCAGCCAGGAAAAAGGAAGAAATGAGATGATGGGTGTGGAAAGAGAATGGAAACTAAGGCAACCAATACTTGAAGGTTCAAAGGTAGATAACGGTTCCAAACTAAGAAACTGAAGTAGTTCCAGTAATTACATCCCAGATGCAGAGAATGGTGGATACAGTGACCAGATAGGGCACGCAAGAAGTAGCAGGGCCAAAACACACTGAGCTTTGGAACCAGATCAAAATGTTTGGTCTTCATCTTAAATGCAATCATAAGGAAAAGTTTAAACTGGGGAATGACAGTTCAATGTTTGTTTTAGAAAGATCACTCTTGCCCCCTTCTAGAGAAGGGTTTGGAGAGGAATGCAGTTGAGGTAGAGATGCCAGTGAAGAGGCTAGGTGGGAATGCAAATCAGAGATTATGATTCTCTATAGTTATGTGAATAAGGAAGGAACAAAGCAAATCAAAAGGACAGATATCTAAGTGTAGAACACTGTGCTTAGTGAATGACTGGTAGCAAAGAGGGAGAGAGAGAGGCTGGGGATGATGTCAGAGACTTCAAAACCTCTCCTGCCTGGTTACCTAAATCCAGCATAAACATCACTCTGGGCTTCTAGAAACACCTCATATACTCCTCTCAATTATCATGTGACCTGAATTCTGTGGTTAACTAAAAGTATCTGCTTCTGTGTATATTGCTATTTCTAGCCTAATGAAATATGATGAAAATCATAAGCGGGTTTATTGATTGGGTTTATTTCCTCTGTAACTAGGTTGTCAAAACAAGTTCTCTCTGTGCTGGTCACTTCCTCTGAGAAGCCAGTCATGACTGCCCTAGCAGACCTAGGGCTTCCTCCAAGATTGTATAGCATCATACAAACCTCCATCATTATAATATGGAATTATGGTATTCCATAGCATTATAACATGCAATTGTCCAAGTCTCCACTACATTGTGAGGTTTTAAGGAAGGATATTCTTTTTATCTTTACCTCTCCAGTGCTTACCAGTGCCAGAGAATACGGTACAAATTTCATATGTTGACTTAATGTATTATTTTAATTGTTTCACTAGTATTGCCCTTGCAATTTAGAAAGTCTCTTTTCCTGACATGATTAGGAACTCTGCCAAAGCAAATAGGTGTTCTGTGTTTTTTAAATCTATTAAGAATTTGCATTAATTTAAAATGAGAACAACAATCATGGGAAATAATTCTAAAATATTTCCGCAGCTATTTATTCTGCATGTTGATGGGACAAATAACGTGAAGGGCAATAGGTATGAGCAGGTTATGGTTTCTTAATGTACCACACACCAATCAGATAGCTCCACAATGCAAGCCATTTACAATGTCCTTCGCTTTATATTCAGGCATTGAAAATCAGAAACTGAAGCGAAATGCAATGATTCATTCAAAGTAGACCTGACATCCAAACTTTTCTGAGGTGTTCATCTACATAATTGTATGAGTTATTCATTTTCTCTCTTGCTCAGTCATTCCTTGCTCTCTGCCATGAAAATTCCACTACAGTGTATTTGCCACAGTGGCCCCCAAAGCTTGAAAAAGTTAGGGGCGGGGAAAAGAGAACAACAAATAAAAACACCGTGGTGGCAGCATTCACATCTTCATGTCCTTTCCTGCCAGCCTGGCCTTCCATTTATGTCTGGGTGCTGGTTCTATCAAACTTCTGTCTTGTATCAATTTTTAGCAGCATGGATAATTTATTGCATCTAGGATATAGAAAACCAGCTTTATACATCATTCAGCTTGCAAAAGATGTGTAGCTTCAGTCCCTTAATGGTGTCATTTTGGCTGAATGCTATTAACAGATTACCCCTGCCTAGGGCAGTGGAGCATGTGCAGCAGAAAGATAACCTTGTGTTCGTAATTTAATATTAACTGTTTTCTCCATAGTACCTCTTTCCAGTACATTAACAACAAACCAATATGGCCTTGTCCCCTGCGGTCATATTCTTCAGCAAAAAAATGGATTACATGATAGCAAGTTCCTGAAGATTTACAATGAAGTATTACAAATCACTCAACACTCGCTCTGCAGAAATGAAAAATAAACAGGCTTAGATTCAATCAAATTTAATTCCTCCAATTTAGCTTTACCGCACTTCAAAGGGTGCTCTTATTAATGTCTTGGTGAACAAATTTAACAGACATTTTTTCTCCTTATACGAAAGCCTCCAGTTGTGTTAAACATATAGTGAGATCAAGAAACTGTTTTATTTTATTTTATTTTTTTAGTGACTACTCTGTCACAGTTTGATATAAAAGTGTAAGCCATTTACAGAAAACTCTTTATGGAATTTTTATCCTATTCCATTCCCGGGAGCTAAATTTATATCCTGCATTAGCTATCATAGCACTAGAGTATTAGTCTTCTCCCTTTGCAAGCAGTTCAGGGCAGTCGGAGCCCCTATCACTCTCCACCACTCACATACACAGGCATTATGAGTTTATCTCATCTTCTGCAGCAAGTACCAGGCCCAATTCATTCCTTTAGGCTACTTTACTAATAACCTATTCCTTATCAGGGCCTCTCCACCTCAGCTTGTGATCAAAGACCCAATTAATGGAATGGAGAAAGGTGAAGCATTCAAATAATGGAGACAGCTGTTTTTCTCTGTTAGAGAAAATCCATTTGTATTGTTATCGCACTCGCAAGTTCTGCAGCTTCTGTTTAATTCAGTCTTCCTCTATTTTTGCTGATGATAAAAAAAAAAAAAAAAGTCACAATGAACTCCGAAGAGAATGGCAGAAACATCACCGTGTTTCAACTCAGTCTAGGAGTTGTCAACTTGAAAGTGAAAATACAAGCAGAGAAGAGGAGAAAATGTCCAACAAAGACCATATCAAAAAATTTTAAAATTTTTTCAAGCAGCATTCTCTATTCATCATTCTGGATTTTTTTGTTCAAGCTCTGTCTTATCCTGTATTGCTCAGCTGTCTAACTCAGCAAAGCAGAAGCTGATAATATCTTGAGTTCCACATCAGTTGAAAAGTAATTAAAGGCACAGAGTAATCATAATTGGTTGGTGGGGACATTTTTAGGAACTTCATGCACTTATGGGTCCAGGAAACCTTATTAGAGCTCCAACTTTAAGTAGGATATTTCTCCACAAGTCACAACATTTTCCCCTGAACTGGTTATTAAACTATTTATTTCTTTTCCCCTTTAAACATTTTAAGAATGTCCTGCCCTCGATGCCATGCTTGCTTTACATAACTGAGCCCTAACATGAGAGGATTGTATGAGTGATTCTCAGACACAAAGTCTGATCATGTTAAGGCATCATTACTCTGTAAAGAAATTTCACTTGTCTGTAAATGCTCTGTCCTTTCTGCCTGGTAATGGAGCAGGAAAGACCTCTTGGTTTTAGAATTAATGCTATGCTGTCTATCTTCTCTCTTAATAAAAGCAGGTTAGATTCAAAGCTGGAAGAGAAACAAAGACAGTCTTTTGCTTTTACTTTGTGTAGAACATATTTCCTTGTAAGGGTCTAAATCCAGGATTGTTTTTGGTTTTGTCAAATAAAAAGAGAAACATGTACATTGTTTTTCTCCCCTCAGGAGAATTCCCTTGGAAAGCAATAATGAAACTCACATATTTGAATTCCTGCCTGAACACATATAACTAGCAAAATAAACACGTACAGAGCTACAGTATATGCAATGAATAGAGACAGCAGAATCTTAAAGGGCTGTTCTCCCAGGCTGATCGCTCACAGGGGATTCCAAGATGTGTGTGAGAATGAGTGGAAAAAAAAGCATTATGCATTTGCATGCAAAATGAACATTTAAAAGATTTTATGGAAATAAAGAATAATATGTATCAACCATGGTCTGGTAAACAGGTCGGGTTTTCCTATCATTTTTTCTTGACTTCAACCTTTAAAAACAACAAAAAAAACAGATAGGCTTTTTCCTTCTGTATTGGAATAAAGCAACTCTTCCTTTCTTTGCATGTCATGGATCTTCATATTCTTTTCTTAATATTGAAACTACAGCAAATAAATATGAAATAAAATAAATCACCTTTCTCAAAAAGATATAAAATAGTAAAAGCAGAACTATCAATAATTTCCCTTAGGCATACTAAAAATACAGAGACACAGTTGGTATCAGTGGAGTAGAAAAAACAAAACAAATTATGAAATGCAGCTTTATCCTTCAGCTGTAAAAGGAAAGATCTATAAACCTTTTAGTTTTTAGTATTTTTTAACTTTGCCTATATCAAGGCAATAGCATAAATATATAGTAACTTTTCTCTAGCCATGTTAGAATTACAGGAAAAAAAAACTTTCTTTTTTTAATAGAGGGATTTTGTCAGTCAGGATAGGCCAGTTATATTGGGGTAACAACCAACCACAGAAACCATAGTGGTTGAAAGCATTTATTTCTTATTCACACTATGTCCAGTGGGGATCAGCAGGGTATGCTGCTATCATATGTGTTCAGGGACAGAGAATGATAAAGGCCCCATCATCTTACGGTGCTGCTTTTTCAATGCAATGCTTCAGGATGTATCCGGGCATAGATGAGAGCATGCAGAACATGTTCCCAACCATTAAATACTCAGGTCTAGAAGTCATCTTCATCAATTTCACTCACATGTCATTGGCCAAAGCAAGTCCCATGGCCACACCTAATTTTAAGAGTACATGTACCCAAAAGGAGATCCAGGAATCTTGGTGCATACTAAGGAACTATTTGTATTTGTTCCACTGTTTAAGAAAGGAAAGTATGCTGAAGATAATGTTCTTTGTTCAATCTTCCATTATAAAAGATGCTATGATAACATGACACTAGGGAAGCCACATTCCACATTTAAGTTTAGCTTCTTTTTTTTTTAGATGGAGTCTTGCTCTGTCACCCAGTCTGGAGTTCAGGGGCTCAATTTCAGGCTCACTGAAACTTCGGCCTCCCGGTGAGAGGTGACAGCGTGCTGGCAGTCCTCACAGCCCTCCCTCGCTCTCGGCCCCTCCTCTGCCTGGTTTCCCACTTTGGCGGCACTTGAGGAGCCCTTCAGCCCGCGGCTGCACTGTGGGAGCCTCTTTCTGGGCTGGCCAAGGCCGGAGCCGGCTCCCTCAGCTTGCGGGGACGTGTGGAGGGAGAGGCCTGGGTGGGAACCGGGGCTGCCCGCGGTGCTTGCCGGCCAGCACGAGTTCTGGGTGGGCATGGGCTGGGCGGACCCTGCACTCGGAGTGGCCGGCCCCACCGGCCCCGGGCAGTGAGGGGCTTAGCACCTGGGCCAGCAGCTGCTGTGCTCAATTTCTCACCTGGCCTTAGCTGCCTTCCCGCGGGGCAAGGCTCAGGACCTGCAGCCCGCCAATGCCTGAGCCTCCCCTCCCACTCCGTGAGCTCCTGTGGGGCCGGAACCTCCCCGACGAGCGCCGCCCCCTGCTCCACGGCGCCCAGTCCCATGGACCACCCAAGGGCTGAGGAGTGCGGGCGCAGGGCGCGGGACTGGCAGGCAGCTCCACCTGCAGCCCAGGTGCGTATCAACTGGGTGAAGCCAGCTGGGCTCCTGAGTCTGGTGGGGACGTGGAGAACCTTTATGTCTAGCTAAGGGATTGTAAATACACCAGTCCGCGCTTTGTGTCTAGCTCAAGGTTTGTAAACACACCAGTTAGCACTCTGTGTCTAGCTCAGGGTTTGTGAATGCACCAATGGACACTCTGTATCTAGCTACTCTGGTGGGGAGGTGGAGAATCTTTGTGTCTAGCTCAGGGATTGTAAATACACCAATTGGCACTCTGTATCTAGCTCAAGGTTTGTAAACACACCAATCAGCACCCTGTGTGTAGCTCAGGGTTTGTGAATGCACCAATCGACACTCTGTATCTAGCTACTCTGGTGGGGACTTGGAGAACCTTTGTATCCACACTCTGTATCTAGCTAATCTGGTGGGGAGGTGGAGAACCTTTGTGTCTAGCTCAGGGATTGTAAAGGCAGCAATCAGCGCCCTGTCAAAACAGACCACTGGGATCTACCAATCAGCAGGATGTGGGTGGGGCCAGATAAGAAAATAAAAGCAGGCTGCCTGTGCCAGCAGTGGCAACCCGCTTGGGTCCCCTTCCACACTGTGGAAGCTTTGTTCTTTCACTCTTTGCAATAAATCTTGCTGCTGCTCACTCTTTGGGTCCACACTGCCTTTATGAGCTGTAACACTCACCGCAAAGGTCCGCAGCTTCACCCCTGAGCCGGCGAGACCACGAACCCCACCAGAAGGAAGAAACTCCGAACACATCCGAACATCAGAAAGAACAAACTCTGGACACGCCGCCTTTAAGAACTGTAACACTCACCGCGAGGGTCCACGGCTTCATTCTTGAAGTCAGTGAGACCAAGAACCCACCAATTCCGGACATACCGGGTTTAAGCAATTCTTTTGCCCTAGCCTCCAGAATGGCCAGGATTACAGGCGCACACCACCACACTGGCTAATTTTTTGTATTTTTAGTAGAGATGGCATTTCACCATGTTGCCGAGGCTGGTCTCAAACTCCCAGGCTCAAGTGATCCACCTGCCTTGGCCTCCCAAAATGCTGTGATTACAGGCTTGAGCCACCACGCCTGGCCTAGCTTCTTTTTTCTTAGAAGTAGATGTTATATACACTTTGTATAGGCGGCAGGATCCTACTCAGACCACAATTTAATCTTTGATAAAGAGGTCTTATGCTGGAGCTTTAACTAATTTTACAATATAAAGTCTTTGAGGGCACATATACAGAATTTTCCTGATTCAAATCTACTAGGTTTACTGAATGAAAGTGTTTTTATGCTTTCAATGATTTATAATTAGATTATGTCATCTGGCTAAATAGTTTCTTAAATGGAGTATTCTGACCTAGAATACTTAATTATTTATTCTTTTCCTTCCTTCCTTCTTTCCTTCCTTCCTTCCTTCCCTCCTTCTTTCCTGCATCATTCTTTATTTATATTTATTCTATAGGTAAGATTGATGGTCTGCTATAGCCAAGCATGTATTTAGTTTTCATTTCAAGGATCAGGAAGAAAGCAGGTTCCTAGGTTTCAAGAGACTCAGTTTATGGAAGGGCTCAGACTAGAAACTGAAACTACACCAGATGAGGAAAAAGGATAACAATTACATTTTTAAAAGTAACTTATTGGGGGGAGGGGCTAAGATGGCCAAATAGGAATAGCTCTGGTCTGCAGCTCCCAGCGAGACCAACGCAGAAGGTGGGTGATTTCTGCGTTTCCAACTGAGGTAACTGGTTCATCTCATTGGGAATGGTTACGCAGTGGGTGCAGCCCATGGAGGCAAGCAGAAGCAGGATGGGGCATCGCTTCACCTGGGAAGTGCAAGGAGCCAGGGCCCTACCTCCCCCTAGCCAAGGGAAGCCATGAGGGACTGGGCTACTCCTCTGGGTTACTACGCTTTTCTGACAGTTTTTGCAATCTGCAGATCAGGAGATTCCCTTGTGTGCCTACACCATCAGGGCCCTGGGTTTAAAGCACAAAACTGGGTGGCTGTTTGGGCAGACATCGAGCTAGCTGCAAGAGCATTTCTTCATACCCCAGTGGCACCTGGAATACCAGTGAGAAAGAACCATTCACTCCTCTGGAAAGGGTACTGAAGCCAGGGAGCCAAGTGGTCTCGCTGAGCGGTTCCCACTCCCACGGAACCCAGCAAGCTAAGAACCACTGGCTTGAAATTCTCACTGCCAACACAGCAGTCTGAAGTGACCTGGGACTATCAAGTTTAGTGGGGGAAGGGTGTCTGCCATTACTGAGGCTTTAGTAGGCGGTTTTCCCCTGACAATGTTAAGGAGGCTGGGAGGTCTGGACCGGGTGCATCAAAGCAACTGTGGCCAGACTGTTTCTCTAGATTCCTCCTCACTAGGCAGGGCATCTCTGAAGGAAAGGTAACAGCCCCAGTCAGGGGCTTACAGACAAAACCCCCATCTTCCTGGGACAGAGCACCTTGGGGAAGGGGTGGCTGTGGGTGCAGCTTCAGCAGATTTAATGGTTCCTTCCTGCCAGCTCTGCAGAGAGCAGCTGATCCTGACAAGAGAGGTTCTCCCAGCACAGCACACCAGCTCTGCTAAGGGACAGACTGCCTTTTCAGGTGGGTCCCTGACCCCTGTGCCTCCTGACTGGGAAAAACTTCCCAACAGGGGTTGACAGACACCTCATAAAGGAGACATCCAGCTTGCATCAGGCCAGTGCACCTCTAGGACGAAGCTTCCAGAGGAAGGAGCAAGCTGCAATCTTTGCTGTAGTGCAGCCTCCACTGGTGATATCCAAGTGAACAGGGTCTGGAGTGGACCTCCAACAAAATGAAGGAGACCTGCAGAAAAGGGGCCTGTTAGGAGGAAAAACTAACAAACAGAAAGCAACAACATCAACATCAACATAAAGGACCCACACACAAAAAGCCCATCCAAAGGTCATCAGCCTCAAAGATCAAAGGTAGATAAATACATGAAGATGAAGAAAAAAAGCGCAAAATGCTGAAAATTCCAAAAACCAGAATGTATCTTCTTCTCCAAATTATCGCAACTCCTCTCCAGCAAGGGCACAAAACTGGACAGAGAACGAGATTGACAAATTGACACAAGTAGGCTTCAGAAAGTGGGTAATAAACTCCCCTGAGCTAAAAGAGCATGTTCTAACACAATGCAAGGAAGCTAAAAACCTTGATAAAAGGTTATAGGAACTGCTAACTGGAATAACCAGTTTAGAGAGGAACATAAATGACCTAATGGAGCTGAAAAACACAGCACTAGAACTTTGTGAAATATACACAAGTGTCAATAGCTGAATAGATCAAGCGGAAGAAAAGATATCTGAGATTGAAGATCCACTTACTGAAATAAGGCATGAAGATAAGATTAGAGAAAAAAGAAGGAAAAGGAAAAAAAAGCCTCCAGTAAACATGGGACTAAGTGGAAAGACAAAACCTACATTGATTGGTGTACCTGAAAGTGATGAGGACAATGGAATCAAGTTGGAAAACACACTTCAGTTTATTATCCAGGAGAACTTTCCCAAACTAGCAACACAGGCCAACACTCAAATTCAGGAAATACAGAGAACACCACTAAGATACTCCTTGAGAAGAGCAACCAAAAGGCACATAATCATCAGATTCTCCAAGGTTGAAATGAAGGAAAAAATGTTAAGCACAGCCAGAGAGAAAGGTCAGATTACCTATAAAAGGAAGCCCATTAGACTAAGAGTGGATCTCTCTGCAGAAGCCCTACAAGACACAGGAGAGTGGGGGCCAATATTCAACATTCTTAAAGGAAAGAAATTTCAACCCAGAATTTCATATCTACCAAACTAAACTTCATAAGCAAAGGAGAAATAAAATCCTTTACAGGAAAGCAAATGATGAGGGATTTTGTCACCACCAGGCCTGTCTTACAAGAGCTCCTGAAGGAAGCACTAAATATGGAAAGGAAAAACTGATATCACCCACTGCAAAAACACACCAAAATATAAGGACCAATGACACTATGAAGAAACTGCATTAACTAATGTGCAAAATAACCAGCTAGCAACATGATGATGGGATCGAATTCACACAAAACAACATTAACCTTAAATGTAAATGGGTTAATGCCCCAATTAAAAGACACAGACAGGCAAATTGGATAAAGAGTCAAGACCCAATTCAAGAGCACCCAGATTCATTAAACAAGTTATCAGAGACCTACAAGAGACTTAGACTCCCACACAATAATAGTGGGAGAATTTAACACCTCACTGTCAATATTAGACAGATCAATAAGACAGAAAATTAACAAGGATATTCAGGACTTGAACTCAGCTCTAGACCAAGTGGGCCTAATGGACATCTACAGAACTCTCCACCACAAATCAACAGAATATACATTCTTCTCAGTGCCACATAGCACGTATTCTAAAATCGACCAATAATTGAGAGTAAAACACTCCTTGGCAAATGCAAAAGAATGGAAATTATAACAAACAGTCTCTCAGACCACAGTGCAATCAAATTAGAACTTAGGATTAAGAAACTCACTCAAAACCGCACAACTACATGAATATTGAACAACCTGCTTCCGAATGACTACTGAGTAAATAACAAAATTAAGGCAGAAATAAATAAGTTATTTGAAACCAATGAGAACAAGGAGACAATGTACCAGAATCTCTGGGACATAGCTAAAGCAATGTTGAGAGGGAAATTTATAGCACTAAATGCCTACAACAAAAAGCTGGAAAGATCTAAAATCAACATCCTAACATCACAATGAAAAGAACTAAAGAAGCAAGAGCAAACAAATTTAAAAACTGGTAGAAGACCAGAAATAACTAAAATTAGAGTAGAACTGAAGGAGATAGAGACACAAAATGCTTCCAAAAAAAATCAATGAATCCAGGAGCTGTTTTTTTGAAAAGATTAACAAAATAGATGAACCACTAGTTAGACTAATAAAGAAGAAAAGAGAGAAGAATCAGACACAATAAAAAAAAAAGATCAAGGGGATATCACCACTGATCCCACAGAAAAACAAACTACCATCAGAGAATACTATAAACACCTCTATGCAGATAAACTAGAAAATCTAGAAGAGGTGAGTAAATTCCTGGACAAACACACCCTCCCAAGACTAAACCAGGAAGAAGTCGAATCCCTGAATAGACCAATAACAAGTTCTGAAATTGAGGCAGCAATTAATAGCCTACCAACCAAAAAAAGCCCAGGACTAGATGGATTCGCAGTAATTTCTACCAGAGGTACAAAAAGGAGCAGGTACCATTCCTTCTCCCTATTCCAAACAATAGAAAAGGAGGACCTCCTTCTTAACTCGTTTTGTGAGGCCAGCATAATCCTGATACTAAAACCTGGCAGACACACAACAAAAAAAGAAAATTTCAGGCCAATATCCCTGATAAACATTGACATGAAAATCCTAAATAAGATACTAGCAAACTGAATCCAGCAGCACATCAAAAAGCTTATCCACCACAGTGAAGTCGGCTTCATCCCTGGAATGCAAAGCTGGCTCAACATATGCAAATCAATAAATGTAATCCAACACATAAACAGAACCAATGGCAAAAACCACATGATTATCTCAATAGTAGCTGAAAAAGCCTTTGATAAAATTCATCATCCCTTCATACTAAAAACTCTCAATAAACTAGGTATTGATGGAACATATCTCAAAATAATAAGAGCTAATGATGACAGACCAACAGCCTATATCATACGGAATGGGCTAAAGCTGGAAGCATTCCCTTTGAAAACTGGCACAAGACAAGGATGCCCTCTCTCACCATTCGTATTCGACACAGTATTGGAAGTTCTGGCCAGGGCAATCAGGCAAGAGAAAGAAATAAAGTGTATTCAAATAGGAAGAGAGAAAGTCAAATTGCTTCTGTTTGCAGGCGACATGATTGTATATTCAGAAAACCCTATCGTCTTGGCCCAAAAACTTCTTAAGCTAATAAGCAACTTCAGCAAATTCTCAGGATACAAAATCAATGTGCAAACATCACAAGCATTCCTACACACCAACAATAGATAGGCAGAGAGCCAAATATGAATGAACTCCCATTCACAATTGCTGCAAAGAGAATAAAATACCTAGGAATACAACTTACAAGGGACGTGAAGGACCTGTTTAAGCAGAACTACAAACCACTATTCAAGGAAATAAGAGATGACACAAACAAATGGAAGAGAATTCCATGCTTATGGATAGGAAGAATCAATATTGTGAAAATGGTGATACTGCCCAAAGTAATTTATAGATTCAGCGCTATTCCCATCAAGCTATCAGTGACTTTCCTTGCAGACATAGGGAAAAAAACTACTTTAAATTTCATATGGAATGAAAAAAGAGCTTGCATTGCCAAGACAATCCTAAGCAAAAAGAACAAAGCTGGAGGCATCATGCTACCTGACTTCAAACTATACGACAAGGCTACAGTAACCAAAACAGCATGGCACTGGTATCGAAACAGATATATAGACTGATGGAACAGGATAGTGACCTCAGAAACAACACCACACATCTACAACCATCTGATTTTCAACAAACCTGACAAAAACAAGAAATGGGGAAAAGATTCCCTATTTAATAAATGGTGCTGGGAAAACTGGCTAGTCATATGCAGAAAACTGAAACTGGACCCCTTCCTTACACCTTATAAGAAAATTAACTCAAGATGGATTAAAGACTTAAATGAAAAACCCAAAGCCATAAAAACCCTAGAAGAAAATCTAGGCAACACCATTCAGGGCATAGGCACGGGCAAAGACTTCACAACTAAAACACCAAAAGGAAATGCAGCAAAAGCTAGAATTTACAAATGGGGTCTAATCAAACTAAAGAGCTTCTGCACAGCAAAAGAAACTATCATCAGAATGAACAGGCAACCTACAGAATGGGAGAAAATTTTTGTAAGCTACCCATCTAACAAAGGTCTAATACCCAGAATCTACAGGGAACTTAAACAAATTTACAAGAAAAAAAAAAAAAAAACCCCCATCAAAAAGTAGCCAAAGGATATGAACAGACACTTCTCAAAGTAAGACATTTATGTGGCTCATCATCACTGGTCATCAGAGAAATGCAAATAAAAACCACAATGAGATACCATCTCATGCCAGTTAGAATGGCGATTATTAAAAAGTCAGGAAACAACAGATGTTGGCGAGGCTGTGGAGAAACAGGAATGCTTTTACACTGTTGGTGGGAGTGTAAGTTAGTTCAACCATTGTGGAAGACAGTGTGGTGATTCCTCAAGGGTCTCGAACTAGAAAATCATTTGACCCAGCAATCCCATTACTAGGTATACGCCCAAAGGATTATAAATCATTCTGCTATAAAGACACATGCACACGTTTGTTTATTACAGCACTATTTATAATAGCAAACACTTGGAACCAACCCAAATGCCTATCAATGATAGATTGGATAAAGAAAATGTGGCACATATACACCATGGAATACTATGAAGCCATAAAAAAGAATGAGTTCATTTCGTTTGCAGGAACATGAAGGAAGCTGGAAACCATCATCCTCAGCAAACTAACCACAGGAACAGAAAACCAAATACCATATGTTCTCACTCATAAGTGAGAGTGAACAATTAGAACACATGGACACAAGGAGGGGAAAATCACACACTGGGGCCTGTCAGGGGGTGGGGGGAAAGGGGAGGGAGAGCATTAGGACAAATACCTAATGCATTCAGGGCTTAAAACCTAAATGACAGGTTAACTGGTGCAGCAAACCACCATGGCACATGTATACCTATGTAACAAACCTGAACATTCTGCACATGTATCCCAGAACTTGAAGTAAAATAAAATAAAATAAATAAAACTTACTACTACTACTAATAATAGCTAAGAATTATAAACACTTAACATCAGATGGTATATTGTATTACTTAATTTTCATTATGAAAGTGGTCAGCAACTTGATTACCTTCAAAAAACTATGTTTTTCCAGCCTCCTCTTCCAGCTCAGATCTATTTGTTCTTCTTACTGCTCTCCCTGCTCCTCCTGGTTGTTCTACTTCCAATTCCTATCAGAGGTCCCTGACCTACCACCACCGCCACCTCCAGCAAGGTTTGCCTTAGGAGCTATCTTTCCTTTGACCCTCTATCATCTTCTGTTTTGCCATTTTTACTTCTTGAATGCTTTGTTTTATGATCCTTTCTCCTTGGTTCCACTATGCTCTGAGAACTATAGGCTGTAAAGTGTATTAAAACTTTACATATTTGACTACTATATACATAAAAATGCCTCTAGCCACTGATCAGACTTTATATAATTTCAGGTCATCTGGGAGGCCAAAGGACCTTTACCTCTTATGCTCACCATGGCATAATGCTCAGTGACGACTTCAGACCCAAGCTCTACATCTCCAGTTGCCTAAATCTGGACTTGAATATGAGAAATTTAGTGTGCAAAATCGATCCAAATCATCTTCCTCTGAAACCAGATTTTTCCCTCAAAAAAATTCTCATTTTTGCTAATGCTTCATCCAGGCATAAAACGTTGGCCTCACCTCTTCATTTCCAAGTCAAACACCGAATGCTTTAAGATTCGTGTTTCTAGGAAAGATTGACATTTGAATTGGTAGACTGAGTAAAGAAGAGGGCCCTCTGCAATGCAGGTTAACCTCATCCAATCTGTTGAGGACCTGATTAGAACAAAAAGGCAGAGAAAGTTTGAATTAGCCCCCTCTACCCTACTGCTTGAGCTGAGACATTGGTCTTCTCCTCCCTTTAGATTAAAACTTAAACCATTAGTGCTTCTGGTTCTTTGGCCTTTGGATTTGGAATGGAATGTATATCGCCAGCTTTCCTGGGTCTCCACTGTCCAGATGGCAATTTAATCCAATTCCTTATAATAAATTTCATGTATGTATATACAGTCACACATCCTTTAATGATAAGGATATGTTCTGAGAAATGTGTTGTTAGGCAATTTTGTCATTGTGCAAACACCATAGAATGTACTTATGCAAACCTAGATGGTATAGGCCCTACTACAAATCTAGGTTATATAGTTATAGCCTATTTCTCCCAGTCTAAAAACCCATACAGCATGTTACTGTACTGAATATTGTAGGCAATTGTAACATGGGATTAATGTTTTTATGTATCTAAATGTAGAAAAGGTACAGTAAAGATATAATATTATAACTTTATGGGACCAAGGTTGTATGTGTGGTTCATCATTGACCAAAACATCATTATGCAGTATATGACTCTGTGTGTGTGTGTGTGTGTGTGTATGTGTGTGTATCTCCTATGGGTTTTGTTTCTCTGGGGAAGCCTGACTAATACAACTGGCAATAATTTCCCATTGTGTGCAGAGTTAAGACGTGTCTATGGCCAGATTTTAAGTCATCCCATAATCTGGCACCTCCAATACTCCCTCCATCCTCTCCCTCCAAACTATCCAAACTTTTTGTACAACATGAATCATCTGTTTCATTTGAGTTGGTTGTTTTGGAAATGGAGTTCATGCTTATTTTCAGTCTGAAAGTGACTGCTCATGTTGCTTAATGAATTGAAAGAATACTGCCTAGCCTAAAATATAGCTCGAATTCTGCTCCTTCCAAGAAATCTTTTCTACATTTCCATTGACTTTGAATTATTTTGTAACATGGCAGGCTGTGCTTGTAGACTCACTGTGGCACAGGCAACCTGTTTCTGCTCTGTTATTTAACCCCTGACTCTCTTGTTATTTGCATGCAAGAATATCTCATCTCCTTATTGAACAATAAGCTTCTCATCAACTTTGGGCCATTTCTTGTCTACCTTTTATAATATCTCACAAAATTCTTAATATATGTGGTACCTAATAAATACTTGTTAAATGGAGAGTAAAAAAAAAATCTAAGACCTTTTTTAGCACTTGACCTGTACTCTCTCAAGTCATAACTTCTTTTATTTTCAATTTCAGTTCAAGATTATGCTTTTAAATCATTTTATCATACTTTTACATATTTTTCTAAATGCATTTAAAAATAAAATGCTTTCTAATGTTACATGAAAGCATTAAATGGGAATAGCAAATAAATAATATAAATATGATGTGGTTTTAAAAGGCTCTTATGGACAGGGCTAGTATCACTTACAATATTTTTAGGTGGAGAAATGCATGCTAAAGCACAGATTAAATAAGGGAATTGGTCTGTTCTGGGAACAACCAAAAATTGAGACAGATTTTTTTTTTCCCTGTGGCATTGGGACCATGTATCTGGAAATTCAGAGCTCCAGAGATGCCTCTCCTTCCCCGTGGTGACAACTCGCCCCAGTATAGTACCAATCAGTCATTTGTTGTACAGATAGCTGATAAGCAAGAGAGACTTGGAGATGTGGACAATAATGGCCATTTTGGTTTAAAAATAGGGAATTCATGTGTTACACTAATTATGTTCATCTTCATTCCAATCTGACCCAATTTTCATTTCTATTATTCTGGTCATCAGTTTCTTCTATTTCTAAAATCTTTCTTTTCTTTTGAAGAAACTGGATTCATTGTAGAGAATTCTATTCCTGGATACCATGCATTTGTAATTCCTTGAATTTATCAAACAGTATTATGACACAGGTATATATACATATGACTATCTGTCTCACCTGGAAACAAGTTCTGGGAAGTTTTCTTCCCATACCACCATCTTTCAAGTCAGGAATCCCACCCTCTAAAGAGGCTTGAGTAAGCTCTGGGTAGGCAAAGTCATAGGTCTCAAGAAATCTCAGAGGTTGGGCAGGCCTCACTTCTGCCAGATAATTTTTAGCTGTTAATTGACAAACTGTCAATGGATGATCCTCACCAGACTATAATGAGGAAACTGATCTTGGGGCACATCAGTCCAGGTCACATGCAGCGCTCACCCAGTGACAACAGGTGGTCAGTTTCTAGCTTGGATCCACTTAGCTCCTGATAAAATTGATGGCCTGAGCCAGGCCATGTTTGATGCTGTCTTTTAGAGCCAAAACTTGCCCATTTTCTACTTTCGAGAAGATTAGGGTAAGGCATTCTACCTCAAGACAGTTTCCTTTCATCCCTCACAAACTTGACATAATATCCTAATTTTCTAAGAACAATATGGTTTCCCGCTATCACCAAAAAAAATTCATATAAAATACACAAATCTGTGATGTTTATCATGTGAATGTATTCTCTTATATGTGTACCCTTGTGCAGTATAAAACTGCACATCTGTATCTGAAATGCCCTGTTGACCCTGATTACCCAACTCATCATCTCATGCCTCATCCATCAACCTTCTCCAAAGTCTTGAAATATCCAACACTTTTGTCTTTGGTGAGCATCTTTGTCTTGTTCTTAATATAGACATAAATTCTTCTCGTCTTTCTTCATCAAGCCTGACGCTGGCTTTTGGTTTGAAATATCTATATTACCTATATTTTTAAAGAATTTTAAATATCTATCCAGCCCTATTTGTAAACCAATTTTCTTTCAAAAATCAGAAATAGGATTTTATAAAATTTTTTTGTAGTCAGTTAAAGAATACAAATCCACTTAACTCTTTTTTTAATTTTTATTTTCATGCTCCTGTAAAGTAACAGGGCCATATGTCTCTTTCTGAGGGCAATTTGCAAATATCTACTGATAATTTGAGTATATATTGTTTAACCCAGAAATTCTAGCTCTAGGTATTTAGCCTATAGATATGCAGGTGTATAAAGATGTACATATAAGGATATTTAATACAAGAGGGAATACTTAAAATGACCTAAATATCTTTTAATAGGGGACTGATTAAATAAATTGTGGTACCAACTTACAAGAAAATAGTAAGCAGATCCTAAGAAAAAAAAGTAATGGAAATATGTGTAAATAAAAGATTTTTGAGATTCATTCGTGTACTTATTCATTCATTTCTTGTTTCAACAAATATTTATTGAGTGACTACTGTATGATAGCCACTGTTCTAGGGACAGCAATTCCACAGTAAAAGAGATAAACATGATCCCTGCCTTGTGGAGCCTATATAGTAGGAGGAGACAAAAACAAACAAACAAACAAAAAAAAAAATTAAAAAAATACAAAGTAAAGTAATAAGTACTACAAGGAAAACTACTTCAGAGCAAAAGAATACAGCATGATAGAGGCAGTACTGTTTTAGGCAGAGGTATCTGTCTAAACGATAATATTTGATAAGACCTGAATTAAACGAGGAAGTTGGCCATGCAACTGCCATGCAGGAATAAAGGGCAGGAGAGAAAATGGAAAGTGCAAAGTAGGGAAGGTTCTTGTCTATGTTTGAGAAATGCTAGAAAGGAAGTATGTTTGGAGTGTATATGAAAGGGAAGAGGAAGAGGGTGAAGTTGGGGAGATAGTTAGAAGGGACTTAAGTACCTTAAAGAGCTTGATATCTTTTTTTAACAAAAAAAAAATTACTCTAGAAGTATCCTAACAAAAAATTACAACATAAAAGAACATAAAATTTGTTCAAGCTTCTTGTAAAAGTTAATTATTTTCATTAAGTTTATATCAATTTAAACATCCACCAGCCATGTGTAAGTATACCCCATGTCATGTATTTTCACCAACACTGAAGATTATAAGTTTTGAAATAGCTGACAATTTTACATGTGTTATCATTTTGTTGATTTAATTCACTTTTTTTTTTTACGATGGAGTCTTGCTCTGTCGCCCAGGCTGGAGTGCAGTGGTATGATCTCGGCTTGCTGGAAACTCTGCCTCCGGGGTTCAAGCGATTTTCCTGCCTCAGCCTCCTGAGTAGCTGGGATTACAGGTGCATGCCACCACTCCCAGCTAATTTTTGTATTTTTATTAGAGATGGGGTTTCACCATGTTGGTCAGGCTGGTCTCAAACTCCTGACCTCGTGATCTGCCCGCCTTGGCCTCCCAAATTGCTGGGATTATGGGCCTGAGCCACTGTGCCCGGCCGATTTAATTAGCTTTTAACAAATAAAAATTACTTAACATTTTTGTGATAGTGAATACTTCCTTTTACATATGTTCCAGATTCCAAACCATAATGTGACCATATTCCCATCTATACTTTCCATGACGTTGCAGGCTCTTCTGAATTGTCATGCAGCAAATTGATGAACTGATTCAGTGGAGTGCTGGAACCAACTCACACTGGTTCTAAAGATCTAATTGACAATTTTCAGTGATTTTTCAAGCCAGTTGTTAAACCATTGGTATCATGAGATTGACCGTGGTGGGAATATTTATTCACACCATGTGAACTGATAAATGCTATAAATCAGGGCTTTTAAAAAAAAAAAATAGACTCAGCTTACCAGCACATCACTGATTTAAGCAATCTTTTATTTTAAGTTACAAAATAATTAAGACAAAATTATTGCCTCTGAGGAATATTTGAGGCATTCAACCTCTACAGAGAGCTCATTTCTTTCATCTAATCAGCTGATAAAGATCCAGCTTTTAATTAGCCACAGTGGAAGTGGAACTTTCAGCAGGGAAAGCACTGGCACTGAAAGATCTTGGTTTGATATGCAGTTCTTTTGAGGAATTCATTCCCTTTATCTTTCTGTCTCTACCATTGCCATTTGGGGAACACGTTGCCTCTTTGGATTTTAACTCAGTCTCTTTTAGAATGAGGTTGGAACTCAATTAATATAAAAGTAAAAATAGACAGGTTGCAGAGCTTGCCTCTAACCTAAGCCTCTCTGGGTCACAAGAGTTGGAGCGCAAACAGGAGTTGGCAACCACGGTGTATATCATCCTCTTGCTATATTTTCAGTGCAATGGCTGGCTAAAGATTCAGAGGCTTGGGAACTTGGTTGTAAGAAGTGGAATCGTATCCTCCCAAAATATATGTTTAACTTCTTCTAACCCCTGGTACCTGTGAATGTGACCTTATTTGTAAATAGGGTCTTCGCAGATGTAACCAACTTTAGATGAGGGCATACTGGGTATGGTGATTCCTAAATCTAACGACTGGCTTCTTTATAAGAGAAAGGGGAAGGTGTTTAGATAGACACAGAGGAGAGACAAGGAGAACACCATGCAATGGCAGAGGCAGAGATTGGGGTGATGCAGCTGCAAGGCAAGGACTGTCAAGAATTGCTGCCAAGTATCAGAAAATAGGAAGAGGCAAGGAAGGATTCTCCCTTACAGGTTTCAGAGGGAGCACAGCCCTGCTAACACTTTGATTTTTAATATAGGGCTTCCAGAACAATGAAAGAGTGTCTATTGTTTTAAGTCACCAAGTGTGTGGTTCTTTGTTACAGCAGCTGAAAAAACTAATACCCTGTCCTTTCTTCATGATTAAACTAATAAATTTCCAAATCTAAAACCATGGTTCACTTTATAGGGCAGAGTATTATCTTCTAAGGGCCTGCCTATGTAATATTGTATTTTTAGGAATAAAATTATTTGGGAAACTTTCTACTTTATAAGTAATTAATAGTGTAAATGTGCATACATCTGTCAGGAAAACACCTTAAACGTTTCACATTAATTGTCATTTTTAAAACAAAAAAATGAGATAGAACAAAGAAATATGAAAAAAATCAAGCCTTTTACTGATTTCCTGAAAAAACAAACAAAGAGTGTGATCAGGGTTTAGTAATCAAAATAATGGAAGCACACTGAAAAACATTTCTGTAAAATCCAAAGGAACACAGAATAAGCGATCAACAGCATGAGTTTATAACAACCAACTCATGCCAGAGAAACCTGATTGATTTCCTTTCAGTTTCATTACAAAATTAGAGCACAAGGGGAATCCTGTAGTGGACACTGTATATTTGAGCATTAGAAAAATACTTAATTGGATCTCATGAAATCCTACTTTAAAGTTGAAGTAAAATTGGCCTGCATACACATTCACAGAAATAGAAAACGGGTGAGCTGAATATAAACAAGAAATAATGACAAACAGCAACAGACTGGGTGTGTGAAAGAGGTATCCAGTGAGTCAAAAGAAACAGGCCTAGATTGAGTTCCATTTAACATCGACTCTCACAATCTGAAAGAATGGCTTGCATTCCATGTGGTCATTAAAGTAGTACAAGATACTGATTATTGGAGTCCTTGAACCCCATGAAAACTAGCAATCCAGTGCGTTCACCAAAGTACAAAAATTAGGCAAGGTAAACATGACTTTTGCCATGAAAAGAATGAAAGATGAAGTACTAGGAAGTAGAAATGGTGACTGGAGGGTTATAGCATCCGGAGAATAACCACACGATAATGAATAAAACATAGCACAATGGTGTTAAAACCTAAACAAAAGGCTTCATATTGATTTAGAGACTGGAGTGGGCTGTGTTGTTAGAAAAGCTCACTAGGGTCTAAGACTTTATAAATAAATGAAGTAGACTAAAAAATAAAGAAGTAGTATTGCCTAGTGATTTGCCTCATGAAATTAAAAATTAGTGAGAACCTTTATCATCTCCCTGGTAGAGATTCTTCAGCAGATTACAAAAGCATGTGATATGGTTAGGCTTTTTGTCCTGATCCAAATCTCATATTGAACTGTAATCCCCACATGTCCTGGGAGGGAAGCGATTGGATTGTAGGGGTGGTTTCCCCCATGCAGTTCCCATGATAGTGAGTGAATTCTCATGAGAGCTGATTGTTTTATAAATCATAGTTTTCCTGCACTCACAAACGCTGTCTCTCACCTACCTCCATGTAAGACATGCCTCTTCTGTCATGATTCTAAGTTGCCTGAGGCCTCCCCACCCATGTGGAACTGAGTCAATTAAACTTATTTTCTTTATAAATTCCCAGACTCAGGTATGTCTTTATAGTTGTGTGAAGATGAACTAATATAGTAAATCTTTCCAGCACATGTCTTAAAGTAATAGATGTCCCTCTTTACATATAAGGGCACTATTTTCAATTGGAGAGATTGTGTGGATTGATTAAAACACAAGTATTTATTCATTCAGCAAATATTTACTGAGCACTTACAATGCGATAGACATTTATCTAGGTGCAGGCCATTTATTAGAGAATAAAAGTAAGGTCCTCCTTTCATAAAGCTTACATTCTAGTGAAAATACAGAAAATAGAAAACCACAATGCAGAACAATCAAGGAGAGTGGGAGGGAACAGAGAATATGAGCTACTTTGAACAGAATAGTCAGGGACGGCAACTCTAATAAGGGCACTTTTAAAGTAGAAAACGAAATTGAGGGAGCAAAACATACAGATATCTATGGTAAGAATTTTTCAGGTAGATGAAATGATCATTGGAAAGGCCATGAGGCAGGAGCATATTTGGTGTGTTGAGAATGCAGCAAGAAGGCCAGCGTGGAAGCAGGACTGGTGATGTAGCATGGAAGGAAGCAGAGACTAGATCCTATCGGGTTTTCCTGGAGCTGCAGTGGTTGTTGGAAGAACACCACTCAGATCTCCTGCTGCCTACAGCACGGGTGATGCATCCAGTTGTTGCCCCACTAGATTCATCAGCAAAATTGTGCCAAAACCACACTTCCCCCAGGCTGCTCTAAGGCCATGTCTGAGTATAGCAGGGACACTCATGCCTGATTCAGGATTTTTCCAAAAGGTGCCTTTGACTTGGAGATTTGTGAACCTGTTACTACACTGTCCATAGCTGCACTCTATCAGTGACCACCATCACCACTGCTGTCATCCAGGCCTCCAGGGGGAGGACACCACTCACCTCTTGTCCACTTCTTTCCAAATGTAGTGTGGGTTGTTACCCTGCAATCATCAAAACCTCTCATAAAATAAAGTGGAAAGTTGAATCATATATGCCTTTAACTTACATGAATCATGAATCAAGTACAATTACTCAGTGAAAAGAAAAGAGGGGAGGTAGGGAGGAGAAACAGAAATAATTTAAATAGTGAAATGTAGGACACTCTGCCCACAATTTCTTTCAGTGTGACTATTCACCAGAGGTTGGTCTCAGGTCATCATGCCACTTACAGCGAGAACACTTTGCAGCTTAGAGTATTATTTAAAGATACATATTTTTACTATGTGTCATGAAAACGGGTCATGGATACAGAGCAGTAGTGCCACACGGTGCAAACATAATATAGAATTTATTGGATAAAAATTTAAAAATATAGAGGGAGATAAGCAAAACAACGTATGCCTTGCACTATCATTATTCTGCAGCATAGGGCAGGCATAGGTTGTCATCACACAGTGGCCAAGCTTCCAAGAGAGGGGGGTTGGCCCAGATCAGCAGGCTAGACACATGGCAGCAGGTACCCCAAGAGAGAACAAGTCCAGCTTCCACATCAGAGTACATAGTTATAGTATAGTATAGTACTTACTGGTCCTGTAACTAGTTAGAACTAGATATTTGAATATTTAGTTTATCTGAGTACCAAAATATATGTGTGTGTGTGTGTGTGTGTGTGCGTGCGTATATATATATATATATATATTCCAAGGGATCTCTGGGTCCAGGAACAATACTAGTGGTTGTGCATACTTAAAACCAAGGTCTTAAAACACAGGTGCCCTAGAAAGAGACTTGCCAGCCTGGAATGCTGACACTAGGCAAGGGTCTTGCTATCTTTTAGCAAACTAGGTCAGTCCAGCTGAGCCAGCTTTCTGCTAAGCTGCCAAAAAGAGGAATAAAATTCACCTCTAGAGCAGTTCAAATTTGTTTTTCATCAGTGTAAATGATCCCTAAACATAAGTCAACTACTACATCTGATAAACAAAGAAACAGCTATTTAATGGGCTGTCATTTCTATCCATGCATTTCTTTGTCTTTCTCTGCATCAAAACCACACTGTCTTAGCTACTTTAATACTATTTACAAAAATACTACAACTACTATAATAAGTCTTGATATATAGCAGCAAAGTGAAGCTGGGAAATAAATTAGCTTTTTCTAAATTGCTTGGCAAATAAGCTGTAATATTTGTAACAGCTAACATTTTAGTCTCTACTCTGTCAAGCTCTGTCATTTTAAAACATTGATTTAATTATAGGAGTTGTTATTTTTCTCATTTCACCAATAAGGGAATTGAAAATAAAGTTATTAAATGATCTGTCCAAGATCCAAGAGGCAGAGGCAGGATTTGAATCCAGGAGTGTGTGAACCCAAATCCTAGGCTCTTTTCATAAAACCCAATAACTAGACTTTAGCCATTTCATTTTAATGCCTTGCTCCCTATTAGCCACCATAACCTTCATGTTCCACTAGTGATGAAAAAAGTTTTGGAGCAAGGAGGCATTTTTAAGCAAAGTCATTCGTTATTAATTACCCCAAAGAAGAATCTCTATAGCTATTTTATGTGTTGTAACCTTTGCAAATGTATTTAATAGATATGTACTGTGTGTGATGTGTAAATATCTTACAGAAATAAGCTCATTTAATTCAACACTGCTAATAAATCTATGATGTAGAAATCTTTGGCTCTATTTTACAGACTCTTGCGTCAGGTGGCATAGCCTCTAAGTAGGGAGCGAATGTTTACCAAAGCAATCTAGATTAGTGTCAATGTTCTTCACCACCAGACTGTGCAGTCTCTCATGGGAAGCCCAACAGAGATTTTTCTTTTGGACTTCCATTGTTGAAAAAAATTACAGATGAATCCTAATGGAAGATAAAAGACTAAGGAGTCACTAGCAAATCATTTTCTCAAAGAAGCATTCCTTGACACTCACCTTCCCTGTCAAGGCCACGTTAGGGCACCGAACTCTATGTTTCTTCCCTTCCTTTCCCTCCCACAGGTAGTGTAACAGAGAGGCTAAAACACAGCTTCTGAAGCCATACAAAGTTGGCTTTGAATGTCCACTCTTCTACTTACCAGCTGAGTAAGCTTAGGGACATACTCAGACTGTTTGGGCCTCAGTTTCCTCATCTATACAATGGGACAACAATCATAATTGTAATAGACATGGTAATAGAAATAGTAAACTTCACAAAACACCCTAGGTTTTTGTAACATTTAAATTATGATAGAAAATAATTTAACATAGTAATTAGCACTCAGTAAATCTTGGCATCTTCTATCGTTGCTACCAAATAACTTTGTAATTACCTCTTTACTGTCTATATTCAATGTACAGTAAGCTTCTTTGTAATCCCAGTGTGGGACACACAGTAAGTACTCAGAAAACATTCATTAAAGGAATGATGTCCTCATTTCTCTTTCTGAGAAATTCTCACACACTCTTCTTTCACTAATTTATCTCTCACTGGGCATGGTAGCTCATGCTCGTGGTTCCAACATTTTGGGAGGACAAGGTGGAAAGATCACTTGAGCCAAGGAGTTCGAGTCCAGTCTGGGCAACATAGTGAGATCTCGTCTCTACAACAAATAATTTAAAATAAAATTAGGTGTGGTAGCAAGTGCCTGTAGTCCCAACTACTTGGGAGACTGAGGTGGAAGGATCACTTGAGCCCAGGGAGGTTGAGGCTGCAGTGAGCCATGATCACACCACTGCACTCCAGCCTGAGTGACAGAGTGAGACCCTGTCTCAAAAAAAAATTACAATGCCACTCTCAATTATTCCAGTGGAAGCATTAACGCAAAGATATCCCCAGTATGCATTGTGCCATTACTGATCACATAGCATGCTCTGTGTCTGCACATATGTGAACTCCAGGCTTGCTTTCTCCACAATTTCCCTCTAACTGCTGATGTTTCCTGTACAATGTGCCTGTTGAATACAGCCTGAAAATGGAAAGTGAATGGAGATAATTTGGTATATTATTTTGTGGAATATAAAAGATAATTCCTGCATTCCATTCCAGATGTCTACACAAAGTAAAGTTCTTTATTTTTTTTCATAATATGCTTGTAAATATATGTAATTTTAGGGAGAAAATGGCATTTTTCTCTGCATATATATTTAAACGTTTTCAAAGTTGTTTTTCAAAGAGAAGTGATATTGCCCCAGGGAAAATTACGTGAGCTACTAGGTCTAGAGCTTTTTCATAACAAGTTGAGAACAGCTAAAGTCACTATATTAATATTACTTTTAAACCAAGCCTCTCTAAAATGGAACAAGAAGATCTAAAAGAGTCTCTTCTCTTTCGTGCACTTGCCATTTTCCATTTCTGTCGGTTGACTCAATGTCCTTTTCTATGGTTCAGTTACTGGCCTGTCCTTGCCCTCTGGTGACCTCTAAAATGTGAAATGAGCAATCCTCCTAAACATTACCAGGGTGCCAATTGACTTGTTTTCAACGTGAGGACCTCAGACAAGCACTGGAGAAGGAGTTCTTGAGAGAGCATAGATTTTTTTTTCTTTTTCTTTTTCTTTTTTTGACACAGAGTTTCACTCTGTTGCCCAGGCTGGAGTGCAGTGGCGCGATCTCAGCTCAACGCAACTTCCACTTCCCAAGTTCAAGCTATTCCTCTGCCTCAGCCTCCCTAGTAGCTGGAATTACAGATGTGTGCCACCACATGTCTAAATTTCATATTTTTTGCAGAGGTAGGGTTTCATCACATTGGCCAGGCTGACCTCGAACTCCTGACCTCACGTGATCCACCCTCCTCAGCCTCCCAATGTTTTGGGATTACAGTCGTGAGCCACCGCACCTGGCCTGAGCATAGATTATTAATTTATCAACGGTTATACCTGGATGAAGAGTATAGACATTATCCTATCCCTGTATCATTTTGTATTTAATATCTTGGGTGTGTGTGGAACCTTTAATTCGCAGGTCTTTGGAGAGAGTACCGAGCAAGCTTTTAGTCTCCATTACAATTGGCTCACTATTCTTACTGATTCTATCTGTATCCTTAGCTTTATGGAAAAAAAAAAAACAAAAAAAACAAAAAAAAAAAACCTTTTTAATGAAACCCTTCTTTTAATCATCAGAGTATTCCTTTTTAACAATTTCAGCTGCTCGTGTTTACAAGGGCTTCTCTAAAATTGTATTGTTTCTGCCATGCTGTCTTTCTTTACAAAGTTAATATAAACCTTTGGCTTGATGTGATTGAATTTAATTATTTTAAACTTTGGACCTCTTGTATGGCAAATGGACAATTATTGGGTTGTTTGATGTGCCTTTTGATAGGTAACTTGGCCAGAAGACTCTCATCTCTGTTGGGATAAGTTCCAAAAGAAAATTTTATGTTTACAAGACACTAAAATTCAAAGACAGAAATACTTGTGGCAATAATAAACAGGGGTATATGTAGTTTTGAAAATTAGTTTGCAGAAAGGCTTTATAAAAGATATTAAACATTTAGCAGATGAATTTAGAGAGCAATATAAGAGGCACAAAGAAGTCTGACAAAAACAAACTTGGTGTGCTCTTTGGGAGAAATCCCTAGGTGTCCCCCTTGCTTACATAACTTACAATAATAGTTCTTTCTACTCTATAATGCTGCTAGTAATTGAAGATGAAGCTGAGACCTCAAGCCACTCCCAGAAAATCTACCAGTATCCTAAGATTTTATTTATCATTCTAAATTTAAAAGTCAATATGAAATTCAGTCAACCTCAGGCAGCGGACCATCCAAAGGTGCTCTAGCAAAAACCAAGACAAGAGGGCCAAAAATTCTTGAAAGAGTCGGAATAAAAACACGTAGCTGAAGTGACAGCAATCTGCTTACGCAACTAGAAATCTGATAAAAAGTGATTAGCTAAAAGATTCCTTGACATCAGGGACTTGAAATCACCTGAAGACATCTATTCATGTAATTCTTCTTTTTCAGACCACACAATGTCTCTTACATGGTTCCTTATTGCATCTCATCTCAAATTCAGACCTCTTATCTTCCTCTTCAAACTCATGTCATGCACGGTAACTATCTTTCAGTTCCTTGAAAGTGTTTTCCTTCTATATGACTTATATTCTTTTCTCTGCATAGAACATGCTCCTACTCATCCTCAAACACACACTTGCACCCTTCA
Organism: Pongo abelii; assembly: GCF_028885655.2. NCBI lineage: Eukaryota > Metazoa > Chordata > Mammalia > Primates > Hominidae > Pongo > Pongo abelii. Next base: position 107,708,434 of record NC_071992.2, read on the forward strand.
GCCATGCTCTACCTCATCATAGAGCTGATCATTATTGTGATTTGGTTTTTAGCTTAAATGCCACCCCTTTAGGATTTCCCTAGCTACCCTATAAAGCAGCCTCACTGAATTCTTTTTTTTTTTTTCTGAAAGGAGTCTTGTTCTGTTGTCCAGGCTGGAGTTCAGTGGTGCGATCCCAGCTCACTGCAACCTTTGCCTCCCAGGCTCAAGCGATACTCCTGTCTCAGCCTCCCAAATAGCTGGGATTACAGGCCTGTGCCACCACACCTGGCTAATTTTTGTATTGTTATTAGAGACGGGGTTTCACCATGTTGGCCAGGCTCGTCTCGAAATCCTGACCTCAAGCTATCCACCAGAATGAATTCTTTATTACAGTATTTAGCTTATTTCCTTTAAAGAATTTATCACTATTTTTAATTATGTATGTGTTTGCTTACTGTTTACTTTTTTATTGTCTGCCCCTTCCCTAAATTAAAGACTATCTGTGTTTTCCATTTTTTCTCCAAATCAACTACAGTACATGACATATAATAGGCACTCATAAATAAATGTTGAAAGTATGACTAAGTGAACAAATGCAAAATAGGAATAAAAAAATAAACAGAGGGTGACATAACAACATGTCTGGGAGCAACTGTCTCCTAAACATTTCAAGACCTTATATTCAATGTCATTGTCTCATGCTAGAGTTCCTCAACTCTCTCAGTTCATTGTATCTATATGGGGAATGTTTTAAAGTACCAAGTGGATAGGCTCCATCTCAGACCAATTGAATCTGAATCTCTCTGGAGGTGCATCCCACGTTTTGGTAGTTTTAAAAGTTCTCCAGCTACTTCTAATATGTAACTAACACTGGATTATTCCAGTGGTTCTTAAATGTGAGCTGTATCAGAATTTCCCAGAGAGCTTGTTAAAACATAAATTTCTGAGTCCCACCTCCAAAGTATCTAATGGGTCTGCATTTCTAATGAGTTCCCAAATGATGCTGATGCTGCTGGACTGGGAACTACACTTTGAGAGTCACTAGCTTATACTTTCATGTAGATTGCATTGTGCTTAGCTTCTCCACTTCGGGAGGAGAGGGAATGCTATCAGGGCTACTTTATAGAAGGAAACAAAAAGACTTGAAATGAAAATAAGATGCTTTAGGCATAGTTTCCAAGTTAATCACTTCCATGTTGCTCACAATTGAATAGAGATGCCAGAAATCACAGAATGCCATTCAGCTGAGAGATGGAGGCAACAGGAGAGCCAATACATTGGCAACACACTCTGCACTAATTGTATATAGAGAATCATGAGAAGAAAAAGCCCAAGGCATGCTAATGAAGAAAGATGATGCCATGTGCCTCCAAATAGCCTATAACTTCTCCACCAATGCAATCATAAACTCAATTCTGGTAATAATGCTATCTCTGAAGAGACTGATTTCTATAAGTGATTTCAAGAATTTCTTTACAGCTGCATACAGTATGCAACCTATTGGTTTTTAGTAAGTTAACATGCAGTTGGAGTAGCAATTAACTGTGCCATTGCTTTAAACTTTTCCTTAATGCTTAATATTTATGCTTCATCCTGAGTATTCCAGCACTTTAAAAGGGTCAGTTTCCCGGGCAAAGGCAAAGGGATGCAATGCACTTCTAAATGCAGTGAGGCTGATCTGCTCACTTAAGAGCTTCAGTGCATCATTTTGCAATCACATATCTCAGAATAATTTATACAATCAATTAAAGAGCATTATCAAGGGATGATTTGACAACTGTTGCCATGCCAACCAGTGAAGTAGACAGCGCCTTCACGTTTAAAGGCTGCACCTGGTGATGGATGTAGCAGATTTTGAGGACTCAGACAGAATCACAGATGTCCAAAGGTGTGGAGGGAACATGATTTAAAGCTTTGATGTTGTGCCATTTTTACTGGCAAAAGGGTGTTGATGGCATGTTGTTCACTTTCTCATTAAAATTCTGTCATTTTTCACAGTGTTCTGCATTCAGAGCTGAAAACTGAAGTGAGAATACACTTTACAGACTGATAAAATATGATAGCAAAGTGGATGATGTTCATTTGCAGGCTGAATTAATTTTTTAAAAAAAGTTTGTGTCAGTGAATTTATGAAAAGCCCGTTCATCAGACACAACTTTATCAGCCTTAATGGACATGTTTTAAATATTTTTACATTAATAATTAAAATTTTGGGTGACAAATGAATTCCAGTGCATTGAGCTATAAAATATTTGGAATGGGTCACTGTAGAACACAACATAAGAAGAAAGTACACTTTTCAATGTTAATATGTTGCCTGATTTCTTTATGTCAGTGGCACGATGAAGTCAATAAACCTTAAAGACTTTGAAGACAGACTGGTCTTTTCTTCACTAAGTTATCCCAGAAACCAAGGCGGTCCAAGAGGATTTTCAAGTATAGCCCTATATGAGTAAGCAACAGAGATGAGATGAGAGTTTATGGGATTGGCCAGCCTGTTCTCTTCCCAGTGATAGTTTCTTGCCCTATTCCATCACACCTTTTCTTAAACCAAGTGATTGCATGTTAACATGTGTGATCGATGCATTGTTCACAATATTTTTAATAGCATGATAGGTTATAAACCTAGATTCTAAATCCACTGTGTTTGAATCTCAACTCCTCCTCTTTCTAGTTATGTGATGTCAGGCAAGTTATTTGATCTCTCTCTGCCTCAATTTCCCCATCTGTGAAATGGGGATAATAGTGTCCACATCTTCAGGTTGTGAACATTATATGAGTTTCTATATATACTTATGACAGTACCCGAAGTGTTTACCCTCATGGTCGTCATCATTATAATGATCATCATCATTATTATTTTATCTTAGCCTTTCTATAAATAGTTATTGAGGCATCCCTAATTTTTTTTCTTTCCATTCAAGAACATGAGTTGATATAACCTGGGGAGTAAATTGCAAAGTTCAATCAATGATTTAATGAATGAATTGAAAAAGTTACCTTGAGATTTTATTTTTTTTCATAGAAATAAAATAAAATGAAAGGTAATAGATACATGCACAGAAGGCAAAAAAATTGATGGACTTATCTAATTTTCTACAGCAAACTTTGGTTTATTTCTACTTATTTCTGGAATATGCCACACACCACGCTAGGATAATAGAAGGGAGTCTTTTGTAAGACATAAAACAGCACAGAGACTCTTTCAAACAAAATAATCACCTTCCCCAAAAGTTATACTCAAAGGCCATTTTAGCAATTTAAAGATGATCTTTTAGAAGCTTCAATTCAAGGCTGGATCCTGAAAGGGCGCTGTTCTTTATCCGCTACTCTCAGAGGCATGAGGACACTCCTCCCTGCTTGAAGGAAAGCAGATGAAACCAAAGGATGGATGCTCTGCTTTGTGACTCAGAGAAAAAAGAAATGAAGCCATACAGGTTTGGGCAAAAGGAGAGGGCAAATTGCAAGGGATACCATACAGTAGATACTCCCTTGCAACATTCCAAGGACTTGTATAAACTTCCCAGGTGACTCAGGAGAAAAGCAAAGTGTCTTTGATTCATTCTCTGGATTCCTGGTATGTGCTTGATCTTCTAGCAATAAGATTTATTTTTTATGATGGATTATGCTTTCCCATCCTTTCAACATTAAATGCAAAAAACAGCAAATTTATGTAATCAAGAAACATTAGAAGCTAAATGATTATCTTGGCTGATATGATATATGATAATGATAAATTTAAGAATAAACACCAGTCATTTGACAAATTTGGTTTTAGTACTCTCAGCCCTTAGAGTCAAAAACTGGTATCCAAACCGAAAAATAATCTATGTACTGTATGTACAGCAAGAATGATCCAGTTCAAAAATGCCATCAAAAGGCATTACTGGAGCTATCTTTCAAATTATATTAATATTGTGGTTGATTTGAATGTTACTAGATATTTCTAGAAAGTTAGATATAACCATTCATTTGTAGATAGACGTGCCTATTTGAAAGTGGACAGGTTTTCATACAAGGCCAATTATATATAACTAAGACACAAGCACTATAAATATGTATGAATATACAAGTAAATACCATTGATTTGTGTATATGTGATTATACTGCCTGAAGATTTCACTTGGCTTATTAGTTTCTGGCTCTAGCTCTTGTTCACCTTATCCACTGATTAGAGAATTATGAAACTCTCTGTATATACATGCTCACAGACACATACACAGACATATATACACTGTAAAAAATAATATGTATGTGATAAAACATATGGAAGTCTCTGCTTTAAGGAGCTTACAATCAAGTTAAAGAATAATAAGTATATGAAAAGCTAGATAAAAATAGAAGACACCGAAAAGAAAACGATCACAAAGCACTTTATACTTTCATTTCAAAATTAGTGGTGTTAAAAAATACATATATTTCTCTAGAAATTAGAGCTGTTTTCCTCTCTTGGGTTTTCTAATTATTTCATTTCCCTTCTTTCTTCACCTTGATTTTGAGCAGTTTCTTTTATTTCCAGTTTTATTGAAGGTATCCAAGATTTATTTTCCCCTTGATGTAAACAAAAGAAATATCAACAACTGATTATTTATACATGTTCTTCAGTATCTAGGAATAGTATAAAGTTTCTATGTTTCTGAAAATATTTCTGAGATGAAAATTTTGGAAAGAAAGTTTGTATTCTAGATATTGGTTTCAGGTTTTTCTATGATAATCACCAATACCTTTTCCATGATAATTGCCAATATCTCGATCACCAATTTTTCTTTGGAAAAAAAGTTTATTTATTCATTCATTGAGCAAGCATTTACTGAAAGCCTACTATGTGACAGACATGCACGTTATAAAGAGATATAAGCCAAGGTTCCTATCCTTGAGGAAATATTGTTTTTAAATGAAAATAAAGGATGATGGTTAACCAGTTATTAATCCCTAGGGGCCATTGATCAATGCAAAAGTCTTAAAGGTTTAAAAGTTTCCAGAAATCCGCCAGGCACAGTTGCTCACCACTGTGATCCAGGTACTTTGGGAGGCCAAGGAGGGTGGATCACTTGAGTCCAGGAGTTTGAGATCAGCCTGGCCGACATGGTGAACCCCATCTCTAGCAAAAATGCAAAAATTAGCTGGGCTAGCTGGGCAAGGTGGCAGGTGCCTGTAATTCCAGCTACTCGGGAGACTGAGGCACGAGAATCACTTGCACCCAGGAGGCAGAGGTTGTTGTCAGCTGAGACTGTGCCACTGCACTCCAGCCTGGGTAACAGAATGAGGCTCTGTCTCAAAATAAATAAATAAATAAAAATGAAATAATAAAAGTTTTCAGAAATCTCCCAAATTCCTTGATCTCTCTATTGGCCAAACACTGCATTTTTCTTTGGAGGTGGGGTGCAATTTTCCTGGCTGTTGTTTGTTTATTGATATTTCCCCAGACGTCTTGGGAATAGCTCAAGATTTGCAACTTCCTGGGAACTGGAGGCAGGGCCCTTTGTGAATGTTTCTGCATTCCTCTCTGCCATCTTTCTGCTTCTTACTGCCTTTCTTTTTGCCCTCTCCTGAAACCGTTAAACTCATCTATCAACTTCTAAAAAAAAAAAAAAGAGGCAGGGAAAGGAGTATTAAAGATACATACAGTAAGAGGTGCAGGCTTCTGAAGTCTATAAAGTGAGAAGGATGAGGGATGTGTTGTTGCAGTGAACTGAATATTTCTGAGATGAATCTTTTAATTTGCATTAATCACTGAGGACATATCCCTGCCTAGAAGACAAGTTAGAGGGTGTGTGTGGGTAGCTCTTTCCAAACAAACGTGAAAGCTTTAGGCAAAAATATTTCAAAACCAGTGCTTAAAGGAAATGAAATGCACATGGAAAGACAGACAGAGATAAAATGTGAACTTACTTCAAAGTTACTTTACTACATACAGATGACTGGACTTAAGAACTGAAGCACAGAGTAATTATGAATTTGCTCATAAGACAAAAATATGCCAAAGCAGAGCAAAGATTAGCCTTATGTACATGCCTTTCTCTTCCTATCTCTTGGATTTGTCTCCTTCAAACTTCAGTAGGAACACTTTGAAAAGAAAGAGTGTTTTTGCTGATTTCATGGTCAACTTATGCAACTTTTGTTTGGCTTTTTGCTTCAGATTTTTAAGGCTACAAGGACAAGAAAGATTAATCCCTTCTAAATCCCATAATACTAAATACACTTAGATAATTGCTTTTTTATTTTTAAAAAATGGTTCTTAAACATTATGAATGAAATGAAGACATTAAATTTGCATCTCATTTTTAAAATGCATTTTGTATTCTTTATTTTGCTACTGTAAAACTAGAGTTCCTCAGTCATAGGTCCTAAGCCAGATTTCTTATTGGTAATAGTAATAGCAATAATTGGTAACAGTAATAACAATTTTATTTAATTTATAAAAGTCTTTCATTTTCAAAACTCTGTCTCCTCAATTCTTTTTTTTTTTTTTTTTTTTTTTTTTTTTTTTTTTTTTTTTTGGCTTCTCTAACAAGCCCTCTGAGCTTTACAAGTGAAGGAGATGGTGAGGAACAGAGAAACGAATTAACATATAGTGAGCATTTATTTACAGTGTACCAGGTGCTATACCTGGTGCTCTGTATATGTTGCCATATTAAGTAAATCCTCTTACTAAAAGTGTGAAGGAACTTTGATCAAGTCACTTACTTTCTCCATGACTCTACTTACTTATCTGAAAAATGAGGATAATAATAATATCTAAGTCACAGGATTTTCATGAGGGTTAAATAAGTTAGTATACATAAAGTTTTTGGAATAATAAGTGGGGCACTTTAAGCATACAATAAGTGTTACTATTATTACTACTGCCATTTTATAATGTTTCCATTTTGCAGATGAGCAAACTGAGGCTTTTAGGAGTTAAGCAACATACATTTACTAACTAGCTGAATAGCAATTTGAATCCATATCTATCTGACTCACATATCTGAATATTGCAATTGGACTTCCAGTTCCAAAATGGCAGCACAGAAGTATGCTTCAGTCTCCCCGACAGAAATCCAAATACAATTACACAGTGTTGAGATTATTACCAGCAATTCCAAGAACTCAAATATGAAGACAAGACAGTTCCATAGACCATGGAGAAGAGAAAAAAACTCTGAGCAGACAGTAAGAGAATCAGACTTCCACATCTATAACACCCTTCCCCATACTCTGCCCAGCACCGGGTTTATGGGAAATTTTTATCTGACTTATGGTTTCTACATTGGAAAAAGTGAGATTAATATGGACAAAAAACTTCCCTGTCATCTTGGATTCCCTAGGAGGAGACCTGTACCTGCCTCAATCCACGGGAAGCATCAAGGGTGCCTAAAGGTAGAAATATCCCTGATGATAGCCAGAGACAAAGAGGGACTACCATCCCCACCCCCAAGAAACTACACTCTGTAACTTGGCTAAAGGAGATGCCAAATCAGAGTGGCTATTCGCAGTATCATGCTATAGGAGGTTTCTTCTACAGGTCCCCTGGACAGGAAACCCTAATCAGCCTTCTGGCTCTACCAGGATATCTCCTTTGCAACCTCCTCCTTTAGAGATGGGCAATACACTGACCATTTACTAGAACTGGGATAAACTGGGCTTAAGGTACCATCTAGTGCTACAAAGGAGGCAGCAACCTACTGGGGAAAAAATATTAAAAAAGAAAATCAGCATGTAAATTTCAAAGAATCTCTCAGCAAATGTATCTAATGAAAACCAAAACAAACCAGACAGAGAAGACTGGAATAAATAAATAACCCTTCAATACAAAGACATGGACATACATCCACAAGAAGCAACAGAAAATGGGGAAACATGTCCTCCTCAAGTGGACAAAGCAGGGAACCAGTCACTGACCCTAAAAAAGATGTTGACATGTGAACTCTTTGACCAATAATTTAATATAGCACTTTTAAGGAAATTCAGTGATCGCCAAGATAACACAGAAAATCAATTCAGAAATTTATCAGAGAAATTAAAATAAAAATTTAAAAAACAGAAATCTTAGAAATGAAAAATAAGTTCACTGGAATGAACAGTTCATTAGAGATTCTCAACAGCAGGATAGGTCAAACAGAGGAAAGAATCAGTGAGCTTCAGGCAGGCTATTTGAAAATACATAGTCAGAGGAGAAAAAAGAAAAGAAAAAAAGGAAAATAAACAAAGATCACCCGCAAAATACAAAAAAAAAATTACCTCAAAAGACCAAATGTAAGAATTGTTGATATTCAAGAGGGAGCTGAACAAGAACAAGAAATAGATGGCTTACTCAAAGAAATAATATCAGAAAACTTTCCAAAACTTGAGAAAGAGATTAATATACAAGTATGAGAAGGTTGGATAACAACAGACAGAGTCAACCCAAATAAGACCACTTCAAGGCATATAATAATATTTTATCAAAGTTCAAAGCCAAAGCCAAAGAAAGGATCCTAAAAGCATCAAGAGAAAAGAAACAAATAATATATAAGGGAGTTCTAATTCATCTGGCAGCAGACTTCTCGCAACAGACTTCTCAATGGCAACCATAGAAGCCAGGAAGAAGGATAGCATTTGCAAAGTGCTGGAAGCAAAAAAAAACTGCCATCCAAGAACATAGTACCCAGCAAAGCTACCCTTCAAATATGAAGGAGAGAGAAAGTATTACCCAAACTACAGCTGAGAGAATTCACTAACACTAAACACATCTTACAAGAAATGCTAAAGGGAGTTCTTCAATCTGAAAGAAAAAACCACTAATGTGCGATAAGAAAACATTTGAAGGTATAAAACCAACCACTAAAATGAAGTACACAAAATTAACACAAACCCAGGATACTGTAATACTGAAATTATGCTGTGTAATTCACTCATTACTCTAGTATGAAACCCAAAAGACAATTCTATCAAAAACAATAATACCTATGGCAATCTGTTAAGAGAGATGAAATATAAATATATATAAATTGAGACAACATAAAGTTAAAATGTTGTGACAGGGAAATTAAGTATAGGGATTTTTTTCCTTTTTTCTTTTATTGGGATATAAAGTAAGTTGTCATCATTTTAAAATAATTCGATATGGAAGTCCTAGAAAGAGCAATCAGACAACAGAAAGAAAGAGCATCCTCGTTGGAAAGAAAGAAGTCAAATTATCCTTCTTTGTAGATGATACGATCTTATATTTAGAAAAACCTAAAGACTCCCACCAAAAAACTATTACAACTGAAAAACAAATTCAGTCAGGTTGCAGAGTAGAAATCAACATACAAAAATAAGTAGCATTTCCATATGCCAATGGCGAACAATGTAAAAAAGAAATCAAGAAAGTAATCTCAATTTACAATAGCTACAAATAAAATTAAATAATAGGAATTAACTAAACCAAAGAAATGAAAGATCTCTACAGTGAAAACTATAAAACACTGATGAAAGAAATTGAAGAAGGCACAAAAAAATGGAAAGATATTTCATGTTCATGAACTGGAAGAATCAATATTGCTAAAATGTCCATACTACCCAAAGCAAACTACAGATTCAATGCAATCCCTACCAAAATGTCAATGACATTCTTCACAAAAATAGAAAAAAAAATTCTAAAATATGTATGGAACCACAAAAGACCCCGAATAGCCAAAGCTATCCTGAGCAAAGAGGGCAAAACTGCAGGAATCATATTACCTGACTTCAAATTGTACCACGGAGCTATCATAACCACATGCCAGCATGGTACTAGCATAAAAACAGACACTGACCAATGGAACAGAATAGAGAACCCAGAAGCAAATCCATACATCTACAGTGAATTCATTTTTGAGAAAAGTGCCAAGAGTATGCACTGGGAAAAAGATAGTCTCTTCAACACATGGTGCTGGGAAAACTAGATATTCATATGCAGAAGAAGGAAACTAGACCGTTGTTTCTCACCACATACAAAAATCAAATCAAAGTGGATTAAAGACTTAAATCTAAGACCTCAAATTATGAAACTACTACAAAAAAACTTTGGGTAAACTCTCTAGGACATTGGATTGGGCAAAGATTTCTTGAGTAATACTCAACAAGCACAGGCAACCAAAGTAAAAATGGACAAATTGAATCACATCAAGTTAAAACACTCCTGCACAGCAAAATAAACAATCAATAAAGTGAAGAGACAACCCACAGAATAGGAGAAAATATTTGCAAACTATCGAACTGACAAGAGATTAATAACCAGATATATAAGAAGCTTAAACAACTCTACAGGGGAAAAAATATAGTAATGAGATTTTTTAAATGGGCAAAAGATCTGAATAGATATTTCTCTAAAGAAGACATATAAATGACAAACAAGTATATGAAAAGGTGCTCAACATCATTAATTATTAGAGGAATGCAAATCAAAACTACAATGATATATCATCTCACCCCAGTTAAAATGGCTTTTATCCAAAAGACAGGCAGTAACAAATGTTGGCGAGGATGTGGAGAAAAGGGAACCCTTGTACACTGTTAGTGGCAATGTAAATTTGTAAAACCGCTATGGAGAACAGTTTGGAGGTTCTTCAAAACACTGAAAATAGAGCTACCATATGATCCAGCAATACCACTGCTAGGTATATACCCAAAACAAAGGAAAGCAGTATATCTAAGAGATATCTGCACTCCCATGTTTATTGCAGCACTGTTCACAATTGCCAACATTTGAAAGCAACCTAAGTGTCCATCAATAGATTAATGGATCAAGCTAATTTGGTACATATAGATAATAGAGTACTATTGAGCCATAAAAAAAAAGAGATCCTGTCATTTGCAACAATATAGATAGAACTAAATGTCTTTTATTTTTTTTTAGATGGAGTCTTACTTTGTCGCCCAGGCCGGAATGCAGTGGCAGAGTCTCAGCTCACTGCAGCCTCTGCCTCCTGGATTCCAGCAATTTGGAGGTCATGTTGTTACATGAAGTAAGCCAGGCACAGAAAGAAAAACTTCACATGTTCTCACATATTTGTGGTAGCTAAAAATAAAAACAATTGAACTCATGGAGACGGAGAGTAGAATGATAGTTACCAGAATCTGGAAAGGGTGGTTGGGGTATGAGGGAGAGGTGGGGATGGTTAGTGGGTACAAAAAAGTAGAAAAAATAAATGAGATCCAGTATTTGATAGCACAGCACGGTGACTGTAGTCAATAATAATTTAATTGTACATTTCAAAATAACTAAAAGAGCATAATTGGATTGTTTGTAACACAAAGGGTAAATGCTGGAGGTGATGGATACCCAATTTACCCAGACGGGATTATTACACATTGTATCCTTGTATGAAAATATCTCATATACCCCATAAATGTATACACCTACTATGTGTCCAAAAAAATTAAAAGTTAAAAAAATAGTAATTTGTCATATCTATACAGTGTTTTGGGTAGGCTTTATGGTAATCACAATGTAAAGATTTTACATTTACCCAGACGGGATTATTACACATTGTATCCTTGTATCAAAATATCTCATATACCCCATAAATGTATACACCTACTATGTGTCCAAAAAAATTAAAAGTTAAAAAATAATAATTTGTCATATCTATAAGGTGTTTTGGGTAGGCTTTATGGTAATCACAATGTAAAGACTTATAATAGATTAACTAAAAATAAAAAGCAACAAATTAAAACATGCTACCAGGGAAAAATCACTTCACCACAAAGAAAGACTGTGAGAAAGGAAGAGAGGAGTTGTAAAACAACCAAAAATATCCACCAGAAATAATAGCAAGCAGGAAATCATGACCTTCTCAAATGGAAAAAGCAAGGACCAAGTGCAGAGAAATTATACTAGTAAGTTCTTACTTATTAATAATAACACTGAATGTAATTGACTCAATTCTCCAGGTAAAAGGCATAGAGTTGCTGAATGGATAAAGAAACAAGACCCAACTACATGCTATCTACAGAAAATCCACTTTACCTATAAAGAAAAACATAGATTGAAAGTGAAGGGGTGGAAAAAGATATTCCATCCAAGGGGAAAAAAAAAAGTAGGAATAGCTATACTTCCATAACATAGACTACATTATTTCAGCTTCCAAGATCACTGATGAGAATATTATTTATTCATTTATTTGATTAATAGTTAACAAGTTATTCACTTTGTGCCTATTGCCAAACTGATCACTTTGAGTGATAAAAAGAGGTATAAAAACATTTCTTTAGGGAACATACCCACAAAGGTAAATAGCAATAATAATATATGCTAAGCAGCAGTAAAATGATATGAGATGCATGCCACAGGGCAGGACAAAATTCAGTTCTGAAAGAATAATGGAGACAATATGTTTTACATTTTGTGTGTAGGAGGCAGCACTCTGGGTGGAGGTATTTGGAGACAGTGCAGGGGAAGATACTGGAATTACCCTCACTGTTAAAAATAAATTTTAAGAGTGAAAATAACGACCATGGTTACAGGAGATGTAGCCAAAATACAAGCACGTCAATACTACTATAAACTAATACACTGTTTCAGAAATAGAATTCTTATCTAACATATATAACTCAGAAGCATTGATGAAGAAAAAACAGAACACTAGAACAAAGTAAATGGCATAAAGTACGAATGGTGAAGAAGTATGAATCTCTTGCAGAAAGCAATGCCATGAAATGTGGGTATTGATGGCACATCTCACCTCTTGCAGCCACAATAGCCTCCTGGTAGAGGAGTCAGTACAAAGTAATGTGGAAACTCTGAAGAGAGCAAGATAATAATGGGCCTTTTGTAGTAGGGGAAGCTCATGGCAAGAAATTGATGGGAGGTCATCGGAGGGGGGCTGATGGTTGTGGATGTGAAAGTAGGGCCCACCTTCTCTGCAGCAATTATCTCGAAGTTTTGTCAAAGAAATGTATCTGATTAGGATGCCTGCTTACCAGTTCTGTTTTATTAACAGCAATGCAGAATGGAGCCTGTAGGATTTAGTGAGACCTACGAACAATTTGTTTACTTGGATGTTCCACAGGTCCTTCAAATTCACTGTGTTTTAAGCAGAATTCGTCATCCTTCCCCCATTTCCATACTTTCTTGTCCTGCACATAATTCTAGAACATTCACTTCCTCTCATTTCCCTTGGTCCCTCAGATAGGCAGCCAATTCTGTCAATTCTACTTCCTTGGTGATTTTCCTCTCTGTTCCTTTCTCTTTGTCTTCATGGATACTGTCTTAATTCAGATACTATTTATCTCTACTCAGATTTTTACATATGTATCCTAGATAAGTAAACATTTCTCTAGTCTCATTTCTCACCGTATCTCCCAATCACTCTGCCATAAAGCCACCAAAATATCTGCCAAAAAGGCAAACATGACTATCATCTCCACCGTCTTTGGAACAAAGTCTTGAGTCTTTGCCACAGCCCACAAGGTCCCTCATTTGGGCCTTTTTAGATCCATCTCACCTATGGCACCAGTCATGCCAAAAGCCTGGCCATGCTCCAGTGGGCCATAAGTTTTCATTTTCATGCCTCTGCTCATGCTCCCTCAGCCTAGACTGACTGGCCCTGTGTATGAAGAAGATTTACTCATTTTCTTTTATTTCAAAAGATCTACTCATTTTTAACACCCAGCTCTCTCAGCTACTCTGAGCAATCTTTCCTCATTGTTCCTGGAGAGTTGAAAACACCCTATTTCAGTCTCCACTGTACTTTTATTGTTGTGCTTTATCATACTTCTTTATTCATTTATTTTCTCAACTGTTATGCCTTGAACTCCTTGAGGTCAGAATTTTTACCTTTTTTCAAATTTGCATTTTGATATCTTGGATAATTCCTAGGCTATTGTAGGTGTTAATAAAAATTGATTGAAACAACTGGATAAATGAAAACATTACACACAACAAACATTCATATATACATGTACAAAAATATATTATGTATGTATTCATGTATTTTCTTGTGGCATAGAGAAACCTCCTCTTTCAAAAGTATTCAGGAGAAAAACAAAAGAAAGTTATTAGAAGATTGAAAAATATAAGTTTGGTAAAGTACGTGTTGAGGTGACTGACCACAGGAATGTGCCCATTTTAGAGAACAATTTGAAAAACTTAGTGTATTATTGTTATCAATATTAGCCACAAACAGAAATTTCCTCAGACTGATTGAACTGTAGAAATAGTCTGAATACCACCTGAGAAACACAAGGGGGTATTAAGACCTTCTCAAAAATAGTGGAAGACAATTTAAGACCCAATGACTTTCTGTAGAACAGAACCACTCCTGGTGACTAGGATGGTGTATGTGTACTATCAGCAGGTTTGGAATGATTTTCACAATTTTCTATCAAGACACAAAGAAAAAAAAGAGGTCTCCTTCAACTGGAACTATATCATGTTTAATGGAAGCAATACATACTGGGACAGTCTTTCCAGAATAGTACTTGACTTCAGGGAGTTCATCCTCACTTGAAGAAAATTAAGCAGGGTTCATCCCTTCCTGTCAGGGAAAAGCCTGCAGAACTTAGTTGCTTTTTTCTAGCTCTGGTTTTTCTGACTCCCTATTTCTAACAAATAAAGATTTTTTAAGGCTTATTTTAAAAACTCATGAGGATTTTGTGTCATTGAATATCTTACAAAACAATATGATGATGAGTTAAGTGAAAATTAGAGCCACATGCCTGAAATTTCCCTGAAAAGACACACATATCCTTTAAAATGAAGGAGGAAAGTGCCAGGAAAAAAATATGTTTTAAATTTGTTTGAGTTGAAAACATTAGAAACATATTTTTAGATGTTTGCCAAGGGTTTTCCAAAAAACACTGGATTTCTCATAAACCCTAAAAGATGTCTTTCTTTTTAAGAATGGCAGGGAGCAACAGGCTCATTTACTAACTAAATATCCTATCTTCAATTGCTTTTGACTATTACTATCTTTTCATGCTTATAAGTTTCTTATTTGGGATCAAAAATAAAATATCCATAGTCTTGGCTTTGAGGTAAGAAGCAAAAACATTTTACCTATCTATCTTTTCATTTCTAAGAAAATAAGAGTTAATGATGCTAAAGGATTTGGCTTGAGTGTTGGAACTACTGTAGAGAAAGTGGGTGACCATCTTCATAATTTAGAGAATGAAGAGTTAGTGACAGACTCCATTGCTGCCTGATGTCAGAGTTCTCCAAAAGGATCACAGTTAAGTTTTCCATGACTGCCCATATAATTTAAAATTATTATGAGAAGAACCCCTAATGTTCTGAGTAACAAATAAAAAAGAATTTTCTCTAGAAAAAATGCTTATATGACAACTTAATGGGCCCTTATCTTCTCCATTCATTATTGGAGTAGTTTAACTTATCAAACATAATGCTTCATCTGTTGGACAAGAGGAACTTGGTAGTCTTTAAGTTGCAAATCATATGCTCCTACCATGCCAGAGAATGTAGGAGTCTAGGCATGGAACATTTTAAGGTGTGTGTGTATGAGTGAAAGAAGGAGGGATGGAGAGGGAAGAAAGGGAGTACAAGAGTATAAGTGTGTGTGTGCATGTACGTATGGGTGGAATGAGAGAGAAATGACTTAGATAACCTAGGGATAACTCTTATGTTTGATCTCAGAGGCAGCGATGATATAATGAAAAGAGTCCTGTGTTTAATCCAGGAGTGTCATGAGTCAAATCTCATTTCCATCTCTAATTATGAAGCCTTGGAAATGTGCTGAATATGTCTACAGTCACAATTTCTTCTCTACCCACATTGTGCTCAAAGGGAAGCTGCTCCTAACCAAAGTGGCCAAGTGGCAATATTTAGACTTTGCAAATCCCTCTGCCTGAATGCAGCTGCTTGCGCCAAAAGTGAACACCCAATCCAAGGGCAACCAATCACTAGGAAACCCAGTGACTTGTGAGCCTGGATCAAAGAAATAAGATGAGCTGATCAGGTTCTTTCTCTCTGTCTTCAAAATCTGCCGGTTGTGTTGAGAATCTTTGGTAAAGATCAAGACATAGAGCTGGAACAGAAAATAGCGTGATGACCTAAAATTACATTAAAGCAGGTAGTAGCAGAATAAAAAGAAAGAAACAAAGGGTTACTGTATCATGTTAGTGACAAAGCACTAGGGGTTGATCTATGCCTCTGACATCTCTAGATATCCAGAAGGATGCCTTGGCTCCACCTCCATGACCCCAGGGCATTTTAAATATTAAGTTCTTGACTCTTCTCAAGGTTTTTTTTTTTTTTTCACTCCACATAGATCCCAACAATAACCCCCTTTAGTTGAGCTTTCTTGTGTATGGTGGAGGTGTCTGTTTATCACCCTAACTCAGGTGCCTAAATGTATCTTTTTATGCCTGTATACCTTTCAATAGAAACTCCTTTAGGTAACAAAAAACTGGTTAAGATTTTCATAACATCTCTTACAAACAATCAGATAGGGTTCCCTCTTCTACATCAGTTTTTTTTGAGGGAGGGCTTTCTTCTAGTTATAACATCAGACCAGGCCAACCAAAATAAGCACATCTTGGATGGTGTCCTTACATTTTAAGCCAAGTTTAGATATTCAGCTAGTGGTCATACGTTTTATTTCTTCTGATAGATCTCATCTCTCCTATTCTTCTCTTTGGGATCTCTTGTGGCCTTATCTTCCTCTGAGGTCACTGTCAAAGAATCTCTGACTTTCCTTTTACATTCATAAGCCCTCTTCAACCAACCCCGAGTACCCCACCTTTCTTCCTGTCTCATTCCTACTCATTCTATGTACTGAGTGCTTTCTAAGAAAACTAAGAAGAAGAAAAGATGGTCACAAAAACTAAGCATATATTCAGAATTTACACAGAAGTACCTTTACAGATGTTGCTTAAAAGGAAACACAGCTACCCTTGTTTAAAACTTAGATTTTGATATATAAGATTATTAGTCTTATGCCTCTTTGTGCTAGGCATAGAGTCCATGTCCTAAATCTAGGGGTCAAGATCAGAGAAAATCATGTAATTGTTTTGATACAAGAACTGTAACAATAGCAACAACAACAATCACTTCTTATTATCTCAAAATATGAATATGCATAAGTCACTTTATATTTCATTTAGTTTTCACAACAACCTTATTAGAAAGGTTCCCATACTAATTCTAAAATGAGGATGTGGCAACACTGGACTACTAAACACAGCCTAGTTCCAAATGCCTTGCTTTTTTACCCTATCATAATTGATTTCTTTTGCCTCACTTCCTCTTTAAAAACAATCAAACCCACTTCAGGCCTTGCTGACACCAGCTGCTGGTAGCAAAGGCCACTGTAAACACTCAGTTTGCTGAAGGCCCCCTGACCCTACTCTTAGGGTCCACATGCAGGAATGAATTTCCCTTTCCCTTGTGCCTCTGGTATTCTAACAAAGGCTGGCTATTTATCTTTTATTTATTTATTTTTTTTTAATAATACTTTAAGTTCTGGAATACATGTGCAGATCGTGCAGGTTTGTTACATACGTATACATGTGCCATGGTGGTTTGCTGCACCCATCAACCCGTCATCTACGTTATAACCACCCCTGAGATGAGCTCCGAAGCACCTACCCTGCAACAAGTAATTATAACTGCTCGCTTAATCAGAGACTGACTCAAAAGACACCTACCAACCCCACATATAAAACAAAATAGACCGCTGAGCTGACTGCAATCAGTTATCCATATGTTTTCTGATTTGGAGTCTTTGATTGGGATAAGGAAAAACTCTCACATTGTATAGCACTTTACAGTTTTTAACAATGGTCTCATCTTCATTGTACGTTGTGATCACCTGTAGATCTTTAAAAAGCATTGTTGCCCAGCCCCACTCTCAGAATTATGATTTAATTATGACCTGAGTATTATGATTTTTAAGAACTTCCCAAATGATTCTAATGCATAGCATTTGGGAACCAGTGGTTTATATTGTCTCCTGTCTGAAGACTAAGATATGTGAATGCGAGCAGTTACTATTCTATGCTATATTAGAATTATCCAAACAAAATGCAGCAGCTCAGTATTCAGTCTGCACTTCCTAGATTTACAAACCTCGGTAAAGTTAATTATCTGCAAAATGGGAATAATAATGGCATGTATCTTTTGGAACTCTTTGAGACTTTACATAATATCTGATAAAAGAACACTTGGAACAGTAAAATTTTTATAAATAGCTATCATTATAATTATTATGATTATGTAACTAACTATATCATGAACCATATTATGTCACAATTACTTACCTATGAGGCATTTTTCTCATTAGGTTTAGAAGAGCCAGGTAGACAGGACCATGGCTTTTACCTTTGTCTTCCTGGGATCTAGTATAGGATTTGGTCCATTGAAGACAACCAATTGGAATTTGTTGAGTGGGTAAGTGGATAGATT
Organism: Pongo abelii; assembly: GCF_028885655.2. Classification (NCBI taxonomy): domain Eukaryota; kingdom Metazoa; phylum Chordata; class Mammalia; order Primates; family Hominidae; genus Pongo; species Pongo abelii. The sequence continues at coordinate 107,726,762 of NC_071992.2, forward strand.
AACCTACAGAAGTAGCATAGTGGGTACAAAGAACAGCAGAAAGGAAAATCAAAGACTAGGGTGAGAATCATATCTCTGTTATTTTATGAGCTTTGTGGGTATGGGAAAGTCCCTAGCTATTTGAGGACTTGAATTCTCAATCTGTAGCCATTAGCTAATGATTTTGATTACTTAATATGTGTTCTGCTCTATGCTGGGCACTGGGGATATAAAGATGAGTAAGACACAGGCCCCCATCCCTTCTTCATTTCCTGGGCTGATAAGAATTGGTTCAATAGTTATTAAATCATAACAATTATAGTAAGACTTTAGCATCTTATTTCAAGAGCTTCTGTTGTCATACTTTATTTTTCATCTATTTTCCCTTAAATATTATAAGGTGCTAGATGTAGCACAATTAGAGCTTAGCAAGATATAAAGAACTGTTAGACTAAACCTGTGAATAAATAGTAGTTTTTCAAGGCATCTATCGCATTCATTCCATTTGGAAAAAAATAGTTTTTAATAACATTTTCTGAAGAATAAGACAATAAAACCTTTACAATGCTTTCACATGGAGGATTTCATTGAGTTTACAGAGTCTGTGTATTCAAAATGAAGATTTGTAAATGTCTGAATCTTTATCCCCAAAGCACTTGTCTTCTAAAATGAATAAGTATTTGATATGACTCCCCAAATAATTGTTTAAATTGCTGAAGTCACGTGAAGGAAAGAAATAGAATCACTCATGTCTTAACTTTATCACATAAATCCTGTAAATATTTTAAAATCTTTTTCTATAATGCTGTTTGTTTTTCATCAACAGGGTTAAGGCATATTCATATGGAATTTTCCTTCTTTGTTTGTCTAATATATTTTCAACAAGGTATTACAGGAAAAAAAAACACACACATACACAGACAAATTCAAGTTCAAGTCTAGCCTCTACTGGCTTTATTACCTTGGAAAAAGTTACACACTTGTTAAAGGGAGATATTAGAACTTACCTCATTGGACAATGTGACCACTTAATTAATTATTTAGTTAACTTAATTATATGTCATAAAATTTATCAGTTATTTATATAATGAAACAATTTAATTATATGTCATGTGAAAACATTGGAAGCAATACAGATACTCCATAAATGTAGATGTCATTTTCAAGAACAAACTCCTTAAGCACAACTTTCACTACGTCAGCTGCTGATTCTTAAAAATGACATAGCTCATCAATTACCTATGTAATGAATTCCATATCCATCAGGAAGTGGACATTCCCACATCTGGTCTCAAACCACAGTATTTTCCAGTGATAACCCCCATAGCCTTATCATCTTCAGACACCTGCCCTTTGCTCTAAGCATGCCACATAGCTCCTGTACTATCCCCCAAATATAGCCTCCCTTTCCCCCACCTAAGCTACTTCTGTTTTCCTCAGCTCCTGCAGCACTTTTTACTTCTCATATAACACTAAAAATATTCTACCTAATAACAAAGGAAAAATTGTTTAAAAATATTTGTCTTCCTAACAATGTTATAGGGTTTTTTTTTGAAGGCAAAGATGGTATCTTCTATATCTTTGTATTCTTCCCATCTCTTAGCAGTCAGCCCCTGTCATAATGAATATGCACTAGGAGCTTGCTGAATTGAAATTACTTATTTGACATTAAGCAGGCACAGTAATATATCAACTATGTTATTTTCATTTTTCAACTGATTTTGGTGAGAAATGTTAAACATGGGTTCCAAAGCCATTATAGTCAAAGTTAACAGAACTCAAAAAGTTTGCATGCTAGCAAACAGTAGAGATAATGTAGCCAGGTATTAAGAGAAAACCAAAGGGCCTGAAGGAAGTTGCACAAAATGAATTCATTGAGCTGCTCCTTTTTCCAAGAAAGCATGAAGATGCCAGGGATAAGAGCATAGGCTAGTAGCAGGGTACAAGAATTTTGGAGCCATATCATCCAGCTTTGAATTCTGGCTCAATCAATTACTGCCTTAGGCCCTTGAAAAAGTAACTGGACCTCTCTATGCAACATCTACAAGTTAGAAGATGGGTTTTGTGTGAGGAGTAAGTGAGTTGATATATGTGAAGCACGTAGGGCAGTGCCAGGCATATTGTAAGTGCTATGTAAATGTTTATAAACAAATAAGGGACATGTGTCTCAGAGAAACTCCCCAGTAAAAGGAAAAGTCAAAACACAGACAAAGAGGTGATAATTGATGAAGCAAAGATCTAGAAGAATGTTTTTTATAGTGGGATTCCCAAACAATCTATATCAGAATCTTCTTTGGGCTTAGTAAATGCAAATTTCTGGACCCTATATCAAAATTCCCTTATAAAGGGAATGGGGGAATTCAGGAAGTTGCATTTTAGTAACATCCCCAGGTGGTTCTGGTACTATTTAGAAACTACTTGTCTGGGCCTCTGCTGCTCAAAGTGTGGCTTCAGGACCCCTAGCACCAGCAGCACCTGGAAGCTTGTTAAGAATACACAGTCTCAGGCTCTACTTTAGACCCACTGAATCAGAATCTGCATTTTCACAAACCTCAGGTGGTTCATAAGTATACAAAAATTGGAGAAGCATCCTCTATTCTACAAGATAGATAATTTGGAAAATAGAATCTGCCCATTAGAATGGGATTTAAGATACATGAGAAAGGGGCTTTTTTTCTTTTTTTTAGTAGAGAGAAGTAAGTGATAGAAGTGGTACACATATAGTCACTAATTGACATAACAAACATATTAAGTGTCTCCTACATTCCAGAAACAACTTTGGTGCTGAAGAATAAGACAGACATGGTCTCTACCCTCTGGGATGTGTCAACTAAGACAATAATGTGACAGATAAACCCTGAAATCCCACAGACTTCATCCCATGGGAGTTTACTTCTCAATAAAAATGAATGTGGATATTCCTAGTTGGCAGGTGGAGTTCTCTAGAGTCAGTCAGAAACCCAGGGCCCTTCTGTGACTCTGCCCTCCCTGGATACCATATCTTCTGCATAAAGGCTGGTTGGTAGAAAAACAGAGTTCAGAGGATCTCATGGGAAGTGCTCACAGGCCCTGCCTGGAGGAGTGTGCATCCCTTCTGCTGACATGCCATTGACCACAGCTCAGGCACGTAAGCACCCTAGCCTAGAGGCTGGGAAATTCAGTCTAGCTCTGTGGCCTGCAGGGGGAGGAAGTGGAGATTTGATGAACACGTGGCAGCCTCTCTCATGTTGAGTTTACCAGCTAAAGGCTGAGGACACAGAGTACAAAGGAGAGAAATAAAAGGCCAGAAAGGATAAAGCTAGTACTGGGAGCTGGGTAAGAAACCTCTGTTAGAATAGATACTTGGTGCATGGAGCATGATCAGACTCCTCTTAAAGAAATAGTAATATTTTTACACACACAAAAAAAGAGTTTATGTGTTGATTTATCTAACCTTTGCAATGTCTCTATAAGGTAAGCACAATTACTTCTTTCACTGCACACATGGGGAAAATGGGACACTAAATAACTTGCCCAAATTTGTGAGTAGCAGAGTCAGCATTCCAACTCAGGAGCCCATGTCCTCAGGAGCACCAGGCGACACTGCCTCATCCTGCTGGCCTCACACTGGCTGGGCTGAAAGAGGCTGAGAAGTCATGTGGAATCTGACAATGCAGTAGACAGCATTATTCTTACACAGACAGAACTTGAAGTATTGAATTTAAACAAATCATTGGGGAGTGACAAGATATTACTTTTAAAAAACTATATATTTGTTTTGGTTAGTACATGTAGCTCTATTCATGTGATATCTTTGGGTTGCAAGCAACAAAAACCAATTCTGATTAATTTAACAGATGATAGATGTTTTGGAATGATACCAGATAGTTCATGGAATAACAGGAAGGCTGTAGATAATAGAACCTGCCTCAGTGCTACAGTGAGTCTTACATTATATAATATGCTATATATATATGTCCTAGCCTAGTTTCTTCTGAAAACAGAGCCTGAGATAAAGGCTTATGAACAGGTGGGAGATTTGGGAAGTGATCTCAGGGAAACAGGAAAATAGGAAAAGCCAATACTATAATAAGTTATGCAATTAGCCACCACTATGAACAACTTCTGAAGAATCTATAAAAATGCTCTCAAAAGTGTCTTCCCAAGAGATACAAGGAAAGCGCATCATCTTCTATCTTCATTTGGTCAAGAGTAGCCCCATGGGTGTCGACTTCCCTTTCACTTCGTAGTTATGGAAACATCCCACATCAGAGAAGAGCCAGGTCAAGAAGCAAGTGGTACAACCCTGCACGCCTGAGGGAAGGTGTTATCAGGCTGCACCTGGTAAGGAAGGTGGAAGCCACAAAACTGTCAGTGTGACAGTGGTCAAAGGAAAAAAGAGAGGATACAGAGAAGCACTAGGAATGGCTGGTACTGTATACAATCTGCTTACATATTATCGCTGGACATGCAGCAAGTACTGAGTGAATAACTGCCAAGCAACAAGACTGGTTCTGGGTATACAGAAGGAAGAAAAGAAGACTCCCCAGGTGATTGCACTGTGGTCAGGAAGAAGAGACAGACATTTTCAGTGACCCTTGAAGAGCCAGCTAAGTGGTCTGGTTCTCGGAGATAAATTGTGATTCATTATTACTAAATGTCCTCTTTTTCTAACAGCACTTCAATTTACATGAATGTTAATTACTAGAAATTTAGCCCTACAATGATGTAATCAAATAGACAGTTCTCTGTCCTGAGTAAATAAAATGAATTGTTCTTTCAAAATCACTTATGTTCAATCTCTACATTTTCCCCTTATTTGGAAGAATCACATAGAAAAGTGGAAATTATAACACAAAGCCATACATGTACCTAATGCATACCATTTCTTTACACGAAGGGAGCTGGATTAAGTGAAGATAACAAGAAAGACTAAAATAGGCAGGAAAATCTCTTTTAAAAGTTCACTGGTCAGAGATAATCACCCTGCAACTATGTATTTCAGAGTAGCAGGACACCATGAACTAAATTCATGATAAAAACATGTTCTCTTTGTGAAATCATAGTTGAATACATCTGGAAATCAAAACTTAGAAGAAAGGAAGACACAGAATTTTTTCTTAACAGAGAGTGCTAAAATGTTTCTTCAAATGGGGTAGAGGAGAAAACGTGGAAGTTATAAGATTTTGATTACTTTTAGTGGTCTTTCCTCTGGACATTTTGAAACCAGTCACATCACAGAGCTTTTCAGCTGTCCTTACTCCTCCCAACTTAGCAGTCCTGGGAGTTCAGATTTTTAGGGAATTTGTTTTGTAATCAAAGAGAAAACTGTAAAATAACTGTTCCCTTGCTTGCTATGGATTTATTTTGCCATGAAAATTCTGAACAGTTAGGAGATGCAAATGGTTTTGACAAATTTGAATTAGGATACTTGAATTTGGCAAATTACAGAAAATACCTGTTTTGTGTACAGTCAATAGGGCAGAAAACAGATGTCTGTTTCAACTCTCATTGGGCTGCCAAATGGAGGATTGTTTCCACTGATGTTTGCTATATTAACTATAGAAACATAAAGGGTATAGCAATTTCAAACTACCTTTCTCAAAGATTAAAATGGCTTCACTAGATAATTAAATTAGATTCTTGAAAGGTGAAGATAACCTCCTCACAAAAGACCAAGCACATGTGCCATGTTTATTGGGAAGAAAATAAGGAGGTACTGCAAATGGTAAAGTTGTCTATTGCTCTGTAAGCCTTCTTCAGTTGGATCATTTATACATTTGTCTTATCTAATTTTAGCATTGTACCCCAGCATTTGATCCCACATGAAATATGAATAAAGTAATAGTTCTAGAAGATGACTACATCAATATAAACCACTATAGAGAGATAGGGAGTGACCATTTACCACATTTTTCTTTTGTGCCTGAAAGAAAAACAGAAATGATAAGTCTTAGCTATCAGAAGTACTAGATAGCTATAAATGGCTATTCCTAATTCCCTGAACTAACATGGGTGGCAACCTCTGGCAATATGCTGTGCACAGCCTGCTCGGCCTCCACAGTAGTCTTTTAATATGAGATGGGGTCAGGGAGGAAGGGGGAACCAGATCAAGGAGGAAAAAAGCATCCAACAGCCAAGGCTCCATAGGCTTTGCAGGGGTTTTGAGATTTTTCTTCTAATTGCTGTAGAAAGCCAGTAGGGCTTAAATTAGAGAAGCAATATAACATACCTTGAAAAAACTGTTAATTTTGTGGCGAGTGGATTTTGGGGAGCAAAGATTAAAGGCAAGGAGAGAAGTTAGAGGCTATTGTAGTAGCTAGAGTGTGAGCATGATGGCAAACTGCATTGGAATCTGTGCCACCTTGCTTAACATTTTGCTCAAATTTCATTTGCCTGGAAATAGGGAATCAAGTTAAGAATTAATTTATCTCTCTTGCTTTGCTGTATAAATGGGAAATATATACAGTTGCCAATATTAGAAACACAATGGTTGGGTGGCTTAAAGAAGAGGAGGTTTATTTGTCTTATATTGCAAAAAGTCTAGGCATACCTCATGGTTGCAAGATGGATCCTGTACTTCCAGATCTCTTGATCACATTCCAGCCAGAAATAAGGAGGAAGGGAAAAGAGGAGAAGAATTTTCTCCTAACAAGAATTTGACCTTTCACGCAGAAAGGTCAGAAAAGTATTTCTTCCAAAATATCATCTACTAGAACTGTGTTCACATGGCTAACTCAAAGTATAAGGAAGGCTGGGAGAGTCAGTATGTAATTATTTCAAATATTTTCACCCAGGCACTTTGCCACCCTGAACCAAACCAGAATTCTCTTAGCAGGAAAAAGGGAGAGTGGCTGACAGATAGGGACTAGCAAGGTCTGCACTCTACCAGTGGTACCCTATTCTGTGATTCTATGACATATGCTCACCTAAAACACAGCAACTGGCTATAACACAAAAATGATCAATACATTTTCAGACACTATCTTAGACTCCTGATGACACTAAAGATGCACTCATCATTTATAAAATACATATTTAGTTTGAGAACACTTCTTCAAAATAATAACCTACTAATTTTGGAAGGCATCCTCCCCTTATCAGGCAATGAAGTATCTCAGTATCCATTATATAATGTTCTTTGTTCAATTTGCATTGGGATCGTCATTACTAACCAGATGTGAACATTTTGATTACTGGCTGTTTGTGCTATTACTGCCTTCTATCCTGGTATTCTGTCATCAACGTCAAGATTACACTAAATGATGCTACCCAAAAAGAGGTCAGAGGGGTCAAGTGAAAAGAAAAGTTTACAAAGATTTAAATGACAAACAAAATTTGAAGTTAGATCTAATTTAGTTTAAAATTGATAAAAAAAAAATCTATGTCTATGAAGATGGCTACGATGAACAAAATAAGTGAGCTTTATTTGAGGGACTAGATTAAGTATTACAATGTTTATGTTATTGTTAATGTTTAGTAAGGTGTCATCTTTTTATATATAGAAATAAAACCACATACATATACATATAAACACACACACATATATACACACACACACATACATCTATATTTTCTCTGTAATGGCCTTATTCACCTTTGGGTCAAGTATTTTCCAAAATTTTCTCTAGCTTTATAATAAAAGTCAATGCAAAAATAGCACTCAATTTGCTGAATTTATTCCATTCAGGGTTTCTCTAGATTACCTAAAAGGCATAGGGTTCGTCTAGGTGACCTTTGGGATTCTAGCTCTGGGAGCTCTAAGATTCTAGTTCTAGGATTCCATGTTTCCAGAAAGTAGTGTTTTCCTAGCTTTCACGGAAACAGAAAAGTTTAAGCATGTCTGACCTGAAGTACTATATTAGTTCATTCCTACACTGCTAATAAAGACATAGCCAAGACTGAGTAATTTAAAAAGGAAAGAGGTTTCATTGACTCACATTTCAGCATGGCTGGGGAGGCCTCAGGAAATTGACAATCATGGTGGAAGGGGAAGCAAACATGTCCTTCTTTACACGGTGGCAGCAAGGAGAAGTGCCAAGCAAAAGGCGGAAATGCCTCTTATAAAACCATCAGATCTTGTGAGAACTTACAATCACAAGAACAGTATGGAGGTAACAGACCCTGTGATTCAATTACCTCCCACTGGGCCCCTCCCATGACACGTGGGGATTATGGAAACTACAATTCAAGATGAGATTTGAGTGGGGACAGAGCCAAATCATATCAAGAATGCACATGTACATGTTTAACTTGGATAGAAGTAGGGAAGGAGAGGAGAAGTTGACTTTCAGACTCTTAATGAGGACATCACTATGGTTGCTAGTCTCTGAAGATGGACCATGCCTCCTGGTATGCAAATCCCATGCATAGTCCCCTCTGCTTGAGGTCAGTCTGATCCTGTGACTCACCTATGACTGACCAACAGAATGCAGTCGAAGTAATGCTGCATGACTTCTGAGGCTAGTTTATAGAGAACCTTGCAGCTTTTACTGGGGTTCCTTTGGAACACTTATTTTGAGGGAAGACACTTGCCATGTAAGAAGATGACTCCAAGTCTTCCATGTTATAAAACAGCCCAAGTTAGCCATGTGAGAAGCCACATGGAAATAGAGAAAGACACAGCCTGAGTTGTTCCAACCGTCCAAGCCCAGGTACCAGACATGTGAGTGAAGAATCTATTTTGGATGTCCAGCCTAGTCAAGCCTCTAGATGACTCCAGCCCCAGCCACCATCTGACTGCAAACACATGGGAGGTTCCAAGTGAGTGGTGATGATCAGAACCTAGACAAACCACAGAATCATGAGAAATAATAATAAAATGTTGCTGTAAACTAGTAAGTCTTGGGTGGTTTGTTATGCAGCAATAGGTCACCAGAACTACCATCTGGCATGAACAATTTAGAGGACTTTTGACATAATTAAGAGTCAAAAACTCTAGGCTGTGCTGTTGACTAACTCAGAGTTTCCTTATCTGCAAATTGAGATCCATTTCGTCTTTCAACATGTTTGTCGAGTGCCTATAGGATGCCAGTACAGTGCTTTGAAAAAAGCAGAGAGGCCAAACCTTCATGACTTATAGACTAGAGGAAGAGACAAACAATAAATAAGAAAACAGTGAAAGAAAACACTGCCCGTGGTGATGAGCATCATAGAGGAAAAGTGTATGGGGTGGAAAATAACATGGTTGAAAGAGGAAACAACCTATTTTAGATAAATAGATTTGGAAGACGTCTTTAAGAAAGTAGGAATCAGGCTGAGATCATAAGAAATGAGAAGAAATCAGCTATGGAGAAATTATGGGATAAGGGTTCCAGGTGGTAAAAGTGATCTGCACTTCACAAAGTTGTTATGACAATTAAAAAAGAAACGTAGACAAGCAGTAAAGATGTGTAATACATAAATACTATTTTCTCCTCTGTAGTATTTCCAGTTCATTCCCTTAGTGAAGAGATTTAGTTTCCTTTAATGCTCCACAAGCTATGTGCTGATGATTCCCCAATTTGTACCTTGGTATGGCATGAATGTTTGCATCCCCCCAAAATGCGTATGTTGAAACTTAATCACCAATGTTGATGGCAGCAGCGGGCCATCCAGAGTGGCTGTAGCCATCACGCCAGCTGCAGCGGGAGGCGCAAGCGGTGGTGGCAGGAGCTGCTGCGGGACCAGCAGTGGTGGCAGTGGGATGCGCCACCCCCACCCTTGTGCAGCCAGGCAGGACCTTCCCCTAGGCCTGGAGCCTCCACTGCCCCGGACCCTGGCCCCACGTCACTACACTGGCCCACCACTGCTGCAGGGAGGGCCTGGGAAAGAGGCAGACAGTCACTGGAGTCTTCCCCTGGAAGCCCCCTGGAGCTCACCACCCTGGGGGCCGCCGCAATGCAGCCGGGCCAAGTTACCCGCCGGTGGGGGAGCAGCATGGTTGGGCATGATGGGGTGGGCCGAGAGGGGCCCCAAGGTGGAGCTGGGCCTGGGGTGGTACCAGGCTTGAACACAGAGCAGGAAATGGGAGCACTGCCTGCTTCAGAGACCAGACTAGCAGCATAGACACCACACCCACGCCACCAAGGGTGTCGTTCCTGCGCCTCAGGAGGAGGCTCATTGTGGAGCTGCCTGGGGTTGTGTCCCCAGGGTCCACCCCACATCAAGGTGACCGCCAAACCTGATGCCCCCAAAGTCCAGGCCCAGGGCCCATGATCTGCTCCTGGAAGCAAACCCCTGGGCAGGGCCACAATCCAGGCAATGGGGAGACCCAGGCTGCCCCTGAGCGCCAGGGCCATGGGAAGAACTTGCAGCAATGTCACCCCTTCCCTGGATGCTGGCCCAGACCCAGTAAGCCCCTGTAGCTCCTGCCCTAGGCTGCAAGGAGGCTTGGCAGGGACTGCATGCTCCACAGAGTCCAAGGAGCCAGGGACAAGTGACCCTCCTGGGTTGGTGTGGCAGGAGCTCTTCGGACGCAGTTGCAGCCTCCCTGCTGTGGCTGCAGACCAGGCATCTCTGCACTCTCGGGGGCCCAGGAATGTCTCTCTACCCCACTGCGAGCTCAAAGGTGCCTGCTCCCGCTGCCTGGCTTCTCCCCACTCTCAGTGGCTGCTCCAATCTCAGAGCAAGGTTAGAGCCAAGGCTGGGCACTGTCACAGTCCAGCTGGGGGTGCACATGCTTGGGGCAGTGCTGACATGCTAGCCTCCTGCCACCTCAGCTCCCTCTGGACTTTCGGTGCTGACCAGCACGGAAGGGAGGTCAGGGGGTGAGGGGATGAGAACAGCCTGGCACTGGCCTGCAGGTCCCCCCTTGAGATGAACAGTCTGGGCACCATGAATGGTAGCAGGAGGCAGAGAGGCTCCTGGGAAGAAGGGGGTGGGTCCCTGGTGAAGCCCCACCTTCAAACTGGGGATGGCCTGAAGCCTGGAGACCAGGCCTCCAGTCCCTCAGACCACAGGGGGAACTTGTGGTATTTTTCCCTGGGCCTTCCAATGGCCGCCCAAGGTCCAATCAGCATGCACTTTCTTCTCTCTAAGGCCCATTAAAAAACCCTGACTCAGTCGGACTGGAAGAAAGGATGGAGACATAATTGGGAGATGAAGAGATGGCCTGCCTGCAGAGAGGAGCAACCCACTCCAGGGCCTCTTCACTGCTGAGAGCTGCAGACAATGGGATTATCAGAAAGGGTCATCTATGGGATGGTCTACCAATGGGATGATAGAGAGGTCTACCAATGGTCTAGCAATGGGATGGTAGAGAGGAGCTACCCTCTCTGCTGAGAGCTGAACACTTCTTGGGACAACATGCCTGTGGAAAAGAGATAACCTCTCTGCTGAAAGCTGAACACTCGTCAGGACATCCCAGTTGTTGAAAGGAGACACCTCCTGTGGGTCTCCTCTGAGCTGTTCTATCACTCAATAAAGCTCCTCTTCATCTTGCTCACCTCCATTTGTCTGCACACCTCATTCTTCCTTATCACAGGACAAGAACTTGGGACACACTGAATGGTGAGGCTAAATGAGCTGTAACACAAACAGGGCTGAGACATGCCCTTTGTTTGTAACATTGCAGGTGAAGAGAAGGAGAGAAGAGTTGCAGCCCTTCAGGAAGCCCAGACCTGGGAGCTCCCCGAAACAGAGCTATGATTTCCTCTTTGGGGCCCTGCAGTTCTTCACATCTCAAAGCTTCTGGGTGCCACAATATTCTCCGGTGCTAGCTGGGGAAGCAGCTTGCAGTGCACATGGTCCAGCCACAACCTAAATGAGCCAGCACCCATGCCAGCACCTGAAGCTGCCTACCCTGCTGCAGCAGCTGGCATGTCTGACTGCACAGTGGCTGGACCTCACACTCACTCACACATCCCTCACTACTCCATGCCTGACTTGCCCTTTACAGGCCTAGGATCCAGGCCAGTAGCATGAACCAAGCACAGCCTGCCAGGCTGAGTAAGTGGAATGAGCCCAACTGGCCCAAGCAAAACTCAGGCAAATGCACCACCAGCCACAGAGGTTTCCAGAGAAGCAACACCCCAAAGACCACATAACAATGTGATAGTATTTGGAGGTAGGGCCTTTGGGAAGTTATTAAGTTATGAGGGCAGAGCCCTCATAGATGGGATTAAGAACCTTAGAGAAGAGGTCCCAGAGAGCTTCCTTGCCTCTTCCACCATGTGAGGACACGGCAAAAAGAAGATGCCTATGAACCAGAGAATGGGTTCTTACCAGACACAGAATCTATTGGTGCCTTGATCTTGAACTTCCCAGAGTATAACTGTGAGAAATAAATTTCTATTGTTTATAAGCCACCCAGTCTAAGGTATGTTGCTATAACAGACCAAACTAAAACACACCTCCACCCTAAACACTGTCCTGAACTCCAGACTCAGGTACTCAGTTGCCTACTAGCATTTCCACTTGGATCTCTAATTGATGACTCAAACTTAACTTGCCTCAAACTGGACTTTTTATCTTTGCCCTAAACCTGTGCCACTCAAAGTTTTCTTCATCTCAGTTAAGTCAACTCCATTCTTCTATACTTAGAATCTTCCTGGATACCACCTTTATTTTCATATCCCATATATGACTCATTAGTAAAGCTATTTATTCCACCTTTTGACAATATCCAGAATCCAATCATTTTTCACCACTGCAACCACCACTACTCTACTCTAAAGCAATGCAATCTTTTGCTTGATTTATTGTAATAGCTCCTAACTGACTTTGCTGCTTCCAGTCTTTCTCCTCTTTAATCTATTGTCAACCCAGTCATAAGAGCAAGCTTGTGTGTTCTAAATCCTCTGTATTAGTTTTCCTAGGGCTGCCATTATAAAGCACCACAAATTGAGTGGCTTAAAACAACTGAAATTGATTGTCTCACAGTTCTAGAGCCTAGAAGTCTGAAATCAAGGTGTCAGCAGGGCCATGCTCTCTCTCAAGGCTCCAGGAGAGGATCTTTCCTTGCCTCTTCCTAGATTCCAGCGGCAATCCTGGAATTCCTTGGCTTACAGCTGCATCACTCCAATCTCTGCTCCCATCTTCACATGGTGTTCCCCTCTCTGTGTGTCTGTGTCCAAATTTCCCTCTTCTTATAAAAACGTCAGTCATAGGATTAGGGCCCAACCTAGTTCAGTATGACTTCATCTAAGCTTGATGATATCTTCAAAGACTCCATTTCCAAATAAGGCCACATTCATAGGTACCAGGTGTTAGGACTTGAACATGTCTTTTCAGGAGACACAATTCAACCCTCCACACCCCTGAACGCCTTCCTTACTCAAAGTTACTACAATGACCTCACACGTGTCTTCTCCATGTACTCTATGAATTCATCTCAGACTGCTCACAATCTTTCTCCATCATACTGAGCATGTTCTCTCCTGGGGACACTTGTACCTGCTCTGCTCCTTTTGACTCATATCCTCTTTTCCAAGACAATTCTGCATTCTTCATCTTCATCCTCTTTCAGATCTTCAGTCTCCTTCTCAGCAAACCTCCCTGACCATCCTACTTAAAATTCCTCCACTACCTCCTCATCTGACATTCTGCATCCCTATTCTCGGCACTATTTTTCTCTTCTTGATTAGGTACTAACTGTTACCATCCTCATTTCACAGTAAGCTCAAGTATCTTGCTCAAGATCATAGAGCTAGAAAATGAAAAAGCCAAATCCCTGCAAACTTACTTCAGAGCTTGTATTCTTACTTAGTGTTTTGTAGAGTCTCTTAATGACTATTTTCTATAGCTCATTCATTACCCACTTGGCTAGGATGTAAAGGCCCAGGCTTAGTGACAATCGACAGATGTCCTACCAAGGATAAACTGTACCTTGCCACAGTTTTTAATTTTTCTTTGTCAACATTCGTAAAAGTCTGGTTTTCAGTGAAAGATTCAACGTGGAAATTCTGAGCATGAGGGTATAAACCAGTATTTTCATTTTCTTTGACTAGTGATCCAGGAGGCTGACTGAGCAATAAATCACGGAGAATTTATGTTTTATTGAGTCCCCTTTATGTCTAAACACTGGGGGGTCCTGGGGCCTACAGAACAGCACACACCCATAGTTAAATCATTTATTTCACCAAGCAATATTGTTTCTAAAAATCAATCAGACATCATTATCAATAGCAACATTTCTAAACAAAGTCTTGTTTATTGGTGTGATGTCACCCTGATACACTTATGTTTTATTTGCATGATATGACACACACTTATACACATTTATTTATCTGCCTGATGCTGTACCACCCCCCCAAAAAATGGTCACCCATGCCTGAAGAGATTTCTAGGAATTACCCAAAGCTACAATAATATTCATAATAACAGTTACCATTCATTGAGTACTGCCCATGCACTAGTGACTGTGAAAAGTTCTTTTGATGTATTGCTAATTTAATTTCCATAAAAACACTGAGGCAGGTATTTTATCTCTGCTTTCCAGATGAAGAAACTAAGCATTTAGGAGATTCACTAACCTTGCCCAAAGTCAGTCTGCCAGAAAGTCAGGATATTTTTTAGAAGTTCTAAAAGACTATAAAGGAGTACAACACAAAGATTGTTCAGTACACTTATTAATTTCCAGTGAAAAATATGCATGGAGAAGTCAAGAATATTTATGTTGGCTACTTGCACACACAGTTTTCTCTTGAAAAACATCTACATTGGCAACCATATCACTATCAGACGTGGTGTTTGTGAACATCACGACATTCCTCTCTTGGGCAGTCCTCAAAAGGCACACAGAATCTTGCATTTTCTCTACTTAGTGTAAATCATAAATCATCACCTTTCCATTATTTTGCAATTCACTTCACATTTTTCCACTACAATTGCAAAGATGATTGTTTTATTTCTATCAGTTAGAATACAGTTATATTTTCCAGGGGGACACTGACCATCTTGATTGAATTTGGGAACACCTGGCCTCTAAATAAGCCACACATAATATACCTCTCACTCCCGGACAGCAGGCTTACAAGCTTCTGTGGCCACAACTGACTGGTTCAGGTAGCTAATCTCATCAGATCTGTATGGATTCTGATTATCTTCAATACAGAGTGTTTGGTTTATTATATCTGTGTCCGAAATATCTGAGGGTGCACATTTTTTTAGAGACTGTGGGTCTCCTGTACTGACCTCATCTCATAAGTAAGAATCACCATTTTTTGATATAGAAAAAATTAAAATATGCTAACAAGTCTGAATTCTGTTGTGTACTGTTTTGTAACAAATTTACAAACAGTTTTTCTTTTGCTAGAGGGAGATAAAATAAACCTCTTCACAGACCTATGGTCTTTAAAACACATAGGTCAGTTACCAGGGCTTCTTTAATAAATGTGAGCTTCCCAGGATTACATCCTATCTTATTTATTACTATATTCTGCACACCTATCAAGAAGGTTGGCACTTAACAGTTCTCAGTGCACACTTAGAAACTGGATGCAACTAACTCCAGCCCCTGCCCAAATCAGCCCTGTGGAGTTTCTCCACATTCTTTATAACCACCAAGAGAGCAAGCACTGGCGGGCAGAGAGATGACACTAATGAGGTACACTTACGGATTTTTTTCTTTATCTCTAAAAAAAAAGAAAGAAAGGTATTATACAAAGCTGGACAGAATTTCTGTCTTAAAGTCAAGCGCCTAAGAGTATAAAACCCTCCTATCTCAATAGTTTCATATCAGTTATTTTCCTTGAAGTAAGTAGGGAAATTATCTAATTCTCATTTTATAGAAATAGAGAACACCAAATTTAACCAAGTTGATTCAAGTCACACAACTCATTGGGTGTCATGGCTGGGACCAAAAAGGAGGTCCCTGGCTATCATTCCTTGTTTTATTCTATTAATAACATCCTGAGCAAGAAAATAAGGGGCTTGTAGAAGAGAGGCGATAAATGTGGTTGTAAGCAATCAGGGTCTGCGCATTTTTGGCCTAAAGCACTTGCCATTAGTTGTGTGTAGCTGACTCACACTCTTAACTAACACTGGCTCCCCAACTGAACAAGCCAACATAACTGCAATTTGTTCTTTTTGCCTCTTACAGAACATTTATTTGAGGTAATCTCCAAACAGTCATCTGGGAAAAAATAATTTTTTTGACTTTAAACAAATCCTGCAAGCCTCTTGTTATCTCCAGTAGAGGTCTGGGCTGTTAAGAAAGGGTACAAAATAAAACCCAACTTTGATTGAGAAGTTAGAATGTGCCAGGCAAAGTCTAAGAATATTACACATATGACCTCATTGAACTTTCACAAGAACCCAGAGGTAGGTACTAGTCTTGGTCTCACTTAACAGATAAGGAAAATAAAGCCAGAGAGAGCTAAGATTTGAACCCTGGGAATCTGGCTCCCAAACCTATACAGTAGTTCTCTTTTATCCATGGTTTTACTTTTTGTAGTTTCAGCTACCTGACACTAACTGCAGTCTGAAAACATGAAATGGAAAAATTCCAGAAATAATTTATAAGTTTTTTATTTCATGCATTTCTGAGTAGTATGATGAAATCTGAGACTGTCCTGCTCCATCTCACCCAGGATATTAATCTACCCTTTGTCCAGTGAACCTGCATTATAGATGCTACCACCCTGCCCTTAGTCATTTAGTAACCCTTTCAGTTATTAGCTCAACTGTCCTGGTGTCACAGTGCTTGTGTTCAAGTAATGCTTATTTGACTTAATAATGTCCCCAAAGCACAACATTAGTAACGCTGTCTGTTTGGATATGCCAAAAAAGAAGCCATAAATTGCCTTCTTTAAGCAAGAAGGGAAAAGTTCTCAACAAGAAAAGAAAAAAAATTCCCTGCTTAAGTTGCTAAAATCTGTGGTAAGGATCAATTTTCTGCCTGTGAAATTCTGAAGGAAAAAAAATCATGCATAATTTGTATAGGCTTCAGTACTATCTTCAGTTTCAGGCCTCCACTGGGGGGTCCTGGGACATATCCCCCATGGATAAGGGTGTTGGGGGGCTACTGTATTCTCTTTCTTTATTTTTTATTTATTTTATTATGTATTTATTTACCTATTTTGAGACAGAGTCTAGCTCTGTCACCAAGGCTGGAGTGCAGTGGCATGATCTCAGCTCACTGCAATCTCTGCCTCCCAGATTCAAGCAATTCTCCTGCCTCAGCCTCGTGAGTAGCTGGGATGACAGACGCCAGCCACCACACCCAGCTGATTTTTGTATTTTTAGTAGAGATGGGGTTTCACTGTGTTGGCCAAGCTGGTCTTGAACTCCTGACCTCATGATCCACCCGGCCTCCCAAAGTGCTGGGGTTACAAGTGTGAGCCACCGCACCTGGCTTACTGTATTCTTGAATGTTACAGTAATATGCCTTTATGTTCCTAGCAGTTAGCCTATTACTCATCTAAATCTTCTATTCTTATTTTTAGCCCTTGCCTCTCCCCTGCAGAAAAACATATGAGTCCTTTGAGAGCATTCATCCATTCATATGCTCACTCTTTTAATAAATTCTTCATTTATTTGTTCAGTAAACATTTCTGAGAAGTGGAAAACTCTTGGGTAGATTCTGGGGATATAAGGACTGAACATTGCCCTTTCTTTTAAAAAGCATGTAATCTGGCAGATAAGGTGGACAAATAACATTGATACATGGTGATATTATGCTGTGGTACTAAGGAAGCACCCAGGAGAAATATGAACCCCAGAGTAAGGTAAGAAGATAAGTCAGGATTCAGGATGGGGAAACATCTAGCTGTCTTAGAGGAACTACCATAGATTTTACGGATGAAGAACATTGATAATGGCACTTCAAACACAGGGGGAAAAGTATGAAAAAAAAAAAAATTACCGTTAGAAAACTGCAATAATTCTGTAGAATATAGGTCAAAAAAGGCAAGCGGGTAACCGGTCACAAAAGACCTTGATAGTCATATTAAGGGACACACATGTTCTTATACTGTTTGTGGCAGAAAGTCGATGGAGGGATTAAAGAGACAAGCAACATAATAGATTAGAATTTTTTTTAAATGACTATCTCAATAAGAATAGACTAGAAGAGGCTAAAAATAGAGGGAGGGTATCAAGGTAGGACATGTTTGTGGCAATCCAAACATGAAATAATAATGATGGAATGTCCTAAAGCAATGGCAGTAAGAATGGTGAGAGGGAAGTAGATTCTGGACATATTGGAGAGAGAAAGTCAACAAGTCTCAGAGAATGGTTAGATGTGCTGTACAAGGGACTCATACACTGGTTGGGCAGTGTACCCTTCATTGATATGGGACGGGGCACAGGAGAACATACGAGTGGAAGGAGAAAGATGAAAACCTCTGATTTTGTATATTGCTAGGTTTTGGGTTCCAAAGAAGAATGCTATGACCTAGTGACTTCCCCAGCAGAGCTGGCAGCTCTAAAATTTCAAAGGAAATGAGGGCCAGGCATGGTGGCTCACACCTGTAATCTGAGCAATTTGGCAGGCCAAGGCAGGAGGATCACTTAAGCCCAGAAGTTCAAGACC
The DNA here is from genome assembly GCF_028885655.2 of Pongo abelii. Lineage (NCBI taxonomy): Eukaryota > Metazoa > Chordata > Mammalia > Primates > Hominidae > Pongo > Pongo abelii. The sequence goes on from NC_071992.2 coordinate 107,745,174, forward strand.
AGCCTGGGCCATATAGTGAGACCCTATCTCTTTAAAAATAATGATAGCAAATAAAAACATAAGTAATGGAGACAGATAAGTAAACTGAGCCATTACTGAGGGTTTACAGGGCAAGTGAGAGGAAAAGATAGAAGGCCTTGTGCTGGAGAGTGAAGCTGGCAATAAACTGGGAGAAACGAGAAGGCTTGAGGAACTGACAGTCTCTGAGAGAAAAACGTGTACTTGGGAGTGAAGAACTGAGAAGTCTTGGAGGAAAGAGGCTTTGTTTAAAGATTGGTACTTTGTGGTTTAAGATTTTCAGAGTTGTAGAATTCATGGCAGCTTTTCTAGCAGAGAAAGTTTATAACATTACCAAATAAACCTCTTTTGATGCATTCTCTCAAAGTTGACAAAAGGCTAAGTGCTTTTTAAAGAAAAGTACATGAAATCCATGTGGTTATCTTTGTTTTCCACAAGGATATCCTAAAGGCATCTGTGATCAATTGACACGTGCAATTTTTATTACTTCCAGTTATTTGATACAGAACTATTTAGTAATAACCTTCTCTAGAAGGACTGAGAAGATAAAATTCATCTAGAAAATATGTTAATCAATAATGTAATTTATTCCTTCACTTACCATATGGAAAGTATAGTAGAGTATATATTTTCCCAAATGTATTAGAGATTTTTGTCCATTTCATTTTTCTTTTTTTGAAGGGTTGTCTGACACATACTTTAAAGACATCATTCCTCAGTTGGGTTTTAGTCTGTTGAAAGTTGGATTCTCATATCCCTAAAGACAAATCATGTGCAAGACATGTTCATCTCCTGAGACTGCTCTGTGGAGATTTGGAATGTGAAAGTTTTGCCAAACAGTTGCTAAAAGGCAAACAGTTGAGATACCCCAACATTTTTAATACAACGCAATTTTCTTTGAGACATCAGATTTGGATGAATATCAACTCAATGAAAACTCATATATTAATTGCAATTTCCTTTGAAAACAAGTTCAAGGAAAATATTGCTTATGAAAATGAAGATAAATTATGAAATCAGAGAACATGCTGTACCACAGGAAATATGAAAACATTTCTCAGCTACATTGCACTTAGAAATGTTTTGTAAAATTATTACAGTCATATCTTTGAAGTAGGTAACCATTTCAACCAACAAAAAACCAATACCATTTACTATTCAAAAGAGAAAACACAGGTGATCTAACTTTTACAAACTATAAGCTACTAAGACAGTAAAAGCTTTAACATTAAATTTTAATGAAATAATTATTAAGAAATGCTTTCTTATTTCAAAGGGGCTACACCAGACATGGAGAATGTGTACTAAATTTACAAAACATTCTTCCCTCAGTTTCCTCGTCTGTAAAATGATCCCATGCAAGTATATGCCATGAGAATTAAATGTGATAATACATACGAAACATCCTATATAAAGGTCCTAAGTTGTAGTACCTAAAACAAATTTGGGGGTAATTTTCATTGAGTCACTTCCTGCAGGACCAACAATTATTATGATTACCCTTTTTGCTGACCAACACATTAAGCATGCCTATTTGAGACCACATATAACACAGTAGAGGAGGCTCCTTCACTAATCCTGGTGAGAGATTACACCATACTTTTAATATGGTACAGTCCCTCATGTACCAGACATAAGACTGGATTGGTAAGATTTAAAATGTTTTAAAAATTGAAATGAAATGAGAATTTTTAAAGTTCCATTAGTGACTTTTCATGACTGGGAAGTTTTTGAAACTGTATCTTTGTTATCTTAGTAGATAAAATTTCCCTATCAATATGTTGTTGGCAGACTGGCACATATGCTATGAGATTTTTCCATTGTGGGACTTGCCCTCTTATTCCTTTTTTGAGGAAGATCACCAAGCAGCTAAGAGTACTCCTAACTGGGTTGATGGAGTAACACAGGAGACAGAATTTGGAAATAGTCACCTAGGTGTTTATTTCATTTAAATTTCACTATAAGCTCTTTACACCCTCATAAAATTTGAATGTAGGAATTTTGATAGTAAGATATGATTTGGACAAGTAGAAATGGAATGAGGTCGTATTCTATTATATGGTTTTCCTTGGTATAATTTGGTGAACAGCGAATACAATAATAAAAGTCCCAATCCTGATTGGCATCTAGAAAGACTGTTTTTCTCCGGAAAGAAATGACAGAGTTTTGTAGAATCTTTGTTTTTCTAATACTAGAATTTCATTAGGTTGATTATTTCTGGTGGGTCTTGATCATTGACTCTTCATTTCCATTGTTAACTCTATGGATGTGGCCCCCACCCCTACTCTGGAGGTACCCAAAGTAGAGACAATCACTTTTCTTTGAAGAAAATCCTGGGATCTCAGCAAGTTATGAATCTACTGGCTTGTTAAATATATTTTCCAAATTTCATGTCACTTTCTTTTTTGGGGCAACAAATTGTAAGTTTAGGCCAATATCCTACACAGGAAGAAGGTGGGCTCTTCCATGGCTGATGATTGTTACACAATGTATCATCTTTTGAGAAACTTGGAGATGCAGCAGAAGATTTGCAACTCTCATTGATAGCTATTCAACCTTTGACTTTATGGACAGAAACTAATTATACATGAATTCACTCTAGATTCATTGTTATTCATGTATATACTAGATATCAAATTTTAAGTACATAAAATTGTGGCGGGATTTTGGCCACTTTCTCTTTGCCTTGGATCTTAATGATATAAAGGCAATACTTAAAATGCAGGAACAATGGCTCTTCTGCTACCAAATATAGACAGCTAAATGTTCTCTATTTCATTGTTTTCAGGTGGATAATCAAGTGATTTGCTTGCATTATCTGTGAACTCACTGCTCATCAGGTTTGAACTGATCAACCAGACAGTGTCTCCTTCATTGCTCCTGGGTTACATGCTGGCTCAAAGGCAATGACCCTCCCAAGTAGTTAAGAATAAATAAAGCCAAAAATAAGTAACAAGTTTCCATGTGATTTTCATTAAAAAGAGTGAGTTGAAAATCAAAATTTTAAAGCCAAAATAATCATTTTTGACAAGTGTCCTCCAATGCTTAATTGGCAAGTGTCTGTCAATTCTCCACATGAAATCAAATTGTTCTAACTATCTAGGGTTATATTTTTCTCACTAATCTATATCTGATTTTTATAAAAGAGCTAAATTGGTTTAAATTAGCTGACCTGCATATATTCTTATGGAAACTATTTTATACTACCACAGGCAATTATCAATACTTCGTTTGAAATTCCTCCAAAATAAATTGGTGTGGTTGTGCCCTATAGAATTGAACTCTGGGATCTCAGCACCCATGGACATAAAAGTTCAAGAGGACCTAGATCTTCCTCTGAGTAAAACCTTGCGCTACCTGTAGACAGTACTTCAGACCATCTTAATATCAGTGAAGTGGCACTAATCTTTATTTTAATTAACTACTTTAGTCTTCCTTTGACCCATTTATCTACTTATTGTATCCAGTTGTGAGTTATGTTTCTCTAAGCCATGACCTCGAACACTTTATTATTATTATTATTATTATTTAAAACTGAGTTTTAATAATAAAACAGAGTTTGCTCTGCTGCCCAGGTTGCAGTGCAGTGGCACGATCTCGGCTCACTGCAACCTCCACCTCCCGGGTTCAAGCAATTCTCCTGCCTCAGCTCCCGAGTTGCTGGGACTACAGGCGTGCGCCACCGTACCCGGTTAATTTTTGTATTTTTAGCAGAGACGGGGTTTTGCCATGTTGGCCAGGCTGGTCTCTAAATCCTGACCTCAGGTGATCCACCCACCTTGGCCTCCCAAAGTGCTGGGATTACAGACATAGGCCACTGCACCTGGCCAACCTCAAACACTTTATGTTCCAAAGTGGCGTATAAATAAATGGTAAGAAGAATAATAACAGCTACTATTAACAATAAATTTATACCTTAGACTTTTCCAGCTGGAAGAGGCCTGGAGAAACTGCCTAGTTTTTAATCTTAACAGCTGAGATTCAGAATAGTTAAGCAACTTAAGTCTGTAGCAGTCTCTACTCCATTTCTCTATTGGTGAAAATCAATAATTTCTCATTCTCCACTTAATATTCTCTCCACTATTCCATGATGTGTGTCGGGCCAGGTGCCTCTGATTTTTCAGAGCAATAGTGTTTGTTCTCATCCTTTGTCCAAAAGAAACATCTGGAATCTATCTATCCTCCACCAGAATATCACTAGAAACCATGAAAGTAGGGATTTCCTTTCTCTAACACTGACCCTTTCACAAACCTGAAAATTTTCTGAACAAAAATTCCTGTTTGATAATCTACATAAACATTAAAGCTTCAACTTGGGTTTTTAAGAGTTAATAACAGTTAAAATACCTTATAATGTAGTAAAATCTTCACACCCCATACACAGGTCTTGTAGTTGCATTTACATAGACACTCAGAATCTGAGAATTGTTATAAGTATTAGTAGCTGGCAAGAGAAAATAGAGGGAATCCAAAATTAAAGTGATTAAATCCATCCAAGAGGCTATTATCAAAAGGAAACTCCTCTCATTCTCATTCCACTTCCAAAGTGGAAAACAGCCAAGAAGCATTTTTCCCTCACCTCTTATCAAAGATTGCGTCCCTAATTTCAAAATCTAATGGTGCTAGCCTCTTTCTGGATCCATCTGTGCTATGTCTGGACTCTCTCTGCCACAGAAACTCAGGTCTGGTTTTATTCAATTGTACTTTGTGCTTTCTTTTTATGTACTCTTTAAATGGTTATTTTGACTATAGTTCTCATCAAACAAAAGATGTTTATCTTTTATCATTTGGAGATATTGAAGGAATGTTTCTTCTCTCACTGCCTCTCAAAGCATTTACACCATTATATAATGAGAAGAGAAATTCCACAGAGACCAGTTACAATAAACATGTGCAGGCTAAAGATATGTATATGTATTTTATATTTGATATATTTAGTTCAATATCTGAAAAGGCCTGAGTAAACTTATGATGTTCTATTGCAAGCTATGTGATTTTTATAGACTCCAAGGAAAATATATTCTAACTTTTGCCCCCTCAGATAAAACGTATATTGAACACAAGACAGCTTGCCTTCTAAATGCACCTACTCATGTTGGAAGTCTAAGTATTTCATGGTATTTTGAAGCATACTTTGATATTTGAAAATGCATTGGTTTGCATAGATCTCTTTTGTCACAATGTCAAACTTAAGTAGAAATATTGTCCGCAGTATTATTATCAGTCCTAAAGTATAATGATGACATGATTTGAAATGCAGCCAGCCGCAACCTATAGTCTAGAATGGTAAAAATGACAGCCATACCATCAACATGTGATCTGGTGTCCACATGAGCTCCTCCTAGGACAGAGGTGGAGATGGCAATGCCGAAGGCACAGAAGGGACGTAGCAAAAGACAACATGGATGTAGTGTTTGCTGGGCCCGTTGATTAGATGTCTTGTGAATATTGCAAGAAGGTTAAGCTAGCTGTCATTCGTTAACTTGTGTGGGTTTGAACCCTAGCTCCAGGAGTATACAAATGGTGTTCACTTGTGCAAATTATTTAACCTCTCTGTCTCCATAGCCTCTTCTGTAAAGTAGAAAAACAGTAGTCACCTTACAGAATTATTGAGGTTTAATAAGATAATGAATATCAAGTTCTTGTCAGAGACGTCTGTAGAAAGCAATGGTTAATAATGCAGACTCTGGCCCAAGAATGGCTAAGTTTTAAACTTGACCCTGACACTATCTGTGAAATTTTCTTAACTTCTTTTAGCCTCAGTTTTCTCTTTAGAAATATGGAGATGGTAAATAATAGTAGCATTGTTGTGTGGATAACATTAGTTAATTCATGTGACTTAGAAAAATGCCTAATGCATGACAAATGCTCAAAAATATTTGTTGTTAATAGATTTCCTTAAAATGTTACTTGGAAAGCATCCAGGGCTGTGGAAATAGGGTTTGCTTTCAATTGTTTGCTTAGCTTGCTCCCATAACAAATAGAAGGAGAAACATTCTCCCTTTTTTTCTCTTCCTGTCAGTATCCCTCTTGTCTAAACCCATTTTCTCTGCTCTCAGAAGAAAGGAGGTATACTTGCTTTGGTGGTGGTGGAAAGGGGAGGGGTGCACATTAGGCTTGCATCCTGACCCACCTGTCTAGCAATATCCCCAGAATGCAGTGTGCAGTGCCATGAAAGCTGGGAAACCAGACATTTGCAGGCACATGCATTTCCCTGAGTGGTGTTACAAAGGACTCTACTTTATCTGGACTGCATTTAAGAGGTCTTAGATTTCATCTTTATTCATGGGATCAACAAGTATGGCCTCCAGTGCCAGGGTGCAGTTGTCTGTGGCTCAGCACTTGACAAAGGTGATTTTACTGGATGATGAATCTTACTGAATGTTACAACTAACAACGCTATTGTATGTAAGTAGATGGGGTTTGAGGTACAGCCAGGTGTACCAACCCTGAGAAAAGACAATGCTGCATTGCATTATCAATTTAATAAAGCATGTGCTGTAATATTTATTTCATTAAAAAATACACATAGTTGCTGATACAGTTTTTTGAGTTGTGGCATATTGAGTCCTTGAACTCACAGATTCAGTTATATCAACATGAGCATTTTGCACAAATGTTAGCCTTGACCACTCACCACCCTAGTGGAAAAGGCACTGAAAAAGCAGGTCTAGTTGCCTGAAACGTCCGCCTGTCTATTTGAAAGGAGGAATTGAAGTGGGTTGAATAAGAAGAGAGACAGGTGGGTGGAAAGTAATAAGAAACTAGGTTTAGCTAGAAAGCAATTTCCTAAAGAACTTTTACTCTCATTGGTGTTCATCGTCCATAAAATTTGGCCTTATTTCCAGAGAAAAAGCATTAATGATCATGTGAAATTGGATATCTGTCAATTTTTCTTAAGTTTCTCAGCAGCAAAACTTGTTCTTCATCCAACTGTAACTGCTATTTGGTCAAGGTAAGACAACTTTCTATGTATCTAATTTACTGTGTGTTATTCATGCTAAGAATGCAGTACAGGACTCTTTATATTAACTGAACAATCAGATGGTAAAAGAATCACTTTGGCCATTTGCTGTGTGAAGTTCAGGAACATTTTTTGATAAAATAAGTAATTCCATATGCATGTATCTTAGTATTTGATTCCTGTTTCTCTTGTAACGTCCTTGGTCTTTTGTCTTTTGAATCAATTAGGTCAGTCTCAAGGGGATAAAAAAAAGAAAAAGAAAGAAAGAAAAACAGACCATAGTTTAAGCCAGAACATTCTAATACTGTCCACTCAACATATGGTGTTTATAGATCTTGAAAACAGAATGAGGAGGAATGCTTCAGATTAGAAGGACTCCCTACATGGTTTTAATTTGTTCATGTTTCAAGTCTTTCGTCCTGGAGTAGTTCTTATTACAATGAATAAAATGGTTAGTGAAATGAGGGTAAAATATCATAATTATGTTCCTTAAATAAGATTTGTGTGTCCCCTGTGGTATGCAAATATGCCACTTTTTACTCTTTTTGTTTTTTTAAAAAAGAAAATGTTAGAAGAAGGTCAGATTTGCTAAGGATAGAGGACTTACCTGATAATTCTGCACCTCTTCTAAGACACAATTTGAGAAGTTGCTGCATGGAGGTAGAGCTACCTTAAAATCTTTGCTCTGAGCCAGGGCAGTACTGCTGGTCTTTGACTCCACAGGAAAGTCCGCCCTCTGTCCAAACCTTCTTGGTGCAGACAGCCCAGCACAGATGGCATGAGTGTTTTCTGCCGAGCCAGCCGGCAAGAACAGGCAGGCAGACATCTGCAGGTGAAGGCCAGGAGGGAATCACGGCTGGAAGGTCACTGAAAGTCGATGCACAGAAAGGCTGTTTCCCCGGCAGCAGAAATTACCCTGTAAGACCTCTGCAGGTCCTCATAGGCAGTAGGCCAAGAGCGACGGACGCTGCATACTTACGCAGTCCTTAGAAGGAGATCCTGCACCTGGTGTCTATTAAAATCCAAAACACCTGAGTCACATTTGACTCTAAGATTATAACAGGCTTCCACCTAAGGTTCTGAGCGCCATACTGCCCTAGGAATGGGTCTGTTAGCACATTAAAATCACATGGAAAGTGTTTTAAAAACCCAGTGCCCAAGCTATACTCCAGAACAATTAAGTCATCATCTCCGGGGGTGAATAACAGCATTATCTACCTCTAAACAGTTCCTGCAGAGGACAAAGCTCAAACAGAAAGGAACACTCCTCAAAGCACAAAGCTAGGGTGTTTTCTGATGTGCTGTGTTAAGGGAGGCAGAGGCTGAGCTCTGGACACCCAAAATTAAAACTTGAGCCAGTGGCTATAGAGATGTTATTTTCTCTTAAGAAATTGTATGTTAAGGAATAGAGAACTTTAGTTCCCTCATATGTAAAATAAGATAATTGGGTAAATTGATCTCCAAGGTTCTCCCATTTCTATTTCCATAATCAAATGCTGGTGTAAAATTTCACACAGACTATTCTTTTCCTTTTTTGCCAAAATGTTAATTGATTTTTCTGATGATTAAAAAATGAGAATATCGGAATTTTATGTTTTAAAGTGCCTCCCCTAACCATCATTCTCAGCAAACTAACACAGGAACAGAAAACCACACACCACATGTTCTCACTCATATGTGGGTGTTGAACAATGAGAACACATGGACACAGGGAGGGGAACATCACACACTGGGGCCTGTCAGGGGGGTGGGGGGCTAGGAGAGGGAGAGCATGAGGACAAATAGTAAATGACGGGTTGATGGGTGCAGCAAACCACCATGGCACATGTATACCTATGTAACAAACCTGTATGTTCTGCATGTATATCCAAGAACTTAAAGTATAATAATAAAAAAAGTCAAAAAATTAAAAAAGTGCCTCCCCCACATTTCCAAATATCACATAATAGTAAATGAATCATTTTAAAAAGTTAAAAAGCTATTCACCACTTCTGTTCAAAATTGTATGCAAGATCCTAACCAGTACAACAAGAGAAGAAAAAAAATTAAAGAATACAGTTAAAAAGAAAAAAATAAAACTCCTTATATTCACAAATGACATGATTGTCTACATTTTAAAAATCCAGCCATATTGCTGGGGAGGAGCCAAGATGGCCGAATAGGAACAGCTCCGGTCTACAGCTCCCAGCGCGAGCGACACAGACGGGTGATTTCTGCATTTCCATCTGAGGTACTGTGTTCATCTCACTAGGGAGTGCCAGACAGTGGGTGCAGGTCAGTGGGTGAGCGCACCGTGCGCCAGCCGAAGCAGGGGCGAAGCATTGCCTCACTCGGGAAGCGCAAGGGGTCAGGGAGTTCCCCTTCCAAGGGTGACAGACGGCACCTGGAAAATCGGGCCACTCCCACCCCAATACTGTGCTTTTCCGACGGGCTTAGGAACCGGTGCCCCAGGAGAGTATAGCCTGCACCTGGCTCAGAGGGTCCTACGCCCACGGAGTCTCACTGATTGCTAGCACAACAGTCTGAGATCAAACAGCAAGTCGGCAGCGAGGCTGGGGGAGGGGCGCCCGCCATTGCCCAGGCTCGCTTAGGTAAACAAAGCAGCCTGGAAGCTTGAACTGGGTGGAGCCCACCACAGCTCAAGGAGGCCTGCCTGCCTCTGTAGGCTCCACCTCTGGGGGCAGGGCACAGACAAACAAAAAGACAGCAGTAACCTCTGCAGACTTAAATGTCCCTGTCTGACAGCTGTGAGGAGAGCAGTGGTTCTCCCAGCACGCAGCTGGAGATCTGAGAACCGGCTGACTGCCTCCTCAAGTGGGTTCCTGACCCCTGACCCCCGAGCAGCCTAACTGGGAGGCACCCCCCAGAAGGGGCAGACTGACACCTCACACGGCCGGCCAGGTACTCCAACAGACCTGCAGCTGAGGGTTCTGTCTGTTAGAAGGAAAACTAACAGAAAGGACATCCACACCAAAAACCCATCTGTACATCACCATCATCAAAGACCAAAAGTAGATAAAACCACAAAGATGGGGAAAAAACAGAGCAGAAAAACTGGAAACTCTAAAAAGCAGAGTACCTCTCCTCCTCCAAAGGAACGCAGTTCCTCACCAGCAACGGAACAAAGCTGGATGGAGAATGACTTTGACGAGCTGAGAGAAGAAGGCTTCAGACGATCAAATTACTCCGAGCTACGGGAGGATATTCAAACCAAAGGCAAAGAAGTTGAAAACTTTGAAAAAAATTTAGAAGAATGTATAACTAGAATAACCAATACAGAGAAGTGCTTAAAGGAGCTGATGGAGCTGAAAACCAAGGCTCGAGAACTACGTGAAGAATGCAGAAGCCTCAGGAGCCGATGCGATCAAATGGAAGAAAGGGTATCAGCCCTGGAAGATGAAATGAATGAAATGAAGCGAGAAGGGAAGTTTAGAGAAAAAAGAATAAAAAGAAACGAGCAAAGCCTCCAAGAAATGTGAGACTATGTGAAAAGACCAAATCTACGTCTGATTGGTGTACCTGAAAGTGACGGGGAGAATGGAAACAAGTTGGAAAACACTCTGCAGGATATTATCCAGGAGAACTTCCCCAATCTAGCAAGGCAGGCCAACATTCAGATTCAGGAAATACAGAGAACGCCACAAAGATACTCCTCGAGAAGAGCAACTCCAAGACACATAATTGTCAGATTCACCAAAGTTGAAATGAAGGAAAAAATGTTAAGGGCAGCCAGAGAGAAAGGTCGGGTTACCATCAAAGGGAAGCCCATCAGACTAACAGCGGATCTCTCAGCAGAAACCCTACAAGCCAGAAGAGAGTGGGGGCCAATATTCAACATTCTTAAAGAAAAGAATTTTCAACCCAGAATTTCATATCCTGCCAAACTAAGCTTCATAAGTGAAGGAGAAATAAAATACTTTACAGACAAGCAAATGCTGAGAGATTTTGTCACCACCAGGCCTGCCCTAAAAGAGCTCCTGAAGGAAGCACTAAACATGGAAAGGCACAACTGGTACCAGCCACTGCAAAATCATACCGAAATGTAAAGACCATCGAGACTAGGAAGAGACTGCATCAACTAACGAGAAAAATATCCAGCTAACATCATAATGACAGGATCAGATTCACACATAACAATATTAACTTTAAATGTAAATGGACTAAATGCTCCAATTAAAAGACACAGACTGGCAAACTGGATAAAGACTCAAGACCCATCAGTGTGCTGTATTCAGGAAACCCATCTGACGCACAGAGACACACATAGGCTCAAAATAAAAGGATGGAGGAAGATCTACCAAGCAAATGGAAAACAAAAAAAGGCAGGGGTTGCAATCCTAGTCTCTGATAAAACAGACTTTAAACCAACAAAGATCAAAAGAGACAAAGAAGGCCATTACATAATGGTAAAGGGATTAATTCAACAAGAAGAGCTAACTATCCTAAATATATATGCACCCAATACAGGAGCACCCAGATTCATAAAGCAAGTCCTGAGTGACCTACAAAGAGACTTAGACTCCCACACATTAATAATGGGAGACTTTAACACCCCACTGTCAACATTAGACAGATCAACGAGACAGAAAGTCAACAAGGATACCCAGGAATTGAACTCAGCTCTGCACTAAGCAGACCTAATAGACAACTACAGAACTCTCCACCCCAAATCAACACAATATACATTTTTTTCAGCACCACACCACACCTATTCCAAAATTGACCATATACTTGGAAGTAAAGCTCTCCTCAATAAATGTAAAAGAACAGAAATTGTAACAAACTGTCTCTCAGATCACAGTGCAATCAAGCTAGAACTCAGGATTAAGAATCTCACTCAAAACCACTCAACTACGTGGAAACTGAACAACCTGCTCCTGAATGACTACTGGGTACATAACGAAGTGAAGGCAGAAATAAAGATGTTCTTTGAAACCAGCGAGAACCAAGACACAACATACCAGAATCTCTGGGATGCATTCAAAGCAGTGTGTAGAGGGAAATTTATAGCACTAAATGCCCACAAGAGAAAGCAGGAAAGATCCAAAATTGACACCCTAACATCACAATTAAAAGAACTAGAAAAGCAAGAGCAAACACATTCAAAAGCTAGCAGAAGGCAAGAAATAACTAAAATCAGAGCAGAACTGAAGGAAATAGAGACACAAAAAACCCTTCAAAAAATCAATGAATCCAGGAGCTGGTTTTTTGAAAGGATCAACAAAATTGATAGACCGCTAGCAAGATTAATAAAGAAAAAAAGAGAGAAGAATCAAATAGATGCAATAAAAAAATGATAAAGGGGATATCACCACCGATCCCACAGGAATACAAACTACCATCAGAGAATATTACAAACACCTCTATGCAAATAAACTAGAAAATCTAGAAGAAATGGATAAATTCCTCAACACATACACCCTCCCAAGACTAAACCAGGAAGAAGTTGAATCTCTGAATAGACCAATAACAGGAGCTGAAATTGTGGCAATAATCAATAGCTTACGAACCAAAAAAAGTCCAGGACCAGACGGGTTCACAGCCGAATTCTACCAGAGGTACAAGGAGGAGCTGGTACCATTCCTTCTGAAACTATTCCAATCAATAGAAAAAGAGGGAATCCTCCCTAACTCATTTTATGAGGCCAGCATCATCCTGATACCAAAGCCTGGCAGAGACACAACAAAAAAAGAGAATTTTAGACCAATATCCTTGATGAACATTGATGCAAAAATCCTCAATAAGATACTGGCAAACAGAATCCAGCAGCACATCAAAAAGCTTATCCACCATGATCAAGTGGGCTTCATCCCTGGGATGCAAGGCTGGTTCAATATATGCAAATCAATAAATGTAATCCAGCATATAAACAGAACCAAAGGCAAAAACCACATGATTATCTCAATAGATGCAGAAAAGGCCTTTGACAAAATTCAACAACCCTTCAGGCTAAAAACTCTCAATAAATTAGGAATTGATGGGACGTATCTCAAAATAATAAGAGCTATTTATGACAAACCCACAGCCAATATCGTACTGAATGGGCAAAAACTGGAAGCATTCCCTTTGAAAACTGGCACAAGACAGGGATGCCCTCTCTCACCACTTCTATTCAACATAGTGTTGGAAGTTCTGGCCAGGGCAATTAGGCAGGAGAAGGAAATCAAGGGTATTCAATTAGGAAAAGAGGAAGTCAAATTGTCCTTGTTTGCAGATGACATGATAGTATATCTAGAAAACCCCATTGTCTCAGCCCAAAATCTCCTTAAGCTGATAAGCAACTTCAGCAAAGTCTCAGGATACAAAATCAATGTGCAAAAATCACAAGCATTCTTATACATCAATAACAGACAAACAGAGAGCCAAATCATGAGTGAACTCCCATTCACAATTGCTTCAAAGAGAATAAAATACCTAGGAATCCAACTTACAAGGGATGTGAAAGACCTCTTCAAGGAGAACTACAAACCACTGCTCAAGGAAATAAAAGAGGATACAAACAAATGGAAGAACATTCCATGCTCATGGGTAGGAAGAATCAATATCATGAAAATGGCCATCCTTCCCAAGGTAATTTACAGATTCAATGCCATCCCCATCAAGCTACCAATGACTTTCTTCACAGAATTGGAAAAAACTACTTTAAAGTTCATATGGAACCAAAAAAGAGGCCGCATCGCCAAGTCAATCCTAAGCCAAAAGAACAAAGCTGGAGGCATCACACTACCTGACTTCAAACTATACTACAAGGCTACAGTAACCAAAACAGCATGGTACTGGTACCAAAACAGAGATATAGATCAATGGAACAGAACAGAGCCGTCAGAAATAATGCCACATATCTACAAGTATCTGATCTTTGACAAACCTGACAAAAATAAGAAATGGGGAAAGGATTCCCTATTTAATAAATGGTGCTGGGAAAACTGGCTAGCCATATGTAGAAAGCTGAAACTGGATCCCTTCCTTACACCTTATACAAAAATCAATTCAAGATGGATTAAAGACTTAAATGTTAGACCTAAAACCATAAAAACCCTAGAAGAAAACCTAGGCATTACCATTCAGGACATAGGCATGGGCAAGGACTTCATGTCTAAAACTCCAAAAGCAATGGCAACAAAAGCCAAAATTGACAAATGGGATCTAATTAAACTAAAGAGCTTCTGCACAGCAAAGGAAACTACCATCAGAGTGAACAGGCAACCCACAAAATGGGAGAACATTTTCGCAACCTACTCATCTGACAAAGGGCTAATATCCAGAATCTACAATGAACTCCAACAAATTTACAAGAAAAAAACAAACAACCCCATCAAAAAGTGGGCGAAGGACATGAACAGACACTTCTCAAAAGAAGACATTTATGCAGCCAAAAAACACATGAAAAAATGCTCACCATCACTGGCCATCAGAGAAATGCAAATCAAAACCACAATGAGATACCATCTCACACCAGTTAGAATGGCAATCATTAAAAAGTCAGGAAACAACAGGTGCTGGAGAGGATGTGGAGAAATAGGAACACTTTTACACTGTTGGTGGGACTGTAAACTAGTTCAACCCTTGTGGAAGTCAGTGTGGCGATTCCTCAGGGATCTAGAACTAGAAATTCCATTCGACCCAGCCATCCCATTACTGGGTATATACCCAAAGGACTATAAATCATGCTGCTATAAAGACACATGCACACGTATGTTTATTGCTGCATTATTCACAATAGCAAAGACTTGGAACCAACCCAAATGTCCAACAATGATAGACTGGATTAAGAAAATGTGGCACATATACACCATGGAATACTATGCAGCCATAAAAAATGATGAGTTCATGTCCTTTGTAGGGACATGGATGAAACTGGAAATCATCATTCTCAGTAAACTATCGCAAGAACAAAAAACCAAACACCGCATATTCTCACTCATAGGTGGGAATTGAACAATTAGAACACATGGACACAGGAAGGGGAACATCACACTTCGGGGACTGTTGTGGGGTGGGGGGAGGGGGCAGGGATAGCATTGGGAGATATACCTAATGCTAGATGACAAGTTGGTGGGTGCAGCGCACCAGCATGGCACATGTATACATATGTCACTTACCTGCACATTGCGCACATGTACCATAAAACCTAAAGTATAATAATGATAATAATAATAATAATAATAAAAGAAAAAAAAATAAATAAATAAAAAATAAAATAAAATAAAAATCCAAAAATATACAAAAAAGACAACTATATTTAATAACTGAGTTTGGGATATGAGGTCTTGGGATATAAGAACAATATACAAATATCACTTATATTTTTATATAAAAGCAAGGAAAATAATCACAAATTTTTTAAAGTATAATTTAAAATTACATCAAAAACACCAACTACTTAGATATAAATTTAACAAAATCTGCACAAGATTTGTATGTTAAAACTACAAAATTTTTGATAAGAAAAATTAAAAATCTTTGATGTTCATGGATTACAAGGCTCAAAGTTGTCAAGATGTAAATTGTCCCCAAATTGATCTATAGATTCAATGCAATTTCAATATCCAAGCAGGCTTTTGTAAAAACTGAAAGGCAGATCCTAACATTTATATGAAAAAGCAAAAGGCATAGACTAACCAAAACAATTTTGGAAAAACAACAACAAAGTTGACTGATTCATACTACAAGATTTAAAGACTTAGAAATCAGGACAGTATGGCATGAGACTTTCAGAACTAGGTGAGGGCGGGAGGGTATGGATTGAAGGAGGCACCTGAACCATACCACACATGGCTCACACAGTGGGAAGGGACCCCATCCATGCACTGGTCCCATTTTTGCAAATAAAATTTTATTAAAATACAAATCATTTTTTCCTGTAAGTATGACTTCTGCAACAATCGTGATATACTTACACTACAAAAATGTTTTATGGCTTATCTAAAATTCAGATTTAACTGGGTGTCCTGTATTTTACCTAGCAAACCTGTGTGTAAACTCAAAGACTAAAATATTTACTATTTGGACATTTTATAGAAAAAGTTTGCCAAACCCTGGTTGGAAAGGAAGAAAACTGTCTCTAAAAATTATATTATCAATATTTCCAATCATTTAAAATTGTGCTGTCATTAAAAGAATTCATAAAATAAAGCATAAATATATTTGTCTTCGTTCAGCTACAAAGATTGAAATATTACACATAAAATTTTAACAATATGGCTAAATATTTTCACCAGTTTTAAAACTTTCAACTAACCATTCTAAATGTGAGAGTATACTGTAATCTAGAGCAGCAGATCATAAACCTGCACATCAGATCAACCTAGGGTGCTTTTTTAAAGAAAAGCACATATTCTTAGACCTCCACTCAGAAATTCGGATTTTTTAGTGCCTGAAATAGAAACTAGGAATCTGTATTTTTTTTTTAAGTTCTTTGAGATGATCCTGATATACAGACCAGAGACCTGGTGAGTTCCAGCAGTAGTCTGAAAACTTTAACCTGCGTTGGAATAAGCTGGAAGGCTTGTTTAAACAGACTGCTGAACCCCCAACTCCAGATGTTCTGATTTAGTAAGTATACAGTCGGGCACAAGAGTGTCTAACAATTTTCCATGTGATGCTGGTACTGCTGGTCTGGGGACCTCATTTTGAGAAAGAATGTGTTGCAGAATTTTATGTACCTAATTAGTGGCTCTCTTTTTAAATTCAAATCCACATTATTAACAAAAATTCAATATTATATAATATAATGGAATTTTATCACTACAAAACGGACTGTATTGTTTATTTCATCTACAAAAGAAATACTAAGTTTTTATATTTGTTCTTCAAACTGTTTTGCTATAACCTAGAATGTCTCTAATTTCATCAAAAAAAGTCATAAGAATGTAATGCCTGTAAGTCTTAAGCAGATAAGTCTTAAATGTGGGATTGGAAGATTATTGTAAAAATTAAGCTATTTACTAATAAACAAGCTTAGTAAAGTTTCAGGATGCAAAATCTATATGTAAAATTAAACTGTGGCTGGGCACGGTGGCTCACACCTGTAATCTGAGCACTCTGTGAGGCCAAGGTGGGCAGATCACCTGAGGTCAGGAGTTCAAGAACAGCCTGGCCAGCATGGTGAAACCTCATCTCTACCAAAAATACAAAAATTGGCCAGGCATGGTGACTCATGCCTGTAGCCCCAGCTACTTGGGAGGCTGAGGAAGGAGAATTGCTCAACCCAGGAGGCAGAGGTTGCAGTGAGCTGAGATTGCACCACTGCACTCCAGCCTGGGTGACAGAGAAAAACTCCATTAAAAAAAAAAAAAAAGCCAATTGTATTTCTCTAAAGTAAAAATGAACAAACCAAAAATAAAACTAGGAAAACAATTCTATTTTTAAAACATCAAAAGTAATAAAATGCTTGACAATAAATTTAACCAAAGAAATGTAAGACTTATACACTGAAAACTATAAACATTGTTGAAAGAAATTAAAGAAGAGTTAATGAAGTTGAAAGACATCCCATGTTCATGGATTGGAATGCTTAACATTATTAAGATGACAATACTCTACAAATTGATCTACAGATTCAAAATAATTCCTATTAAAATCTTAGTTTACTGTTTTGGAGAAATTTGCAAACTAATCTTAAAACTCACATGGAAATGCTAGAGAAAAAGAATAACCAAAAAATCTTGAAAGGGAAGAACTATGTTAGAGGATTCACATTTTCTAATTTTGAAACTTACTTGAAAGCTAGAATAATCAAAACAGTGTGTTACTAGCCATAGACTAGACATATATAACAATGGAATTGAATTATGAGTGCAGAAATAAACCCTCACATTTTTAGTCAGTTGACTTTTGACAAGGGTGACAAAACAAATTATCTTTTCAACAAATGGTTCTGGGATTGCTGGACATTCACAAACAAAAAGAAGAAAGTTAGAACCCTGTGTCACACCATATACCAAAATTAATTCAAAATAGATCAAATAACTAAATTAAGTGATTAAAATTATTTTAAAATTATAATTTTTATTAAAGATTATTTACAATGTATACTTTTTTATAAAAATATTAGAAAACTTGGGTTTAAGTATTTGTAATTTGAATCAGAAAACTGCTTCTTAAATAGGGCACAGGCTGGGTGCGGTGGCTCATACCTGTAATCCCAGCACTTTGGGAGGCCAAGGCGGGAGGATCACAAGGTGAGGAGATCAAGACCATTCTGGCTAATACAGTGAAACCCTGTCTCTACTAAAAATATAAAAAATCAGCCAGGTGTGGTGGCATGTGTCTGTAGTCCCAGCTGCTCAGAAGGCTGAGGCAGGAGAATTGCTTGAATCCAGGAGGCGGTGGTTGCAGTGAGCTGAGATCACCCCACTGCACTCCATCCTGGGTGACAGAGAGAGACTCCGTCTCAAACAAACAAACAAACAAAAAGGCACCCAAAGCACAAACAACAGAAGAAAAATTTGATAAACTGGGAATAATCAAAATTTAAAACTTTTGTGCTTGAAAGGACACTACAAAAAAGCAAAAAGGCAACCCACAGGAGAAAATTTTTGTAAGTAATATACTTGATAAGGGACTAGTGTCTAGAATATATAAATGACTATTAAAACTCGGTAGTAAAAAGACAAATAACGCAATTGAAAATGTGCAAAAGATCTCAATAGACAGTTATCTAAAGAAGATATACAACTGCTCCATAAGCACATGAAAAGGTGCTCAAGGTACTTGGGAGGTTGAGGCAGAAGAATCACTTGAGGCCAGGAGTTTTAGACCAGCCTGAGCAACATAGCAATACCATGTTTCTAAAAATAAATAAATAAATATGTTAAAATCTAAAAAAGAAAAAAAGAAGATATTCTAGGTCATTAGTCAACAAGAAAACACAAATCAAAACAACAATAAGATACTGCTTCATAGCTACTCAGTTGGCTGTAATAAAAACACACACATACATACATAAACACACACACACACACACACACACACACACACAGAAAGACAGAAAATTACAAATGTTGAAGGGAATATGGAGAAATTGGAGCCTTCAGGCATCACTGGTAGAAATGTAAAATGGTGCAGCCATTTTGGAAAACAATTTGCCATTTTCTTAAAAACTTAAACATGGAGTTACTATATGAACCATCAATTCAACTCCTAGAAATATACCTAAGAGAAAAGATAATGCATGCCCACAGAAAAACGTGAACACACATGTTCATAGTAGCATTATTTATAATAGCAAAAAGGTAGAAACAACCCAAATTTCCATCAACCAATGAATGGATAAATAAAATGTGGTATACTCATGCAACAGAATATTATTCAGCAATAAAAAATAAATGAAGTACTGATACATCCTACAATATAGATGACCCTTGAAAATGTTATGCCAAGTTAAAGCATCCAGACTCAAAACACTACATGTGGAATGATTCCGCTGATATAAAATGACCAGAATTGATGCATCTATAGAGACAGAAAGTCAATTAGCAGTTGCATAGAGTTGGTGGATTATGGGAAGATTGGAGGGTGACTACTGAGGGATACAGGGTTTCTTTTTAGGGCAATTAAAATGTTCTAAAATTGATTGTGATGGATTCGCAACTCTGGCTACACTGAAAGTTTTTGAACTGTATATTTTAAAAGTGTGAATTGTAGCCTGGGCAACATAGTGAGACCCTGTCTCTACAAAAATATTAAAAATTCACTAGGCATGGTGGTGTTATGGGATCTTTGGGGTGTTGCTTTTCTGGCCAGAAACCTCTCTGGCTGGTGGCACCTTTGCCTAAGTTCTTGTCCTGTGTCCTAGAAGAATGGGATGTGCAGACAAGTGGAAGGTGAGCAAGATGAAGAGGAGCTTTATTGAGTGTTACAACAGCTCAGAGGAGACCCAGCGTGGGTAGCTCCTCTCTGTAAGCAGGTTTTCTCATCAGGTGTTCAGCTCTCAGAAGAGACAAGGCCCTGGAGAGGGTGGCCTCTCCAGGGGGAGGGTGGGGGCAAGCCATCAGTGGCACAAATCTATAGTATACCTGCCTACTCCCAGCTCCCAAGAGAACAGGGTGCCTGAGTTTCAGCCATGGCTTGGGCATCTGCAGCTGCACCTGGGGAGCACCTGCTCTGCCAACTTGGAAGGGGCAGAGCTCCCACTTGTCCCCAACTCCCACTGGCTCCATGGAGCCTGGCACCCAGTCATGCTCCCTTGTTTCCTGGGACAGGGGCTCCAGGCCCTCGCTGGGTCTGCGCTGGTATTCAGGGCAGGGACGATGTTGCCACAAGCACCTCCCGTGGCCCCAGCACTCAGTGGTGGCCTAGCACACAACCTGGACTGGCCCCATCATAGTGGTCTCCAGGATGGTGGGCTGTCCACCTCCTTCCCGTGCCTTCCCTGCAGCTGCTGGTGTGATGGCAGTGGCTGCACCAGATGGCCCACTGCTGCCATCAGTGGCACACATCTGTAGTCCCAGATACTTGGGAGGGTGAGGGAAGAGTATCCCTTGAGCCCAGGAGTTTGAGGCTGCAGTGAGCTGTGATTATGACACTGCACTCCAACCTGGGTGAGAGTGAGACTCCATCTCACAAAAAAAAGGATGATTTGTGTAGTATATGAGTTATATATCAAAAAATGTGTTGTTGTTGTTTTTAAAAAAACCACTTATGTTAAGAACATTGTTCTGTAGTAAAATAGGCATTTTCAATTGCAACAAAAGCAAAAATTGACAATTGGGTCTAATTAAACTAAAGAGCTTCTACACAACAAAGGAAACTATCAACAGAGTGAACAACCTACAGAATGGGAGAAAAATTTTGCAATCTATCCATCTGACAAAGGTCTAATATCCAGCATCTATAAGGAACTTAAACAAATTTACAAGAAAACAAACAAACATCCCCATTAAAAAATGGGCAAAGGACATGAACAGACACTTCCCAAAAGAAGACATACATGCGGCCAACAATCATATGAAATAAAGCTTAACATCACTGATCATTAGAGAAATGCAAATCAAAACCACAATGAGATACCATCTCATATCAGTCAGAATGGCTATTATAAAAAATCAAAAAATAACAGATGCTGGTGAGGTTCCATAGTAAAAGGAATGCTTATACACTGTTGGTGGGAGTATAAATTTGTCCAACCATTATAAGACAGTGTGACAATTCCTCAAAGACCTAAACCAGAATTACCATTTGACTCAGCAATCCCATTACTGGATATATATCCAAAGGAATATAAATTTTCTTATTATAAAGAAACATACAGCTAAGCATAGTGGCTCATGCCTGTAATCCCAGCAATTTGGGTGGCCGAGGCTTGTGGATCACCTGAGGTCAAGAGCCTGAGACCAGCCTGGCCAACATGGTGAAACCCCATCTCCACTAAAAATAAAAATTAGCCGGGCGTGGTGGTGCTTCCCTGTAATGCCAGCTACCCAGGAGGCTGAGGCACGAGAATTGCTTGAACCCAGGAAGCAGAGGTTGCAGTGAGCCAAGATCGCACCACTGCACTTCAGCCTGGGCAACAGAGTGAGACTCTATCTCAAAAAACAAAACAAAACAAAACAAAAAAAAAACATGCATGCGTATGTTCACTGCAGCACTATTCACAATAACAAAGACACGGAATCAACCTAAATGCCCACCAATGATAGACTGGATAAAGAAAATATGGTACATATACACCATGGAATATTATGCAGCCATTAAAAAAAAAACAAGATCATGCCTTTGCAGGGACATAAATAGAGCTGGAGGCCATTATTCTTAGCAAACTGACACAGGAACAGAAAACCCAATACCTCCACTCTCGCAATGCTGTAAGGAACTACCTGAGACTGGGTAATTTACGAAGAAAAGAGGTTTAATCGACTCATAGTTTTGCAAGCTGTACAGGAAGCATGGCCAGGGAGACCTCAGGAAACTTACAATCGTGGTGGAAAGTGAAGGGGAAGCAGGTGCATCTTCACATGGCAAAGCAAGAGAAAGAGAGCAAAGGGAAAAGTGCTATACACTTTTAAACAATCAAATCTCATGCGAACTTACTCACTATCATGAGAATAGCAAAGAGGACGTCTGCTCCCATGACCCAATCACCTCCCACCAGGGCCCTCCTCCAACAGTGAGGATTACAATTTGACACGAGATTTGGGTGGGGACACAGACCCAAACTAAATCACCACATTATCTCACTTATAAGTGGGAGCTAAATGATGAGAACACATTGAACATGCAGAGGAACAGCACACACTGGGGCCTATCAGAGAGTGGAGTGGGGGAAGAGGAAGAGGATCAGAAAAAGTAACTAATGGGTACTAGGCTTAATACCTGGGTGATGGGAATAACCTGTGCAACAAACTCCCATGACACAAGCTTACCTATATAACAAAACTGCACATGTACCCCTGAACTTAAAATAAAAGTTAAAAATTATATATATACATTTTGATGTTCAGTCCTAGTTCTCTTTGAAAATATGTTGTTGAATTTACGTTGAGTTCAGCGTTTGTTGCTTAATTTTGTAGTCTTTATAGTAAAACTACAGTACCACATATTTTCACTGTTTGTGCAAATAAGCAGCCTTTGCTTCAAATGGATGTTTCTATTAACACTATGCTAATTATTGAAAATAAACATGTGCAACTATGAGCTTCTGCTGACTGCCTCTCAACCTATCTTTTCCTCCTGCTGGTTCATGCTGAGGGGTTTCGGCTTACTGAAGCTTGCCAGGGACCCGGTTTGGACATTCCCTTATCTAATAGTAATCTACGAAGTCTATTTGATCACTGAAATTTGCACAACTCTTTTCATCATCCTGGTAAAGAACAATCATACATAATACATGTAATACTATAAAACAAATAAGGAAAGTTTCATTCAAAATAAAAAGCTTAGCTCATGAAAGACTGTATTTTTAAGATAATTATTATTTTTTTATTAATACAAGCAGGATCCCAGAATCCCAAATCAAATCCCAAAACCAAAATCATGCACTAAGGTGAGCATGTATCTGCATGACAGAATATTTAAATAAATTTTTAAAAATCTGGACACAATAATTTTCAACTAACAAAATTGGCAATGTTTGGGGTGTGGTAAGTGCTTGCTTCCTCTTTCTGCTTTCTTTTTAAGCCTTCAAAGTATTAATCCTCTGTCTGTTCAATAATTTCTACTTCACACCATTTTTTAGGGCATCACAGATTCTCCAACTCTTATTCTGACACATTGTATCATAACCATTCTAATGCCAGGAAGATTAGGCATCATGACTAACTGGGAGACCATTCTGACAGACACGGAATAATCCTTGGGAGCTTCTACCAAGTGGAGCATGGGTATTTCTTTGTATTAGGAAAATATTTAAGTCAATATATGGAAAGCAGTGTGCAAAACCAAATATGATATTTTCCCTTCAATGATTAGGTGCTCTACAATAAACATAAAAGAATTTAGCAAGATAAGAGACATGAAACAGTCTTATAAAGTATCATACAAAGATTATTTAGAACTGGTAGTAATAACAGTAATAATTTCTGAGAACATAATCATTATTATTCATTTGCAAAGCTGCATGGATTTAGTAACTCTTTAACATGCTTTATCTATAAAGTTCTAGGGATGTGAAATTAGAAATCAAATCAGATTTACTAAGATTTGGAACCAGGGCATATTGCCATATTCTTAGAAGAGAAAATATATTGTATTTTCAACATGATTTACTGGTAAAAAGATTTTATTATTACCGGGCCTACTGAGGCCTAAAAGATCATCAATAAACAGTGATAAGTAGGCTCACTTGCAAGGAAAAAATGCCTAGCCTCTTCAAATGAGATTTCCTAATGCAATACTGGGCCAAATTTGACTTTATTTCATTCAGTGACTTCACAGCCTCTGAAAAAGGGGTTCTTGTGACTTCTGCAGTTTAATGATTGCAAAGATTGAGCAAAGTGTGTTTCTTTAAGTAAACACCTCAAAATGGATACCTTGTGAGAATAAATACCTTTTGTCTGTAATATTTGTTTTATGGGAAAAAAAGATGTCCTAATTTAAATAAAAGTCAATTCTTTGGAGGAAAGGAATCATTTATGGTAAGAAATAAGGACCCCTCAATTTCACCTGACCCCTTTCACCGCCCCTCCCCATAAATTTTAGGCATGGATGATAGAGAATATTTTAACAAAACAGCAAAAATACTTCCTGTTTCATATGAAGGCAGGTAAAGTGATAAATAGATATCCTGAGCCCCAAAGAGCTAATTACAAAACTTTGCACATCTGTCTAGATTCTGGTAAAGAAAGGCTAGTTTGGCTAATTACCTGGCCTGAAACTTGTTCCTGTTTCCATTATTTTAGCCAATTCACTTATATTTGTTATATGAGTAATAAAGTACTTATAATTCCTTCCGAGTTTTTTCCCCAAATCTCTCCATTATGACTTAATTTTTATAGTAAATGGTTCAATTTTTAGGCTAAAGACCTTGAAAATGGGTGATTCACTACAGATCTGCTAAAACACTTCCTCAAAATATAAATCTTTCTATTATTTCTTCAATACAGTAATACTGCACTTTATAGAATCAAAGAGTCCAAACTGCAAGAAATACAAATGTCGTCTGCCTTTCTAGAAAAAGAAAAGGCTAATGCCAATTAAACTATGGTTCATGCCTCTTTATACTGAACATTTTTATTTTCCATTTAATGACACAGTTATTTGAGACTTATTTGGGCATAGATATTTATCACCCAAGTCCTATGTAGAAAGGAAAATAGAAGCAAAATCAATTTATTATGACATTTGTAAATCCTGGCATGTGACAGAAAATCCTTTAGCACACATCTCAGTACCAAGCATAACATGGATTCCACTTTGGGGCATCTTTCTTTCTAAGATCTCATAAGGCATGTGGTTATTGCCTTATAAGAAAATATGAAGTTGTGGTTATTTCCACAGGGATGAGCATTTGCTTCACTATAGCATATTGATGCTTCATAGCTCTGCTTCTGTGCTTTTCTGTTACATAAATTTCTATTTCAATGCCAAATCATAGTGTAATATTTTTAAGAACATTTTGCATGGCATTTAAACTCAACACATATAGCTGACTCAGTTGAATTAACAACAATAAGACCAGCAATGACCACGTTCACACATAAGCAAGTAATGACTACTATGTCAGATTGGCTCCTAATCATCAATTGTAAGATGCATGCTGATTTTAAATATGTTAAAATGCGAAGAAATGTGAATCTTAGAGTCATTTAAATCCAGTAACGATCTTTATGTCTGTGTCATGGTGGCTATCATCATGAATTTTGTAATGAAATAGACATGGATGCTGATCTAGTCATTTAACGCTGTGTGATGCTGAGCAAATTATTTAAACTCTCTAAGCCTTAGATCTCTTAAAAGTGAGTACTATAGTAATACCTACTGCATAGAATCAGTATAAGGATTAAACAACATAGTTTCTACATAAACTGTTCATTAGATATTAGATATTATTATTTTTATTAGAAACATTACCTTTTTGAATCTTCATAACCATCTGTGATACGGATAGGGAGACAATATTATCCCCATTTTGCAGCTGGGAAGAACAAGAATCAGAGATTGTGATCTACCCAAGATCACAAAGCCAGCAAGTGACCTGGGGGGAATATCAGAGGTCTTTCCATACTCCCCTTGGGTTGAAGCTGGTAAATATAGATAAAGTTCCTATTCCCGTTTTTAAAATGCTGAATTAGCTCGAATAGATAAAAAAATGATCTTAGCATTGTGGATATTTTCAGTTCTAAGAATCCAACTTCTCTTTATTCAAGTAACTGTAACTCTTCCCAACTTTCAATCCATATGCTTTGCATTGGGCCTTAATTCCTGGTTTAGGGGATAGAACAAAAGGCCTAGGTTTAGCCAATCAGGACTTTGAATTCTTCTGGCTGCAGTTCGATCCAAGAATAGACACTTAATGCAAGCCAAGTCAGTCAGAATAAATCAGAACTAAGCTCAGGACTTTTACTTGACTAACCAGAAAGAGATATTTAAACAGAAAGGACATTTCCCTCTTCTGTTGGGCTTTAACTTGAGGAGGTGTGAGGCTGGAGCAGCTGCTGCCATATTGCAACCACATGGATTCTGAAAATGAAGCCAAAACATGGAAGAAAGTATGGCCAAGCTGGGCGACAGATAGAGACCAGCTACTAAATCCAATATGTGAGCTTCTGAATCCAGCCACACTTGAATTTAGCCCTAGTTTTTACTTCTCAGTTATATCAGTCAATAAATTCCCTTTCTCTGAACAAATAACAGACTCCTGAGCAAAGGGCTCTAGGTGGGACAATATAAATTAACAACAGGTATGTGTGTGACAGGCACCATGACTTCCATGTCCAGTATATAATTCTTTATCTTTTTCCTAAAACAGCCAAATTGGACAAATAGTAGTGATTGAACACCACCCATCTGCAGTGCACACAAGTCCAACAACAGCAAAAGAATGTTTACTGTGTCAGTGGCTGTGCCACTGGCCAACCATGTTTCTATGTTAATTTACACTGAGCAATGCTGCAGGAAGAGTTAGTTTTGTGCTTATTTAAATATTTTGTGCCCTAAATGACATGCACATAGAATTGTTTATTTCACTATAGCTAAGTTCACTCTGATTGGTGTCACCATGCATTTGAAAATGGTTGACCCTATGCAATTAAATTTGTTACCTCTTAATACTCTACATTCTGACTAGTCAGAAAGCCAGTGAAATTAATCCAACTAGCTAATTACAATAATCTATTCAGACATGCTAAAGAGTAAAATCTAGGCTCATCAAGACACCACTAATACTGATGTCCAGATATAAAATCAGAAAAAGGGCAAAATGTCAAGTAAACATTTCATTTACTAGATAGGTAGTACATTTTCTTTACTAAATGTGAAATATTTATTGAGAAGGTTAGTGAATCTAAGATTCTTCCAGGAGATATTAACAACAGCTGAAACATTTATATGCATATGCAGAAATCTATATGTTTCCACATTTTAGTGTTTCCCTCTTCTTTCCACTGCTACAGAGAAATTACTGTACTATTTTGATTTTTATGTTTCTTTAACATGCTGACTTAAGTTGTTGTTTTAACATAATATTTGTAAACCATCTATTCCTACTACTAATCCACATGTGTTGCGAAAATGTTTGTATACAGAATGGGGTTCCAAAGAGAAACAGATTGTGAGTTAACACCACACACATAGAGTTTTGTTAGATTTTACATATGATTATATATAGTATAGATAATAAATCCGCATAGGCACATGTGTTCAATAAGTATGAATATTATCATACATATACACTTCTATTTCTTAAGTTATTTCTTTTTTTTCCAGGAGAAATAACTTTGTTTGGACTGACAGCTGGAGAACGAGAATAGGACCTGAGACAGCATATTGTGCTATGGAGGAGAGGTGAGTTTCCAAAATGGCAGTCAAAGCCCATTGACCAGACTCTACTTCCCAGCAACCTTGCAGTTAGTGCAACCAACAAAAGGCCTGCTGAGGAATGTATTTACCACTAAATTCCCCAAATATGCCAACACTACAAAAAAGACAGAGGCTTTTTGTTATAATTAAATTTCCACAAACCTCCCCAATCACAAGTATTCTAAGAGGAAGTAAAAAAATCACTGTAAAAAAAATTTTACAGATCTCAAACTTGTCTTCAACATTTAGTTCATCATCTTAAAGAAATAACTCTCCTGCTAAACTCATTAGCTACAGGATCTATCCAAGCAGCAAGAAGATGGCCATGCCATGGCAATCCTCTTCCCATCTTCCCTAGCCACTCAGGGCTGAAGAGCAAGGTGAGGCTCAGGTGAGGGTAGGGGTGGAGAGCACAAGGGCTACTTTTCCCCAGTAGAACAAGGCATCTGAAGCTAGACGGGAGAGCAGAACTGATGAGACTTGACGGAAGGGTCCAGGGCCTGTATTCAGTCAGAGTCACTGCTGGAAGAAGAGGAGGAAGGGGAGGAGGAATGCTTGGCGTGCTTGTGGTGCTTGTAGTGCTTGTGTATCTTTTTAGGAACTTTCTTCATTTTCTTCTGAATCTTCTTGTCCACTATCACTTCTGGTCCAACCATGTCAGGAGCCAAGGGATTCACAGGAGGCATTCCAGGGGCAGGAGGTGAGTGTGGAAGAGGGTGGGGAACTGAGGGTTGGCATCCTGGATACTGTGGCTGTGGCACAGGATGAGGGGGTCCACCTGGGGGGAAAGTTGGATTGCCTTGCAGAGCTCCTCAGGGAGGAGGAAAGGGGCCTGGGGAAAGGGTGGATTGATAGGTGGTGGGTGGGCAGGACTGGGCCTCCAGGGTACCCAATGTTGGGAGAATATGGATTTGGCCCTGGCTGCCCAGCATTGGAATTCCACATGTTTAGGTGTGTCCTCCAGCCCTGTCACCTTTCCACCACCACCTGGGCTTGGTGCATTCTGGTTATTTCTTTCTCCTTTTCCTTACAGGATAAGAATCCAAAAAGAAAAATTCTCCCTCAATTCACCACATCAAAAAATGATCCACACATATATGTTCTTGAAATAGTAATTGCTACTGTCTGCCTTCCCTCAATACAGCAGATGAAATGTTAAATTAAAGAAGCTTTTGTTACAGGTGAAGGGTCTTGACTATGAGTGGTCCAGGTTCTTGCCATTTTGAACAAGGAATTGGACAAAATGCACAAACAAAGCAATGAAATAATAAAGCAACAAACACACAGATTTATTGCAATGAAAGTACACTCCACAGAGTAGGAGCGGGCTTGAGCAAGCAGCTCAAGAGCACTGGTTACAGAATTTTCTGGGATTTAAATACTCTCTAGAAGTTTCCCATTGGTTATTTGGTTTACACCCTATGCAAATGAGGTAGTGACCTGCAACCAGTCTGATTGGTCATGGAAAGTGACCAATCAGAGGCTGAGTGAAGTTACAAAGTTAATACACTATGCAAATGTCTGATTGGTTGCAGGAGAGGACCAATTAGTGGCTGAAGTGAACTTACAAAGTTATACCCCTATGCAAATGAAGACTAGGCCTGTGACCAGTCTGACTGGTTGTTGTATGGGAATAATCAGAGGTACTTTCCATTTCTCATCTGTGATGCAGAAAGGAGTGGGGCAAAGGAAGTAGCCTCTGTTCTTTTGTTACTCGGGTGTGGAAAGTTGGGGTTTTCCTTTTGATTTATTTCTAGGAAGTCAGTGTGAATTGGCCTTAGGTTCCCTACCTCCAGGCCCTATTCTCCTGCCTCACTTGACAGCTTGCTATTGATTGAAATGAGAAGGGAAAGAACTGGTCAGCTAATGTTCCTCTGCCCCTACAAAACTTCTCCTTTTCATCCCTTTCTGTTATTGCTGTGTCATCTACGTGAGGTGTATTAGGCTGTCAGTTACCTGTAAACATTTACCTTCACAGGAAAAAGTGCTCGCTGTGGAGTAGTGGAGTGATAACAGCGATCCGATTGATATTTTGCTGAATGAGTTTTTCGAACATTTTAAACCCCAACCAATAATAAGAAGCACATTTCCCGTAACAACTCAGTACATATAAATATTTATATTTTTATATATATCTATAACTAAAACAAAGTTTCAGCCAATGTTAACCATTATTACATGCAATGCACGCTGCTAATCTATTTCTCGATTTTATTTTATTATTATTATTTGAGATGGAGGTTGCTCTGTCACCCAGACTAGATTGCAGTGGTGCTATCTTAGCCTACTGTAACCTCTGCCTCCCGGATTCAAGCGATTCTCCTGCCTCAGGCTCCTGAGTAGCCTGGACTACAGGCATGCAGCACCACACCTGCCTAAGTTTTTGAATTTTTAGTAGAGACAGGGTTTCACCATGTTGACCAGGCTGGTCTTGAACTCCTGAACTCAGGTGATCCGCCCACCTCGACCTCCCAAAGTGCTGGGATTACAGGCATGAGCCACTGTACCCAACCTATTTTATTTTTTCAAATGCTAATTAGGAACCACTACCTTGATAGTCATGATCTTTTATTAGGTCATGATCTACTGGTTTGAAAAGCACTATTCTCTAGGGAAGAACACAGCTTAAGCTAGAAAGAGCTTGAGTCTTTATATAGGTTTAAGTCTGACTTCCCCATTAACTAGCCATGTGAGCCCTGAAAAATTAATTAGTTTTATTAGTGTTCAGTTTCCTCATCTGTAGAATGAAGATAATTTTCCTACTTTTCTACTTTGTAGGATGAGAATCAATGTGATGATGTGAAAATCCAAGCCCATTCACTGACACATGGCAGACCGAAAATAAATATTGGTTCCTGGACCATCCCTCAAAAAGAATGAGATCATGTCCTTTGCAGGGACATGGATGGAGTTGGACACAGGAACAGAAAATCAAATACTACATGTTCTCACTTATAGGTGGGAGCTAGATGATGAAAACACATTGACACATAGAAGAGAACAACATACACTTGGGCCTATCAGAGGGTGAAGGGCAGGAGGAGGGAGAGGATCAGGAAAAATAACTAATGGGCATTAGGCTTAACACCTGGGTGATAAAATAATACATACAACAAACCCCCATGATACAAATTTACCGAAGCAACAAACAAGCACTTGTACCCTTGAACTTAAAATGAAAGTTAAAAATAAATAAATATCAAGAAGCCTGACAAGGAACAAGTTCTATGTAGAAACATTGCATTTCAAACCCTTTTAAAACCCTTTCTCTGTCTCCTTTCTTCTTAGTCTTTCTCATAAACCCAGAGGCAAAACAGATGTTTTTAATAGGGTCTCTCACTTTAAAGAGTGAGAAACTACTTATGGAATCTCTTATATCTTAAACTTTTCCACTAATTTCTATGCAGAGCTGGATAATTAATCATTCTTTAGAATATCAGGATCAGAAATTTCCAAATCTAAACTTCAAAACCCTTGGATTGTTGACCCTTACCCATCGATCTGACCCTGCTCTTTTTCTCCAACATTATATCAAAACATTTCCCCACCTTCCACTCCAACCTTCTAAAGCCCTCCACGCCCCACCTGGTCAATCCTATTAGTTGCTGCTTTGTCATGCTCCATCATGCTTTTGTGCTTTGCAAATTTTGTTTTCTTTGTGCTGGCCTCACCACCTCCTGCCAGCATTCCATTCTGCCACTTAGTGCCTATGTAACCTTGGGTAACTTACTAATTATTTTTAAACACACTTTCCTTGTCTACAACTTGAGAATAATATTGTGTCCAGAATTGGTTCCTTCTGGTGGGTTCTTGGTCTCGCTGACTTCAAGAATGAAGCCGCGGACCTTCGCTGTGAGTGTTACAGTTCTTAAAGATGGTGTGTCTGGAGTTTGTTCCTTCAGATGTCCAGATATGTCCAGAGTTTCTTCCTTCTGGTGGATTCATGATCTTGCTGACTTCAGGAGTGAAGCCGCAGACCTTCGCAGGGAGTGTTACAGCTCTTAAAAATGGTGTGCCTGGGAGTTGTTTGTTCCTCCCAGTGGGTTCATGGTCTCGCTGACTTCAGGAGTGACGCTGCAGACCTTCGTGATGAGTGTTACAGCTCATAACGGTAGTGCGAACCCAGAGTGAGCAGCAGCAAGATTTATTGGGAAGAGCAAAAGAACAAAGCTTCCGCAGCATAGAATGGGACCCAAGCGGGTTGCCACTGCTGGCTCCCGGGGCCAGCTTTTATTCCCATATTTGGTCCTGCCCACGTCCTGCTGATTGGTCCATTTTACAGAGCACTGATTGGTCCATTTCACAGAGTGCTGATTGGTGTATTTACAAACCTTTAGCTAGACACAGAGCATTGATTGGTGCATTTTTACAGAGTGCTGATTGGTGCATTTACAAAACTTTAGCTAAACAGAAAAGTTCTCCGAGTCCCCACCCGACCCAGAAGCCCAGCCAGCTTAGCCTCTCAGTATTATTTACCACACAAGTGTTCTTGTCAGGAACAATTACATTAAGGTTGTCAATTGACTGGCATTACTAAGTACTCAAGGAATGCTGACAGTAATATTTTTGTTATTATAATATAAGATGCTGAGTTTAAGCACCATCTGTTCTAGGAAATCTTCGTGGTCTCTCTCATTCTGGATTGCATGCCCTACTTCTGGGCTCCCCTTGCACCCTGTGTAAATATCTCATCACAGTATTAGTGTGCATGTTATAAGAATTGTTTTCTTGCTGCCTCCCAACCATACTAGAAGCCTCTTGAGGACAAGGATGTGTCTTGAATCTCGAAATCTAAAACATCTAGCCAAGAGCCTGCAACATTGTAAGATTCTAAGTGTGTTTGTTTAATTTGTTTGGTGGATAATCATTACAGAAGTGCATAATGACCATCTCTGTTGTGTCCTTTAGAACCAAAAAATGTAAGAATAAAAAGGGTTATTGCTAAAATAAGGACTATTCAAAATGAAAGGCTGTTCTGCCATTTCAAAAACAAAGTAGTGCTAAGGAATTACTTTCTCATTTTTAACTTCCCCAGATTCTTTTAGGATCATGAAAAGAGAGGCCTCCTTTATTCAGTATTTTTCATTCATGTAATAACAACTTACTGTGTGCCAGGCACATTGCTTTATGTTCTGGAGATATAGCAACAAACAAAAGTACACACCCTGGAGGAGCTTACATTCCAAAGGAAAAACAGAGTCAAATAGCAGGAATAAATATATTCTATTATATACAACATATTGTTGGTAATGAAACATGCTATAGAGCAAAAATAAACCACAATGAGGGAATAAGCAATGATGGAGTGGGCGGGGCTCTCTTGTACAGAATCTAGAATCAGAGAGGGCCTCTGAATGAAATGAGGGAATGAGCAATGTGTTTAAGTCTCTTAAACATTTCTACACCTAATTCTAAAATTTTCCAGGGTTGAAGATGATGACAAACTAGGGAAAAAATGTTACCATCCCAAGCAATTTAGGGGGAGACTATCTCAGATGCTTAAAGCCACATAACAAGCAGAGATTTCAGCTTGAACACTAATTGGATTCTCAATTGTGACCTTGAAGGAACACACTGAACTCTATTTATAATTGCTATGAGAGTTACTCTATGATTTAAAGAAAGTGGCCGGGTGGCCCATGACCCTTTTATGTCATCAACTTAGTTTATTTATTCACAAAAGCCTGCACCTTGACCTACTTAGACTAGGTTACTTGACTCAATATTTCATTAATTTGGCCACTAAAATTTCTGAAGCATCATTTTCCCCTAACTTTAAATATCTTATACTTGGCCCAGTGTGGTGGCTCATGCCTGTAATCCTGGCACTTTGGGAGGCCGAGGCAAGCGGATCACCTGAGGTCAGGAGTTTGAGACAGGCCTGGCCAACATGCTGAAACCCCATCTCTACTAAAAATACAAAAATTAGCTGGGTGGTGGTGCATGCCTGTAGTCCCAGCTACTCTGGAGGCTGAAGTGGGAGGATTGCTTGAACCCAGGAGGCAGAGGTTGCAGTGAGTAGAGATCACACCACTGCACTCCAGCCTGGGTGACAGAGTGAGACTCCATCTCGAAAAAAATAAGTAAATAAACTTGATGGACTTATACATCTTTTTAAATGCTTCCCAAATCCATAGACTACATGGCTCATGGCTCAATGAGAGTAAAATATGTCCTAGCCTGATGTTTCTCATTCCTTTGAATATTTGGTTATAACATGTAAGGTCATTTTATTGATCCAGATTTGCTTATGAAAACTCACCTCAAGTTTATATTAATATGATCATTTCAAAATATCTAAATTAACGTTCACTTTTCAAAATGTCTCCACTAAAGTGGGTGCAGTGGGTCACCCCTGTAATCCCAACACTTTGGGTGGTCAAAGTGGATGTATTGTTTGAGCTCAGGCATTTGAGACCAGCCTGGGCAGCGTGGCAAAATCCCGTCTCTACAAAAAAATACAAAAAAAAAAAAAATTAGCCAGGCGTGGTTGTGTGTGCCTGTAGTCCAAGCTTCTAGGGAGGCTGAGGTGGCAGGATTACTTGAGCCCACAAGGTTGAGGCTATAGTGAGCCGAGATGTTGCCACTTCACTCCAGCCTGGGCAACAGAGTGAGATCACACCTCAAAACAAATAAAAATAAATAAAAACTGTCTCTACTAAAGTAGTATAAGTTGCAAAGCCAAGATAATTTCTCTGAGGGATATTTCTAACCATATTCATGTTATACAGACATACTGTAGGCAATCAAACTTGAATAAGGAATAGGAACTCTCTAACTTCTTTCTGACAAGACTTGACATAAACCTCTATGACTAAAATAGTTAAGTAGCGTCGCAAACTCATCAGTAAGTAAGGAGAAAAACAAACAAACAAACAAAAAACCTAGGTTGAATTTGTGTGTACACAGGTTTTTGCAGCCTTGGAGCCATAGACAATATCACAGAGCCTAGGTGTGTAGTAGGCTATACCATCTAGGTTTGTGTAAGTATACTCTAAGAAGTTCACACAATGATGAAATCACCTAAGGATGCATTTCTCAGAATGTATTCTCCTTGTTAAATGACACATACTATTTGAAATTGTCCAAGTGAGTAGGTCTTAATTGTTCTCACACACACACACAAAAACAGTGGGGTGGATAAATATGTGAGATGATGTATAGGATAGTTAGCTTGATTGAAGGAATCATCTCACAATATATGCATCTGTTGAAACATCATAAGTATACACAATGTTTATGTGTTAACTATAACTCAAAAGCTTGGGAGAAAAAAGTAAATGTAATTATTGACTCGGAGGAGGAGGCACCCGCCATTTGGCTCTGGTGGTGTCTCTGAGCCTGGAACTTAAATCTCTGGGATTCTGAGGTCTCTAAGGTCACTGAAGCCAATTCTTCAAGAGATAGAAAAACTATAAGCTGGTTTTAGCTGCTGCTACAGGAAGGCACTTTGAGAAGCATCACTGGGGTAATGCTCAAAGGAACTACCAGGAGAAAAAAATTCTATAGAAAGCCCACAGGGAACAAACAGGAAGAAGCAAATGCCTCCTCCTTTTTCCAAAATTGCTGTATCCCTCTATTGCTGCCTGTTGGCAAATCCTAATATGGAACCAACTGACAAAGTAGAAACACGGTTTGCAGACACCCATTTAGCTGGGTTTGAAGCTGATATGCAATTACTGACACAGTGGGTTTAATAGCATGTTAAAGAGAGCTGAAGAGAGAATTCATTAATTGGAAGATGGAACAGAAAAAAATATCTAGACTGAAGCTGTAGAGTGAAAGGAGAGATAATACACAGCATAAATTCAAAGATCTAACATACATTTAACTGGATTCCCCCAAAGAAAGGAGAAAGAGAACAGGACTGAAGCAATATTTTAAGAAATAATGACTAAAAACTTTCCAAAATTGACAAAGGACATCAAGACTCAGATTCAAGAAGTGCTACAAACTTAAGCCTGGTAAACATTAAGAAAAACACACCTATGAATATCACAGTGAAACTGAAAATCAAAGACAAAGACAAAAGTCTGTGGGGTGAGTGGATTATCTGCTTCCAGAGTCAAGGTTTTCCGGCTCGGGTAGCCAGGTGTCATGGCCCAGTGTCCACCTGCAGCTGCTGTGTGTGTCAGTCCTCTGCACCGCCAAGATCATAGAGCTGGTTGGTGTGGGTAGTGGGACACTCCAAGGAGCCACATGCCAGCCACACCATGGTCCACCTCACTACTCTCCTTTGCAAGGCCTACCATGGGGGCCACTTAATCATCTGCCTTGCCCTGGGCAGCTGTGCCAATCAGCCCTTTTACACCATTGTAGCTGCTCACAGCAAGTGTCCCAGGGATGGTCTTTTGGTAGAGCAGCTGGGATCCCATCATTCATTTCCCAACAGTCATGGGGAAAATCTCATTGCCATCAACCTGGACAGGATCCAGCATTGGACTGGCTGTGCAACTCACTTCTCTTAAACCTATGGAAAAGCTTCTGGGTCTTGCTGGCTTTTTCCCTCTGCATCCTAAGATGATCACAAATGCTAAGAGACTGTGAAGGAAATGGGCATGTGAAGTCCTCTTAGTTTCTCAGAAAACAGATGCAGAGGCTACAGAAACATAAGTGAGCTGACTTCAGTGAGCATAGGGTAGGAACAAGGTCAAGGTCCTCTTAAAACACCATGCAGAGATTTTAGTTTCGTTAGACTTGGGGGTCAATAAATGGAGTGTCCTGAGTCACCCTTGTTCTTCTGGCCTGGCCTGCACAGGGCCTAGGGAGAGATTTTTTTGTTGTGTGAACAGAGCTGGATCTATATACTAATTAGGCTTTTTCAGACTTTGTCTTGGTAAAGACAGTGGGTATGGGAGGATTGGATGTTTGAGTTGAGCTCTGGGTCTCTTGGACAACTTTACAAGCTACTGGCTTCCAAGACTTCCTGCTTCAAAGCCCCCAGCCAGACTATTCATGGCCCATTCCAAATCTTCATGTTCATCCCACAGGTGCAAAGAACAGTTGCCTTTCTTATTGATTTTGTAATTGGAGAATTATATTGTCTGGCTTAACACATATTTGCAAACATATAAAGGTAGATTTGTTATGAAAATTGCTTTTGGGCTGTAATAACCTACCTTTTAAGAATGAGAAACTGCTGGGCTTAAGGGAGTTCATGATGAATCAAGATTGAGCCATTCAAATGTGTCTGCAGTTTCTGCATGTATGATAGATAGGATCCTTCTGAGGATACTGGAATAGGGAATTATGACACCAAGCTGATTCAACTGTAAACCTTATTCTTGTACTTTTCTTTCTTGCTGGTAATTTTATGGAGCAGGTTAAGAAAGCTGTTCTATGTTAGGATAGAGTGTATACTAATTTAAAAAAAGAAAAGAAAAAATCTTAAAGCAACCCAAGAGGGAAAAATAATCAAAGATTGTTTTTCTGTTTTCTTTGTGTTCTTAGAATTAGGTGATTCCCATTTTAGTAATTGTTACCTCCACTCAGTTGCCTGTGCCTAAAATGTGCATGATATCTCTCTTTATCTCATTTATATATCCAGTTGATCAAAATTCCTTACCTCTTTGGCTCTAAAATGTGTCTCAAGCATATATTTTTTCAATTGTGACCACAACCACCAACTCTAATCTACCATCATCTCTATTTTGTATCTGTGAAATAATTCCCAAGTGGTTTTGTCTGCTTTTATTCTACCTCCTCCAATCCATTCTTCATATCACAGCCAGAGAAATCCTTTTTAAATGCTAATATAATCTTGTCACCTTCCTAATGACTACTTCTCAGTAGTTTCCAAATGCTTTTAGGACAAAAATCAAAATCTTTACCACGTTCTACTAATTCAATCCTATACCTGCCTGCCTCAACAGATTCAGCTTCCTCTGCTCTTCTCAGCTCTCCAGACCTTCTTTGAGACACAGAAATGTAAAGTGCATCTTCCCACTTTAGAATCTTTATACAGAGAGACCAGATAGCATAGCAGTTAAGAGTATAAGTCCTGAAGTCATACTGGAGTCAGAGTATGAGTCTGGATTTGTACCCATTACTTACAAGTTGTAAGCTGTTTAACTTTTCTATGCCTTAGTTACATCATCTGTTAACTGCACATTTTTGAAAGTACCTACTTTGTGGGTTATTGTGAAAATTAATATACATATATTCTTGTCATTCTTGTTTTGTTGTGCTTCACTTTATTGCAGGTATTAGTCTGTTTTCACACTGCAATAAAAAATACCTGAGACTGGGTAACTTATAAAGGAAGTAATTTTAATTGACTCATGGTTCCACGTAGCTGGGGAGGCCTCAGGAAACTTACAGTCATGGCAGAAAGGGGAAACAAACATGTCCTTCTTCACAAGGCAGCAGGGGAGAGGAGTGCAAGCGAAGAGGGAAGAGCCCCTTATAAAACCATCAGATCTCATGAGAACTCACTCACTATTTTGAGAACAGCATGGGGAAAAGTGTCCCCATGATTCAATTACCTCCACCTCGTCTCTCCCTTGACATGTGGGGATTATGGGAGTTGTGGGAATTACAATTCAAGATGAGAATTTGGGTGGGGACGCAACAAAACCATATAATTGCACTTAGCAGATACAGCATTTTTTACAGATTGAATGTTTGTGTCAACTTTGCTTTGAGCATCTCTATTGGTGCCATTTGTTTTCCAATAACATGTGCTCTCTTTGTGTCTCTGTGTAACATTTTGGTAACTCTCTAACAATAGTTCAAACTTATTACTATTACTATATCTGTTATGGTGGTCTGTAATGAGTGATCCTTTTGTAATTGTTTTAGGGCAACAAAAACTTCTCCCATATAAGACAGCAAGTTTAATCAATAAATGTTGTGTGTATTCTGACTGATCCACAGAGCAGCCGTTCCTTCATTTCTTCCCCTCTCCTTGGACCTCCCTATTCCTGGAAACACAACAATATTGAAATTAGGCCAATTAATTACACTACAATGGCCTCGAATTTTTCAACTGAAAGAAAGAGTCACACAGCTCTCACTTTAAATCAAATGCTAGAAATGATTAGGTTTGGTGAGGAAGTTACATTAAAAGCTGAGATAGGCTGAAAGCTAGGCTTCTTATACCAAACAGCCAATTTGTGAATGCAAAGAAAAAGTTCTTGAAGAAAATTAAAAGTGCTACTTTAGTGAACATATGAATAATAAGAAAGTGAAACAGCCTGAATAATCACATGGAGAAAGTTTTAGTGGTCTGGATAGAAGATCAAATCAGCCATAACATTCCTTAAAGTCAAAGCATAATCTAGAGCAAGGCCCTAATTCTCTTCAATTCTATGAAGGCTGAGAGATGTGAAGAAGTTGCAGAAGAAACATTTGAAGATAGCAGAACCTGGTTCATAAAGTTTAAGAAGCTTCATAACATAAAAGTGCAGAGTGAAACATCAAGTGCTGATGGAGAAGCTGCAGCAAGCTATAGAGAAGATAACAGCTGAGGTCATTAATGAAGGCAGCTACCCAAAACAAGATTTTCAGTGTAGACAGAACAGCTTTATATTGGAAGAAGACGCCATCTACGGCTCTCATAACTAGAGAAAAGTCAATGCCTGGCTTCAAAGCTTCAAAAGATAGGCTGACTATCTTGTGAAGGGCTGATGTAGTTGATGACTTTAAGTTGAAGTCATTTACCATTCTGAAAACCCTAAGGTCTTTCAGAGTGATGCTAAACTACTCTGCCTGTGCTCTATAAATGGATCAACAAAGCCTGGATGATGGTACATCTGTTTACAGCATAGTTTACTGGATATTTTAGCCCACTGTTTAGACCTAATGCTCAGAAAAAAAAAAGTACTTTCAAAATATTACTACTCATTGACAAACATGTGGTCATCCAACAGCTCTGATTGAGATGTACAGGGAGGCTGATGTTATATTCATACCTGCTATCCAACATCTATTCTGCAGTGCATGGATCAAGGAATCATTTTGACTTTCGAGTCTAATTATTTAAAAAATTCATTTTGTAAGGCTAGAGCTTCCATAGATAGTGATTCGTCTGATGGATCTGGGCAAAGTAAATTGAATACCCTCTGGAAAGGATTCACCATTTTAGATACCACTAAGAACTTCTATGACGTTTTCAGAAGGGACATTTTACCTGTGTTTTGGAGGATGAACATGTGTTAATTTGGTGAAGAAGATTAAAGATGGAGTGGCAAACATTCCAGACAGAGGAAAAAGAATAACTAAGGGCTTGCATTAATTGAGCACTTACTATGTACCAAGATGTGTGCTAAGTGCCATATGGCACATATGGCACATTTTATTTTATTTTATTTTATTTTATTTTATTTTATTTTATTTATTTATTTATTTATTTTTGAGACAGAGTCTCACTTTTTGCCCAGGCTGGAGTGCAGTGGCATGATCTTGTCTCACTGCAACATCCACTTCCCGGATTCAAGTGATTCTGCTGCCTCAGCCTCCTGAGTAGCTGGGACTACAGGTGTGCACCACCATACCCAGCTAATTTTGGTATTTTTTAGTACAGACGAGGTTTCACCATGTTGGCCTGGTTTGCCTTGAACTCCTGACCTCAGGTGATCCACCTGCCTCGGCCTCCAAGAGTGCTGGAATTACAGGTATGAGCCACTGCGCCCTACCCAGCCACTAATTTTTGATATGATGATTCTAAAGTTCATCAAACAATAGATAAGAATAATACAGAATTTTTTTAAGTGACTAATTCAAAGGGATTTGCTTTAACTGATATTAAAACATACTTATTAAGCTCCAAAGACTAAAACAACATTATGTCATCAAGTAGAATCTACAGATAGATGGCTGGAATGGGACAGCCATAAATTAGGTATTTTCATGTACAGATGCAAAAATTTAATATTTAACAAAAAAAATCAGAAGCCTGTAGGGGGAGATAAATTATTTAACAAATTATACTGGAAAAATTGGCTATTTGTGAAAAATGTCAATATGGATTCTCAACATAATAATGAATTCCAGTATACCAGAGTTAAATGTAAAACATAATCAAACCACAAAAAACTAGATTCTATACTCATTTAAACAGCACATATACTAAAATTGAAACACTATGAATATTTGATGTACAAATATTTTAATCATCCTTCTGAAAATCAAAACAAAATACTTTTAAAAAGTATATATAAATAAATAATCAATTGTCTTACAGTACATAAAAGCAATGGAAAAAACAAAAGTAGCAAAGGCCAATGAATTTCCTTGAATAAAAATTTAAACAGTTATATATGTTAAAGAAATTATAAATAAAAGTGAAATTGTGAACATTTACAAAAATTAATTTCATTAGAATTTAATGTCCTCAATATATAAAGATGATGTAAGAAGTAATAAGACATACTTTTACACTCCAGTAGATAAGTAGGTAAAGAAAATGAATAGATAATTCTTAGAAGGAATTAAAAAAAAACTGTAATAATCAAAGGAATATTGAAATACCATTCTCTAAATATTAAATTGTCAAGATTTATAAAAGTAATGATACCCATTGTTGGTGAGGAGGTAGTGAAGCAAGCACTCTCATAGGCTAGTAGTAAGGTTTTAAATTAATGCAATCTTTTTAGAAAGTAATAAGATAATATGCATTAAGAGTGGAAAGATTCTAAGGTAGAGTGAGTTAGAAAAAACAGAAAAGGGGCAGAAAGAGTCTTTTGGCTTATAAGCCATTTTGAAAATTCTATTCATGAATACTAATTAAGGTAATAGCAAATTACATATATAATTAAAAATTAAATATGAATAACGGAATAAAACTGTATATGTATTATAGTTACAAATTTATTAATATGCACAAAATATACAAAAAATAATACGCCAAAATATTAGCAGTAGTTAACCCTAGGTGATGTGATTATGAGTAATTTACTTTTCCATTTTTTATATTTCTTTGTATTTCCAACTTTTTTGCCATGCTTCTGTAATCAGGAAAAATTACTTCACAAAATATCAAAAGCAAAGTCATGTTAAAATAAACCAATCATTTCTCACTTGTGAGAGTCTGGCATGCATCATGTTGTCTCATTCATCTTGTGGGTCTTATTTATATAGAAAAGGACTGAATCTATGCCTATGCCTTGAAAAGCATCGAGCATACTATAAGGTATTCATGCATATTAAATAATTATTTAAAGTGAGAGATTATAACCAGCAAGTGAGAGCCTGAATTTATTGATTCAAAAGCAGAAATAATTATGAGGTTTTAAGTGTCTCTCAGTTCCGTAGATATGTTTATTGCAGTATGGTAAATCTCTCAATTACATCATGTGCCACATAACTTTTTGGTCTTGACAGGCCATATATATCAAGGTGGACCCATAAGATTATAATGGAGCTGAAAAATTTCTATCACCTAGTGACATCGTAGCCATTTTTAGGTTGTGGTGCCATGCATTACTGGTGTTCGTGGTGATGCTGGCATAAACAAACCTAATGCACTGCTAATCATGTAAAAATACAGCACATACAACTATGTACAATACATAATACTTGATAATGATAATAAAGGACCACGTTATTGGTTTATGTATTTACTACACTATGCTTTTAATCATTATTTTAGAGTGCACTCCTACATAGTAAAAAAGAAAAGTTAACTGTAAAGCAGCCTCAGGCAGATCCTTCAGGGGATATTCCAGTAGAAGGCATTGTTATAGGAGATTCATAGGAGATGACAGCTCCAAGCATGTTATTGCTCCTGAAGACCTTCCAGTGGGACAAGACTGGAGGTGGAAAACACTGATCTTGTTGATTCTGACTCTATGCAGACGCAGGTTAATGTGTGCACTGATGTTTTATGTTGTTTTTAACAAAAAGGTTAGAAAAATTAAAAATTGAAAAAAGCTTATAAAATTAGATTATGAAGAAATAAAATATTTTTGTACAGCTGAAAAATGTGTTTATGTTTTAAGCTAAGTATTAACAGAAAAGGGTCAAAAAGTTAAAAAAAAAGCTCATGAAGTA
This sequence comes from Pongo abelii, assembly GCF_028885655.2. Lineage (NCBI taxonomy): Eukaryota > Metazoa > Chordata > Mammalia > Primates > Hominidae > Pongo > Pongo abelii. Next base: position 107,787,604 of record NC_071992.2, read on the forward strand.
AAAGTTACAGTAAGCTAAGGTTAATTTATTATTGAAGAAAGAAACATATTTTATAAATTTAGTATGGCCTAAATGCAGCATTTATAAAGTCTACAGTAGTGTACAGTAATGTGCTAGGCCTACACTTTCATTCACCACTCACTAACTGACTCACCCAGAGCAACTTCCAGTCTTGAAAGCTCCATTCATGGTAAGTGGCCTATACAGGTATACCTTTTTTTTTTTTTTTAACTTTTATACTGTATTTTTGTTGTCACAGGATGAGACAGGAGGTCAGCACAAGACACAGGTCACAAAGACCATGCTGATAAAACAGGGTGCAGTAAAGAAGCTGGCCAAAACCCACCAAAAACAAGATGGCAATGAAAGTGACCTCTGGCCATCTCTGCTGTTCATTATATGCTAATCATAACGCATTAGCATGCTAAAAGACACTACCACCAGCCCCTTGACAGTTTACAAATGCCATGGGAAATTTTCAGAAGTTAACCAAGGGGAGGAACCCTCAGTTTCTGGAAATTCCCATCCTTTTCTCAGAAAACTCATGAATAATCCACCCCTTATTTAGCATATAACCAAGAAATAACTCTAAGTACACTCAGTAGAGCAGCCCATGCTGCTGCTCTATGGAGGAGTCATTCTTTCATTCCTTTGCTTTCCTAATAAACTTGCTTTCACTTTATGGACTTGACCCAAATTCTATATTATGTGAGGTCCATGAACCCTCTCTTGGGGTCTGAATTGGGACCCCTTTCCAGTAACAGTGAGTTCCCCTAATTCCATGTGTTTTTATTTGTGATACAGTTTTATTAGTAATACAATTATTTTTCTTACATTTAATATATCATGTTTATATTTTAAAAATGAATATGCAGTAAATGAGCACACAAAACAAATCCATTAAATGTGTATTTTTCACTTCTCTAATAGTTTCTTCTTGAAAATGCAAGATAATTAGATCCAGTTCTGCAGAGGGTAATTCATACCTAGCAAAATATAACAAAGCGTACATTTTTGTTTCCTAGGATATTTGTTTTTCATAGACCTTCAATCCTTACCTCTTCCTATCCTGTGAATTTTTTCAGTTTCTCTTCTAACTCCTAAAGATTGTTGTACTATTTTTGGCCTCCATTTTTAATAATAGATCTAAGAAAAAAGCAAACAAGCAAAAACTGTCACCTAACTAAAGTCAAAGTGAATGGTAATGGTGAGCACTCCTATTTCTATTGCTATATTCGGCTTATCGTGTGATGTTTCCTCTGCCTTTTCCTATTGTCCAAACATGCTTAGAGGAAAATGACTAGTGTTAAACTACTGTCTTATAACCTAATATTGATATAACATATAAGAAGAGGAAAAGAAAAGTGTTAATGATGCCATAAAGAATGTTAAGAAGAAAGAAAGGGCTCTCCCTACTAGGCCCCTTAAATAAAATCTCTCTTGTCTGAATGATAGCAGCAGGAGGCAGAACAACCCTAAACAGACAGGGACGGGTCCCTGGTGAAACTCCACCTTCAAACCAGACAGTTTAAAGCCTGAAAGCCAAGCTACAAGTCCTGAGTAAATCCACGGACTGGATTGAGAACTTCTCTTCCCATTTGGCGTGCTTTCCTCGTATTGATCCTCACCTTTCACTTATTTTACACATAAGTAAAATACTATAAGGTATTCATGCATATTAAATAATTATTTAAAGTGAGAGATTATAACCAGAAAGTGAGAGCCTGAATTTATTGATTCAAAAGCAGAAATATGTACACATATGTACCCTTCCGTAATGTGTATTTTACACTTTGAGTGGTGCCTTTGTTTTACCCCTTTTTGCATACTCACAAACCAATTAGCACACACTCCCCCGATTCTGAGCCCATGAAAGCCCTGGACTCAGCCACCCTGGGAAAGACCATCTGACTTCGAGTGGGGGTCCACCCTTGCATCCCCTCTCCGCTGAGAGCTGTTCTGTTGCTTAATAAAGCTCTTCTCCACCCTTCTCACCCTTCGATTGTCAGTGTAACCTCATTCTTCTTGGATGTGGAACAAGAACTTGGGAACTGCTGAACACAGGTACCAGCTGTAACACAGGTAGGCTTGGGCACACCCAGCCCAGCTGCGGGCTGAGCCATGCGCAAATCATGTGTGGCCCAGCAGGTCGAGTGTGCAGGGTGCCCCATGCGGCAGGCCCAGGGCTAAATAAGGCCCAGGTGGGGGCATCACCAGCTAAGGATTCTAGCTGGCAAAAGTGGCCAAGAGAAATACTGTGTTATGGAGAGCACAATAAAGAGTCTGCTGTGCAAAAGTGCCTATGAAGCTGAAGTTCTGGTTTCAGTAGAAATTCCAATATTGGCTAGTAACCTGTGTGAACCTGACTTGTTTCACTTCTGTAGTTCCAATTAGCACTCACCCAGCTGTACTGATGTGCCTTTGGCAATATGAGCAGAAGGCTACATGAGGGTTTGAGTAGTGAAATATGACTAACCTGCCAATAAATCATCTCCACTGCTTTCAGAAACCTGGAGAACCACATAGTAGGCCTTTTTTTTTTTTTTTTTTTTTTTTTTTCCCTGCATGACTCTCATTTGGGGAATGATCACTAATGCCCATTCTGTTGATATGGGGTCAGTACCATTACACCAAATAGAAAATGTTAAATACAGAATTTCATTTAGAATTAGCATTCTGTTAATTGCACATTTTAGTAATGGTTGATGGGAAGTTAGATGCAAATTATTTAGTTGAGACGTATTTTACCCCAAGATTCATCTTAGCAAAGGCTAGCAACACTAGGGTTTTATTTTCACTGTTAATTCAACAAAGAGGAACCCAGGTAAAGAGATTAAAATATTTGCCACTTAAGTCTCTTGAAAAAATCAAGGATTAGAGATAGGAGAAAGAACACACAGTTAACTTAAGTAGTCAATTAAAACCCTGGTTAGAAACTTAATCTATTTTCCATTTTGTCACAATATGGTTTAGAAGGTATAGCCTGGTAGTCACTGGGGTTGCAGGAAAGCACAGAGACATACCAATGTACCTGCCATCCACTGCCAATATCTTATTGCATGAATTAATCAGTTGACTATGCAAACTAGATAATTTCATTGATTTATAATTTCTATAGTTTTAAAACATTCTCATTTTCATTCTGCCCAATCACTTGAAAAAAAAAATTTTGTGCATATCTGTTTGTCTGAGCATGTATAGCAGTGTAAACAAACTAGACTGAGAGAATTTGACTCTACCACATATTTCGCTTTATTGAAGTGACCACAAACCAAAATAGAATTCAAAGACTGTAACATATTTGACATTTGCAAAATTAAAAGATATTGTGATGTTTATTTGAGGCTCATGGAGGATAAACGAAATATGCATGGAAAGGTGCTATAAATTCTTGCCACATAATCTCTCATGGTCTTTAAATAATTATTAAGTTTTTATGCTAGCTGTTGCCTAAGGAGGTTATAAAGAGATTTTTGTCACTTCACTATTTTTTCTTTGTCTAAAGAACAAAAATGTATTTGTCTAAAACAATGCACATGAGAACACCAGAAGGAACTATTTTACCCTTAAGTGATTTAACCTTTTAACTCAGGCTGTGTTAAAATGTAAAGAATAGTGTGTGATCTGTTTCCATTTCCCCCAAGTTTTGTCTCAATTTGTTCACAAATTCATATGAAGGGACAAAGTCAACTCTATGAACATCGTTCAAGTCACATCTTCACAGTGGCTAAAAGGGGTGTACAAGTGAGGAAAAAAATTAGCCCTCATTGACTGCCAAAAGTCTCTTCTGTATTGTAAAAAAAAAATTTAATTGCATTCACTGATGACAAGTGTGGGTGCATTTGGCAGACAAGGGGAAAGGACTTTGCTATGTATCTGCTGTTTGAAAATTCTTCTCATTCTGCTAACACTTTTCCTCTTCATGTCATCAAAAATAATTTTTTACTGATTATGTTGACACCCTCATAATGCCAGAATTTTTCTTACATCTCAGATGTAACTGTCTGTCATGATCTACATTCAAGTGTGTTGTCTTTTTTTAATATAGCATATATATAAAAAAATACTTTTGAAACTACCAAGTTCAAGTTTTACTTTGCTTTATGAAGACTAGTTCATATCTACACAAGAATGGAGAGGCAACACATTCATTTTCAACCTTCAGAAACTAATTTTATCTTTCCTTTCAGTCTTAAAGCATATTAAGCCATGTTAGCTTACAACACAAAGTAGTGTAAAATGAGACAATTTTAGAAGGTGAATTACTTTTGTCATTTCACTTATGAAATGGTTTCTTTCAGGATATTTTTAATTTAAAAGAGATATAATCTGCCAACAATAAAAATGGGAAAAATAAAAATTCACTGTAGGTTCTTTTATATCATAATTGTGTTCTTGAAAATGTACTTGGAAACCACATCATATTTTTTCATTGACTTGTTTTATACTTGAAAGATGTGTTCAGGCTCTTTTGCAAACCATATATTCAAAAGCATCTTTTTGGAACAATTCTTGATTTTATAATATTGCTGGTGTCTATATCTTTCACTAACTGGCCTCTTCTTAAACCTTTTTTTATTACTGGTGATAAAAAGGTACGATTTCTTCTTTAGATTGTAGTATATGATTTCTGCAGCTTCTGCAAATAATCCGCCTTCTCCTTTCTTGATTTCTAATAGAATTTCATGGAAGACTCTAACAGATAATCTCATGATAAACTGGAAATAGAAGGTTAATAATTTTTGTGCCTTTTTGCTTTCTGAACTACATTCAACTGAAGATCATTCTGCTTAGAAAAATAATCAACTATCCAAAATAACTAGGAATTAAGATGTAAAAAAAAAAAAAGACAGATTGAAGCATAAAAGAGACAGGAAAAAAGCAAAATATCGAGGAATAGTATTAAATCAATAAAAAGCCTGAGGGAGAAATGTATATTTTTTTCATAACCAACCATGTTAAAGGAAAACTACTAGAACAACATAGTGTCTCATAGAATCTGTTTAAAGTATGCCCACTGAATCATTAAATTTATATGTTGTCATAGATATAGATACATATGATAGATATGTCTATGATAGTCTATGTAGATCTATCATAGACTACATATGTAGTCAGAGATATATCTAGTAATCATCACTACAAGTAGCAAATATATCAAACAGATGCTGAATAAGATTTTCCATGGCATTGACATGTTGCTTGGTCAGTTTTCCTATCAAGAATTTCAGAAACACAGATGCTCTAGTTTGTCAGTGGATTTTTCTTTATTTTTTTTCTTTTTTCTTTTCTTGTTTTTTGTTTTTGTTTTTATTTTTTTGTTTTTGTTTTTGTTTGAGACAGGGTCTCACTCTGTCACCCCAGCTGGAGTGCTGTGGCCTGATCATGGCTCACTGCAGCCTCTACCTCCCTAGCTCAAGGGATCCTCCTGCCTCAGCCTCCCAAGCAGCTGGAACTACAGGCATGTGCCACCATGCCCAGCTGATTTTTTTTTTTTTTTTTGATAAAGGTATGGGTCCACTCTGTTGCTCAGGCTGGTCTCGAACTCCTGGGCTCAAGTGATCCTTCCGCCTCAGCCTGTAAAGTGCTGTAATAACAGGTCTGAGCTGCTGTATTTGACCTGCCAAGTGCTTTTTTTAATATTGCTTAGTCCTGGTTGAGTATAATCAAGAAAAACATCAGAGACCAAAGAAAAAGAGGGTTTCATTGAAGGAAATGTGATAAAAATGCTATAATACATCTCTGTCCTGGAGGCACTTGCTATCTAGATAGGTAGCATAATCATACTCAAAGAAAATATATTATTTAACAAAAATGTACAGCTACAAAATACAAAGTAAATACTTATAATACCATTGGGAAGGAGACATAAAGAAAATGAATTTATTCACATCAATAGGAATATCAAAATACAAGAACTTTCCACTCATATACTTGTTCACCAAATAATCTTACTTAAATCTGATTTTAATTTAAACATTTTTTCTAATATACATTAATATTAGAGTTTCACCTTGCATTCTTCATTTGCAATGTTAATTATTTATTTTTCACTTATTGGAACACTATGCCCTCATAATCAAGTAACCTGTTGGTAAGTTTCACTATTTATTTCTGAAATCAGTGGATTGGCCTTATAAATGTTTATCAATCCTTCATGTGAGAAAGAGGAGATTGTTGGCAAAATCAAATAAAATACAATGGCTCTGAGCCTCTACCTATTTAATTCAGGACCTTAACACTTGCTGTCTCTTCTCTTCCTCATTAACTGTGGAAGTCACAAAGGGGAGTGCTTAAAAGTAGTCTTTGAGCTACTGTCACCGCATGGGGTATTTGCTGCAGTTTTTTTCTCTCTTGTTTCAGTTTCTACTTTGTTGTGTCCGCCGTATGAAGAGTGGCTTTAGTTATTCTCACCATTGCCAGTGCACCTCCTGTATGAAGACAAATACCCACACCAGGATTAGAAGGGGGAAATCTACTGAAATGGCCGTGGGGAGGGATGGAAAGAACATACCCAGGAAGGCTGAAGAAGAGGCAGAAGATGAAAGTGGAGCCTGTATCCTGTCTCAAGTGAGGAGACAGGTTTATGAGATTGAGAGAGCACAGAAGGTGTTTTGAGAGAATTGTATTGTGCATGGGAGACCAAGAGTCACTGAAAACAACTCAAATTTTTGTTGTAATTTCTAAAAGAATGTTAAAGGGATACCTATTTTTAACCCACGTCAATATTTCTTAAATTTCTCTTTCTCAGAGCATTTCTTTATTTATTGAGGATAACAATCTTTTGTCACATAGATGTTGTAAATATTTTTACATCAGTTTTATATGATATAATCATACCTTAATTGTATCATATGAAATTTTTTATATTCATAAGTTTATAATTTTTGATAATCAAACCTTTTAATTTTCAATTATATTTTAGTATGAAGCTTATAAATGTGTTCCTTTTGCCAAAATTTATGTAAATGTTTGCCCATATATTTCTAGTTCTTCTACTATTTCATGTTTATACTTAATTCTTTAATCAGTTGATTTTACCCATCTCACAATCATTCATAAAGTAACCCAACATTTCTTACAATTTTAAAAATTACTTTTATTACATACTAAAGATTTAAACACTCTAAGCTGTATTTGGAGGATTATATTCTGCTTTGCTAGCCAATCATTTACTTTAGCACATGTATAATATTTGATTAATTTTTGTAGATTTATAATATGTTATCTGGTGAAATAAACCCTCCTCAATCATTATTATTCCTCTCAACTTTTTCTTGTCCTTTTAAAAACATAGTGGTTAAATAAACATAACATAAAATTTGTAATTTTAACCATTTTTTGATGTGTACAATTCTGTGGCATTTAAGTACATTCAAAATATTGTGCAGCCATCACCTCTATTGTATTTGGATAAAAATCCAGAATATTTTCATCATCTCGGAAAGAATTCTGTACCTATGAAGCAGTCACTCCTTTTTTCTGTCTCTCCTTAACCTGTGGCAACCACTAATCTACTTTCTGTCCCTAATGGATTTGCTTATGCAATTCCACTCCTAAAAGAATTGAATACAGGTATTCAAATAGAAACTCGTACAGTAGTGTTCATAGAGGCACTATTCACACCTGCCAAAAAGTGGAAACAACCTAAATGTTTATCAACCCATGAACAAATGAACTAAATTTAGTATATTCATACAATGGAATAATATCCAATTATAGTAATGGAATACTGATACACACCATTACATGGATGAACCTTGAAAACATTATGCTAAGTGAAATGAGCCAGATACACAGAAAACAAATATTATATGATTCCACTCATAAGCAAATCCGTTAGGGACAGAATAGATGTTGGATAGCAGGTATGAATATAACATCAGCCTCCCTGTACATCTCAATCAGAGCTTTTGGATGACCACATGCTTTGTCAATGAGTAGTAATATTTTGAAAGTACTTTTTTTTTTTTCTGAGCATGAGGTCTAAACAGTGGGCTAAAATATCCAGTAAACTATGCTGTAAACAGATGTACCATCATCCAGGCTTTGTTGATCCATTTACAGAGCACAGGCAGAGTAGTTTAGCATCACTCTGAAAGACCCTAGGGTTTTCAGAATGGTAAATGAGCACAGTCTTCAATTTAAAATCACCAACTACATCAGCCCTTCACAAGAGAGTCAGCCTATCTTTTGAAGCTTTGAAGCCAGGCATTGACTTTTCTGTAGTTATGAGAGTCTTAGATGGCATCTTCTTCCAATATAAAGCTGTTCTGTGAACCCCCGTCTTTACTAAAAATACAAAATTAGTTGAGTGTGGTGGTGCACACCTGTAATTCCAGCTACTTGGGAGGCTAAGGCAGGAGAATCGCTTGAACCCGGTAGGCGGAGGTTGCAGTGAGCCGAGATTGCGCCATTGCACTCCAGCCTGGGCGACAAGAGCAAAACTCCATCTCAAAAAACAAAACAAAACAAATAAAACCCCACAATTCGATACCACCTTTACTTCTGCCAGAATGGCTGTAACGAAAAAGTGAAAAAACAGTAGATGTTGGTGTGGATGCAGGATCAGGGAACACTTCTACACTGCTGGTGGGAATGTAAGCTAGTGCAGCCACTGTGGCGAACAGTGTGGAGATTCCTTAAATAACTAAAAGTAGAACTACCATTTGATCGAGCAATCCCACTACTAATGGGTATCTATCCAGGGGAAAAGAAGTCATTATACATAAAAGATACTTGCCCACGCATGTTTATAGCAGCACAATTAGCAATTGCAAAATCATGGAACCAACCCAAATGCCCGTCAATCAATGAATGGATAAAGAAACTGTAGTATATATATACATATATGATGGACTACTACTCGGCCACAAAAAAGAATGAATTAATGGCATTTGCAGCGACCTGGCTGAGATTGGAGACTATTATTCTAAGTGAAGTAACTCAGGAATGGAAAACCAAACATCGTATGTTCTCACTGATATGTGGGAGCTAAGCTATAAGGATACAAAGGCATAAGAATGATACAATGGACTTTGGGGACTTGGGGGGAAGCATGGAAAGGGGGTGAAGGATAAAAGACTACAAATATGGTGCAGTGTATACTGCTGGGGTGATGGGTGCACCAAAATCTCACAAATCACCACTAAACGGCTTACTCATATAACCAAATACCACCTGTACCCCAATAACTTATGGACAAATTTTTAAAAAAGAAATGACTTTTAGAATCTCACCCAGTTTAGATCAGGAAAGTAAATAGATAAGAGTGATTGCTTTGGAAGTGGAATCAAGAGAGAAAAAGCGAAGAGAAAATGAGGAGAAAAATCAATAGCACTTGTTTAAAGTGTCTCTTTTTTGTGCATCTGTATTCACTAATACACATAGGAAGTAACATATTAAGTAGAACTGAAGTAATATGTGTCTTCCAGATTCTTCTGGTGCCATTAGAAGTTGCAAACAACTGGTGCTATGCCTTTTTATGAGGCGTTAAAATACCAAGCCACTGTAACCCTAGACATAGTCAAATATAAAAGGCACACATGATATTAACATTGCAGAGCTCCTGAATTTTGTTCTAACATGCTCTATTTTACTGACCAAAATTTTTTCTAATTATTATAGTTGGAAAAATGATTTTTAAATTTTAAAACTGCTATTTAACTGAATTGTAATTTATGTAAGTATAAATCTTTGGAAGAAGCATAAAGTCAGTACTTCTCTCTGAAATCAATATTGTACATCAAAAATACTACATAACAGCTATAATCATAAGAATCTTCCTACCCAATTCAGTGCACCAAAGCAACCAAAAATATTTATAAATTTAGAACTAAAATTCTGTTTCCTTAGCTCAGATGAAGTAGAACAGTAAACACATCTAAGACAAAAAAATAATTTCTTCTTTTTGCATTATCTTTTTTTCTCACTCCTTCTCTCTCATGCACAAACACACACACACACACAATACATAGACAAACGTACTTCCCATTTAAAGATACATTTGCTGATTGTGATGTATATTCTTTTTCACTACACCCCATATGTAGTTTTTATAAGGCAGCATTCCATCAGGAGATGCTTCATAGGAAGAAACAAAGAATGCTAGAATCACATAAGTTTGAAAAGCACTATTTGCCATGTCACATTCTTAGAAATTCACAGTGCATATTAGTGTAGTGAAGCCTTCCAGAGATCCTGAAGAAAAAAAAAATTGTTTAAATTGGAATATCCCAAATTTAGTTGATCACAGGCCATTTTTATACCTAATACCTAACACAACACCATAGTAGTCAGGAAATGCTTGGTCATGTCATAATAACAAGAAGCCCCAAAACATCAGTGACTTGCATTGTAAAGTTTGTGTCTCACTTAATACTACATATCTAATGTGGTTCCGAGGAAAGTTTTGCTTACTGTATCCACTCAGATAATCAGGTGAGTTGTTTTTTCTTTTCACAATCACTACAACAATGAGAAAGAAATTCAGGAAACCATGCACTACTTTTAAAACTTCCCCCAAGTGATATTACTCTTTTTTTTTTTTTTTTTTGGTCAATCCCATTGGCCAAGGTGAATAATATTATTGTCATGCCCAACTTCAGTGTCAGAAGGGAAGGCTAATTGTACCATGCGTTCTGAAGAGGGAGTCAGATATTTTTGGTGAACAGCAGGACTACCACAAATAACACTTTAGAAAATGCTGGGCTGAAGAAACAGCTTTGGCACCTGTTATTCAATCACTCAGTGAACATACAAAATAAATACTCCTGGCAAGATAATAATTCTGGGGTTTGCCCAGTCGTCAGCATTGCCAACTTGGCTTCTTGGCTTTACCAGCTGCATGATGTGGTCTGTTCCAAGGGAGTTGCCCCATCTGTGACTCAAATACTGCCCTTTGCTGATGTTGCTTCCTGGCAAATAATGGCCATGATAATAACATAAAGCAATTATTCACCCATCTGCCTTGACACCAGCATTCCAACATACCTTATCGCCTTTAAACCTATTTTAGTTCTTATCTCATAGTCTCTGTCTTAGTGTATTCAACTTGCTATAGCAAAATATCATAAACTGGGTGACTTATAAACAACGGGAATTTATTTCTCACAGTTCTGGAGGCTGGGAAATCCAAGATCAGGGCACCAGCAGATTTGGCATTTTTGACATTCAGTATAGACCTGGCCCATTTCCTGGTTCATAGATGTCACCTTCCCACTGTGTCCTCACATGGTGAAAGGGGCATGGCAGCTCTCTAGGACCTCTTTTATAAGGGCACTAATCCCATTTATGAGGGCCCTGCCCTCATGATCTAATAATTACTTCCCAAAGACCCCATTTATTAATACCATCACCTTGTGGGTTAGCATTTCAACATATGAATTTTGGGGTAACATGAACATTCAGATCATAGCAATCTCCAATGTTATTTTCAGAAAGGAGCTATTAATATATTACTTGTCAGAGACCAACATATTGTAGTGGCCTCCATCCACGACAAATTAGACATGTACAAAATAATATTAAATATATAAGAGACTGCTTCCTTATCTCTAAAATTTTTAGATCTAGGAAAAGGCGTTTCCAAAGCAGAGCTTGCTCCAAGAGAGGAAAGGACGCCATGTAGGTGGGGTTTGATTTTGCTTCCCTGGCTTCAACTCCCCTGCTTCTGGATTAATCTCCCTTGCGCACTTGGATTTCTTATATTACTTTGCCTATAATAAGGGTTCTGTGGTTAAAAAAAATATATTTTACCTATTGACTAAAATGTTCTTTAAGGTCCTTTTCAACCTTGACATTTTAACATACTCTGATCACCAATAAGAAGAGATATTTGACATTCAGTATAGACGGGACAAATTGTCAGTTCAGCTGATGTGAGTTGCTTTCCCCAGGTTAACCATGGTCAGCCCAGTTTTAGTATGCCTTTCTGATGACAAAGAGGGTAACATGCTCCCAAGAATATGAAGCTGTGCTGATTTCTTTACTTTTGTGTCTGCTATGTGACACTAGTTACTCTCCAAAAATTTGAGGAGCTTAGCTTATACCCCTAAAGAGACACAAACCACTGGAGTCAAACTAAAGACACACAGCTGGTGCAGAATGTGTACAAGGTCCAGATGCATCATGTGCAGAGGTGACCCCTGAACTCCAGTGCAGTCTTTTCAGCTTCACCTAAGTCTGACTTAGGTGATGACACAAAGAATCCGAAGCATCCTGGGATCAACCCCTTATTGAGGACTGGAGGCTTAAATCCACCTAGTTTGAACAATGAAGCTTGGTATTTGGATGTTCTTCACTTTCCATTCCTTCTAACAGTTCTTTTAAATGAGGCCACCAAAGTTCACTATAAAGATCATGAAAGGGTTTCATCCAAGTGATAATTCTGATATGTTGAGAATACTGCTGGAGATTGGATAAGGAAAGGATTCTGAGGTCAAGCACAGACCCAGCAGAAAATAATACCATTATTCATTAGTGATGTCAGCATGGCAGCATTCATGCCACTATTTGTCATCCTGAGGTCCTTCTGATCCCATCACAAACTTTCATCATCAAAATAATGACCTTCAAAGCAGTCCCTTTGTGTTTCCTATAACTGGAAGAGAAATGAATGATGTTCAAAGCATTAACACTCAAATTCCAGAGCAATAATAATGGATGATCAGCAAGGTGTCATAAATTGAATCTTATATTACTGCTTCGTGTTATTTTACCTTTGAATGGAGAATACATACTCTGTGTTTTTCACCTTTACTAAAAAAATATAACTGGTATCATTTCTGTTGATTTCATGAGAATTCACATTTATTCCTTCAAAGTTAAACAGGAATGCATTGACGTTCTCTTCCCATTATTTTCTTTAATACGTTTTTATTTTTAGGAATAAAAATTTACAGGATAAAATGTAAGACCATGGTAATATGGTTAGAGATAAATATTATTACTCAATAAATATTGATTATTTATAGGCCTTCCATCTGCACAACTTACAAGCCCAAAGAGTAATCCCAATCAGAAAGCTGAGGTAGATTAAACCAGTTTGCTTCTGTTAGGTTAGTCAGTCAATCTACTCTAAAAATGAAACTTCCAGATATGAGGATTCATATTTCTTTTCTTTTTTTGTGGGGGTGGGGGGATGGAGTCTTGCTCTGTCACCCAGGCTGGAGTGCAGTGGCATGATCTTAACTCATTGAAACCTCCATCTGCAGGGTTCAAGCGATTCTCCTGCCTCAGCCTCCAAGTAGCTGGGACTATAGGCGCGAATCACCATGCCTGGCTAATTTTTGTATTTTTTTTAGTAAAGTCAGGTTTCACTATGTTGGCCAGGCTGGTCTCAAACTCCTGACCTCAGGTGATCTGCCTGCCTCAGCCTCCCATAGTGCTGGGATTATAGGCGTGAGGTACTGTGCCCAGCCAAGAAGATTTATATTTCTGATCATCAATATTATTCATACCTAAATAAGCAGAATCTGGGTTTCTTTCTGTTCATTTTAACACAAAGATGCTCTCCAGTATATGACAGCAGCCAAATCCAGCTATCATATTTATTCAGAATGAGCAAGAACTGAGACATATCTCTTCATAAGAGATAATTTTTGGTTGGGATTTACACTCATTGTCTGTATGAAACCCACTAGGAATCTCGCAGAAGATTCAGATGGCAAAAAATTCTAAGCAAAATGCTGAATGCCGCTCCATCCCAATTTTGGAATTCAGCTCTATTTATCAAGACCAAAAAAGTGAAATAGGGTGCTGGAGATAAGTTAGTTGTTCACTAAATTGTATCTCATTTCTTTCTGGGCACAAGATTATACAACATATTCAAGCATTCCTTGCACTTAAATACAGCTATATGAGAGCAAATTGTATTCAATAGATTGTGGGCAGAGTGGCACATGCCACTCCCAGGCCTAGCCTCCTACACACAACCATCTGTTCTCCTTTCCCGTTCTTGGTCTAAATGGAGGGAACTCCAAGAACCTAAAGAACGGAAGAGATAAAATGCAGAAGGATCTAGGTCCCTTAGTTGCACATGGATGATAAGTGAGCAAAAATGAGTAGACTGTTTCCTAAGTACTAAATAAACTGTAAATGTGTTAAGCCTACCTCTGAGATTTTAGAGTTCTTTGTTGGATCAGTTATTCTGTCTTGATTAACCCAGCTAGTAAAACACAAGGAACCAATGATGATCTGGATCATATTGCCTCCATTAAGATTCCTGGATAATAAGCCAATAAATAATAATTATTAACACATCATAAATATCAATGTGAATACCTATTTGTGGCACCATAAGGACAGCTTACATTTTCTGAGCACTCTTCATATGCCAAAAACATATAATTTTGCTATCCCTATTTACGGATCATAAATGAAAAGCCAAATGATTAAATAACTGGATCAAGATCAAGATCTGTCAGTAAGTGGACTTTTAACTCAATTCCAACCTTTTTTTATTTTAATTCCTGAATCGTTAAGCACCAAGCCACATTGACTCTCAGTTCTCACATTCATCCTGACTCACTTTTCTGACAATCATACAATCAAATTGACCTGTCTGCTTTATCATATCAGAGTATGCCTACCGATTGATATGATTCATTGTACTTGATATTCTTAAATCCTAAACCTGTTGAAAATTATAGCTTTGAAGTTTAAATCTATAATCACCAAAGATATTGCTTGCAAGTAGCATAACCCACTTAAGCTAGTTTAAGAAGAAAAAGAGTATATCACAGCATATTAGGAAACTCAGAGGCTTCAGGAAGCTTATCAGATTGTATCCAAGAACAATTCCCAAATTGTACACTGAGCCTAACCAGTAGAGGTCCTTCTGGGTACAGGCATGGCTGGTCACACAGTGGCCACTGCATTTGTGCATATCATCACTATCCCAGGGACATCTGCCATTACTGCTTAAAAATGCCTGATATCTCTCCTCTGTGCTCTGCCACTCTCATGAGAATATGGATTTTATGAAGCAACTGCACTGGTTCTTCATGTTGTTCCATTCTAAATAAAACAATCTCAGGAGAATAGCTCTGTTGGGCAAAGCCTACATCCTAGCTGGAGGCTGGGAAATCGAGTTCTGGCTTCCATTGAGTAGGTGGATCTCATAGTGGAAAACCCTCCAAACATAAGAAGCCTGTTTAAAAGATTCTAGTTGACCAAAACATATGCCCACTGAAATACAACGTAAAGTCATATGGAAACAAAAATCATGGGGGAACAGAAACAACGCTTCTTTTAGAGGAAGCAGTTTCAGAGAGAGAATAGAGCAGACGTTCAGGGGGGAAAAGCAGCAGCCTTAGGAAAGACAGGGCTGCTACATGATGACTCCTAAGTTTTGGTGAAGTCTGGCTGTCCTCGCTCTGATTGGCTTCCATGTATTTTTATAATATGAGGTCTCTGCAGTTCTTAAATGGCAAGTTCATAAATACATGCCAGGCAGTAAACACCTTCAAAATATTGACATGAATAAATAAATCTTAGAGTAAGATTCTCAGAGCTAGTGTAAGCAGAAAAATAGCTTATTAAAGGATATTATTATAACAGAAAACTCACAGAAGATTCATGAGGCTTAAAGGAGGGAGCAAGATGGAGACATTTGTTTCTAACGGACGTAGAAATAACTCTTACATAGTGTTTAAGAGGATCAAACTTAGATAGCCCACACAATTGATTTGAATTCTGGCTCCACCCATTGACATCACTTCACTAAGTTGTAAATTCCATGAAATCATGGGTCATGTCTCACTCACATTTGTGCCAGTTATAGTCCCTGCCTTGCCACAGAACTTAGCAGTTAATATTTTTTAATGAATTCTTTCAACTGGTAGTAGCAAAAAAGAAAAAGGATTTCATTTATTTAGATTAAATAGAACAAATAAGTGACTAAGTTAGCAATTGGGAAGAAAAATGCATTGACAATATGGATTTCCAAACTACAGAATGCTTGAGTTTATCATTTCTAGTAGTGTTGTTTCATGGAATCAATTTTGTATCATTTTTAATTGCCACACATGCACAAATTGGCCTCAAAACACCATGTAATGATTACAATGGCTATAAATCACATTGACTGTGACATTGCTTCTTCTAAGTCCAAAAGTTAGTTAACATATAATATTCACTACTCTCTCTTTCCAATGTTTGTGTCCAAACATTGTTTCTTAAGTAGCCATATTGATTGTATTGATTAATACTCCTGGTAGAAATGATGAAAAATATTGATTTGCTCTTGTAAACCTCAGCTAAAACTAAAATATCTAGAGTATTGCTTCCTTGAACGCCATAAGAGCTCTCTTCTCAGGCTTCTTCCATTCTTGCTGATTACATCTACAGATGGAAATCAGGTGTGAAAATCCATTAAGATGCTTCACAACAACACAAACTTTAACTCTTATTGAACTCTCATGTTCTCTCTTCCTTAATTAAGGCACAAGAACATTTTACCATGGAGAGAGAATGACTTAGATTATGGATCTTATTCCTTCTAAGGCATTCATTTCACCCGATCGGGGAATAATACATTTCTTACTTCATTGCTTTGCAAAGAGCCTCTTACACAGGTTTCTTCCAAGGGGAGAATAAAGAGTGTGGTTTTACTTATAAAGAGCTCTCAGTTATCCATGCCACAAAAGAAAAATGAAGCATACAGCTGTTCTCCCAAAATTATAACATATTTTTTCACTAAACATTTTAAAACACAAATAAGGAGTATCATTTAAATGAATTAGTGACATAGAATCTTATTTTAGAGCTGGAATAACCTTTAATGTTTGCAGCACAAAAAAGCAGTTGTGAGCACAGGCTTTGGAGTCAGATGACCTGGGTTAAAACCTTGGCTTCACATTTACCAGCTGTGTGACCTTAGGCAATTTACAAAATATCCTGTGCCTCAATCTTTTCTTCTGTATACTTTTAATTATAATTATACAAATAAATAATAAAATATAATAAGCAAGTTTGAGATAAATACAAATAATAAAATGTAACAATAACTGTAATAATACCTTTCTCATAGGCTTGTTATGAAAGTTAACTGAGATAATGCAATCCAGCACTTAGCAGTCAACACATGTTCATTATTTTGCCTTTAACACTCTGTGCACTTCTGTTCCATAAAGCCATAGCAAGTTAAAGAAAACAAACAAACAAACACAAAACAAGTTTCTACAGTCTTTCCTGATCTTTAGTAATTAGATGAATAAGCCTCATAATTTTTGTTTTCTAAAGCTTCACCGACAACGTGAGATGTGAAAAAAATGTCACTGATCTCTATGGAGAAAAAAAAAGCCAAAATGCAGACTTGATTCAGACTGATAGTTTAGTATAAAGATGCAAACAGGACAGTCTTCATGGTTCACATTTGCCAGTTTATTTTCACCAAACATATTCACAATAGCAGGATCACTAAATGAATATTCGGCCCATGAGTGTTTAGCTTTTGTGGATTCCCAAATTAAAATGATTACTAAGAACAAAAAATCATTATTACTAATATCCATGATAAAGACTGGATCTACTTACTTGTACAGAAGTAAAGACTTTATAAGCAAAAAGAAGAGCATTAGGAATTTGAAAGCCCAGCAAATGCAAATTAGATTGCATTTTACAAAATATGGCTGCTATCATTTTCAATAAATTTCCAGAGATTCCAGGGAATCAGAAAAGGAATCAGAAGGAATAGCAGAGCCATTTTCACTCCTGAATTATCTTCCGGCCTGTTTTTATATTTAGATTTTTTAAAATGCAGTAACAATTATAACAGCTCTTAATTATTGAGTACTTACTATGAGCCAGGCATTCTGCGAAGTATTGTGCATGCATTATTTCATTTGATACCCACAACATATATATGAGGAAGTCAATATCATTTTTCTATGTTTACAGATGAGGAAACTAAACATAGAAAGGTTGAGTTCCTTGTCTAGGGTCCTAGAGCCAGTAAACGGTCATTCAGTACTTTGGCTAGGTCCAAAGCCAGGTTCATTAGCCACTAAGCAAGCTATTAATACCTCTACATAAAGAACACACTAACTGAGCAACCCAAAGACTTCCAACTACCTTGTCTATCCTGGAGCTTTGAGTCCAGTGAATATACAGGGACTGATACCAGCTGGGGG
The DNA here is from genome assembly GCF_028885655.2 of Pongo abelii. Lineage (NCBI taxonomy): Eukaryota > Metazoa > Chordata > Mammalia > Primates > Hominidae > Pongo > Pongo abelii. The sequence goes on from NC_071992.2 coordinate 107,805,738, forward strand.
AGCAGATGTGTAGATGAACTAAATGAACTAACTCCGTTCTTTTCCATACACTCCTTCTCCATTGCCAGATGTGGACCTGAGGCTGTAGGTTTTGGAAGCTATCTTTCTCTCTGGATGCCACCAAACGATAACAACTTGCTAATGAGGCAGTTGCCTTAGAGTTCCTGATGCTAAGTCCTGGGAAACACGGCTAGGCCATAAGATTACTCAGAGAAAGTAACCCCTTTGAAAACTACTCCTTTACCTAAGTCTTGAAGCTGCTGTGGATTTTACTGATTTCAAGCAGTTGGAAGGCATTCAACTGAAGAAAGGTAGTGTGCTATGTAGGAATAAAGCTTCAAAAGCAGTTCTGGGACAATATGAGGTTTTTCTGCTAGTTATCATAATGACAAAAAAAGTAACTTATGAGGTTTTCCTGCTTATTATCATTATAATGACAAGAAAGTAACTTAACTCACCTGAATCTCTCCTTTTTTTTTAGACAGTCTCACTCTGTCTCCCAGGCTGGAGTGCAATGGTGCAATCTCGGCTCACTGCAAACTCCGCCTCCTGGGTTCAAGCGATTCTCATGCCTCAACCTCTCAAGAAGCTAGGATTACAGGTACGCACCACCAGTCCTGGATAATTTTTTTTTTTTTTTTTGTATTTGTAGAAGAGACAGGGTTTTGCCATGTTAACTAGGCTGGTCTTGAACTCTTGGCCTCAAGTGATCCAACTGCATTGGCCACCCAAGTGCTAGGATTACAGGCGTGAGCCACTGTGCAAGGCCTGAATGAATCTCATTTATAATAATGAAATAGTATATTACATTTATCATGTGACACATCTTTTGGATTTTAACTTTTGAAATCTGAGGCTTTTTTTTTTCTTTCATACGGGGTCTCACTCTGTTGCCCAGGCTGGAGTACTGTGGTGCAGTCACAGCTCACTGCAGCCCCTAGCTCCTGGGCTCAAGTGATCCTCCCACTTCAGCCTCCTGAGTAACTGGGACTACAGGTGCCTGCCACCATGCCAGGCTAATTTTTTTCTGTTTTTTTGTACAGATGAGGTCTCACTATGTTGCTCAGGCTGGTCTCGAACTCCTGACCTTAAGTGATCCTCTTGCCTCAGCCTCCAAAAGCGCTGGGATTAAGGTGTGAGCCACCACACCAAGGCGCTGAGGCATCTTATAGCCAATAAACAGCATCGTCCAATGTTTGCTGGCCAGGCAGCAGTGGTGAGGTATTTGTCATGACTTGTGTATGTGCAAAAACAATTTGCAGAATGGGTAGCAATGGACATGATAGAGCATTTGCTCCTTGAATCCCAAGGCATATACCGGAAGGTATGGGAAGATGAAAGATAGGAATGCTTACAATGTGGTTAGAGATACAAAGAATAAATACATAAAATGTTTACCATAAATTCGTGTTTAATTCATTGTATATTCTCATCTACTCCCAAAAAGATTTGGGACAAAAAGAGGTTAGGTACTTTTGTCCAAGGTCATACAGTTAGGCAGACTGGAAAATGACCTAATTCCTATCCTGTGCTATTCTTAACCACTCTAACTCCTCATTCTCCAACTGCCCACGATGCTGGAAGAAGCAGCATGGCACAATGTGAAGAACTCAGAAAATGGGACGATATCGTTTGTGCTGAAGAGGAGGAGGCAGTGGGGTTGTTGAGTCAATGGGGACTCTTCTCACTGGAGAGGACTATCAAAAGCACTCTACTGGTGAAGAAGGTGTGAACAAAGGCCTAAGAAGAAGAAAGATAATTTGTAGGAATTGTAAGTTAGTAAGTAAGGCCGACAAGGACGTTTGTAAGGGCAGTAGTGGGACCTAGAGGTGGAAGGAAAGGAGGAGGAATCTTAAATCCAGACAGTGACTTTCAGCCTTTATTCTGAAGAGAGCTGCTATGGCCTGAATGTTTGTGTCCTTTCAAAATTCATGTGTTGAAACCTAATTCCCAATGTGACAGTATTAGGTGATGGGGCCTTGTAAGAAGTAATTAAGTCACGGCCAGGCGGGGAGGCTCACACCTGTAATCCCAGCATTTTGGGGGGCGGAGGCGGGTGGATCGCCTGAGATCAGGGGTTTGAGACCAGCCTGGCCAACATGGTAAAACTCCGTCTCTACTAAAATTACAAAAATTAGCTGGGCATGGTGGCGTGTGCCTGTAGTCCCAGCTACTCAGGAGGCCAAGGCAGGAGAATTGCTTGAACCTGAGAGGCAGAGGTTGCAGTGAGCTGAAATTGTGCCATTGTACTCCAGCCTTGGCAACAAGAGTGAAACTCCGTCTCAAAAAAAAAAAAAAAAAAAGGAAAGAAAGAAAAGAAAAGTAGAAGTAATTAAGTTATGAGGGCTCTGCTCTCGTAAGTGGGATTTGTGCCTTTAGAAAAGAGGCTGAAGGGAGAGTGTTTGCCCCTTCCAGCATGTGAGGACACACAGAAAGCACCATCTATGAAGCAGAGTGAGCCCTCACCAGACACTCAACCTGCCGGTGCCTTGATCTTGGACTTCCAAGCCTCCAGAACTGTGGCGCGATAAATTTCTGTTTATAAATTACTCAGTATAATGTATTTTGTTATGGCAGATGAAATAAATGAGACAACTGAGCTGCCAGTGAAGGTTTCTGAATTCATCTACTTTTAAAAGTTTAACTTGGGGAAGACTGGTCTGTCTTACGCATATGCAGTTGGAGATGATAAAGAGCTAACTTCTGTGCTTTGTAAATGCAGCACAAGGGGAGAGACTGGTGAGATTTCTTTCTGTGTGAGGTCTTGGTTGTGATAGATGTGATAGAGGAAAGGGAAAAATATGTTACAGAAATTTGTATGAATAAGTGCCTGTGAAAATGTTCAAATAAGTTTGAGAAATGTTAGAATACACAAAACTCCTTGATTATTCCATTGTTAGACTTTTCAGATCCTTTAGGGCAGTGGTCCCCAATCTTTTTGGCACCAGGGACTGGCGACATGGAAGACAGTTTTTCCACGGACCAGGGTAGGGGAATGGTTTTGGGATAATTCAAGCGCATTACATTTATTGTGTATTTTATTTCTATTATTATTACATTTTAATATATATGAAATAATTATACAACTCACCATAATGTAGAATCAGTGGGATCCCTGAGCTTATTCTCCTGGAACTAGAAGGTCCCATCTGGGGGTGATGGGAGACAGTGACAGATCACCAGGCATTAGATTCTCATAAGGAGCGTACAATCTAGATCCCTCGTGTACACAGTTCACAATAGGGTTCACACTCTTATGAGAATCTAATGCTGCCACTGACCTGACAGGAGGCAGAGCTCAGGTGGTAATGCAAATAATGGGGAGCGGCTGTAAATACAGATGAAGCTTCTCTTGCTTGCCCCTGCCTACCTCCTGCTTTGCAGCCTGGTTCCCAACAGGCCATGGTTCTGGGGGAATTGGGGATCTCTGCTTTAGGCAATATAAATTATAACATTATCCACATGTTGATCATTGAGCACTTTTACATTTTTTCCCATAGGAAATTGCCTATTAATGACTTCTAGTTCCAAGTTCCAGTGAGCCTGGTTTGAGAAATGCCGAGTTATTTATATCCTAGTTAATGGCTAAGTTGCAGCTCTTTTATCTTTTATTATTTTTTATTCCAGCCTTGGATTATCAGCCTCAGACCTTTTATAAGCATATTTGTATTCAATTTAATATTTTTTACTTAGAATCATAGGTCACCAAGTTACTGAAATCAATTTAGATGACACCGTAAGAACATTTTATGGCCAAGAATAGTGGTGCTTGCCAATAATCCTAGCTACTTGGGAGGCTGAGGCAGAAGTATTATCTTAGCCCAGGAGTTTGAGACTAGCCTGGGCAACATAGCAAGATGCTTTATCAAGAGAAAAGCAAAACAAATAACATTTTATGAAAGTAGGTAGATCATGGACAGGCGTGGTGGCTCATGCTTGTAATCCCAGCACTATGGGAGGCTGAGGTGGGTGGATCATGAGGTCAGGAGTTCGAGACCAGCCTGGCCAAGATGGTGAAACCCTGTCTCTTCTACAAATACAAAAATTAGCCAGGTGTGGTGGCAAGTGCCTGTAATTTCAGCTACTCAGGAGGCTGAGGCAGGAGAATCACTCGAACGCGGGAGGCAGAGGTTGCAGTGAGCTGAAATCGTGCCACTGCACTCCAGCCTGGGCAACAAGAGTGAGACTTCATCTCAAAAAAAAAAAAAAGAAAGTAGGTAGATCATAACTAACGTGAATATATATATATATATATATAGTATATGCATGCATATGTGTATATGTACGTTTGCTTATATTTATGTATGTTTACATTGGTATATATAAATGTATATGTATGTATTTGTGTGTATATGTGTGTGTGTATTCCTTATATTTAATTCCACAAAACTCAGTGATAGTTATTACCTTACACTGGCTTCATGAAGAACATATTACATAGCAGAACAGTAGAAAGTACCTTGCTAACATTTTTAAAAGTCTTTGCTAACAGAGCAAAAAGAATGTATTACTTGCCACTAAAAATTGGTGGTTTGCACTTGCCTTAATTTTACTGCCTCAGACTTTGTCAGCAAAACGCACAATTGTAATAAGCGGAATTGTAAAAGGCTGCTGTTGGGTTTTTGCAGACTTTCTATCTTTCATCACACCTTTAGAAGACAGGTTTTAAGTAGCAGTATACACCATCTAAAACAAGAGTTTGCGACAAGTTTAATTGGGAATACAGAATTCTTTCTAAGACAATGTTGACCTCGTTTTCAAGTAAGCAAAGAGTGAATGATTTATTTATTTACTTCATGCACACAATAACCAAGTCAAACCACCATCAGTCTTCTAAGAAAGGCTATTCTTGCCGGGTGTGGTGGCTCACGCCTGTAATCACAGCATTTTGGGAGGCCGAGGCAGCTGGACCACCTGAGGTCAGGAGTTCAAGACCAGCCTGGCCAACATGGTGAAACCGTGTCTCTACTAAAAATACAAAAATTAACTGGGCATGGTGGTGTGTGCCTGTAATCCCAGCTACTCAGGAGGCTGAGGGAAGAGAATCACTTGAACCTGGGAGACAGAGGTTGCAGTGAGCCGAGATTGCACCACTGCACTCCAACCTGGACAAGACAGTGAGACTGCTTCTAAAAAAAAAAAAAAAAAAAAAAAAAAAAGGAAAGAAAGAATGGCTATTCTTATGAAAGTCTCCCTGCTTCTGGAAAAAAATGCCTTGGCTTATATCTTACGTTTCTGCAAAATTCAGGAGTGTGTTTCTTCCTAGGCATGCGATGTTGTTTCTGGCACCTGTGTCTGTCCTTGTGATGTCACCTCAGAGAGGCATGGTTCTCCCCTTCATTGCCTTGCCTTCTTGTTTTTTTTTCTTTTGGCATCTCCTTGCCTTCATTCGCATGTTGCTCCTACTGAGAATTTTCCCTGAAGTTCAGAGCCTCCAACAGATGAGTTATTAACTGAACTGATTTGGAAAGCTTTACAGCCACTGCCCTCTGTTCCCTGCTGACTACTTGCCCACCCCAACCCTTTATCAGAAAGGTTTAGGTCTCCAATAAGCACAAGGATAAACACGGCTTCACTATCACCATCAGTGGACCCTAAAGTTAGCTGTGTGTGTTGCTTAGAAGGAAACAAAAATGTCACAACCTGCCTCCTGCTTAGCGTGATCTCATCCCTACCACCTTTTCTTATGCACACCAACAGCTCCTAACTCCAGCTTGTCCTCACGTCGGAGCCTTCACACTTGCTCCTCTCCTGGGATACTGTCTCCTGGGATGTTCATGTGTCCCATTCTACATCATTCAGGTTTCTTCTTAAATGTCACTTCCTTGGAGTGGTCTTCCTGGGCCTCCCAAATTAAATAGTGCCACCCTCAAGCCCATCACTCCTTATTCACTAATCCTGCTTTAGGTTTCTTTTAGCATTTATCAATAATTTGTCAATTATTGAATGACATGTTTATCTTTCTCTCTCATCAGAATATGAGCCTCAGGAGGACAGGGATTGGTCTTGTTCACAAACATCTCCTTAGAGATTCTGATTCTGAAAGTCAGTTTTCCCAGGGCCTAAAAATCTTGTTTTAAAAAACAGACGAGGTAATTTATTTTTTCTTTTTATTGAAACAGGGGTCTCACCCTTTTTCTCAGGCTGGGATCAAACTCATAATTCTCCCGCCTCAGTCTCCCAAGTAGCTGAAACTACAGGCACCCACCACCGTGCCCGATCAGCCCAGGTAATTTTGAAGCCACTAAGTTGAACAGCACTTGGAAGGCATGAATTGACACTAGACTTTCCCTAAGTCTGAGGTGGGCATTGTTGTTAGAGGCCTATTTTGTTGTTAGAGTCTTATTTTGTTGTTCTTTTGTTAGCTTTTAAAGAAAGAAACAAAAGAGAAATGGCTTTCCCTTCCAAGTCCAGAAAGCCCGTGACTCAATGTTGTGGAGAATTGCCAGGAATCATGTACACAATAACAATAATAGTGTCAGAGGGAGGTGGAAAGCAAGAACTCCCTAGGTAAATGGTATTATCGCCAAGTAATTGGGAAGTGACTGTATATCAAAGAGAGTATATGCTACTGATTTGCTGGACACCAGCACATGAAGTCTTATCATGGTCATATTTTGCCCATTTTTAGCTGCAATCACACAACATTTACATGGAACGTTCCTTCCTTTTCTTTTATGTTCAATGTCTATGTTATCACCAATTCCTCTTAAGTGATTTGGTGGTTAGACTGATGTGTTTGAGGAAAGTACAGTAGAATCTTTAATTATAATGTAAACTGTCTGTGTTCATCTTTTCCAGGTAAGTAGTAGGTCTGGACTGAGCCTGTGTCTCCTGCACCTCAGTTGTCCCCAGCTCTGCACTGTTGGAGCAACTAAGGGGTGGCAAGTCACCACCATACTCACTGGCATCTGGGCCACACATTGCTGTGACTTTGGTTCAGAGAGACCAAGGGGAGCAGGTATCTTGCTCTTGATTTAGGAGAAGCTTCACAGAAGGGTCTTCATGGGATTTTAAGAAGGCAGGTATGACCTGATTAAGAAAGTATTAAGATAAAAAGAGGAAAATAGGGCTGGGCATGGTGGTTCATGCCTATAATCTCAGCACTTTGGGAGGCTGGCAGTTGGAGACCAGCCTGGTTAACATAGCAAGACCCCATCTCTACAATAAATTAAAAAAATAAATCAGCCAGGTGTGGTGGTGCACACCTGTAGTCCCAGCTACTTTGGAGGCTGAGGTGGGAGGATTGCTCGAGCCTAGGAATTTGAAGCTGCAGTGAGCTATGAGAGTGTCACCGCACTCCAGGCTGGGCAAGAGAGTGAGGCCCTCTCTCTTTAAATAAATAACTTTTTAAAAAGGGAAATAGTTACAAATATAAAAAGGCCCACTATTTGTAGAGTAGATGGAGGAAAAGAGAGGGAGTAAGACCTAAAGAGAGTGAAGGAAACTCAAGGTGAACAAAGCAGTGAGAAGACGGAGTGGAAGTAGGAATCTGGAAGGCAGAAGAGCCCTAAGTGGTCAGGAGCGAGACCATGAGGTCCTGACTGTACCACTGTTTTCACTGTGGGCTGTTAGATGCCTAAAGTATTTCCTAATGCCTCATTGGTGGCATCTTATGTGAATAAATTAACAGAAAACTGTAACAATTAACTATATGTTTCTCACCAGTAACCATAGTCAACCACCACATAATGAACTAGACAGTTCCCTCCCCACTGTGGCATTTATACCTTCTGATAATCGTAAACAGTGGTCACCTTGCCACCTTATCACCGTCTGATCAAGCTACATGTGGTTCCATCTTCCCTTTCTGACCCCTTCCTCCAGCCTGTTAAATAATTTTCCTCGCTTTCTCTTCCTCCAGCCAAGTTGTTCATTTCTGGGTAAAATGACACCACATTATTCTAGCTGCAGACTCATGATTGTATTTACAATTAATATTTATTGAGGGCGGTTGGCTCTGTATTAGGCACTGAAAACGAACACCAGACACCAGAGCGTTAGCACAGGGAACTAAAAGCGGATATTCCTTCTTTTACCTGCCCTCTGTTTTCTTCCCCTTCAAATGTTATTTTTATTATTGTTAAGTTTGATAATTATATTGTCTTGATCTCAAGGCATTCTCATAGGCTCCCCATGTACAATCTCAAAGTTTTCAGCAAATGCTATTCGAATCTGAAAATTTCAAAAGAAAAGAACTTTGGTCCTACCTCCTTGGTTGTGTGGCTGGAGAAGTGGGATGGGAAAATACACGTCTGCATTCCTCTGTTTCCCCAGTGTGACTGAGAATAGACTGACCAAGGACAGGCTTAGGCAAACACTTTATTTATTCACCTTGGAATAAGGGTATAGACACCCATACAGAACAGCACTCCTTTGCTCATTTCTTCCCCATCCATTCCAGGGAAATAGCTGAATGTTCTTTCATGGGAGACACATCCTTTTATAATGTTATCAAATACATCATTAACACTTCTAAAAAAAATGGCGTCCACCACCTAGAAGTCTCATACTGTTCGCGTAAACTAAAACTGTTTCCTATTTGTCCAACATAGCCACTTGAATGAAAACATCACAGAGGTGTTTGCAAGAATTTCTTATAAGGGAACTACGTCAACGGGTTCCATTTCTATCTGCTAGTTTCTGGCCTTTTTCACTTTGAAGAGAAAATAAGATGCGTTAACACATTAAAAATAGGCAACTTGGGTCAGGCTGGCCTTTCTTCTGTGGAAAAAAAGAAGAAGAACTATGAAATTAAATATCCAACCCTAACTGTCCAAAGTGTGGGAGTGAGGGTGTTTCCACTATTTAAAAAAGAATCTGTTCTGATATATATTTTTTCCTGATGTGCACTACCAAATTCTTGGAAAAGCTACATTTCCCAGGAAGACAAGTTAGAGAAGCCTGGCCTTGAAACAGGGACCCAGCTGGCACAAGAAGGAAACTGGAGGGCTCCAAGTCACCCTCCCATGTAACCAGCATTCACCTTCATGACCTTTCTCCAGACACGGGCTCATGCACCTGCTGTGTCATCCTTGATTTTTTGCAACGATTATTTTGGTCTATAAAGTTAGAACATTCAGAGGAAACAGGAATTTCTGCTACAACACAGTATATAAGATACTTAATCTGTGTTTTGAAAACTACACATAAAAATTAACAGCATTCACAGGGTAGGGGAGAAGGGTTTGGTTTTCAAACTCTAACAAATTTTGTAACTAGAGAATGAAAAAATATGTGTCAGAGGGGATAACTGGATGCCC